>NW_023416346.1:10814427-11434427 GCF_014108235.1 Myotis myotis
CACGTTATGTTTGAAATCTCTATAGATATCATAGTAGGGATGCGAAGTAGGCAGCTGAATATATGAGTGGGAAGTACAGGGGAGCAGTCAGGCTGGAGATATAACTTTGAGTCATCATGTAAATGGTGCCCAAAAAGCAGATTCCAAGGATCAGTCCATGGGATACTTGAATATGAAAAGGTGAGGGAGATGAGGGGATCCAGCAAAGAAAACAGAGAAGGAGCAGACAGTGGGAGGAAAACCAGCAGAGTCAGTTATCCTGGAAGCCAAGTGGTAAAAGTGCTTTTTAGGAGGACAGTGTAGGCAATTGTGTCAAATGCTGCTTGTAGGTCAGGTACAATGCGAACTGAGAAGTAATCAATAGACTCACTAAATGGAGGTCACTGGAGTACAGTTTTGGTAGATTGTTTGAAATGATAGCATGATTTCATTATTCACCTTGGAAATTTTTCAGAATTCCCTTATGCTAATCGTTTCCTTTTTTAATAATATATTTTTTATTGATTTCAGAGAGGAAGGGAGAGGGAGAGAGAGATAGAAACATCAATGATGAGAGAGAATCATTGATCGGCTGCCTCCTGCACACCCCTGACTGGGGATCGAGCCTGCAGCCCGGGCATGTGCCCTGACCAGGAATCAAACCGTGACCTCCATGTTCATAGGTCAATGCTCAACCTCTGAGCCACCCCAGCCATGCTCACTTTTTCTTATATGAAAAAAGAAAAGAAAAGGAATTAAGCCAGTGGTATGCATTCAGTGTTTGTTTGTTTTTGTTTTTTTATGATTTGACCATAGATATGAAACCACATCAATGGGTTTCATATCTATGGTCACATGTGTAGGGCACAGGGAATTATTATGTATGAGAATAAAAGATAGTATAACTCTTAGCATGTGTCTAGGCTCCCCCTCTGAGAGCATGCCCCAGCCTTTCCCCTCCCTCTTCTTCCCCCATCGGCAATGTGCATCTCCTAAACTCTAAGAGTCCCCACAGACTTGCAACTAAGGGAGCAGTGGGCAGAGGGCACTCATCCCAGGCTAAACCCCTGAACCTGTCCCCAAGACCTCCTTTTCTCAGACTTCTCAGTGAGCCAAAGCAGCCCAGCCTAGGATCACTTCTTTCCTATAACACTTTTAGGGAACCAAAGCAGGCCCACCTAGTCTCTCTTCTCTTGCTTCTTCTATCCTAGGCCCTTCCTTGTTTCACTGTCCCTAGCTTTAATAAATGTACTCTCAAAATCACCCGTGTTGTGAAATTTTTCCTGCACAAAGTCAAGAATCCACACACTACAGGCCAGCCGGAGGCAGACGTGCTCCAGGCCGGGTTCCTATGGGTAGCACTAATAGCCTAAGCCCTGCCCTCGCTGAACTTCAGGTTTTTCACCGGTATAAGTGGGAAGACTCGACTGGATGTTGTCAGAGGGCCTGTCTAAATGTAAATATTCTGAGAGTGCAGGTTAAGAATTAGATGAGGCTGAGAGGAGAAACATGAAATGTGAACAGTGAAGGCTGGGGAAATGGATTGATCTGTAAAATTAGTGATTGGTCTGATAGCAACAAACCCCATGATCTACTTCTAAGTTTCTTTGAATTTTATAAACCTCCCAGTAGTTAAAATAGTAGGAACTTGGTACACCCTCCCATAATCCATATGTGAGAGAAAAAAGACTGTGTCTATAGGGTACCATCACAATTAGTTGAAATATAAAAAATTCAGTCAACCAACATAGTATTTTATTTCCATGTTACAAAATAACTTGTTTAACCATTTTTTCCTGAATTTATTAACTTGACCAGTTTTTCTGTTATTGTGCTGATGGAGCCTAAATGAACATATGTGAATTGCTGTACTGTACATGCATTGGCTTAGACATGCTTTTTGAAGAGCTCAGTACAATAAAGTTTCTTTTTATACTAAGAAGGCTATCTTGAGACTTTTTTACTCCTCTAGTTGTACTAGAACTTAATTTCCATGTAGAAGGAAGCCCTTCAAAGCATGTCAGAGAATACATAGATTCAGAAAGGCAAATTTAGTACATTTCTGAGCACCACAATAAAGCCTTATGTTCTTTAAAGATATAGTAGGTTATCTCTAAGTCATTTTGAATGAATGTGATCAAAGACATAAGGAGAAAGCACCAGCCTAGTGTGCACTTTAAGTTCATGTGTTTCCCTCTATCCACACACTTGCCTTGCTGTCGGTAGTGGAGCCACAGTGCTATCCCATTGCTCCTGAGGCAGGAGAAGCCATGGTACATGCTTGGGCACCCACACATGCGCTACCCAGAAGTAAAGGGGAAATGATATCCCACGTGGGAGGTATTTGACTAATGGAATGGGAGATATGAGATAAATTCTTCTTCTTTCCTTCCTCAGATGGGCTGTGGAGATGTAGTAGGCCTGTCACATGAGCTTGAGAAATTAGCTTATCATGAAACAGATTGTGGCCAACATAGTAATACACTCCTTTAAGTTTGTCCTCTTTCCTTCCCTACCTCACTACTATTTCTCCCTACTCCTACTTCCCTGGGTATTGCATGAAAGCTTTTGCTCTAAACTCTAAGAAACTCAGACAAAGACATCTGGATATGGAATTAAGTCATAACTCCATCCAAACTCAGAACTACATGACTCTGGACAGGTTGTTTTCCTTTCTGTGCATCTTTTTTCTCCAACTATAAAATGTTGATGTTGAAGTAGATGTTTTTACACCTACTGGCTCTGAAATAATGTCAGACTAAAAGATTGTCAGTGTGAGGGATGGGAAAAGGTAGGGTATTATACTGCCCAATGGTCATCAGTAGATTGCTTACATTTGAATGAGAAAAATGCACTCAATGTTAATAGCTCCAACCAATTTCAAGTTTCAAAAAATAGTTTTAGTTCTACTTTCTGCAGAAAAATACCATTAGGTTTCCTGGGTCTATAAAGAGAAGGCCAAATAAACTCTTACCCTCTCTGTCACAAGTGAAAATACTTCTCTACTAGCTCTACAACATAAGCTGTCTGAGAAATGGCAACTGACTGCAAGCATATTTTCAAAGGGAGTAGTGAAAAATTTTGTAATGTCACCACGTCGGGAAGCAAGACAGCTAAGATATGATGTCCATAACTATTGCTTCACTCTTAACATAGGAGCACATTTGTTTCAGCTCTTAGGTTGAAGATGGACTGGAGTTAGGGAAATGACTATTAACCATTGGAGGCTTGTTATACCAGCAGAGTTTACATCATGCTCCAGCTCCTAGGAGTCAGACAGCATAGGTTCAAATCTTAGCTCAACCATGTACAAGCTTTGTTACCTTTTGTAAGTCACTTAGCTTCTCTTGTGTTCCAGTTTTCTCATCTGTAAAATGGCTATCGTAACAGTATCTACATCATAGAATTATTGTGAGCATTAAATTAGCTAATATTGGTAATGTGCTTAAGATCATGCTTAGCACATAGTAAGCACTATGTACGTGTTCACTATATTTATTATAGCTATTGTGATGAAGGAAGATGGGCTGGAACCAAAGAAAAACTCTTGGCTAAAGCCATATGAAATGTATCAAGGGACCAATATGTAGAAAGCAGTAGAGTTAGGGGGTAACAGATGACCTAACTGCAAAAAAATGCTAAGCAGGAAACACCCTCTAAATATTCTTGTTTATACAGTACATGACACAAAGTCGAAAAATAATGAAAACAGAGCCTCTCTGCAGGATTTAGAGTTCTTTCGTATATATTTTAAATATACATGTGCAATACATTAAAATATATAGAGATGTGTGAATATATATATTTACAAAGGTTATATATATATATATATATATATATATATATATATATATATATATATAATCACAGAAGGGATACATATGCACACTCACTCACACGTCCGTGCGCGTACCCCAACAGGACCCATCTATACGTAAACCAGATGCAGTCCACATCAGGCCAACTTGGACACAAGTGAAAGCCCTGACTCAGCAGCAGATTGCAGATTGCAACTGCATTTGAGTAACCCTTCAGTTTCTTCTACCAAGTGTAAGGCCATTTAGAAACACACTGAGAAGAGCTCGTCTGGGTATATGGCAGAGCCCAGGGCCCCTCTGGCAGTGCACAATTTGCCTGAGTAAGGACTGCAGGATTGGGTTATCAAGGAGCTATCAAGGAGGAGGGACTTGCATTGCTTTGGGCCCTGAAACTAATAAGCAAACATCCATAGAATAACATTAGCTCCAGGAACAAAGCACTAGTGTCATAGAATCCTTATATATCTCAGCACTAAGCAAATATCAGGCAGAAGCGGAGAGAAGTGTGTGTTGCTACTCATCACCATCCAGCTTGACCCAGAGAACTGGGCACAGCTTTTAAAGGGTATATAAGTTCAAAGTTCAATCAGGCAAATTTATAAGATTAACAAAAAAGTACTTAAAAATTAAAGGATCTGAAAGCAACATAAGAGGTTACAGGTATTGGTTTGGGTTTATAAATTTTCCAAGAAGCCAAACCTTATATATGGCACCATTTGCAGCAATATCATTAACATTATTAATAATCATCATAACATATTTATATATACAAAAATAGAGCAAAGCAATTCTAGAAGAGGAGGTGAACATGAAGGCGTGGAGCTGTGCGCAACCCAAATGTCAGTACACTTCAGGAAGATTCAGAACCAACAATGACTGAGTGGCACATATTTCTATAGTACACATCCATCAGGGGGACATAGATGTTCCCTTCTTTTTCGTCCCCCTGTGTATGACTATACATCTCTCCCTACCTCTCCACCCTGCGATACACATCCATGCACACTTTCAAAGAGATGATATATAAAGTTAGAGTCTGGAAGTCTTAAACTAAGTTGGAGCACCTTCATTTCAAGCAAGTGCCCTCAATCTCTGCATTCTGTAGTGTTGGATTCACTTACAGAGGGAAACTGCATCTAGTTCTTGCGTCTTTTAGCATCAGTCTTTCGGAGCCTGCCATCACCACTGCAGCCGTTTTCTATCCAAAGGTATTCACAGCACAGGCTCTCGGCACTTTGAAAAAGAGAAGTCAGTTCTCTGTATCATACACCTTTTTTGTCTCAGTTTTCCACTGTTGCTGAAATTTAGGTTCTCAGGCAACTGTCATTGTAAAGTCAGGAGCAAGCACAGTGTGTGCAGCAAAAGGAGGCGCGATGGCAAAGATACAGCTTGGTTAGGGCTTCCTTAAATGTTCTTTTCTTTTCCACACAAGCTCCTACAAGGTGACAGAGCCAAAGGTGATGTCCACTGGGGGCAGCCCCAACACCTGGTAGTTAATTAGCTACCCACCTTGCACTGTATAAAGATCACCACACTAACTTGGCATGGTTCCTGAAAGTTGAATGGGAATGGCTTTCTGTCATTGTTAATAGAGCCCTCAGAGAAAAGTCCCATGACTTAACATGGAACAGGGTAGAGAAAAATGGAACTAGGAGTCAGAAGGCCTGCGTTCCAGTCCCAACTCTGCTATTAACTCAGTGTGTGGCCTTGAGCAAATTCCCTTCCTATCTCCAGGTCTCAGTTTTCCCATCTGTAAAATAAGGGCATTAAACTAGATTAACTGTTAAGATTCCTTCCAGCTCTACAGTTTTATGACTTTTGATGTCCATTATTAAGGCCTGAGCCATGCAGTCTCAGGGCAGTTAGCTTCTAAGAGAGAACAGACCTCTTTGATATCCTTTGCTTTGTTCATTTAGCTATAAAGCACGTCTGCCTTTGGCACTTGGGTCAGACATACAAAGTTATGAGCATCCTGATTTACTATCCTACTCAGCATGCTAGTGGAATCTGTCAGCACTATAAGTTCATTATTGGGAAAGGGAGTAAAACTCCAACCAATTAAACCTGGAAATGTAAGATACTTTTGCTTCATATGCTCACAAACCAGTTAAGTGTGGTTATGAGTGCACACACACGTCAGGATATAGACTATTGCTAGTGATCAGTCCGTTACAGTAATCCATTTCCCTTAATGAAAATTAGTAAATAGTATAGCATAGCAAAGTTTGGCGTCAAAGGAAACACCTACGGAAAAACAGCACTTTGGGACGTGTTAGAGAAAGAGGGACAGGTAGAGAGAGCAAAGACAGATCAAACAAGACAGAAATACAAGCAGAAAAAGGATTAGACTGAGAGAGAGAGGGAAGGAAGGAGTAAAAAAAAGGGAGGGAGAGAGAAGGAAAGGAGGGAAAGCAGAGTGGGTGAGAATGAAGGGGGAAGGAGTCCAGAACAGTGATGAAAGAAGAGGAGAGAGGAGAAAAAGAAGACTAAAGAAGAGAAGGGCACTCAACAGGGAGAAAGGGTCAGATTCCCTGGAATAGTGAATGTTGTTCCACATGGGCCTGTGAAAACCATCTAGAAGAAAGCTTTCAAAGGCACAGTGGAAAGCAGAGTGACGCCCAGAGCCTGCATCGAGAGGCTTTGCATTGGGGAGCCCCTAAACCTCCACGTTGCTGGCTCTGCCAGTCCTCAGTGTTCAAATCTCATGCCGATATATCACCTGAATTTGTCATGACAGCCATAAGGGCTGAGATGGTGGGGTGCGAAAAGGTTGGAGAGGAGTGGGGTAGATACTGTGAGAAAGAACAAGGCATCCTGCACCAGGATGTACTTGGCCATTCCCCTGACACTGCAGGAACAAAATTGGTGAGGCCCTAGCTTTGGCTACTTTACTCCTCCTTCCCCTCTTCAAAGATGAGGCGTTTGCATTACTGATGGGGGCTAGAAGGAGAAAGCTCTGGATCCATTTGGTGAGGAGGTCATACAGACTTCTCCTGGGCCTTGGGGAAGGGCGCACTACCAGAAGAGATTTTTCTGCACACAGTGTTGGTGTGCCTCTTACAGCGGCAGCCTGGTCGCCGGAGGCTATCATAGCCCTGCTGGCAGAGATGGAGGCATCCACGGGTAGGCAGGTAGCAGCACAGGCAGGGTAAGAAGAGGGAGATGAGGCTCATGGCTGCCCAGCGGACAAAGCAAGAGCTAGGCCCACAGGAGCAGGGCTCATCAGCGCAGTTGTCTTCATCATCAGTGGAGCAGTGGTAGAAGAGGCCCTTAACACAGCAGAGACAAGTGCCATAATCGAGGAGGCTCTCGGCAGAGCAAAGGCAACGCTGGTTGCACAGCCAGCAGGAGGGGAGAGGGCGAGATGCTGTGCAGAGGACACATTTGCAGCGCCCACACTCCTCACAGATAAAGAGGTGCTCACTGGGGTGCATTGCAGATTGCTCATCTTCTCCCTTCAGAGCACCATCAACCTTCGGGTGGGCCCCTGTTCCAGGCTGGGTTCGGATGATGGACTGGCCTGAAGGTGAGGGCGTAATGCTGGCCAGGAGCCTTTGATCAGAGGCAGTGGTGCTATGGGACATCGAGCTGGCAATGCTAGATTGGCTCAGATGCTGAGGCAAGGGCTGCAATTGATGGCACTGGCTGAGACTGCGGGGGAGAGCAGTAGGCATGGTAGCCAAGGACCAATCAGATTTGTGGGTTTGCACAATCAGGGAAGGGCTGGAGAGGGCCTGTTTACAGGGGGCTGGAGGCCGGTCCACATAATCATTGCTAGCATGAGTAGAGCGCAGCTGTTCAATAGGCAGGATTTGTTGGAAGTCATCTGTCACTGCAGCATCCATTTTGCCTTGATTCTTGAGTTCTGAGTGGCTTTGGGTCAGGATGGCACTTATGGTGATAAAGAGCCCTTGTATTTACATAGACCTTAGGGAACATCAGAAAATCCTAGGAGAGAAGAAATAGAAACAATTAATGAGAACACACAGGCATGAGTACTTTGCAGGGAACCGATAAAGCTCAGGCCCTATCACCACCACTACCTTGGATCACTTTATGGTAGATTTCATGTCACATATTTATTCTGTGATGACCTCACCTACCTCTTTACAGGCAAGTCTGATCTTCCCAGTCCGACTATAAAGCACTTTGGGAGCAAAGATCAGATCATTGATTTCTTTTGTGTTCCATCATATGACTAGGGTCACAGGAGCAGCTAGCTCATTCAGATGTTTGCTAACAGAGAGATCTAGGCCTTCAGCATCAAAATTCTAATAAAAACGGACCCTAATTTCAAACATAAAGGCCACTCCCTGAGGCAATGCTGATGTCAAAGAGAAAGCCTCAAAAGTCTTCTGTGAATTTTTATATATAAATTCTCCTTTCATTGAAATCTGTGAGAAGCATAAATAAACAAGTGAGAAATGACATTGCTTGATTCAATGGATAAAGGCAAGCAAGCAAGATGCGATGATGGCAGAGATGTGGCAGAGACGCAGAGGGCAGAGATTAGGCTATCTGCAGAATAACAGGAAAAAGGGCTTCCCAAGGGTGCAAGGATGCCAAGACTAATCATCCTGCAGCTCTCCTCATCTAATAGGCTGATTTAACTTATTGAGGAGGTAATTCTTTCTAAATGGGAGTGTGGCTCCAGAATCAAAATTTTTTCTATATACATGGAAGTAATACTGGGGCTGAAAGAGCCATACAAGATGATCCCCAAATTATTTTAAATATCACCTATGATTATACTTATTACCACCCCAAATCAAGTTTTATTGATGGGATTTACTTGGCAGAATCGGCTTGGGGTATTTTTCTCTATCTTTACCTTACACAATACAATAAACTGGCTTTCTTAAAGAACAGCTATGTTCTTATATCAGATTTAAGCTAAGAAAGCATGTGCTCTATCTCCATTTTACTACAATCCAGAATAATTGGTGGTTATTCCCTGAAGGATTTGATTGAGCCTAGTATTGTTAACGGTGACCATGAGGAAAACATTGTATACATAGCAGTTTAGTGTAATGCACCACCGGAAGACTGAACAGCCAAAAAGGTGCACACAAGGAAAAAACACAAATCTAAGAGTCATCCTGGAGGCATTAGGACCTAGGAAACAACATCACGAACAAAGTACATATTTGAAATCCATCAGATTTCAGGCCGTCTCAAAATAGATTGATTACTCACACAACTGTATGGGATGGAAAGCTTGAATGAGTAATATAATGAACAAGTGAAAGAGCATAGTGCTTGATTAAGCTTCCATAAGCAAGCAAACGTGATACTGAAATATGCCCAAAGTTCAATAACAGGAAAAATAAGGATGCAGTTCATAAAGGACTCCGTGGCTAATAATATGACCAGACTCATTGCCTTTTGAGGCTATATGCCCATGCAAACCTGTTTAGTTGAATTTACATCTGTTCATTTTTTGAAAAGAATATTTAATTTGGTTAAAAATAACTTTTCTGGCACATAACATCACAGAACCAGTGTGAGTATAATTTCACTGTTTAGCGAGTTCTTTCAGTGTTATTTAACGCAGCACGGAGAGTGCAGATAAACACTATGGAGAGTCTAAGACAAATATCTATATAACTTTTGTCAAATCACTTGCTTTGCTTGGACCATAGTTTCACTATCCATATAATTATAGGGATGGACGAGGTGATTCTGAAGGACTGTGCCCCATTATTGTTTATGATTATATAACCACATCATTAGACAAAAGAATTATCTTTGTCTATACCTTCTACACCTTCCATCCTTGAGGGAAAACTAAGCAGCATGGCCTTGTTTATATATCTGGACATTCAAAGGCAAAATGTCTCTTTTATTCACTTGGACTCACAGCCTCCTGAAGCCTCCCACCTCTACCTTTGTTGTATCTTTATTAAGCTTCATAATCTTAGCATTAGAAAAGAACAGGTAGTTTTCATTTGAATACTCAAATAAACAAGGACACATTGTTCAGCTGACTTGCAGGGTATGTGGATGTAGGAGCTTTGGATTGGGAAGAATCTTTTGACAAACTTATAAGAAATAGATTTGTTCACCATCTATCAGGCAAAGAAGGTGTTGGGCCCTTCAAATCCTTTACACTGTAAGAACCACATATACTCTGGATTCATTAGACTTGTTGGTTTCCCAAAGGAAACCAGATTCAAAACATACTGAAGATTCCAAGAATCAGTGACTCAAAGGAAGGCACACAAGGTCTCAAAGCTACAGGAAATTATCATATGGGATTCCAGGGATGTCACCAGGTATCTCAGAAACATGATCAGAAGGTTGAAAGCTAAGCTTAGGGGAATATAGGTCATAATAGAAATGACTCAGAACCATGTCCCAAAGGGATTCTGTCTGGGCAGAAGGGCATGTGGTGTTTAGGCTGAAAAGGTGTATTTGGGTATTGATTAGATTGCTGCAAGATTGAGGAGTTGAGATGATTGGTTAAATGATTAAAGGAAGCTTTGGGCATCAATCTGGGATGATGAGGCACTACTGTCTTGATTACAGGTAAGGGGATTGACAGGATACATTCAGAAGGTTTTTTCTTGCTCTGTAAAATCTTTTTTTTAAGAATGGACCGTGGAAGATCTGCAATATGGTGGGCAGTAGGACCTGGGTAAATTCGGGGTGTTGAGTAGGATAAAACAGGATTGGATGACAATAAATTGTTTGCCATTCTGGACGTGCTGAATCCGATCTGGCTAACAGGATGAACTGAAATAGATACTGTAGGGGAAGGTAAGAGGGGGGAAAAGTATTGAGAAATGAATAGGCAAGAGACTGTTTGCAGTACCTAGATTAGATGAAAAACTACGACTACATGCATGTTTATGATTTAGAAATCCACCCATTAAAGGCCCATTCATTGTGAGCAGCAACAGTTAAGAAACTGACTATGCTGTTAGTCAATTGCATTTTCTAGTAAATGAGAGACAGAATATACATATCACATATTATTAAGTAGGAGCCAAGGTGATTAAAAGTCTTGGCTGTACATTGATGGGATCTAGTGATTTCTGTCACGTAGTGCCTCTGCAGTAATGAATGATGCATTGTAAACCCACTCCCATCTCAGTCCCTCTGGCCAGGTGCTCAGAGCTTTCTCAACAGTTTTTCTGTAGCCCTGAAATTTGCTATGTTCAACCTAAACAGAAATTCCTTTTCTTATGTCAATTTAGGGACGAGAAAGCGAAATCCATTCAAGAAATCCTGCTTGTTAATGAAAGAAAAAAATGTATTTTCTCTCTGGAACCTAAAATCTGCCATGTTGAGACTAAAGTTGAAAACTTTCCTATCTAAAGCCCTTCTAGGCTAACACCTTAAGACAGTCCTGATTTCTGTGATAAATCCTTTCTGATACAATATGATTCATCCTCAATTTCAAAGAAGAGGGGGGAAGAGAAGGAGAGCCTGGCTTCTGTTTGCTCCCACTCCCTTGGGTTCAATGCTGTTTTGTGCCTCCCTGTGTAACGGCTCTGGGGTGTGTTGCCTTTTTCTGTGCTCTGCTGTTATATACACTCCTTCTCAGAATAACTGAAAGCAAACATAGGGGGAATTTCTGCTATGGCTTTATATGTTTTCTTAGTTCTACTGTTCCAAAGTCTGCTCTCTCAAAATCCCTCTCTGTGCAAAAGCATTTGCATCTCTATCACAGCACTCCCCCCTTACAAATACCAAGTTGTATATAGTTTACATTACTAACCTCTCAGCCACTGACTGGGCCTCCCTCCTACCGCATACATCTTGCTGGAGCTGCCAGGTTCTCACCACATTTAACTCTTAACTTGTCACTTTGCTCCCCTAGTCCTATTCATGACTCTAATCGTTTCATTAAGAATCACAGCGATTTCTTTCAAACCAGGGAGTCTTGCAGTTTTAAGCCCTTGCATTTGTAAAGATCTAGGTGTTTTAGTCATGAGCAATACAGGAAAATGGCAATATCAAATGCATCCACACACTTCTAATCCTGAAGAAAATGATAGTTGTTCATTTAAGAAGTAAAAAAATCTTCCCTTGGACCACAAATCATGTTGTAGGAGGCATGAAACTTAAGATCTAGTCCTAGCTCTAGCTCTGCCTCAGTTTCTTCATCTACAAAACGAGGGGAGATGAAAGGAAGGTTGTAAAAGCCCCTTCTTTTTCCGACGCTCTCAATTTTTTATGCTGGCTTTTTAGGTTGCGTTTCTCTGTCTCAAAGGTCTTTCATGAAGAATTAGTCTCCCTTCCTTTAAATTATTTCCTTTCTCACTACTCAGCTCCTCAACGCTGAATAAAATACCTCCAAATCCAAGTCACTCAGATCACTATCTTGATTGTTTCATAGCTAGAAAGACCAAAAACCAGAACACACACACACACGCACACGCACGCACACGCACACACGCACAAAATGTGCAGAATATTACAGTCAAGTCTTAGTAAATGTTTACTTAGAGGTACAGGGGGAAAGACTAATACTTCCTTGTGGATCAACTGCTAGCCTGTACCTTATTTGTATGCATGTATGCTGCTCACTTGTTGGGAACGTGATTTAACACCTGGTATATCTAAATTCATGTGATAGCCCATTAGGTTACAGTGAAGTTTTAATGCACCCAGTAAAGCAACAGTAGTTTGCATTTCAAAATAGATTTTCTGTTTAAGAGTTCAAGGTCTGTTTTCTGTTCGTCCGACTTGGTTTGCAGCATGCAGAGGTGATCATTATATTCAGAAGAATGGAGAGGACTGGAAATCACGGCCTTAGGTCCTATCGAACGCCCATTGGCTAACTAGACATGCTCACAGGTTCTCACTTTGGACAACATTTCCATATGCCACATAGAGACATGTGCCCATACCCCCCAGGCACGGATCCAGAGATTTCTAAATCATTGCTCTGACTCAATGTAAGTAGGGGGTTATGCCGTGTCAGCTTGCGCCATTTCTACCCAGGGCAAGGTGATGTGATGAAATCTGAACGATGCACAGCCCAGACTTGTGAACCAATAGCTGACTAGCCCCACGCTGACAGGATACCCGCTGGGCAGCCAGACTGGCCTCAGCATGGGCTCTCCCTATATCCTCAGTTTGCGTGGTTAGGCTGCGCTATAAGGGACCCAGGCAAGCATCAAAATGCATGGAAAGGTCAACAGGCTAGAAACGAAATTGACATTTGGCCACAAAAGGGTTATTTGGAAGTTCCATTTTGATTTATAAATATCCAGTAAGAATAGTGTTCTGCAGGAGCCGATTCATTTAAATCTCATTTAAATGGTTTTCATTTCATTTTACCCACGCGCTTGCGTTTGTGCTCGTGCACACGCGTGCGCACACACACATACACACGAACACACACACACGCACACGCACACACAGACGATGGCTGGAATGAATGGCAATCTGTGCATAGAAAGAATTCTGGGGTCCTTAAGATCTAATCGGTATGGCTTACCTTGAGGAAAGGATCTATCCATGCTGAGAAAAGCAGAAGAATTAATGCCCCATCTGGCTCAAAAGACCTCTTCTGATTCTTTAGGCTTCTCCAACCTCTTTTCAGAAAGTCTTGAATGAAAACTCCTTCACCGGCAGTGGAGCCAGAAACAGAGATAGTTCTGTCTCGGTCTGGTCTTTCTGACACAGCAGAGAAAACGGAAAGGGAAAAAAAAACGGTGGTGGGGGGAGGAGAGTCAGACCTGTAGTGGCAGATACTTTGTATAGATTTTCCTTGCAGATCTAAATCTTGATGCACGTATTCCCCAAAGAAAGCTCAGCAGGGTAAGTTGTTCGCCTCCTCCTCCTCTTCTTTCTCCTCCTCCTTCTCCTATTTCTCCTCCTCCTCCTCCTCCGCCTCTTTCTCCTCCCCCTTCTCCCCCTCCTCCTCTTTCTTTTTCCCCTCCTCCTCCAGCGTTTTCCTTCCCCTCCTCTTCCCCTCCCCCTTCCCTCCTCCCCTTCCTCCTCCTTTACCTCCTCCCCCTCCTCTTCTGCCTCCGCCTCCACCTCCGCCTCTGTCTCCTCCAATCTGACAGATGAACCGAAGCTGCAGAAACTGCAGTTGTAGACACAGGGTATCTCAACAGAGCAATAGATACCGATAGTGTGTGATTATTTATATAGCGCAGGGTGTGTTGGTATATAATCTGCAGAGAGCAGGAGGGGGGGGGAGGGAGGCGAGATTGCAGCGCGTTCAGCTGAGCTAGCTGGCTGTTTTGTGAATGTAGATGATTTCTGGAGGTCTTGTGAATGGGTTAGAGGGGAGGAGGGGAGGGAAGGGATTTATTGCTCCTTGTTATAATTTCTTTCTCTCCCTCTCTCAGTGTCGTTTGTTTTCCCGGAGCTGTAGCTCTTAATGCTTGGCTAAGTGGCGTCATCCAGTTGAAATTGAATCGACCCATTAGAACTCCCCATAGGAATCTCTGTATCCGGTCCCTGGGTAATGACTGAAACAGGATTTAAAGGGGAATGGGGGCGGGGTGGAGAGTAACAATTTTAAGGAGGCCTTATTTAAATATCTCTGCCAACCACAGTCCTACAGAGCCACTCAGCCCTTGCTGAGTGATTGCAGCTTCAATCAGATGGAGACAGAGCTTCTCCTTTGTTTAAGGGTTTCTCCCACGTCTTTTCTACATTCATTCCCACTTTTTTCAGCGCTAATAAAGATTATCCATCCATCATCCATTGGGAAACCATTAACCAACCTACTTTCCCTTTCTGCCTTTAGTATGTCATATACTCAACAAATATGTTTGAGAGCCTTCCTTTGTGCTAGGTGTTGCGGATTCAATAAGGAAGACAGAATCCCTGTTTCCAGAGGAGCCTCGTTGGGGCCGCCAGGCTTCTGAAAATAAAGCAGCTTTGGACATTTTCTCTGAAACCAAAGGACGGAGTTTTCTGTAAATTATCCTCAGTTCACTGTTTAATTCAATAGGAAGGGGTCTTCCTTCTGGGCACCCAGACAGAAGCACCTTAGATGAAAACAAGCCTCATATTTAAAATAAAAGAGATCTGATTTCAAGTCCTGCTTCAATAGACAAGTAGCAGGAGCTTGACCATCAACATTCTTAGGATGCTTTGGTTATCCCATCGATAAAATTGAGAAGGTAAATGGTGACAGTTAAGAGTAAAACAAACCTGTGAGTCAGGAAACTCAGATTCTTAATCTTACTCTAATTCCTTGTGTGACCTTTGCAATTTACTTTACCTCTATCTAGTGCCTCAATTTCTACATACAGGAGGTGATCTGATTAGGTAATTGCTAAGATACCTTCTAGCTCTGACATTCTATTTACACCCTCTCAGGAGGGTAAAGAAAACACGAGATTAAAAACACGAATGCTTACATGGGTCTGCATGTGCATGTGAGTGCGTGCGTGGCAAAGTTGTTCCACACTGTTTTGTTGATGTGTATGTGTGTGTGAATGTATATACAATGTACCTATCCATTATGTGTGTGTGTGTGTGTGTGTGTGTGTGTGTGTGTGTAATTTCTAAACAAATCAGAATTTCCAGAGTCAAAAGATTTTCCTTTGTAAATTCTTCTCTTTTGTGGCTCAAACCTCTTCCTTACTCTTAACATTGACTTGAGCTTATCAAAATTATAAAAACTATTAAAGCTAATCTGTAAATTCATCCACACAAGAGGATAGATTTGCTGATAGTCCATCCACCATTTTTTAGCGGGTATTTATTGCACATCAACTTTGTGCCAAGCACTGTACTTACTAGATTCAGGTCAAACAGACCAGGGTTCCAATTTTGTTTCTCACTTTATGAGCTGTCTGACTTTGAGCAACTCAATTCATCTCTCTCAACCTGTTTCTTCATCTTTAAAATGGAGGTACTTACATCATAGGATTATGCTGATTCCTATAGATTGAATACAGTCTTGCATTTAAAAGGTATATCATGTGTCTGGAATATAGTAAGTGCTCAATGAACAGTAGATGTGAATATTAAGAACTTTTTCTCACCCTAATGTAGCCTATAGGAGAGGCAAGAGATTCTTTCTATTTGAAATTCTTTTGTTTTTTAAAGTCCAGCTTTAAATTTGAACAGATATGTGCTAAATATATCTTCCTTAAATATGGTTTATTTTCACGCTTTATTCCCTTATATCAAAAACTTATTTTTAATTTCTAAAGCATTAAGCCTAAATTACTCTGCCTGTCAATCAAGTTATTCTCCAACTCTATACATTCCACTTCTCTCCTCTTAACATAAGACAGGTTGAATGTTTTGATAAATACCTGTACTGTTTTTGATCTGTGGCTTGGTGTCTGTGGATACGGAGAGCTGATTGTATGCATTGTTCTATGTCATTTTATATAGGGGACTTGATCATCCGTGGATTTTGGTATCTGTGGAGATTTCAGTAACCAAACCCCTCGTTGATACTGAGGAACAACTTACGTTTTGGGGGAGTCATAAGTTATACAAGGATTTTCAACTGTTCAGGGGGTCAGTGCATTGTTCAAGGGTCAAATGTATAATTAGATATTATTTAATAATACATAATTAATAAATGAATCCTTGCTCCCCAGGGGCTCATACTTTGGCAGGGAAGATAACAAATAGACAAATATAATAAAGAATAAGTGCAATGGAAAGAAGCAGAGAGAAAATACACCTCATCCAGTGTTGAGGGGGTTATGGAATGCTTCCTAGAAAAGGTGACATTGAAATATAAATTTGAAGGATGAGAAGGACATTACAGCCAGTGGGAATAGCATGTGTAGAAGTCAAGAGGTAGCATAAAGGATGACAGGATGAACTGCAAATAGAACCATCACTGGATCTCCCAAACTCAGTATAATGCCTGGAACAGAAAAGATACTCAAAAGAACAAATAAAAATGATTGCAAGCAGAGATAGCATAATGAACAAAGACACAAAGATGTGACAACATGTTTTGTAAACCATTCTAAGGAGGGTACCCTACACTCATAGCCTTAGCAAGTCAAGAGCAGAAATTTTCTCTAGAAGGCACCACCCACATGTTTTATTCATATTCCTGGAATGTACTAAGCTTATTTAGGTTTTCCTAAATTGTAGCAAGTGGAAATAGATTTTATATGAAAACCAAGTTTGTATGATAGTCCAATTCAGTGTCTAAAATAATCATTATCAGAATCTTCATCCATAAACCAAATCAAATATCAAATTCTCTCAGCCTATAATTACAACCAATTCTCTCTTATTTTGTCTGCATGAAACACGTATTCTGCACAAATTCTGAAAACATTTCCTTATTCTCTTTTTCCCAGAATAGAGCCCAAATACATTTGAGAGCCTGTAAGTTCCTATATGAGGCCAGTTCTATCCTTTCATTACTGTCTACTGGAGTCAAGAGTAGCTCTTTAGAAGTAACAGATGAGCCCTAGCCGGTTTTGGATAAAGCGTGGGCCTGTGGACTGAAGGGTCCCAGGTTCGATTCCAGTCAAGGGCAAGTACCTAGTTTGCAGGCTCCTCCTTGGCCCAGGCCCTGGTCAGGGCGCATGCAGGAGGCAACCAATCAATGTATTTCTCTCATATCAATATTTTTCTCTCTCTTTCCCTCTCTCTTCCACTCTCTCTAAAAATCAATGGAAAAATATCCTCAGGTGAGGATAAAAAAGAAGAAGTACCAGATGAAAATCTATGGGCATCCTGACTCAGCAGTGGTGATGCCAGAAGAAGTAAATAATGCCAAGGAAATGGAATTTCTTAACCAAAAACCTATAGGGCTGGTGATAATTATTTTCTTTTCCAAAGAAACTGGCAAACAATATAGGAGCAATATCATCAATAATAAGATCATGGTATAGAAAAGTCAGAGAGAAGAAAATGACCTGGGAGAGTATAGAATTGTAGAATGGAGGGACAATGTGGTCCTGTGGAAAGAAAGCTGCACTAAGAGCAAGGAACTGTAAATTCCAGTATCCTAACCTGCCGTGTGGGTTTGGAAGGTCATTTCTCATCTCTAGGTCCCATTTTCTTATCTGTAACATGGTGTGCTTCAATGTAATTAAATAAAACAAACATATACTGAGTACCTACTCAATATCAGGCAATATATTTGATGTAAAGAAAGACACAGAGATGAATTGTGACACAATATGTCATCTAGTAGGCCCTCAATACTTACTGGTTGAATGAATGAATGAGTAGTCTTATCCTCTCATTACTCAGTCTAGTAGAATAACTATACATATAAACACATAAACTGCAATATAATTGATCATTAAATCAGATGACAGATAATTGTGGCTTGAATGAAGATAGGGACAGTGTGGATAAAGAAAAGTGGATGATCAGTAGAATATAGAATAACCAAGACTTTGACTTATTAGATGTGGTGTGTTAATTGCATCATTTACTGAAATTTGGAGGGAACACTTAAAATACCTTTGAGTACATTGGGGTTGAGATGCCTATGTAATATCTAAATGGTAATGTAGGTAATATTAAACACGGGTTTTGAGCTTAAAAGAGGATATGGATCAAGAATAGAAACATGGGCACTCATAGTGTACAGATTTACGTCATGTGAATAGATGAGTCTAGTCAGAGAGAGTGTGCAGAATGTTAGAGTGACAGAAAGGTATAAGTCAAAACCCCAGAGAGTGCAGGTATTTAAGGGATTGGCAGGAAAGAAGTCTATAAAATAGACTGAGAAGGGATGACCATATATGAGTCAGGAGAATCATGAGTGTGTGGTGTCTGGCAGCTAAGAAAGTATATTTGAAGTTGAATGATCAACTATCAATTGCAACAGATTGGTCAAGTGAGATACATAAAAGATATGAAGTATCTACTGGTTTGGCAATTTGGAGATTGCTAGTAAATTTGGTGGAGAGAATAGAATTGTACCTTTTAAGCAGTGATTCTCAACCAGGACTGCACATCAGCATCATATGTGAAATCTTATCAATCTACATATTGCTAAGCCTTACTTCCAGAGATTCTTACTCGGGAGATATTGGATAAGACCCAGAGAATCTGCATTCTCAAAGAGTCCCATATGGCTCCTGAATGTACCATGCTTTCTCTTACCTCTAGATCCATTACAAACACTATTTTCCTTGCCTGGAGTAATGGAAACTCCCAAATCTACATCTCTGGGCCAGACTTCCTAGCTTAACTCTAGACCCAAATATCCAACAGCCAATCAGAAATTCCCATCCATCATCTTCATTTATCCACCAAAGGTGATGTAGGGTAATGGAGATTGCTATTTTATGTATGGTGGTTATGGAAAGTCTCTCTCATTAGGTGTCATTTGAGCTGAGTCTCAAATAAGCTATATGGGGACAGCAACTTCCACATGGAGGGAACAGTACATGCAAATCTCTGAGGCCAGCATGTGCTTGGCATGTTCTAGGAAGAACAAAGAGATTAGCATGTGTAGAGTGGAAGGAGTAAGGGGAGAAAATGAAACCAGCACAGAACTGGATCATGTGGAGTCTCGTAGGCCATGTTAACAATTTTGCATTTAGAGAAGATATTGTAGGTTTTTGTCCAGAGGAGTGATGTAATATGATTGGTAATTTTATTTTATTTTATTTTTTTTAATATATTTTATTGATTTTCTACAGAGAGGAAGGGAGAGAGATAGAGAGTTAGAAACATCGATGAGAGAGAAACATCGACCAGCTGCCTCCTGCACATTCCCCACTGGGGAAGTGCCCGCAACCCAGGTACATGCCCTTGACCAGAATCGAACCTGGGACCTCTCAGTCCGCAGGTTGACGCTCTATCCACTGAGCCAAACCGGTTTCGGCATGATTGGTAATTTTAAAAAGATCACCGTGGCTGCCCTATGGAGTGCATATTTGGGAGAGGGACTTGGGGTGGAAGCAGGGAGAATAAGTAGGAGGTTATTGCAACAGGTCATATGAAAGAGGAGTAACAGTGGAAGTGATGAGAAGATAGAATTGGAAGTTAGAATTCTGGAACTCTGTTTATATTTTCTGCCATCAAAATACCTGTTTTTTTTTTCTGATTTTTTTTCCATTTCAGTGAAAGGCATCACCTATATTTTCCCAACACAAAGTGTGTGTGTGTGTGTGTGTGTGTGTGTGTGTGTGTGTAAATGTCTCTGTCTTTTCTGAATGTATGTATACTGACTTTGGCCTGTCTGCATGCCCTAAGTTGCACAGGCATGCCATCACCACAGAACTTACCTCTAGGCCACTTATAGTGTGCCTCAAGTACATATTTTTATATGGCCTGTCACACTTCCTACTGGGCCCCTGTGTCCACATTCATGTACCAAAAGTGTACCATGGTGGTGGTGAATATTTTATTGAGCATCTGGCCACGTGGTGTTTAGATTCTGGTATTTACTTAGCGGAACATTTCCCTGCTTTACATATATACCAGCATACCCTTCACTTTTTTCAGCTATGCAACTTTTTTCTCCATCTTAATAACAAGGTTTAAAACAGCAACGAGATAAAGAGACAAAGCTGGGAATGGCAGGAGCTTTGAGGTCACTAATGTGTCCATGTTCCACACTCTCCTACAAGGGAGGACAGCCTGTTACAGGTGACAACAGCACAGAGGATTACATTCGGTTCTGGGAGCAGTTTATTTTCAGAACTGACATCCTACCCAGTACTAAATATAGCCAGTCTCTTCCTTTCAAACAAGGGTTTCTTTTCTGTTAAACTTCAATAAAGCTCTTAGCTCTGTATTACAAAGTCAGTCTCCCTCCCTCCTACCCTTTCCCCACCCCTCTCCACTACCTTTATGAAACTTATTATTGTTATACTCCCTCTCCCCAACCACCTACTTTCCTTTCTCTGGCCTCTTTGGTTTCTTCTCCTTCTAAATATCTCCTCTTTCCTAGTTCTCTCCTCTGATTTCTTGATGTACTTCACTATCCCTTCTGAGCACTTTCCTCTTCATGTCCCCAATTTTTAAAAACAGTCTCTTACAAATGCCCTCCCCCAATAGGTCAAGAGAATACAGATGTCTTAAGATTAAAATGAGATATTTTATTTATTTGTTTTTGAATCTCCCCAGGCTGAAGACAGCCATGTTTGTCTCCTTATGTGCCAACTGATTGTCATGTAATATTAATGACATGCCAGCATTTATTGAGCATTAACACTGTATTTTTCTAAGTACGTTATACATATAACCCTAATAAAAAAAAATCCTCCAAGTAAGGAATGTCCTCCCCATTTTAGGATGGGACAACTGGGGCCAAGAGAGGTAATGGTAAGCTTCCTTAGGCCAAATAGTGACTATGCCATAAATGGAATTTGAACTTGGGCAGTCTGACTCCAGAGCTCACACCTTTAACTCCCATGCCATACTACTTCTCTATAGTAGGATTAGTGTCTATTGTATGCCTACTAAATAAACAGGGAGCAGAAGGGTAACAGCTTCTAAAATAGCTTTCAGCTGACTGAGAAGATTGTACTCTTGTTAACTTTGCTTTTACTAAAGCAAAACGTGAAGGTGAAAGAATTCAGAGAAACTGGGATAAAACATGAAAAGAACTAGAAAGGGTTTTTGCTTTCCCTTTTTCCTGCTTGGTTTGAACTATAATTCTGAGTTTTAGGCACTAATAATCTCTTCGTTCTTTAGTTAGACTATGTGAATTCATCAAGACCCAAACAATTTGTACAGTTATATTGCAAATTCTGCACCAATTACAGCGAATGAATGGTTATATTCATACAATGGATTACTACTCAACAATACAAATGACTTGTTTTAGTCTATTACTATTACTCAACAGTCAGTCCATGATTATTATTTGTACAAAACTTCCTGAGCAACTTCTCTAAATCACACGTTTTTATACACTAGCTACTATGTGTTATCTGAAAATGAAATGAAGAAACCTAATTCATTTGCAATATCATCATAAAAGATAAAATACTTAGGTTTAAATTTAATGAAAGTGCAAGACCTGTCCAGTGAAAATTATAAAATGTTGAAAGAAATGAAAGAAGGCCTAAATAAGTGGAAGAACATTCATGTTCATGAATTAGAGCAGTGTCAGGACAATTTAATGGGGGAAAGAATAGTCTTTTGAACAAATGGTGACGGAACAACTGGATAGCTACAGACAAAAGAATGAAGTTGGACCTCTACTTCAAACCATATACACAAATTAACTCAAAATGGATCATAGACCCAATGAAGGATATGAGTAAAACTCTGTGACCTTGGATTAGGCAAAGTCTTCTTAGATATAATAACAAAAGCACACATGACAAAAAGAAATAGATAAATTGTACTTCTTTAAAATTAAAACCTTTTTTGCTGCCAAACATATCATCAAGAAAATGAAACTACAACCAATAGAATGGGAGAAAATGTTCACAAGTCACATATCTGATTAGAAACTTGTTTCCACAATAGACAGAGAAACCTTCCAACTCAACAACAAAAAACCCACACAAATAACTGAATTGAAAAATGGGCAAAGGATTTGAATAAAGATTTATCCAAAGAAGACATAGAAATGGCCAATGTGTGATGGAATATTACATGGTGGTAAAAAAGAAGGAAATCTTACCATTTGCAAGAGCATGGATGGATTTGGAGAGTATTATGCTAAGTGAAATAAGCCAGTAAGAGAAAAACCAGTACCATATGATTTCACTCATATGTGGAATGTAATGAACAAAATAAACTAACAAACAAAATAGAAACAGACTCATAGATACAGAGAACAGACTGACAGCTGTCAGAGGGGAGGGAGGTTTTGGGGGGTGGATAGGTGAAGGAATTAAGCAAAAAATAAATAAAACCTCATAGACACAGACAACAGTATGGTGATTGCCAGAGGGAAAGTAGGGTAGAGGTAGGTAGAAGAGGGTAAACAGGAGATAAATGGTGATGGAAGGAAACTTGATTTGGGGTGGTGAACACACGATACAATATACAGATGATATATTATAGAATTGTGCATCTGGAACCTATAAAATTTTATTAACCAATGTCACTCCAATAAATTCAATTAAATATTTTTTAAAAGCATGAAGGCAGTTAGACCTCTGGCATAAACATTATTTTTTTTTAGCACTTTGCCATTGGCCTTTTAACTTTATTTATAATACTTCATGCTTTGCAAATATTTTAAATTGTTAGGTAGTTAAACTGATCAATCTTTTCCATTATGAGATTGACATCTAGCTTTAGGCCATATCTCCCCATGTTTTCTTCTAGTACTTCTTATATTTTGATAATTTCATTTTTTCAATAAATCTCCAATGCATCTGAGTTTATTTTGGTGGAGGGATATGTTAGTAATCCAGCAGCGCTACCTCACAGGGATGTGTAGTTTATGCACTGTACAAAGGTGCCTTGAGGATATTTTCTTTGACTTTAAAGCTTAATTTTTTTTTTTACAAAGATCTGTCTAGGCACGTGTCATTCTTCCCATTATTCCCGCTTAATGGGCTCCTTAAATCTGAACACTGAAGTCATTCTTCAGTTTAAGGAAATTTTAGTTTAGTATTTCTTTGATTCCTTCTCCTCCCTCACATTCTTCTTTTCTGTCTCTGTTTCTATCTTTGCATCTCCCTTCTCTTCCCTTCCCTTCCTTTTCTTTCTGGAACTTTTATTAAACAGACACGGGGTTTTTCATAAAGATCTCTACGTCTCATAAGTTTTCTTACCTTTTGTTTGTTGGTTTTTTGTATTGAATCCTGGGAGAATGTATTCAATCTTCAACTAAGTTATTCTTGTTTTAGTGTACTGTTAGTCACCCCTTTAGTAATGAGTAAATTTTTGGCAATTATGTTTTTCATTTCTAAAACCTCTATAGTAGACATTTGTCATATTTGTGTCTGACCAAAATATAATGAATAGCCTTTCTATAGTTGAGAAAATCTTACATTATAATTTTTACCTCTCAAATGTTGAAGTCAAAACTCACACTTCTAGTCTGTACTGAAACTAAGATGTAGAAATATGACTTAGGTCTACCAATCAGATGCCCTAACATGACACTTTGATTTGGAATTGAAGACATGCATAAAGTAATACTGTGTGGTTTTTATTTTTGCTGGAATAGGTGGTAGTGAAGGAACTTGGCTTTGGAGGATGGCAGAGATTGCAAGGTCAAGTTCTTAATTAAAGTAGTGGCATCAGTGCTGGCAGCAGTAGCTGTTGCAGCAAAGTCAATTTCTTGGCATCTAATGCGGAGCAACAGTTTTTCTTATCAGGCAGATTCTGTGGCATTAGTCCTAGGCAATTGTTTCTGGAAAATGAGCTTTAAGATTGGTTTTCCAGCCTTTCCTTAATAAATAACTGCACCATGTACATAATCCCAATTTTAGCATCCCCTTTTCAAACCATTTCTTTCTATCTTTTCTGCTCACTGCTTCTAATGCCAGATTCCTAACATTTTCTTCACCCTACTGGGACCTCCAATCCATTAACTCTGCTACTTTTTACTGCTACTTGTCTTCTTATTTGACTTTGTATTTCATGGCACATCATTATAATCACTCCCAGGCATATACCATTAATTCTTTTGCCGCTCTTTCCATTCATCTTACTCACCTGGGAAAAACCCAAACCTGATTAAATTCAAGTCTCCATTTATTCTGTTCCCATATCAACTGGTTTGATCCATTTAATTTTAGTCTTCAAATTTATGGCCATTAACCTCAGAGGGCCTTTAGTGCTGCCTGGCAATGTTATGACATTTTATGCCCACTCCCTAGATGACTATTTTATACTATCTACTCTCTCCTTAATCCTCCAATATCTAATACACACTCCATTCTCACGCTCACCTGATGACCCTTTTAATAAGCTACCCTTGTTAAGGTTACCAATGACTTCCATATTGCTAATTTCAAAGGTTAATTAACAGTCTTCATCATACTTGACCTGCCAGTATTTTAACTTTATTTTTATTGTTGACACTGTTACTTACAGATGTCTCTATACTCTCCCCACCTCCATCCAGCCTCAGCACCCCCTTCCCTTGGGCCATCACCACACTATTGTCTGTGTCTGTGGGTTATGCATATATGTTCTCCGGCTATCCTCTCCTTGAAACACTTCTTTTACTTGGCTTCCAGGACACCTCTTTATACTTCTTCTCCTATCTCACTGGTTATTTCTTCTCAGTATTCTTTGGTGATATTTTAGTATCCAGTTGCAAAATATTGAAGTAATGCAAGACTCAATCTTTGGTCCTCTTTTCTTCTCTACACCCATTCTTTAGCTGATCTCATCCAGTCTCATGACTTTAAATGCCTTCTATATATAGAGGACTCTCAAATTAATATCTATAGCCTAAGATCCGTCCCTTGAACTCCAGAATAATATATTCCACTGCTTACTCAACATCTCCACTTAGATGTTCAATAGACATCTCCTACTTAACATGTCAAAAAACTCAGCTCTTCTTTCTCCAACAAAATAAATTAGTTCTGCAATTTTTTTTATTAGAATAAATAGCTCCTTAGTTATTCTAGTTCTTCAGGCAAAAATCTTCGAGTTATCTTTGTTCTCTCTCTCTCTCTCTCTCTCTCTCTCTCTCTCTCTCTCTCTCTCTCTCTCTTTCATGCCCCAAATTCAATCCACTAGCAAATCCTGTCCATATTTCCTTTTAAATATATCCAGAGTCTGACCATAAATCCTTCTCCCCACTGCTAAGACCCTGCTCCAAGCCAGTCATCTCATTCCTGTATCACTGTAGTAGCCTACTAACTGGTCTCTCCACTTTACCTTTGCCCTCTCTAGTATATTGTCTACACAACCACCAGAGTGAAATTGTTAAAATGTAAGCCTGATTGCATCAGTCTTCTGCTCGTAACCCTACAATGGCTTTTCATACATCTTACTGAAATCCAGACTACAGTGGTCTACAAGATCCCATTTAATTTAGCCTATTCTTGTCATTTTCTTTTTAACATCCACCATTCTTCCTCACTCACCCCACTGAAGCCACATTGGTCTCTTTACTATTAATAAAACAAACTCATAAATACAACAGAATGGTGGTTACCAGAGAGGAGGGGGATAGGAGAGGGCAAAGAGGGTAAAGGGGATCAAATACATGGTGACAAAAGAAGACTAGGCTTTGGGTGGTGATTACACAATAGAGTATGCAGATGTCATTTTATAAAGTTGTACACCTTAGATTTATAGAATATTATTAACCAGTGTTACTGCAATAAATTTAATAAAGTTTCTACAGATATTATAATTAAAATAGATACATATTTTTAAAACCTAGACACTCCTTTTGCTTGGAACATTCTTCCTCTATTCTCTTGGTTCATGTCATCACTTCCTTTAATTCCTAGTTCAAATATTATCTTTTTAGAGAGGCCTTCTCTGATCACACCAACTACAATAGCGTGCATGAGCGCGCACACACACACACACATACACACACACACACACATCCTTGTTATTTGCTGTCTCCTTTATTCAGCTTGATATCATTTCCTGAGTCATATAGTTCTTTATTGTCTCTTGTATCCCGGTGAAATATAAGCTCCTTAGGACAGGGATTTGTCTGTTTTGCTTTCTTCTGTATCCCCAAAATCTAAAAGACTAGTTGGCACATAGTAGCCACTCAATAAATATTTGCTTATGCTTAAACTAGCCTGTATGAATTAGATTGCTTACAAATAAGAAACCTGCTTTCCTTTTTTCAACAGATTATTTTTATTTTATGAATGTGAGATATTAATAATATAAGAGTATTATAAGTCTCTAAAACCTGTTTATCCATATTTATGAATTCTTTTTCTTTCTCTATTTACTATTTCCTTAGACTTAGTTATTGTGTTGGTTGAGTGTGGTGACCTTTCACGGTTTGTTTGTTTTTTACTTTTCACTAAATATTTGGTGATTCTTTATTACCTATTTATATTTACACATGAAGACCTAGATTTAAAAATGTCTGTGTCTTGCCCTGTCTGGGTGGCTCAGTTGGTTGGAGCATCATCCAGTGCACCAAAAGGGTTGCAGGTTCAATTCCCAGTGAGGGTGCATACAGGTGGCAACCAATCGATGTTTCTCTCTCACATCGATGTTTCTCTCTCCCTCTCCCTCTCTCTCTCTTTCTCCCTTCCTCTCTCTCTAAAATCAATGAATACATCTTCAGGTGAGGATGAAAAAATAAAAATAAATAAAAGCGTCTGTGTCTTGAATTCATATTCTCTGTGCGTGTGAAAATTCTTTTTTTTAAAATATTTTTTCTTTATTGATTACTAGAAGCCTGGTGCATGAATTCGTGCACGGGTGGGATCCCTTGGCCTGGCCAGTGATCATGGCCTATCAGGGCGCCTGGCCGGCATGGGGGGAGGGGCTGCAGGAGGTTGGCTGTGGGAGCACACTGACTACCAGGGGGCAGTTCCTGCATTGAGCATCTGTCCTGTGGTGATCAGTGACCGTCATAGCCACTGGTCGACTGGTCATTCCGGTCATTCTGTCATAATGGTCACTTAGGCTTTTATATATATATAGAAGATATTACGTATGTGTCCTTGTCCCCCCAATTCCCCCCCCCCACTCTTACCCTCACCCCTCTGGTATCTGTGTCCATTGGTTAGGCTTATATGCATGCATACAAGTCCTTTGGTTGATCTCTCCCCCTTACCCCCACCCTCCCCTATCTTCCCTCTGAGGTTTGACAGTCTGATCGATGCTTCTCTGAAAATTCTTGTTCTCTTGGCAGTTAATGCAGAATCGGATTGCTATATCCCTAGTTCATTGTACATAAGAGCAGGGTAAAACCAGAAAGTTCCCTCTTCATGGTAGATGGTGCTCTCCTAATTAGTCTTGAGTCCATGTAGCAGCCAGACATTTCCTAATGCCCAATCTGTTATTCAGCCTTCAATATCAGAATTCTTTTGTTTAAAGTCTTCATCCTGTATCAAACACCAGTAACGGGGAGGATTCATGTCACTGTTCCTCAGTCTTTTAATGAAATCTACCATCTGTCATCCTATGACCCATTCCCTTTCTCTTCTTGCTACCTCTGACTTAGGGTATTCCAAGGCTCTACTAGCAAAATTACTGTTTTTGGAGGTCTCTCTTTTGTCTGTGTGACCACGCCATTACCTAAACACTATTTCTTATAATTACTTAACTATGAAAACATGATATTTGATACAACTACAAATATGTGCCAAACATACTTTTTCCATATGCTTATGATTAGCCAAGATTTCATCATTAAACTATTTTAAGTTTGATTTATAATTGGCAAGTGGCCTTATTGATATGCTCTGCATAACCAGGTGTTTGGTACCTCCTTAAGCATAGCCACCAATTTGTATTTAACATACACACATATCTGGTGCTTACCAGCAGCAGGGATGCTTGAACTAGCCTGCCACTTGAACTATACTCAAAGGACTAGGTCGCCAAATGTAATCCTCATCCTTCCTTATTCAGCATGTGTTCCACAGACCAATACCTGTCCTAAGACTGTGTGTTACCAATACCTGATGAAATAAGTATGATAAACATACAAATCACACAAGTATTATTAGTATACTGAACAAATATACAGATGTTAAGTAAGCAGTTAAATATTTTTAGAGCATTTTAACATTGCTGCTACACCCAAATGCATGATTTCCTATTTTACAAAAGTCTATGGCAGATTAGAATTTTAAAAAATGGCTCTTCACCACAGAGAGCTCAGAAGCCCTGCTTTAGAGTGTCTCAATAATGCTTTTGGTCAGGTGGCACAGTTTCCCTTCTTGTATTACCTTTGTCTTCCTCATGGTTGGCTTTTAAGCCAAAGGACCTGGCTGCCTTCCAAGCAGTCGTTTCCGCATAGTATAATAGCTATAGCCAGTGAACTGAAAGTGCATTTCCTGCCACCATACTGTAAAATTATTATTAATGTAATAGGAGAATGCACTTCTGGTTTTGGCACTGATGTTTGGGATGCTGCATCAGGGCTGGTAGCTTGAAAGAGTGGACAATATTATGGACTATGGATTAACATAGGCAAAACCACAAAGAATACTTCCTGTTAAAATATTCTACATTTGATCCATTTAGAGATAATTTGATAGAAAAACATTTTAAATGAAAATATGTAAAGATCTTATATGGGACCATGAACTTTTGCTCAAAGAAAAATTTAGGGAGGTGGACCTTAGCTCATTTTAAGAAATACTTTTTAAACAAAAATAGCAGTCTTCCTTATCAGGTAAATACTCAATCAGAGACTGATTTATAAACTATCATTGATTCTGTAATAATGAATCATGCAATGAGTTGAAAATTATATTAAGCTCTAGGGCCTTTTCCAAAGAAAGATTCTGTAATTATGAGCTGGGATAATTTAGGCATCTAAGGAAAGAAAATTAACTTTAAATCAAGAGCCATTATGTGTGAGGCCCTGTCATTCCCCTTTAATTTAGAGAAACATTCTGTTATGCTTCAGAAAGGTTGTAATACTGAGGGCACTTGAGGGCTGAAAGTTTGCTTGGAGTTATATAGGGTCTCACACCCACAGTTCAGAGCCAAGAGGAGAGAATGAGGATTCAAAAAAGGAATACATGGAAATATAGGCAGAAATACAGAAATATAGTACTACCTGGAAACATTGCATGTAGAATGAACACTTCCAGTAGCCTTCTTACATAGATCAATCCTGACCATTAAATCATTCATCCTGCAAAAACTACCTATTCCCATGCTCCTATTCTAGATTAGTTGCATCTTTTGCAGGAGTTCATTTATTGGGGCCATGCAGCAGTCCACTGTAGATCAACCAGGTTAGTCCCTCCAGAATTTGAGGGTACCTTAGGGAGGAAAGACTAATGTAGATATACAGTTATTTATTAAAGTTAATGTAAAACTCCAAACACAACCAGGATAAAGCAAAGAGTGAAAAGTAGTTGGTCGCTATTAGAACCACCTTAAAACTTGACAGATATAAAAATAAAAATGTTTGTCTCCCCTTTGTAGTTATAAATTGAGGATTCAAAGCTATCCAAGTTACTGTTGGAGATAGGAAACCCTGGAGAATAGAAAAGTTAATTGAGAGTGAGAAGATTTTCCAATTTTTATAAGGTCTTTATATTGTCCTTCATTTATTAAAATAAAAATGTAATAACATTAGAAAGTTAATATGTTGCTAACTAGGCTCTCCTCTACTGAAACCAGTTCTTAAAAATCAAGTCCATAGGAAGAATTTAATGTCAAACTACCTATCAGTTTATTTTTGTAAATTATTTTTGACCAAATGTCCCAGAAACAAATCAATGTAAAAGATTGTTAATATTTATTTGCTTACAGGTATAAAAGAAAGTAATGTGCGATGTTTTTTTTTTAAGAAAAGAGAAGAATTTTGTTATGAGCCAATTCATACTGCTGCAAATATCTTGGAACCAAGACTGAAAGGCAGAAATGTAAATAATGATAGCACTGCTGCTGCTGCCCTAGATTAAATTACAAAACAAGCAGCACATTTAGAAATTTATGCTGGAAAAATCTTTCAAATGTGTCTGAATACAGAACAGTTACAGTGTTTGTGCAGTCATGCAGTTTGGACTTGTGCCAAGTGTAACGCTCTTACTCCTGGTCCCACCCTCCTGATGAGGAATCTGAAGGCCAGGTTACAATTCAAGGTTTCTATGGCTGGCTCAAGTTCTTACCCAGTGTTACTGAGCTTTCAGCCCTCCTATATTCGCTAGTGAAAATAATAATATTCAGAATCCTTGGTGCTTATTATGTACCAAGCATTATGCAAGGTTAATTATACATTTTTATCTCAATTAGGTTTCACAACAGATTTATGAGGTAAGTACTCTTATGTTCAGATGGGGAAATTGATGCTCAATGGAGGTTAAGAAAAATTGATCAAGGTCAAATTGTTTTATCTGCTCATTTAGAGGTTTAGTGAAATGTCAGTAGTCTCTCCTGATGACAAGAATGATTTTTATGTTGAACGACAAGGCCAAGTATCTTAGAACATCACAGTAAGGTCTCCCAAGCCTGAATATTTAGTTTCTGTCCTCAGAGATGACTTCTATCAACAGAAGTTTTGTCTGTTGTTCTTGCCGGTTGCTTTCAGTCACACCAATAAAAAGTTGTCAGTGGTCCTTAGTAGCTATGCTTCATGACAGTCCTGTACCAGCCCCCAGTCTTATGGGCTGCACAGTAGCAATGTAACTTAATATTACTACAAGGTCTCCAATGTGCCCTTAGTGACAGAAACAGTTAAGTAATAAGTCAAACTTCTGCTTCAAGGAAACCATTCTATAAAACACCAACTAGCTTACTCATTCTAATTGCCTATCTTTGATTTAAACAGAATTTAGGGAATTAAAATTGTGTGCAATGAGGTGAATTTCTACAGCTTGGAGAAAAATGGTTTTCTCTAGAGCTATTCCTGCGACTGGAGTCACATTGAATCTCTGTTCTACATAAGGAATGTTTGAGTGGTGGGAAGAGACTAGGAATTGAAAGGGGCTTCTATGTTCCTTACACACGAGTTCAGACATGATTGGAAATTACTAAAGGGGCTTTGCACTCAGTACTTTACTATCCTACTATTCTTCCTTGATTCTATGTTTTTCTAAAATAAAATCTGAATCAGATACACATAAGAAAGAGTCCCTGAGGCTCAACCCAATGAATTAGAGGAGATTGAAAATCTAGGTATCACCTGGAAAGGCTGCTACAAAATAATCCACAGGTAGAATGACCCTAGGCTAAATGAAAAGAATCCATTGCTAAGACTGGTGTAGCAGGTTTCCTGTGGAAGACTTTGTTTCCCTCTAGTAATGCTCTAAACATTGTGAGCAATGGTTGTGTGCGGCTGTGGCCCCGGCTCTCTGACTTCAGTTTTCTGGATTGTACATTTTTCTCCTGTGTTTTGTGTGTGTGTGTGTGTGTGTGTGTGTGTGTGTGTGTGTGTGTGTCTAATTCTCTCCATGTGATTAATGTTTTTCTATACAACACAACATTGAGAGAAACATTTTAAACCGCGTTTGCCAGGAAATGTCCCTTCTCCTTGAAATTCAAAGCGAAACCAACACCACACTTAGCAGAGATATAGATGGTAGGAGTGTTGAAGGGAAATGTCACCCCAATTGCCCCTGGAAGCAGGAGTGCTTTTGTTGCTGCTTAACCACTTCTTGCCCATTACTGTGCTAGGTTGGCTCCTTTCACACAATCACCTCAGGAGATCTTTCAGATAGCATCGTGTCTGCCCTGTTCAAGCTGTTCCTGTTTGCTCAAGACTCTTGCTTATTCTTAGCATTTGGCTGGAATTTCTACTATAGGATTATTGTAGAACACACACACACACACACACACACACACACACACACACACGGTTTCAGAGTTGTATGGAATTATACTTTGTGAACATTAAGACTTAATTTTCCCCAACCTCCACCTGGCTCACAAGTGGGCTTACTCCAAAGTCCTAGAGTGGCAAGATGCCTTGAATCAGACTCTCTTCCCTCTGTGCCTTCTCCTGCCAAAGACATCAGGCCACACTAAATTGCATGCCTTGCTATGTTGCTTGCTTCCTATGGGCAGTCTAGCTCCAAAAAGAGAAGAGAAAATTGGGCTATGTAAACACTTTTTTTCTGAATATAATATAAACATATAAGATATATATAAGTGGAATCAGACAATATTTGTCCTTTAGCGTCTGGTTTATTTCACTTTACTTAATGTTTTCAAGGTTCATCCATATTGTAGCATGTAGCATGTAGAATTATATACCTTAAAGCTGAATAATATATCATTGTATGACTAGACCACATTTTGTTTTTCCATTTGTCTCTTGGTGGACATTTATGTTTCCTCCCCCACCCTTTTTGGCTACTGTGAAAAGGAATCTTATGAACTTTCATGTCAAAGTTTTTGCTTGAAAACCTGTTTAACTTCTTTTGTAGATATAGTTAGGAGTGCACATTTTTTTGTCATATGGTAACTATGTTTAACACTTTGAAGAATCGTCAAACTTGTTTTCCACCGTGGTTGCAGCATTTTACATTCCCATGAGCAATGTACCAGGGTTTTAATTTCTCTACAGCCTCTCCAACCCTCGCTATTTTCCATTAATTTTTTTTTATTATGGCTATCCTCGTGGGTGTGAAGTGGTATCTCATTGTGGTTTTGATTTGTGTTTCCCTGATGAAGGAGTGAATGAGGATCAGATAAAAGACATGTTTCTATTTACCCTCTACATAAGATATACCAGGAATAGGAAAAACTCTTTCTTTCCGAACAGATATATGAGATAGGTACTATTATTACTTTCATAAATGAAAAAAAAAATGGAGATTCAGAGAGCTAAACTAGCCAAGGTCACACAAGTAGGTGGCGAAGTCATGTCACCATGAAGTTTGACCTCAGAGTCGGTACTTTTAGCCCAGTGACACTCTAAAGCTAAACTAAAAGTTATCAAAGAGCAGATACCATATCTCTTGGGTCTTCTATGCTTGCTCCCCCTCTGTCACAAACTATACAATATTGCACTTTGCACACAGGAGTAACTCTAGAAATATCTGCTAATCAATCATGGGAATATTCAAAGCCCTGCTTGAAAGGCTCAGAATTTTTAAAGCAGAAACTATGTGAGTAGAATAATCATAACTAGAAAGGGTTTTATTAATGCTACTTGCTGCAGCTGTTCTGATCTGAGCACTCCTTATCTGTTTTCTCCCTGGAAGCTATGTTTTCTTTTCTTCAGTATCTACATTTTTCTGTGTACTGTGTACATAAAAGAGGAATTTTAAAACCCCTCTTGTGGAAAGACATTCTTCCTGCTTAAAGTTCAAACTTAAAACTAATCTTGCATTTTGCACAAGCACATATGCTAGGAAAAAGAATTAAAATAAAAGTATTTACAACCTCTAATCCTCACAAATCCACTAAAGGGAATTCTGTCCTTGCATTTCTTGGACTTTGTTTCAAAGACCAGGATAATGGTTAAAAGATAGAAATGGAATAAACCAGGATTTGTTTGATTTACGCTGGAAAGTTTAGACAATTACTAAAAGAAGAAAAATTAACTTAGGTTAGATATAAGTGTTTTTACATAATTTTGAGAGAGATAGAAAGGGATTAGTTTATCTTCTACGCCAGATGAGTGGGAATTTTGGAAAGTAAATAAGTGAAAATTATTTTTTAAAAGATAGTTTGCTATGTGTTGTGAAAGGAATATTAAGAGGGGGAAAACTTAAGGTTTTTTTTTTACAGTTCTTTTTGGATTTTAGACAAGTATTTTTTTGGATATTGACACCATGCTGAGACTGCCACAAGGTAGATTGATTTTGTACAGGTTACATTTGAAAGCTATATCTAATTTTAGCAAGGTTGTGAGAGTCTAAATTGTTATAGCCATTTTGGAGTATATTCTGGCTGTTTTAATAAAATTAAAAATGTTAATAATCTATGACACCCATTCCATTTCTTCCCTGGAGGAAAACATACACATGTATTAGGAGACATGTAAAATAATATTTTTCTACAACACTGCAAAAAATGTGAAAACAGGCTAACTGTTCAATAATAAAGACAGTTAAATAAAAAATTGTATATTTGGCTTTTCTGCTGTCAGCATCATGGTCGAGTGAGAAGACCCCTTTGTATCTCCTTTTAAATTTACAACAAGTTGGACAACTATTATTCAACAAAGGTTCCTTTGCTCAACACACTAACATACCTGAGATCCATGTATCACTACATCTGAAGGTGGGCATATTAGAATGCATAGGAGAGGTGGAATTGGGGACAGGATAAAGATGGTATCCACAGACACAGTTTGGTACTGCCCTGACCCCAGTCAGCATAGTAGTAATTGAAGTGTCAGGCTTTGGACCCCACATTATGGTTCAATGGAAGGTAATAGGGGCAGAAGCAGCCTTGGTGCCCAAGAAGCTGGCTCCTCTCATTTTGGCAGAACCAGGTATCAGCAGCGCAGATGCCACTAACAACACAGCAGGCCTATGGCCATTAGTAACTACGAGACAGCACCATCAGCTTGCAAACCCAGTTCTTCTCCGCCCCCCCTTACCCCACCGCACCATGGTGGTGGTGCCCCAAAACTGAGGCAACCCAGACTCAGCAGGGACAATCACTACCCTGTTCACTCAGGAGTTGATTTACATCCAACCACACTCCCCCACCCCTGTGACCCCAGAAGCACTGGTAGTATAGGTAAAAGGAAAAAACTTGTGCTATTGCACCATCTGCTGGAAAACAAAAGATAGAGCTCTAATTACCAACCTGCTGAATTGTTAAGTTCAAAATGTTACCTAAATAAGAAAAGAGCCCAATACTTCAACTGCTCTGGCAGAGGAACAATATAGGAAGTAACATTAACAAAGAAAACACGGTAACACAGAAAGATAGTGACAAATCCCCAGAAACCAAACTCTAAGTCACGGAGGATTGTGATTTAAATGATACAGAATTCAAGATAGCAGTTTTGAGGAAACTCAAAGAGATACAAGGAAACTCAGAAAGGCAGAACAATGAACTCAGGAATAAAATTAATGAACAAAAGAAGGACTTTACTAAAGAGATTGAAACTATTTAAAAAACACACAGAAATTCTGGAGCTCAAGAACTCAATGAATGAGATAAAGAATGCATTATAAAGAATTGGAAATAGAGCAGATCAAATGGAAGAGAGAATTAGCAAACTTGAAGAAAGATATCCAGAAATGATTCAGATAGAAGAAGAGAGTGAACTAACATTTAAAAAAAATAGAAGAACTCTAAAAGATCTGACTCCATTAGAAAAAAAAAAAACAATATAAGGATAATGGGTATCCCATAAGGAGAAGAGAGGGAGAAGAAAACAGAGAGCTTATTCAAAGAAATAATTGATGAGGACTTTTGAAACCTAGGGAATGAAATGGTCATTTAAATGCAAAAAGCTAACAGAACACATAATTATTTCAAAGCAAAAACATCTCCAAGACACATTATATTAAAACTATCTGAGGTTAATGATAAAGAAAAAATTCTCAAGGCATCCAGGGGAAAAAACACAGTAACCTGCAAAGTAAGCACCATCTGATTGTCATCAGATTTCTCAGGCCAGGAGAGAATGGAATGACATGTTTAAAATATTAAAAGAGAGGAAACACCAACCAAAAAATGATATGTACAGCAAATTATCTTATAGCTATGAAGGAGAAATAAATGTTTTCCCAGACAAACAAAAGCTGGAGGAACTTATTGTCACAAGACCTGCATTATAAGAAATGTTGAAAGAAATTCTTCTACCTAAAACAAAAAGACAAAAGTTTACAAAACTTCGAGTATGTGACGAACAGACAGAAGAAAATGCAGCTCTATGTCAGAATAAGATAATAAACAATTATAACATAAAGGTTAAAGGGGGGAAAGCATTAAAATAACATAGATATTGCAATTTGGTAATGAACATCGAACATAAAAAGGGATAATTGGTGACAACAAAACACAAAAGGGGAGGAGGAAAAAGCCTCAACTTGTATAAGCAAATAAAGATAAGATGCTACTGAAGAAAAAAGAATATTCTTTTAAAATATGTTTTTATTGATTTCAGAGAGAGAAAGGGAGAGGGAGAGAGAGATAGAAACATCAATGATGAGAGAGAATCATTGATCGGCTGCCTCCTGCACACCTCACACTGGGGATCGAGCCCGCAACCCAGGCATGTGCCCTGACCGGGAATCGAACCGTGACCTCCTGGTTCATAGATCAACGCTCAACCACTGAGCCAGATGGAAAAGGACTATTTTATCGATCAGACATTTTATACAAACCTCATGGTAACTATGTGTTGCCTTCAGAAGACACATCTCAGCTTCAAAGACAAACAGGCTCAAAGTGAAGGGGTAGAAGATGATACTCCAAGTAAATGGTATCCAGAGGGAAAAAGCTGGTGTAGCCATACTTATATCAGACAAAATAGACTTCAAGACAAAAAAAAAAAGATAGCAAGAGACAAAAGTGGACATTTTATAATGAAGAGGACAATCTATCAAGAAGATATAACAGTTATTAACATATATACACCCACCATAGTAGCATCAAAATATATAAAGAAATTATTAAAAGACCTAAAGGAAGCAACTGACAATAATACAATAACAATAGATGATTTTAATACCCAACTAACATCAATGGGCTGCTAATCCAGAAAGAAAATCAACAAGAAAACATTGTCCTTAAATGACACATTATACCAAATAGACTAAATTGATATTCACAAAACTTTCCATCCTAAAATGACAGAATACACATTTTTCTCAAATGCACAAGGAATATTCTCAAGGACAGGTGTTGGGACACTAAACAAGCTTCAATAAACCCAAGAAGACTGAAATCATACCAAGCATACCCTCCAAACATAATCATATGAAACTGGAAATCAACTATAAGAATAAAGCTGGGACCATCATAAGCATGTGCAGATTAAACAACATGTTACTGAACAACTATTGGGTCAATGAAGAAATAAAAGAAGAAATCAAAAGATATATAAAGACAAATGAAAATGAACATACAACAATACCAAAAATTTGGGGATGCAGCAAAAGTGATTTAATAAGGGGGAAGTTTATAGCAATACAGAAAAAAACCTCCAGAAAAAAAAAAACTTTAAACAAAAACAATCTAAGATTATATCTGAAGTAACAAAACAACTAAAGCTCAAAGTCAGTAGAAGGAAGGAAATAATAAAAACCAGAGCAAAAATAAATGAAATAGAAAATAAAGAGACAATAGGAAAAATTAATAAAATGGAGAGCTGGTTCATTGAAAAGATAAACAAAGTTGACGAATATTTAGCTAGACTCATTAAGGAAAAGAGAGAGAAAACAAAACCAGAAATAAAAGGGAAGTTACAATGGACACCACAGAAATATAAAGGATTATACAAGAATACTATGAAAAGCTATACGCCACCAAATTGGACAACCTAGAAGAAATGGACAAGTTCTTAGATGCATACAGCTTTCCTAGACTGATTTACGAAGAATTATAAATCCTGAGTAGAGCTGTGGACCCCATGAAGAAAGATTTTTTTGATGTGTATACCAAGAAGGAATTTACCAGTACCTGCTGAGATGGTCAACTGAGGGCCCAAATTTTGTAAATAATAAGAGCCAAGTAGCCAGTTGCTCACAGGGGCTTTTTACAAACTCTGTATACCTGGAAGGACCTCAGGCTGAACTCACGGCTTTCTACATTATGCCCCCCCCCCCCCCCCCGCTGCTTTTTTGTATGCTATCTGAGTCAACCACTGCAGGGAAAACTTGGTTTCATCTTTCTACCAACGGACTGAGACCTACTCCATCCAATCAGAACTGCAAATTTGGATACCTTATTTACATTAAACAGACTTAATTGAGAACCTGGGTGGGAGCTTTCACTATAAAAGGCAGCCTTCCTTTTGCCTGGAGGAAACATAATTAAGGTTGCTACCTTAATCTGTGTCTCCAAACCGGCAACTTCTTTTGCTCGAATAAATGCTTTTTTATTCTTTATTTTAGTCTAAAATTAATTTTGATTTACAGAGCAATCACTAATCAGGAAATTGGAATCGTAATTTTAAAAAACAAAAACAAAAGCCCAGGACAAGAAGGCTTCACTGGTGAATTCTACAAAATAATCAACGAAGATTTAATGTTTGCCCCTCTCAAATTCTTCCAAAAAGTTGAAAACAAGAGAATGCTTCTTAACTCATTTTTACAAAGCCAACATTATCCTGATACCAAAATCAGGCAAGCACATTACAAAAAAAAAGAAATTATGGTCCAATATCTCTGATAAACATGGATGAAAAAAATCCTCAACAAAATACTAGTTAACTGAATAAAACAATACATTAAGAGGATCTTATACCACAATCAAGTGGGATTGGTTTCAGTGATGCAAGTATGGATTAACATCCTCAAATCAATCAATGTGATACAAAACATTAACAAAATGAAAGTTAAAAGTCACATGATTATATCAATAGATGCATAGAAAGCATTTGACAAGATGCAGCATCCATTTATGACATAAAAACTCTCAATAAAATGAGTATATAAGGAAAGTACCTCAACATAATGAAGGCTGTATATGTCAAACCCTCAGCTGATATCATACTCAATGATGAGAAACTGAAAGCCTTTTCTCTAAGATCAAGAACAAGACAATAATACCCACTCTCACCAGAGTTATTTAACCTAGTACTAGGAGTTATAAAAAAGAAAAAGAAAAAGGGCATTTAAATTGGAAAGGTAGAAGTAAAGCTGTCACTATTTGTTTATGACAATTTTATACAGAGAAAACTCTAACGACTACCAAAAACACTATTAGAAATAATAAAAAATACAGTAAAATTGCAGAATGCAAAATCCATATAAAAATATCTGTTGTGCTTCTATATACTAACAACAAAATATCAGAAAGAGAAATGAAGAAAATCCTATTTATAATTGAAACAGAAAAAATAAAGTATGTAGGAACAAACTTAACAAAGGAAGTGAAATATTTGTATGCTGAAAACCACAAGACACTGTTGAAAGAAACTGAAGAAGACACAAATAAATGGAAAGATATTCTGTGTTCGTGGACTGGAAGAACTAACATTGGTACAATGTCCATATTATATAAAGCAATCTGCAAGTCAAAACAATGAAAATCACAACGATATCTTTATAGAAATAGAACAAAAATCCTAAAATTAGTATGGAACCACAAAAGACACTGAATAGCCAAAGCATCCCCCCCCCCAAAAAAAATTCAAACTATACTCAAAGCTATAGTAATCAAAAACAGTATAGTATCACAAGAAAACACACACACAAACCAATGGGGCAGAATTGAAAGCCCAGAAATAAACCCACAGATTTATGGACAACTAATGTAATGACAAAAGAGCCAAGAATATACAATGAAGAAAATAAGACTCTTCAATAAATGGTGCTGCAAAAACTGGCCAGCCATATACAGAAGAATGAAACTACATCACAATCTTACATCATCCACAAAATTTAACTCAAAATGGATTAAAGACTTGAATGTAAGACCTCTTAAAACTCAACAATAAAGAAACCAAACATCCCAATTAAATGGTATTATCGACTAATGTAATAAAACGTACCTATGCAACTAAATTAGAGAAGGCTATTATGAAATAGTCAGGAAAGAAGATATAATAGGAGTGAAACAAAATGAAGACATCAAGAAAGAAATATTAGAATACACCATTCCTGAGTTGAATAAAACAAGACTTGTTGAAATTCTAAAGCACACCTTGATAACCAGGAGACAAACACACACACACACACACACACACACACACACACACACACACACACAAAACCCCACGAAAAACCTTACACAAACAAACAAACAAACAAATACCTAGACTTAAACACCAAAGAATGAGAGCACATCTTCTACCTCCCAATGAGAAATTATGCTCTTAGCATTTTAAAGCACAGAAGAAAATCTCTGTGGATGTCATTTATTCTAGCTCAGTAGAAAAACTACCCAAAAGGTAAAAGCATAGCTACTGCTAGAAGGGGATCAAGATAGAAAATTTCCTAGTTTGTCTGCTTTCAGATAGCCAGAAACAAAGGCAGAAAGAGTAAACTTAAAAGGCTCACTCAACAAGATTAAAAGAGGATAATGGAGATTTCAGGTAATCAAAATAAACTCAGTTTTTTTCAAATGTGAAAAGGAAGGAATATCCCTATACAGTCATGTGCATTGCTTAATGACAAGGATGCATTCTGAGAAATGCATGGTTAGGTGATCTCATCCTTGTGTAAAAACCACAGGGTGTACTGACACAAACCTACATGGCACAGCCTACTACACGTATACCTAGGCTATATGCTCCTAAGCTACAAACCTGTACAGTATGTTACTGTACTGAATACTGTAGGCAATCATAAAACATGGTTAGTATTTATGTATCTAACCATAGAAAAGGTACAGTTACAATAGAGTTAAAAAGATAAAAAATGGTATACTTCTAGAGGGCATTTACCATGAACTTGCAGGATTGGAAGTTGCTTTGGGAGAGTCAGTCAGTGAGTGGTGAGTGAACATGAAGGTCTAGGCCAGTAGTCGGTAAACCGTGGCTTGCGAGCCACATGCGGCTCTTTGGCCCCTTGAGTGTGGCTCTTCCACAAAATACCACGTGCGGGCGCGCAGTACAGCGCGATTGAAACTTCGTGGCCCATGCACAGAAGTCGGTTTTCGGCCTGAGCGAGTCTATTTTGAAGAAGTGGCGTTAGAAGAAGTGGGGGTACGTTCGCTGAGGTCGACCCCTCAGGTTGAGGACGTTTTTAGCAAAGGCCAGCTCAGGAGTACCCTAATTAAGTTAATAACAATGTACCTACCTATATAGTTTAAGTTTAAAAAATTTGGCTCTCAAAAGAAATTTCAATCGTTGTACTGTTGATATTTGGCTCTGTTGACTAATGAGTTTGCCGACCACTGGTCTAGGGCATTACTATACACTACTGTAGACTTTATAAACACTGTCTCACAAGCCTTCCCTCCCCCCCCCCCCCACTTCTATCCGACAGGGTCAGAAATAGAACATCAAAATGTCATGCTGTTCCACAAACAGGGATGTGATTGGAAATATTGAGGAGAAACTGGCTGGGTAAGGTATATATCACCTAATAGTGGCCATCAGGAGGGAGTGAAAGGTGACTTGAGGATCAGAAGGAATAAGAAATCAAAATGGAGAGATAAAGAAACATAGGGATTGTCAGGATCACGTGGTTTTGGCTATTGTATGTTGGAGCAGTAGTCAGATTAAGAAACATTGCGGTATTCATAGAAAAAGTGGGTGTTTAACATGGAGAGGTTATAAAAGTGAGGACCCAATATTTTGACTTTGGAAATTGTTCCGTTGACCCTATCTGGCACAAAGGGCTCTCTCTGGCATTGAGTTGATGGAAGATAGAAAACTTTCCTACACTTCACATCATTACAACCTGAAAATATTTTCAAAATATGGGGATAGGCCCTAGCCAGTTTCGCTCAGTGGATAGAGCATTGGCCTACAAACTGAAGGGTCCTAGGTTCGATTCCAGTCACAGGCATATGCCTGGGTTATGGGATCAATCCCCAGTAGAGGGTGTGCAGGAAGTAGCCAAACAATGCTTCTCTCTCATCATTGATGTTTCTATCTCTCTCTGCCCCTCTCTGAAATCAATACATATGTATATGTATATGTATATGCATATATATTAATAATAAGGTTATATGCTTTATTACCGGAAGACATTACCAGATGTCTTCCGGACGTCATTCCAGACATCCTTCCTAACAAAGCTGGGGGTGTGCCTGGCCTACAAACTGCCCATGGCCCCTCACCCAGACAGGGACCCCCCAGCCCTGATCAGAGGCATGGCCAGCCTGCAAACCCTTGGTGGCCTTAAGCCCAGGCCTGCCCCGACCCCCAGCATGGACCCCCCTCCTGATCAGGGCATGGCCAGCCTGCAAACCCCTGGCAACCTCTCACCCAGGCTGGCCCCACACCCCAGCAGGGAACCACACCCCGATCAGGGGCATGGCCAGCCTGCAAACCACCCGCAGCCCCTTGCCCAGGCCAGCCCTGACCCCAGAGGGAACCCCCCCACCCCAATCCGGGGCCCCCTTCAGAGCAGGCCAGCCAGCCCCCACCTGAGCACCAGGCCTCTATCCTATATAACAAAAGGGTAATATGCAAATTGACCCTAACAGCAGTACAACCGCTGGACCAGTCACTATGAGGCACACCGACCACCTCTTGGTCCTTTTCCCCGGCTGGCAGGTTCCGATCACCTGATGGCCACCCATGGAGGGGGTGGAGCCAGTGAGCAGGCGGGAACAGCCGACCTCTCAGTTCCTTCCCCCAGCCATCAGGCACCGATCACCTGATGGCGAACGGGGAACTGGGGGTGGGTGGCACAGGGGGTAGGGCCAGCTTCAGACAGCTGGAGAAGATGGCCCTGATCGCAGGCCAGGCCTAGGGACCATATCCGTGCACAAATTTTGGGCACCAGACCTCTAGTATTTATATATATTTAAAAGTACAGGACAGGCTGGCTCCTCTCTACCACAGGAAGCTTTTACTTAAATGGCAGTGTCACCCAATACTTGCTAAGGTAGCTCCTGTCGACCTGTGTCCTTGTACAGGATCTTAGATCCTCCCCAGAGAATTTAAAGCAATGTACCCTGAAGACCATCAAGCTGGATCTGGGAGGGCTGTAACACCCTCTTAATATGTAGTTCTGGGGGGGGATAGGCTCCTCTGTGTTGAAACAGGTCAGTGGCTGACTGATTGGGATGTAATCTGTGCACTCAAAATTGAAGTGCTGTGATTAAGATGGAATCTATTGTCAAGCCCCACAGGTATTGCTGCTATAAAGAAAAAAATTCCTCCTGAACCCACATACCCTTCCATGTATTACAGTAAATTCAGCTCCATTATAATCTTATGGGACCATCGTCATATATGTGGTCCATCATTGACCGATACATTGTTATTTGGCCCGTGACTGTAATATAAAATAAAAAAAATATAGGCATAAACAAAATACAAGAAGAAAAAGAGGATAAAAGGCCTGGCTGAAAGAGTAAAAATACAGCAGAAAAATCTAAGACAAAGATACATTTCTGTGTTTATTAATTACTAGTGACCTGGTGCATGGATTCGTGCACATTGAAAGGAAATTAATTAGAAGGTGGCCAGCGGGGCGGGATTGGGTGAGATGGGTCAGACACGCCCTGGAGCCAACCTCTCCTGGACCCTCCCCGGCATCTGCAGAGTGAGCAGGGTTCTTCTGGCAGGTAGGCTCCTTCGGCCTGGCCTGCGGGGATCAGGCCAAAACAGGCTCTCTGACATCCCCTGAGGGGTCCCAGAGTGTGAGAGGGCACTCTGCAAAGTTGCTGTTGTACAGGGTGTGGAACACAAATGCAAGTGTGCAGTAAATCAGATTCGGGGCCGACAGTGCCCCAGCAACAACATAACCCATGGCTGAAGGTGGAATCACGTGGCCCCCCGTGAGGAATTGGGCTTCCTCTTCTCTGGTTTCAGGGTGCATCACTCGAGAACCGCCACTTCCAAGTCACTGCAGCTTGGCAGCTCCTGTGTTGAATGTCTGCCCCCTGGTGGTTAGTGCACATCATAGCGACTGGTCAGACCGTCAGACACTTAGCATAGCCTTTAATATATATAGATACTAGAGGCCCAGTGTACAGATTTGTACACTGGTGGGGTCCCTCGGTCTGGCCTGTGGGGATCAGGCCAAAACCAGCTCTCTGACATCCCCCAAGGGGTCCCAGATTGCGAGAGGGTGATTCTCGGTGACACACCTTGGAATCGGGCTCCCTCCTCTCTGGTTCTGGGTGCATCACCCGAGAACCACAGCTGCCAAGTCACCACAGCTCAGCAGCTCCTGTGTTGAGTGTCTGCCCCCAGGTGGTCAGTGTGCATCATAACTACTGGTCGGATGGTTCGACGGTTGCTTAGGCTTTTATATATATAGATGTGATCAGATTAGGGTTATCAAATATTAATAACAGATCTCACAGAGGTCATTTGTATAATTTTACAGTGTGATACTAGCTGATTGAAAGAACTAATCTCTATAGGCCTAACCAATGGACACAGACAACAAGGGGGTGAGGGCATGAGTAGGGGGATGGAGGGTAATGGGGGGATAAGGACACATATGTAATAACTTAATCAATAAAAAAAATTTTTTTAAGTAACTATATATTTAAACTAAAAGAAAGAAAGAAAGAGAGAGAGAAAGAAAGAAAGAAAGAAAGAAAGAAAGAAAGAAAGAAAGAAAGAAAGAAAGAAAGAAAATATAAAGAACTAATCTCCTGTATCCCTATCCACCAAAAAAGCAGTTAGGGCAGCAAAGTCAGGGACTGGGGATTATGCACAAGTGATTGGCCTGCAAAGAGTTAGCTACTGCATTCATGAATAAAAAGTGACTTTGAACAATCACTTAATGACAAGTCTAAACTGAGGAAACTTAACTTTCAACATCGCAGTAGCTTTCTTCACAAAGAACCTTCATTCAGAGGCGAGACTACATCCAGGCTTTTGTGTAGCTGTAGGCTTGAAAGCTCTTGATTCTACTACTAACTCAATATATGACCTTATGAAATTCTCTTCCCCACTCTGGGTCTGTTTCCTCACATGTACAATAAAATTATACAGCTTCAATGGTTTACAAAGTTCTTTATAATTGATCTGAAATCTAATCCTGTGTAATTTCCACTTTTTGTTTGAATTTATGTTCTAGGATCCAATTGAATAAACTTATCTCTTACACAGGACAAACTTCCTTAATGTGAATTCTTCAGGCTACACATCTCTATCTTCTTTATTTCCTAAATGTATTACTTTCAAGGCCATGGGCAAATCAATAGGCACTACAAGGATGATGTTACAGTAAAGGAAAGAAGGCCAAGGATGTGAGTGACATATTTATGAAAGTATAAGGATTAGAAGAGAAATTAATAGAGAATAAAAGAAGCAGTGCAAATTAATTCAAAGCATGGATCTTTGAAAATACCAGCAAAATTGACGAACCTTTACATAGATTGATCAAGGGGGGAAAAGAGAAGACTCAAATAACGAATACAAGAAAGAGACATTATCACTACCAACCATATAGAAATAAAAAGGATTATAAGGGAATATTATGAACAAGAATATGCCAACAAATTACATAAGTTAGATAAAGTGGACATACTCCTAGGAAAACACAAAACACTGAAAGAAATTTAAAAAGAAATTAAGCATCTTCATAGACTCATAAAAATAGATGAATTAATAACTTAAAAAAACATTACACTAAGAAGTGTCCAACCTAGAGGGCTTCACTAAAATTTCTACCACATCCAAAAGCAACTCTTTTCAGTTCCTTACCAGTATAGATATTTTTTCTTTCTCACTTTTAGTCCTTTTTTTTCTTCAATGGAAAGGACTGACTTGGGATCTCTAGCAAAGGGACACAGACTGTTAATTTGCTAAGTATTCTATAAGGGATTTCTTCAGCCAGAAATATAGAACATTAGAATTGGATACTTTATAGATTAACATAACAAAATCACAAGATTTTTCTATCCATTCTGAAGGGTACTGGAGTCATTCTACTGTAGTCATCAAAGCGTGTGTTTTTTTCTTCTGAAATAAGTTTATAGGAACATTCTCTTAACTGCACTTTAGGAGGTTAGGAATAGAATGGTTTTCTCCTAAATTCAGAGCACAGATAATAAAACTAAGGAGAGAAAAATTTACACTAAGGGAAGTCCCTTTTGACAACTAGCCCATTCAGTCTAGAAGTAATAGTCCATTAGAGTGTGTAAGGATCCTCACATTTCAACCCAGGCCATCTCATTTAATGTGACAGTGCTGATATACCTCTGGACACATCTTTTCTTTATTCAAAAAAGCCTACAGGCTTATGTGGAAGGCCCCAGTATAGCCAAGCACAAGTCCATGGTTTTTCATAAAACCAGATCTTGTGTGTGTGTGGGGGGGGGGGGCTTATTTTGCTTAGCATAATGCTCTCCAGTTCCATCCATGCTGTGTGTGTGTGTTTTGGTGGGAGTTTTCCAACATTACGGGAGTGCCCAGTACCAAATAGTCACTCAGCAGGCATTTCAGTCTGTTCATGGGAATAATAAAAAAGTATTTCATCAGGCCATGAAGTCTTGGCCAGGAAAATAGATAACCTTTCTGCTCTGATAAGACATTTCTTGAAATGACTTCCCAGGTACACAATGGAGTCCACAGAGGTCGCATGTGTTTTCTACGTTTGTAGGAGCTCCATTTTCTGATTATAAGAGCTCTAGAGCAGCGGTTCTCAACCTGTGGGTCGCGAACCCTTTGGGGTCAAATGACCCCTTTCACAGGGGTCGCCTAAGACCATCGGAAAACACATATATAATTACATATTGTTTTTGTGATTAATCACTATGCTTTAATTATGTTCAATTTGTAACAATGAAATTGGGGGTCACCACAACATGAGGAACTGTATTAAAGGGTCGCGGTATTAGGAAGGTTGAGAACCACTGCTCTAGAGGGTCACCATATAACTCCCCCTTTCTTAGCTTGAGTTTGGAACCAACTTAAAAATAGAGAAGTTATACACATGGAGATAAACACATCAACTTTATTACTGATTAAGCTAATTTGGAGAATGTTGCTTTCTTAATATTACACCAAATAATTAGTCACTTATCTATCCAATACTATACAACCATAGGTATGCTTATGTGAAAGCCTGTCCCTGTAAAACTTGGATAAAGAACTAGACAAGACCACATGCTTCCCTGTAGTCTGCTAACAACCAAGGGAAGAGAAGGGGAAAGAGGCTCAGTTACACATGCTCAGTTCATGTTCCCAAATTCATCAGTCAAGTAAGTCACCAGAATTAGTAGGTCAGGGAACAGACAAATAAAAGAAGAGTGCAGGGAAAATTTTTTTCTCTTGGAAACCAGAGGAGAGAGGAAAAGTTGGTCTCCACCTCCCAGAATATCAATTTTTCACCTGCAACATTTAACGTTCTAATAGTCTATGTCTACAGGCGTAGCGATTAGATATGTCCAAACTTTACATCAGTATTTTTATTGATGAGTATTTATTTTTCACTTGATGTTACTCGTAACTTTTTTACACCTTTGCAAATGACTGTAATTTGTTGACTTTACTCACTGTGAATATGTTGTGAGAGATGCAACTATATAATCCTATGATTCAATTATCATGGATAATCACTGCCATGAATCTGCTAAAATACAACTAGAAATGTACAGGATGAAAGGAAAAAAATTGGAAGAACACAAAAGGAGCCTAAGATGTCTGTAGGGATAATGGGTAACATAAAAGCAGTGGGCATCTATGACTACACAGATCTCACATTCTAATAGACCTTTAGAACCGTATAATTTGTAAAAAAATAATTAGGCATCATTTGCCCCAACTTATTTGACACTAGCATCCATAGAAGGTAAGCAACTTGCCAAAAATCATAAGAGCAAATGTGAGCACAACAAGGGATGTGGAATTAAAATTCAGGTCTTCTGATTTCCATTACAAGATATCTTACCAAGATTTATCCTTTGAGAACCACTCACATATGCGATTCATGTGGGGAAAATGCTTGGGCCATAAATTATGTTAACATCTGATTTTTAAAAAGATCAGAATTACTCAGATACCATTTGTCCCCCTATTCCTTGTCAAAGATATTGGTTTTTGTACTGGACTTAATAAAACTTTAGAAAGCAAGATTTTTAGCCCAATGAAAGTGATGAAAGAGAGGAAAGTATGCAGTTAACTCAATGGGCTCAAGTCTTCTAACCAGATGAATTATATTCATATTGAAAAAAGTTATGGATGAGATCCTTCTTGATGATCTTTGAAGACTTATAGAGTATGGGAGAGGAACTCTAAAAAGTGCATAACATCATTAATCATCAGAGAAATGCAAATCTAAACCATGATAAGATATCACCTCACACCTGGTAGGATGACTATTATTAAAAAAATAACAAGGTTTAGCCAAGATATATAGAATTGAAATACTTGTACACTGTTGGTGGGATCATAAAATGGTGCAGCTGCTATGGAGAACATATGGAGATTCTTCAAAAATTAAAATTCAAACTATGATATGATTTGGCAATCCCACTCTGGGTATTTGTTTTAAAAAAATGGAAATAAGGATCTCAACAATTAATCTACACTTGCATCTTCATTGCAGTATCGTGCACAATAGTCAAGAATGAAAACAACTTAAATGTTCATTAATAGATTAACAGACAAATAAAATGTGATATATACATACAATTGAATATTATTCAGCCTTAAATAGAAGGAAATCTTGCCATATACAACAACATGTATAAATTTGAAGTACATCATGCTAAGTGAAATAAGTCAGTCACAGAAGAACATCTAAAATATTGAAACAGTGCTTGTCAGGGGCTGAGAAGAGCTAAAAGTGGGAGTTGTTCAATAGGCATAAAGTTTCAGTTACACAGGATGAATAAGTTCTAGAGACCTGCTACAATGTAGTACTTATAGTTAGAAATCCTGTATTATTCACTTAGATTTTTGTTGTAAGGGTAGATCTCATGTTATGTGTTCTTTTTTTAAAAAAAATCCTCACCCAAGGATATTTTCCATTGATTTTTAGAGAGAGTATGGAAGAGAGGGGGAAAGACAGAGAAATATCGATGTGAGAGAAACACATCGACTGGTTGACTCCAGCAGGAGCCCCGACCAGGCCTGGGTCTGGGAGGAGCCTGCAACCAAGGTGCGTGCCCTTGACCAGAATCAAACCAAGACCCTTCAGTCCGCAGGACGATGCTCTATCCACTGAACAAAACTGGCTAGGGCCATGTTATGTGTTCTTACCACATTTTAAGAAACAGGAAAGAGAACTGAACAGACACTTGCTCAAAGAAGATAGTATATATAGACAGTAAATAAGCACATGAAAAGATGCTCAACATCATATGTCATAAGGAATTGGATATTAAAAAAACACAAAGAGATACCACTACACACTGATTAAAACTATGAAAATCCAACAAGGACATGGAGCAACAGGAACTCTTATTGCTGATGGGAATGCAAAAATAGTACTTTGGAAGACAGTTTGTCAGTTTCCTAAAAACTAAACATACTCTTACCATACGATCCAGCAATTACACCCCTTGGTATTTACCCAGATGGGTTGAAAAGTTAATTCTACAAGAAACCTGTACATGAATGTTTGTAAAACCTTTACTCATCCTTTCCAAAACTTAGAAGCAATCAAGGTATCCTTCAGTGGGTGGATGGATGAATAAACTGCGATACATACAGACAAAGCAATATTATTAGCACTAAAAAGAAATGCACTGTCAAGGCCTGAAAAGACATGGAGAACTCTTAAATGCCTATTTTGAAGTGAAAGAAGCCAATCTAAAAAGGCTACATGCTGTACAATTCCAACTCTATGACACTTTGGAAAAGGCAAAATTATGGAGATAATCCATAATGGTGGATACATGTCTTTATACATTTGTTCAAACCCATAGAATTTGCAACACCAGCAAAGAATCCTAATGTAAACTATAAACTTTGGGTGATAATGGTGTGTCATTGATCATAACATATACCACTCTGGTGGGGAATGTTGATAGTTGGAGAGGCTACACATGTGCAGGGTCAGGTGGTATATAGAAATTCTTTGAATTTTCTATCCAATTTTGCTGTGAATATAAAACTGCTCTAGCCCTAACCTGTTTGGCTCAGTGGATAGAGTGTAGGCCTTTGGAATGAAGGGTCCCAGGTTCGATTCTGGTCAAGGGCATGTACTTGGTTGCAGGTTCGATAGCCAGTAGGAGGTGTGCATGAGGAAGCTGATCAATGATTCTCTCCCACCATTGATGTTTCTATCTCTCTCTCCCTCTCCCTTCCTTTCTGAAATCAATAAAAATATATTTTAAAAATATATAAAGTCTATTAAAATAGAGGTTGAAAATATAGTCCTTAGTTTCAAAATAATGAAGGGAAATTGAAAAACTTATAAAATGTGATTCTAATGTAAAGTTTGGTCAAGACTTTAGAACTAATTACCAAAAAATAATTATGGGTGAGAAGAAAAAAATGTAGTGATCACCAGGAACTGAGAGTTATGACCAACAGTTTTGATAGAATACTATTATTTCCTACTGAAAACTCTGTGCTGGTTTTTGATAGAACAAAAGATCCAAATTAAGTTACTGTGAATACTTCATTTTAGTATATGTTACAGCTAGAAATATCTGTTGTACTGAGGCAAGTAGCTTGCTTTTCCCTTAAGCATCATATTTTGACATAATTTACACCCTTGCCACAGTGTTACATGAAGCTCAATTAACAGAAAACAATATATAACAACATTGTCAGTAGCTGGCAGATGCAGCTGACCAGCCACACCTTTCCTACCCTATCAATTCATGTTCTTTTGGATGTTCTGTTTCACTCATAATGACCAAAGTGGTGGAAAATATTCTTGTTTGGGAACCACCATCTTTGTTGTGTGTTTCCTAACACCTAAAACCTTGTCCCTCCCACCTTGGAGGTCCTCAACTAACTACTTTTTTTAAAAATATATTTTATTGATTTTTTACAGAGAGGAAGGGAGAGAGATAGAGAGTTAGAAACATCGATGAGAGAGAAACATCGATCAGCTGCCTCCTGCACATCTCCTACTGGGGATGTGCCCGCAACCCAGGTACATGCCCTTGACCGGAATCGAACCTGGGACCTTTCAGTCCGCAGGCCAACGCTCTATCCACTGAGCCAAACCGGTTTCGGCACTACTTCTTATTTTTGGAGTTACTTGCCTATCTTTAAGCCATGTGCTGGTCACTCTCCATTACTCTGATATATTTCCCTTCTCATTCCATGGCACTCCCCTCAAATTTTCCTCTTCTCTTTCCATGCAGAGACATATTTCTTGTTTCCTTTTCTCCTCAAGTAAGCCAGAAACACATCCACATAAATTCTTGTGTTCTTATTGGCAAGTGACAGCTAAGCTTCCAATTTTCAATTTCATATCTATTTAGAGACATGTTGCACTTTCTTCCTATGCTGAATCTGGATTGAATGATGCAGGCATTTGACAAAGTTTCATATGATATAATTCTGAAAACAACAGAAAGGTGACAACACAATTAGATGGGCTCACAGCTAGTTGAACAATCAAACCAAAAGCTAGTTCAATATTTTTGCTGATGACTTAGATCGGGATAAAGAGACCTCAAATGGATTTAATATTTTAAAAAATGAAATGTGATCATGATCAACGGAAATGTTCTTCAAATACACAGGAAGGAGCAGACTTGGCTTAAGAGCTTCATATATGAAAAAAGACTTATGGGATTTAATTGACAGCCTATGAACCTGACCGGCATGGCTCAGTGGTTGAGCATCAACCTATGAACCAGAAAGGTCAAGGTTTGATTCCCAGTCAAGGCACATGCTCGGCCTTGTGAGCTTGATTCCCAGTGTGGGGCGTGCAGGAGGCAGCTGATCAATGATGCTCTCTCATCATTGATGTTTCTATCTCTTTCTCCCTCTCCCTTCCTCCCTGAAATAAATAAAAGATATTTTTAAAAAATTGACAGCCTATGAGTCAACAATGTGTAATTAATAGAAAATTGAGCAAAATCACAGTCTCTTTTTAAAAAATATTTTTATTGATTTCAGAGAGGAAGGGAGAGGGAGAGAGAGAGAGAGAAACATCAATGATGAGAGAGAATCATTGATTGGCTGCCTCCTGCAGGCCCCCTACTGGGGATCGAGCCTGCAACCCAAGCATGTGCCCTTGACCGGAATCGAACCTGGGACCCTTCAGTTCTCCGATGCTCTCTCTATCCACTGAGCCAAACCTGATAGAGTAAAATCTCAGTCTTAATTAAGAAAAGTATAGTATACAGAGGAAGGAAGGTGTGAAAATTCTACTTAAATTTGCTCTGACCAAATCCCACCTGAAGGAATGCGCTCCGAGAGGCAAAACTTACTTTGATAAAAGTAGAACCATATAACCATTAGGTTTAGCCAATAATGGAACATACTTCCTTCCTTGAGAGGCAGTGTGTTTTTCAACTCTGGAAGTTTTCAAGAAGAGAATGGAAATTTAATTGGAAAGACTTCATACAAGAAATTTATCTTCAATATGAGAAGATGGTAGAAAAAAAAAAAGGCAATCTTAAAACCTCCCAATTGGTGTGTTGTCTTTGGCATTGGTTTTCCACAAATGGACTATGGGTAGACAATAAGATATTGATTCCTTCAGCTTACACAGTTACCAGACAGAACTTTGGGAGGCTGGAACTTCCAGGCCAGTTGCTTCTGGCTGCAAGCAACCTTACCTGTTTGTCCCAGTTAGATAGACAAATACTGTTTTCATTTTGAGTTATGATGCCAAAAAGATTGGAATCACTATCAAAAATGAACTCTGGGTCTGGGTTCCTTTCAACTATGGTGACTGAATTGTCCAAGTTAGTGTTAGAGTTGTCATTAGAAATTAGTCCAAGGGTCTTTGTAAAATATATCACCCATTGAAAGTCTGGGGCTGGGGGCAAGGGCTGGCTTGAGGGGGTTAATGGGGGTAAAGGGGGAAAATATAATACTTTCAACAATAAAGATATATATATATATATATATGATTAGTGACTAATCATATATATATATATCACCCTTAATAGAGAGTAAAATACACATATAATCTTGAATTGAAGCAAAATAAAGATAGCTGTTGTTGTGGAATTAGACTTAGAGAAAGATGATAAGACAAGTGGACTACATTAAAATAAAAAGCTTCTGCACTGCAAAAGAAACCATCAACAAAATACCAAGAAATCCCACTACATGGGAGAACATATTTGCCAATGATACATCCAATAAGGGGTTAATCTCCAAAATATATAGGGAACTCATAACAAAAGGAAGACAAACAATCCAATTTAAAAATGGGCAAAGGACCTAAATAGACACTTCTCCAAAGTGGACATACAGAAAGCCAAGAGACATGAAAAAATGCTCAAAGTCACTAATCATCCAAGAGATACAAATCAAAACAACAATGAGGTATCACCTCGCACCTGTCAGACTGGCTATCATCAACAAATCAACAAAAGACAAGTGCTGGTGAGGTTGTGGAGAAAAAGGAACCTTCGTGCACCGCTAGTGGGAATGTAGACTGGTACAGCCACTGTGGAAAACAGTATGAATTTTCCTCAAAAAATTAAAAATGGAACTTCCATTGGACCCAGTGATCCCACTTCTAGGAATATATCCTAAGAAACCCAAAACACCAATCAGAAAGAATATGCGCGCCCCTATGTTCATAGCAGCACAATTTACAATAGCTAAGATTTGGAAACAACCTAAGTGCCCATCAGGAAATGAGTGGGTAAAAAAAACCAACTGTGGTACATCTACACAATGAAATACTACATGGCAATAAAAAAGAAAGAACTCTTACCATTTACAACAGCATGGATGGACCTGGAGAGTATTACGCTGAGCGAAATAAGCTAGTCAGAGAAAGATAAGTATCACATGATCTCACTCATATGTGGAATCTAATGAAACAAATAAACTGATGATCAAAAATAGACCCAGAGACATAGAAGCATGAACAGACTGTTGAACCTCAGAGGGAAGGCAGGGGAGAGTGGGTGGGAAGAGATCAACCAATGAACTTGTATGCATATATGCATAGCCCGTGAACACAGACAATGGGGTGGTGAGGGCCTAGGGGGGAGAGAGGCGAGTGGGCTGGAAGAGGTTAATGGGGGGTGGGGGTGGGAAGGAGGACCTATGTAATACTTTCAACAATAAAGATTTAAAAAGTAAAAATAAATAAAAAAGAAGACAAGTGGGATAGGCTACAGTTCTAATGGTCTAGTACCGTGGTCGGCAAACTGCGGCTCACGAGCCACATGCGGCTCTTTGGCCCCTTGAGTGTGGCTCTTCCTAAGCCTTAGGAGTACCCTAATTAAGTTAATAACAATGTACCTACCTATATAATTTAAGTTTAAAAAATTTGGCTCTCAAAAGAAATTTCAATCGTTGTACTGTTGGTATTTGGCTCTGTTGACTAATGAGTTTGCCGACCACTGGTCTAGTACAAGCAGAAATCCCATCCTTGATGCATTGATAGAATTGACCAGAGGTGAATAGGGCTGCCCTCTACTTAACTGTATCCTGAATCAGTGTCTGTTTCCATAAGGTTAGTCTCTCACAGTCCATGGCCTTCTGAAAAAGAGTATAGATACATTTTACCCAGCAAAAGACTGAATAGAAAAACTCCAAGCATGAACTGCCCAAGTAAGAAAGATCTGGGTAAAATGCAGTAAGAAGAGAGTTGGAAAGCTGGGGGACAATGTGAAGGCCTTAGAGGTTTGAGAGGCAGTAGTCAGGGAGGTTGGAAGGGCACCAGAGAAACCTTGGCTGATTTCACACTTTGGCAGCATTTCTGACAAACTTTGGCCAGAAACCTGTCCCACTGCAATGTCCCCTTTTGAGAATACCAGGAAGGATTTACTAAAACCAACAAATGCTTTTCACAGGAGAAATACCAACATCTTTTCACATCTATTTCATATCTCGTGAACAAAGAAGAAAAAAGTTATATACATATAGTAGTTTGAAAGCATATCACTTTCAGTCATATGTTGTGCTCATGACATAAGGCCCTTAAAGGCAGAAACTGTTATGAGCTTTTGTATTTGTATTCTTATTCTGGTGCCTAAGATACAGCACCTAGATAGATAGATATACATGATAGTTATATACTAGATGATAGATAGGTAGATAGATGATAGATAGATAGATAGATAGATAGATAGATAGATAGATAGATAGATAGATAGATAGATAATAGATAGACTATGAATAACTGCTCAAAACAAATGTTTGAATGAAATAGTTGGATAATTGCTAAGACTTGGAATGGTAGCTATAAGAAGACAGAGAATGATTTGTCCTAGCCCTTGGCACGCCCTTCCTGCTTCCTCACCAAGCCCAAATACCAACCCTTAAGATATCCCCATCCCCCAGACATTTGGATAAGCAATAACCTTCCTGCAGAAGAAAACTGGCTCCTTGCCTCAAGGATCAGAATGACTCAGGGGAGAGAGAGAGTGATTAACAAAAATGTTAGGCTAAAAGATCACTGTTTAAATCATGAGCAGTCTACAAGAAAAAAATTTAAAATAAGTAATTGTATTTCTCTTTCCAGCCCATCATTCCCCTATGTCAACTAGTTCTATATCCTCCAGCCCCCAGCTACCTCATTATGTCTATTGCCTCAGCACCTTCCAAAGCCTTAGAAAGTGGGAGTACAATGATTCAGCAAGAGATAAAGGTAAATGGTACAGAGTATGCCAAGTATGCTATATGAAAGGAAAAGGTTACCCTGGGCTCATATCTGAGGACAAGGAAAGACCATGGACTTTCCTTGGTAACTTCCCTCAGGTAACTCTGAGGATGATCAGTGGTTCTGGTCCCCAACAGGCTTTAAAAGTCCAGTATGGTAGTATGGAAAGAACATTGTTGCAGGAAGGTTCTAGCTCCAGTTCTGTCCTGTTGCCCTGTTTGACCTTGAACAAGTCCTTTTGCCACCCTGGCCCTAATATATAAAATTAGAGAAAATAATGCCTACTTTGTATAACTCATAGGTTGCTATGAGGTCAGATAAGATAGTTCTTATAATGAAATTTTTAAAACTATAAATCAAAATGCAAATAAAAGGAATTTTATACTCTAAGCGGTTCAACTTGCAGAACAGACAAGCCTAAAGCCAAGAGATAGGGAGCCGGGTAGAGGGAGACAAAGGGGAGGGGGGAGGATGGGGGACATCTGTATTACTCTCAACAATAAAAATAAACTTAAAAAATACATAGGTACTTAGTAACAGAGCCAAAACAAGAACTCACTCTCCTGACTACAAGTCGGATGCTTTCTCCACTACACTATTTTACCACTAATAGGATAAGTGAGAATTCAATTGACAGAGCATGCAAGCATGGGGTATCTAATTCATTCAGAATAATAATCTACACATTTGCATTCACACTTCAATGGAACTTATTGAGAAAAATCTAGATATTGTCACTGTAGATTTAGGTCTTTTCTGTGGATTTTAACTTAGGAAAAAAAATGGTAATGGTAAGCATGTCCAGCCATTAATTGAAACAGTACTGTGGTCTGTGTTGTGATTAGCTGATAATGTATTAGCATAGGGATTATAAATATGCTTATGATTCATCTTTCTAGAAGGTATGAGATTTTCAGTTTAAGGTCAGTTTCTTAAAGACACGGGTAATAATGTGGGTGATTAATTTGACTTATACATATTGTACACCTTAAATAGTTCAATATTTAGACCATGGCGGGGGGTGAGAGGTCCAAGGATAAATTTTAAAAAGCTTTGTGGAAGATGACTGAGGAATACAATAGTATAAGTAGTTAAGATGGATAGCATGATGTGAAAGAATAAGAACATCAGGATAGAGGAAGGAGGAATAAAGAGGGCAAAGGATAATTAGCTTAAAGGTAACTCTATAAAAGCCATTGATGATTATTTAGAGACACATTAGAAATTATTCAGTGGGTACTTAATGCCAAGAAAGAATCCCTTTATTACTTGTTTGATCTAGGTTGTTTATCTCCAAAAGCAAATCATTGGAATGGGGCCAGTATTGCATTAGGGTTACTAATGGCTCACTGTCTATGATGGCCTACTTTTTTATTTGAAAGACACTTTAAGAACAAATCTTCCATAAGTCTCCCCCTGAGCCTTTGGACCTTTATAACATGGACAATCCTAAATCATGGAACAGGGAAGAGGGCAGAAATACACTATCCTAGAGCTGGTAATTATGGATTGGAACATAGCGACTAGAATATTCTAGAAGATTGGTCTAACCAGAAGAGAATGGAGGAAAAGCACCAGCAATAGAACAGAAAAGGCACAGAGACAATATGGGTCCCAAAGAGAGGTACTTACTCTAGAAGCCGAAGGGTAGGGTTGAGCTTCATAGTAAGAGGCTCAAAGAAAGGAGAGGGAGTGAGGAAAGATGTAATATAAAAATTACCTAGGAGCTTAAAAAATTTATTAGGATATAATATGCACAAAATGCACAAAGAAGAATAATCTTAAGTGTACAGCTAAATAAAATTGCACATATATGTATATGCCTGTGTAACCTCTATAGAGATAAAGCTATCGAACACATCTAACATCTAAGAAAGTTTCCACTGGTCCTTTCTGATTCTATATTCCACCTGTCCCTCCCCAGGAAGTAACCCCCATTTTTATTTTTCTTATAGATTAGATCAGCCTTTTCTAAAAATCGGTACAAGTGGGATGATACACTATGCACTCTATTATATCTGGATATTTTGCTCAGGAAACTGTTTTTGAGACTCATTCATATCGTTATACGTGTCAGTAGTTTCCAATGGCATTCAAATAAAAGTTTTATTCATTCTACTACTGATGGATTTTTGGGTAGTTTCCAGGTTGGGGCTATTACAAATGATGCTTTTTCTTATCAGTCATATACATGTCTTTGGGTAAACATGCACATTTGCTTCTATTAGATATATATTCAGGCGTGAAATTGCTAGGTCTTAGGGTATTCATACTTTCAGCTTCAATAGATACTGTTAATTTTTGTAAATAGATTGTTCTAATTTATACGCCCATCAGCAGTGTATAAGACTCCAATTGTTCAACAACCTTGACAACACTTTGCATTGTCTATCTATAAGCCATTCAGGTGGATGAGCAGTAGACACACTGTGGATTTAATATGCATTTCCTGATTGGTAATTATGTTAAACATATTTTCATATGCTCATATTGGTCATCTGGATATCCTCTTTTGTGATGTGTATTGTCAGGTCTTTTGACCATTTATTAAATTTATTATTTTTATTTTTCAATTACAGTTTATATTCAATATTATTCTGTATTAGTGTCAGATGTACAGCAAAGTGGTTAGACAATCATGTACTTTACAGAGAAGTCCCCCCCACCCCCCACTGCTTCAAGTACCCACCTGGCCCCATACATAGCTGTCACAAGAGTATTGACTACATTTACTATACTGTAACCTACATCTCTGTGACTATTCTGTGACTACCCATTTGTATTGCTTAATCCCTTCAGCATTTTCACCCAGACTCTGAACCTCCCACCCCTCTGACAATTGTCAGTCTATTCTCTATATCTATGAGCCTGTTTCTGTTGTGTTTATTTTGTTAATTAGATTCTACATATAAGTGAAATCATATGGTATTTGTCTTTCTCAGTGCTCATTTTAATTGGGCTATTGTCCTTTGTAATTGATTTAGAGGAGTTCTTCATATAATCTAAACATGAGCCCTTTGTCATGTATATGTGTTGCAATTATTTTCTGTGGCTTTCCTTTCCCCTCTACTAATGGTATCTTTTGATGAACAGAATACACCCACCACCATCACCACCATTATCTCCCCAGCTGAAAAACTTACTTCCTATTCCAACCTTAGAGGGATAACAAAAGCCACCAGATAAGAGTTCCTTCATTTTCTTGCCACAAACCCTTCACTTCCTATTTCTGCCCCTATTCTATCTTCCTTTCAACTTATTATCCTATCTAATAAAAGAGAAACATGGTAATTAGCGTACAACCGCTACACTTCCCATTGGCTAATCAAGGCAATATGCAAATTAACTGCCAGCCAAGATGGCGGCCGGCAGCCAGGCAGCTTGAAACTAACATGAGGCTTGCTTGCTTCAGTGACGGAGGAAACCAACGTTCCCTGCCTGCCACTGCCGGCCTCTGAGCTGCAACTCTAAGCAACTATGTTACAAATATAGAAGCTAAACAAAACCCCAGAAACCTGCTTTAGTCACCAGGCTTCAGCCAGCAGGATCGCAACATTGTTTCAAATACAGAAGGTAAACAAAGGCCAGAAACCTGCTTTCAGCAGCAGAGGTCTAAGAGCTGGAGCCAAGCCTCAAGCTAAAGCTGGCCCAGAATTTAAAAAAAAGGAAAAAAAGGAGCAGTTGGGAGCTTCAGTCACCTGCCAGCCTGAAAACAGCCCTCAGCCCCTCACCCAGGCTGGCCAGGCACCCCAGTGGGGACCCCCACCCTGATCCAGGACACCCTTCAGGGCAAACCAGCCGGCCCCCACCAGTGCACCAGGCCTCTATCCTATATAGTAAAAGGGTAATATGCCTCCCAGCACCGGGATCAGTGGAGCCGCAAGGCCTCCCGGCACCGGGATCAGTGTGACAGGGGGCAGCACCCAAACCCCCTGATCACCCTGTAGCTCTGTGTGTGACAGGGGGCGGGGCCACAACCTCCCTATCTGCCCTGCTCTGTTCGTGACAGGGGAAGGCACCCCAACTCCCCTATCGGCCCTACTCTGTGAGTGACAGGGGGGAGCTCCTCAACCACCTGATCGGCCCTGCTCTGTGCGTGACAGGGGGGAGCTCCCCAACCCCCTGATGGGCCCTGCTCTGTGCGTGACAGGGGGTGGCGCCGCAACTTCCCCATCGACCCTGCCTTGAGTGTGACAGGGGGCGGTGCCCCAACCCCCCAATCGGCCCTACCCTGAGCTTGACTGAGGGTGGCATCACAACCTCCCAATCCGCCCTGCTCTGTGCATGACAGGGGGCGGCGTCCCAACTCCCCAATCAGCCCTGCTCTGAGCCCGACCAGGGGCTGCACCTAGGGATTGGGCCTGCCCTCTGCCATCCGGGAGCAGGCCTAAGCCAGCAGGTCGTTATCTCCCAAGGGGTCCCAGACTGCGAGAGGGCACAGGCTGGGCTGAGGGACCCCCCTCCCCACCGAGTGCACAAATTTTTGTGCACCGGTCCTCTAGTAATTATTATAATAGAGGAGTTGTTCTTCCTCCTGGCTAAGGCCAATCTCTTCTTCCATTTCATCCAGTCTTACCATTTCAGGAACTAGACATTATCAATTGCCCTCTATTTGTCCTGCACCTTCAAATTCTACCTTGAATGGACTCTTTCTCATAAGTATTTAAGTATTTATTTATTCATTTCTCTAATGAGGGATAATTAAGTACATTACAATATTTTCCTATACAAATACTTCACAATTAACTTCCTTTACCATATCTCTTTTTGCATATGTACAATTTTCTATAGGGTATATGCCTAAACACGGGTCTGTGCATCTTCAATATTTACTAGATATTGCCAAATTCTTTCCAAAGCAGTTTTACCAATTTAAAATTACCAGCAATTTACTGTAAAAGTTCCTAATTCTCGCCTGGCTAGTGTGACTCAGTGATTGAGCATCAGTCATCATGAAAGCAAGAAGAGGGTAGAGTGAAATACTGAGATTACTGAAAAAAAAAAAAAAACACCAGCTAGAATTTTATATCTAGTAAAATTATCCTTCAAAAGTAAAGGAGAAATAAAGACTTTCTCAGACAGACAAAAACTGAGGAAATTTATCACCAGCTGATTCAATTCCTGGTCAGAGCACATGCCTGGGTTGTGGGCTTCTCTGTAGGGGGCATGCAAGAGGCAGCCAGTCGATGTTTCTCACTCATCGATGTTTCTATCTCTCTCTCTACAAAATCAATAAAAACATATTCTTTTTAAAAATAAAGAAAATGTGGTACGTCCTAACTGGTTTGGCTCAGTGGATAGAGCATCGGCCTGCGGACTCAAGGGCCCCAGGTTCGATTCCGGTCAAGGGCATGTACCTTGGTTGCAGGCACATTCTCAATAGGGGTTGTGCAGGAGGCAGCTGATCAATGTTTCTCTCTCATCAATGTTTCTAACTCTCTATCTCTCTCCCTTCCTCTCTGTAAAAAATCAATAAAATATATTTTTTAAAAATGTGGTACATAGTACAATGAAATATTATTTGGTCATAAAAAGAAAGAAATCTTGCCATTTGTGGCAACATGAAGGACCTCGAGGGCATTATGCAAAGGGAAATAAGTCAGACAGAGAAACACAAATACCATATGATCTCACTTATATGTGGATGCTAAAAAAGGGGTCATAATATAGTGAACAGATTGGTGGTTGCCAGAGGTGGGGGTGCAGGTGGGTGATATGGTGAAGGAGCTCAACCAGTACAAACTTCCAGTTATAAAAGAAATAAGTCATGGGGATGTAATGTACAGCACGGTGATTATCTACACTAATAAAAGAGAAACATGGTAATTGGCGTACGACCGCTACCCTTTTCATTGGCTAATCAGCGAGATATGCAAATTAACTGTCAGCCAAGATGGCGACCAGCGGCCAGGCAGCTTGAAACTAACATGAGGCTTGCTTGCCTCAGTGACGGAGGAAACCAACGTTCCCCGCCTACGCTGCAGGCCTCTGAGCTGGCAGTTTCAAACATTGTAACAAATACCGCAGGACTTCAGCCAGCAGGATCGCAACATTGTATGCAAAGGCCAGAAACCTACTTTCAGCAGCGGAGGCCTAAGAGCTGGAGCCAAGCCTCAAGCTAAAGCTGGCCCAGAATAAAAAAAAAAAAGAAAAAAAGAAGCGGTTGGGAGCTTCAGTCACCCCCAGCCTGAAAAAAGCCTTCAGCCCCTCACCCAGACTGGCCAGGCACCCTAGTGGGGACCCCCACCCTGATCCAGGACACCCTTCAGGGCAAACCAGCTGGCCCCCACCCATGCACCAGGCCTCTACCCTATATAGTAAAAGGGTAATATGCTCCCCGCACCGGGATCAGTGGAGCCACAAGGCCTCCCGGCACCGGGATCAGTGTGACAGGGGGCAGCGCCCAAACCCCCTGATCACCCTGCGGCTCTGTGTGTGACAGGGTGCGGCACCCCAACCCCCCCCCCCTCGGGCCCTGCTCTGTGTGTGACGGGGTAGAGCCATAACCTCCCCATCAGCCCTGCCCTGAGTGTGACAGTGGCGGCGCCCCAACCCCCTGATTGGCCCTGCTCTGTGGGTGATAGAGGGCGGCGCCCCAACCCGCTAATCTGCCCTGCTCTCTGTGTGACAGGGGATGGTGCCCCAACTCCCCTATCGGCCCTACTCTCTGAGTGACAGGGGGGAGCTCCTCAACCCCCTGATGGGCCCTGCTCTGTGTGTGACAGGGTACAGAGCCCCAACCCCCCTGATGGACCCTGCTCTGTGCGTAACAGGGTACGGAGCCCCAACCCCCTGATGGGCCCTGCTGTGTGAGTGACAGGGGGCAGCACCCCAACCCCCTGATTGGCCCTGCTCTGTGCGTGACAGGGGGTAGCGCCGCAACCTCCCCATCGACCCTGCCTTGAGTGTGACAGGGGGCAGTGCCCCAACCCCCCAATCGGCCCTACCCTGAGCTTGACTGAGGGTGGCATCACAACCTCCCAATCCGCCCTGCTCTGTGCATGACAGGGGGCGGCGCCCCAACTCCCCAATCGGCCCTGCTCTGAGCCGGACCAGGGGCTGCACCTAGGGATTGGGCCTGCCCTCTGCCATCCGGGAGCAGGCCTAAGCCAGCAGGTCGTTATCTCCCGAGGGGTCCCAGACTGCTAGAGGGCACAGGCCGGGCTGAGGGACCCCCCTCCACCACAAGTGCACAAATTTTTGTGCACCGGGCCTCTAGTAGTTAATAATACTGTAATGTATATCTGGCAGTTGCTAAGGGAGTAGATCTTTTTTTTTTTGGTTTTTTTTATTGCTTAAAGTATTACAAAGAGTATTACATATGTCTCCTTTTTTTTCCCCGCCCTTGACAATCCCCTGGCCTCCCCTACCCCCCAGTGTCTTATGTCCATTGGTTATGCTTATATGCATGCATACAAGTAAGGGAGTAGAGCTTAAAACTCATTACAAGGAAAAAAATTTTGTAACTATGTATAGATCATAAATGTTAACTATAATAATTGTGGTGATCTTTCACAATATATACAAATATGGAATCATTACATTGTATACCTGAAACTAATATAATGTCATATATCAATTAAACCTCAATAAAAATTAATTTTAGGAAAATAATTTTTTAAACGTAACAAATATTTTCTGCAAGTCAGAGATGGCTGTTCTGACTTCTGATGAAAGATCTTTGAGGTAGAAGGATTATGAAGCTTTAGCTACCTAAAAAATATTAGTATCTCAGGTTACATTGAGATGAGAAAACTAAACTGAAGGAGAACTTACTTGTGTGATAATTTTGGCCTAAAAAACAAGACATTAAAAACATCCCCACAATGCAAAAAAAAAAAAAAATGAACTTGGACCTCTATATCACACCATATACAAAAACTAATTCAAAATGGATGAAAGATCTATGTGTAAAAGCAAAAAAGAAAACATAGGTATAAATCTTCATGATTTTGGCTGAAGCAATAGTTTCTTATGACAACAAAAGAAAAAAATAAACTGCACATCATCAAAATTAAAAATCTTTGTCCTTCAAAGGATACCATCAAGACAGTGAAAAAAACTACTCACAGACTGGGAGAACATTTTTGTAAATCATATATCTGCTAAGGTCTTGTATCCAGAATATGTAAAGCATTCTTACAACTCACTAATAAAATGACAAGTAACCCAACTTTAAAATAGGCAAAGGATTTGAATAGAAATTTCTCCAAGGAATATATGTAAATAGCCAATCAACACATAAAAGGTCTCAACATCATTAGTCCTTAAGGAACAGCAATACCGAACCACTTTACCCCCCAGTAGGATGGCCATAATTAAAAATAATAATAACAGCCTGGCCAACATGGCTGGGGGTTGGGTGTCGACCTATGAACCAGGAGATCGTGGTTTAATTCCCAGTCAGGCACATACCCTGGTTTCAGGCTCAATCCCTGGTGGGGGTGTGTGTGCAGGAGGCAGCCAATAGATGATTCTCCCTCATCATTGATGTTTCCATTTCTCTCTCCCTCTCCCTTCCTCTCTGAAAAGAATAAAAATATTAAAAAAAAAAAAAACAAGTGTTGGCCAAGATGTGAAAAAATTGGAACCCTCAGACATTGCTAGTGAGAATGTAAAATGGTGGAGCTGTTGTGGAAAACAGTCTTCCAGACCCTCAATAACTAATGGATGCTACCATATGACCCAGAAATTCCACTATTAGAGAAATGAGAATATATCTCCACATAAAAACTTGTACCCACATAGTCACAGAAGTATTATTCACAAAAGCCAAAAGTGAAAAAAACATGAATGTCCATCAACTGACAAATGAATAAACAAAACCTGGCAAATTCATACAAGAGAATATGATTCAGTCATATCAAGAAATGAAGTATTGATACATGCTACAACATGAATTGACCTTAAAACAATAGGCTAAGTGAAATAATCCAGTTACAAAGGACCACACATTGTATGATTTTATTTATACTAAATAATCGGTATAGGCAATATATAGAGATATAAAGTGGATTAGTGGTTCCCAGTAGCAGGGCTGGGGGTCAGGAGATTAAGCGTGTGAGGTTTCTTTTTTTGTTAATCCTCACCTGAAGATATATTTCCATTGATTTTTAGAGGCAGTGGAAAGGAGAGGGAGAGACAGAGAGAGAAACATCAATGTGAGAGAGACACATTGATTGGTTGCCTCCCAGGTCGAGCCTGCAACCAAGGCATGTGCCCTAGACCAGAATTGAACCTGGGACCCTTCAGTCCGCAGGCCAATCCTCTATCCACTGAGCCAAACCAGCTAGGGCCATGAGGTTTATTTTGGGGGTAATGAAAATGTTCTAAACTTGATTATGATGATGAATGCACAACTCTGTGAATGTATTAAAATTCATTGAATTTTAAATGTGTGAACTGTATGGTATGTGAATTATATCTCAATAAATCTGTTTTTAAATCATGCCCAGAGAAGGAGAAACCAAGATGGCGGCATAGGTAAACACCGGAAATTGCTGCCTCGCACAACCACTTCAAAAATACAACTAAAAGACGGAACAGACATCATCCAGAACCACAGGAAGGCTGGCTGAGTGGAAATTCTACAACTAGAAGGAGAAAGAAAAGCATACCGAGACTCAGAGGAGGCGCAGTGCGGAAGTAAAATACTAAGGTGCGGAGGTGCATGTGGAGCGGGCTGGCAGCTGAGGACATGATTGTCTTTTTCAATCGGGAGGGAGTCTCAAGCTCTGAGCTCCAGTTCCGGGCAAGTCTCTGGGGACCCAGACTCATACAGGAGAAACGGGACTGTCTAGCATCTGTCAAACTCGAGGGCAGCTTTCTCTTGGAGGCGCTCGCAGCGATTGCCAGGGCCTCTGAGGGCAGGACTAAGAGCAGCCATACTGCTTGCTCCACCCACCCTGTTGATCCCCAGGACCCCGGCCTGCCCAAGCCATGCATGGAGGCTTTTGCATATGAAAGGCCCAGCCCTTTGTAATCTGAAAATTACTTAACAAACTGCCACTGCCCCAAGGCCCCAGGGCAATTTGCATTGCTTTACAGCTGTAATCTGCTGGGTAGCCTCAGGCAGAGGCTAGATTAGTACCTCCTTAGATCCAAGAGCCAGTGTACCCAGTGGTCAGAGTGGGACCATCCAATTACAACTCCTCAGATCCGTAAGAGACACACTCAGGGGGCAGACTCAGTGAGCACCAAAGCCCCACTGAAGCAAGTCTTGACCCATAAGGGTGTCTTCAGCATGGAAGTTCTCCCACTATAGACACAGCTGATTCTCACAGCCAATTGGCCTGGAGGTCAAATCCTCCCAGGGTTACCTACAACAATCAAGGCTTAACTACAACAAGACTGTGCACAAAGCCTACAAGGGGGTGCACCAAGAGTGTCTACCTCAGGTCATTGGGGAGGCTGAGCCACTGGGCCCTAGAGGACACTTAGCACAGAAAGCCACTCTATCAACACAGGGAAGCATAAAAAATGCCGAGACAAAGAAACAGGACACAAATGACAGAAATGGAGGAAAGCAAACCACTGGATATAGAGTTCAAAACCACATTTTTAAGGTTTTTCAAGAATTTTCTAGAAACCGCTGATAAACTTAATGAGACCCTCAAGAAATCTAGTGAGACCCTCGATGTTGTGATAAAGGACCAACTAGAAATTAAGCATATACTGACTGAAATAAAGAATATTATACAGACTCCCAACAGCAGACCAGAGGATCGCAAGAATCAAGTCAAAGATTTGAAATACGAAGAAGCAAAAAACACCCAACCGGAAAAGCAAAATGAAAAAAGAATCCAAAAATACGAAGATAATGTAAGGAGCCTCTGGGACGGCTTCAAGCGTACCAACATCCGAATTATAGGGGTGCCAGAAGAAGTGAGAGAGCAAGATATTGAAAACCTATTTGAATAAATAATGACAGAAAACTTCCCCTGCCTCGTGAAAGAAATAGACTTACAAGTCCAGGAAGCGCAGAGAACCCCAAACGAAAGGAATCCAAAGAGGACCACACCAAGACACATCATAATTAAAATGCCAAGAGCAAAAGACAAAGAGAGAATCTTAAAAGCAGCAAGAGAAAGACAGTTAATTACCTACAAGGGAGTACCCATATGACTGTCAGCTGATTTCTCAACAGAAACTTTGCAGGCCAGAAGGGAGTGGCAAGAAATATTCAAAGTGATGAATAGCAAGAACCTACAACCAAGATTACTTTACCCAACAAAGCTATCATTCAGAATTGAAGGTCAGATAAAGAGCTTCACAGATAAGGAAAAGCTAAAGGGGTTCATCACCACTAAACCAGTATTATATGAAATGCTGAAAGGTATCTTTTAAGAAGAGGAAGAAGAAGTAAAAGGTAAAGATACAAATTATGAACAACAAATACGCATCCATCAACAAGTGAATCTAAAAATCAAGTGAATAAATAATCTGATGATCAGAATAAACTGGTGATTATAATAGAATCACGGGCATTGAAAGGGAGTGGACTGACTATTCTTGGGGGGGAAAGGGATGTGGGGGATGCGGGAAGAGACTGGACAAAAATCGTGCACTTATGGATGAGGACAGTGGTGGGGGGGGGTGAGGGCAGAGGGTGGGAGGGGAACCGGGTGGAGGGGAGTTATGGGGGGAAAAAAGAGGAACAACTGTAATAATCTGAACAATAAAGATTTAATAAAAAACATGCCCAGAAATAGTCAGCAAAATTGAGACTTTGGGAAAATACAGATAAGCAATCCTTCAATAAACATATGACAAGGAAAAAGTAAAACAGAAGAAAGAGAGATGAAGTCGACATTTTAAAAGATTTAAAAGATAAACTGACCAATTTCAGATTCTGTACATTACTGGGGTCAAATCAAACAAACTGAAAAACAGAAAAGATTTGTCACATGTATGAGATAATTAGAAATTAGGATATTGACTGAATATTTGTTTATATTAGGGATATATTATTTGGTGCAATAATGGTATTGTGGTTATGGCAAATAAAAAAGTCCTTATACTTTAAAACAGTGGTTCTCAACCTTCCTAATGCCACAACCCTTTAATACAGTTCCTCATGTTGTGGTGACCCCCAACCATAAAATTATTTTCGTTGCTATTTCATAACTGTAATTTTGCTACTGTTATGAATCATAATGTAAATATCTGATATGCAGGATGTATTTTCATTGTTACAAATTGAACATAATTAAAGCATAGTGATTAATCACAAAAAAAATATGTAATTATATATGTGTTTTTTGATCGTCTTAGGCGACCCCTGTGAAAGGGTCGTTCGACCTCCAAAGGGGTCGCTACCCACAGGTTGAGAACCACTGCTTTAAAGCTACCTACTGGAAAATTTACAGATGAAATGATAAATTATAAGAGACTTGCTTCAGAATATCTAGATGAAACAAAACTTGGCATGAATTGAGTAGTCAAAGCTGGGGGTAAGGTATGTGGGAATCATAACATTCTTTCTACTTTGGTGTAGATTTCAAATTTGCCATCAATAACAATTTTTTGAAAGGAAAAAAAATGCCTCAAAACTAGATGTGATGTCCCTATACCCTAGAGATTCTGACTTTATAATGGGGACCACCAACCTGCACTTCAAGGTGGTCTTTGGCTACTGAGAGTTTGTAGTAAAAGTATGGGTAGAGCAGGTGCAGTGCAAGGGTTTCTTGCACTGCTCTGTTGGAGAAGTCTCTCTCAGATGTATAGAAATTGTGACATCAGGTGGGGTATAAACAAAGAGCATCCTGAATGCTTGGGCTGCTCTGGAGTTCCAGAAATCCTGAGTCTTTTGCCCAGGAAGTCAGTAATAACAGAAGTTGGGCCCAGCACTACTGATTATACCCTAATGAAGCCCATACTGGAAGGAGGAGACCTTGGCTGACATCAATCTGACTCTCTGAGTGGACAGGATACCATTTGGGAACTTGGCCTCCAGACTCTTGAAGACAATGTTTCCTGTTGGCATGTGATGGAAGTCCAACTCATTTTATGAGAAACAGTTTAAGTTTCTCATAAAATGTTTAATCTAGGGAAGACTTGTGGAAGTCGGGGAGTGGTAAAACAAAGGAAAATCCAAGAAGGGTTTGGTGGGCAATACAAGAGGACCAGGATAGAATCCTAGGTTTGTCAGACTGCAGAGTCTTTGCCTTACCAGCAGTGAGACTGGAAAGGAAGTAATAGGTAATAAGAGAAAAAGTAATATGCCTTTGTGACTAGAATATACTTTTTCATTGTTTTATGCATTTCTTGACTCAAATCCAAAATGGATTTAAAGTCATTTATAATACAGGATATGCATGGAATAAATCTTCTAAAATAAAGGTTAAAAACTATTTACTTTTCCAAACTCACTTTGCGTGTCTCTTTCTTCCTCTTCAGATATCATTATTAATTCATTTTCTTTTATATAAGTCCACTGTAGACTCTGGCTACAAGTGATTGCCCAAGGGGCTTCAGTGTCAAAATCTTTTCATCTCCAAATGTCAATTATATTACTTCCCTTTTTTAGTTTTTAAAAATGTATTGGGGTGACATAGGTTAATAACATTTATAGGTTTCAGGGGTACAATTCTCTAATACATCATCTGTAGACTCACATAACGTCAGGAGAATAACTAAACTGACAATAATGACTGTGGCAGAGTTTGATCACAAAATTTAGTTGTTTGTACATGCTTACATTCATAATTTCTCTGTGAGCAGCCATGATAGTTGCCAGATTGAGTCCAGTATAGAAGTGGCAGCCATCAACATTACTGACTACAGGAAAGTTTCTGTTACAGCAATAGCAGTGGTATAAATAGTGGTACCTAGTGTTTTGTGATATCAAAAGAGCTCTCCTCACCACACCATTTGTGCAGTGAATTTTTGGTTGTTGAACCTGGAAACAGCCCTATGCCTCTTTCTCCAGGCCTCATGATGATGCTGTTAGCTTCCAAATATCCTTTCTTCCAACTTACTTTTTATCAAAGTTATTTTATACACACTTAAATATACAAATCTTAACTGTACAGGTCAATGAATTTGACAAATGTATACAGTGTGGGACCAACATCACAATCAAGACATACAACATCATCATCACTCCGAATGCTGAATGATGTTGAGTTTGTGCTGAATCATATTTCTGTTGAGAGTCAGAAATGCTCACATCCTGCTCATATCCTCAGACACAAATTGATATACTTTCAGCTTTTAACACATTTTTTTTTCCATTGGTAGATGAGGAACATTTTGCATGGCCTAGATGATTTTTTTTAAATGTCAGTGTTTATTTGTTTCTGTATAGAGTTAGTAGAGAATTGTCATAGACCAAAGCCTCCACCAAATTCAACATTGTGTTGTGTCCAGAATATTTATTTTCTGGCTAAGAGTCACTTTCAGTTGCATGACCAAAGTTCATTTTATTATAAATCTTCATTTTTTCCTTTCCTTCTTTTTTTAACCTTTTTAAAGATTGCTCTTAGTTGGTTCTTTTAAGGACCATTATAGCACACTGTTTTAACCGCTTTTCAACTCAAGGTTATGAACAGGATTAGAGAGCATGGCATCTTCATTAAGATGCTAGACAAACCAAGATGTAGATGTTGGCCAAAGATGACATTTGCCAGACATCATTCGTATACAATAGTCCACGCAAGAGATGGTGCTAATTTGGTCTAGAGCAGGGGTTGTCAAATTATAAGCCCACAGGCCAAATTCTGCCTCCTGCCTCTTTTTGTAAATAAAGTTTTATTGGAACACATCCACACTCTCATTTAAGTGTTGACTGTAGCTGCTTTTGCTCAATAAACGAAGAATTGAGTAGTAGCAGACAGAGAATGTATGCACCCCCACAAAGTCTGAAGTATTTATTATCTGACCCTTTATAGAAAAAAAATGCCAATTCTTGGCCCCTGGTGCTATCAGGACAAGTGGAGACAAATAATTGAGCAGATTGTATTATTGGAAGTAGAGCAGGAATAAGCCTGGCATGTTCTAGAAACACAGGAAGGCCATAAACGGATCCAGATACTATCATCTCTCCCCTTATTTTGTAGCACATTTGTACCTGTTGATATTTATTTGGACATTCATTCACTCATTCAGTGAATATTCTTTAAGTTCCCACTGTGGGCCAGACACTGTTAGCTGCTACACACACACACACACACACACACACACACACACACACACACAAATCGTATAAGGGGAACCAACAAGTAAACAATTATAACACAAAATAGTAAGTGCTAACTAAAAATGAGGGGAAAAGGATGCAATTGATACAGAGGAGGCAATACACTTTTCTTTTACCACCTAGTCAGCATCTGCTATTACATGTAACCTTCCTCAAATTATACCCGAACCACATCTCTCCTGGTTGGTCATGCCTCCCCTCCTTCAGTCACTAAGCTACATCATATAATAGTAATAATCATCATCGTAGCAGCTAATCCCCATTGAGCATTTACTGGGTGTAAGATATAGCCAGGTACTGGACACACATTGTCTCATTTACTCATCACAATCCTGATATAAATATTACTATGCCCGTTTGTGAAATAGGAAATTAAGGGTCAGAGAGGTGAAGTCCTTTGTTCAAGTTCTCATGTGTGTTCCACAAAGTAGCGCTCAGGGCATCTGCTATTTTCTTCCTCCTCTGCTCTGGCTTGCTGCTGATGCCTAATGTTAAGATTGCTGCTTGATGGTATCACCTACCGAAGGCGCCAATACCAACCAATGTGTATGCCAAAGTCTTATGTCTAGAGCATTAATGTTCGAGTCCAGGGTATTGTTTCTCATAGATGCTAAATATCTGGGAACAATGACCATATTTTGTGAAAGAGTTCTTTGTAGTTTTTACTTGTGCTTTTATTACAGTTCCTGCCCTTGGGTCTGGTGCCAAATTACCTAGGTTTGAATCTCAGCCCTGAAACTTAAGTGCTGTGTGATCCTGGCGAAATTGCTTAACTTCTTCATTCCCCTGTTTCCCTATCCTTAAAGCAGGAATAACAATATTATCTACCTTTAGTGTCTGTTATAAAACACTTAGCCCAGCGTTATTGCAAAGAAAACTGGCTTCTTTTTCCAACTCTTAAACAGGCCTCTATCTATCAACCTCTTGCCTCTTTCTGGGTACTTTCTATCTGTTCATTTCACCTTACGTTTATTGATTTTATTCACTTTAATTGCTACTGTCATGCTCCTTCCTATTACAGGAACTTTGATTATGCTGTTCACTGTCTGAAATGTTCCTTTTCCTGTTTGCCTGGCCAATTCTTATGTGTTCTTTAAACTCCATAAGGGTGAGGACTCTACCTGTTTTTGTTTGCCGTTTTACACCCAGAGTTTCATATGGCACTTGGTGCACAGTAGGCCCTCATTAACGTTTGTTGCATGAAAACCAACCTGAGTCAGCCTAGTAGCTCACCTTATTCAGGTATTGCTCTGTATATGAATTCACATCCTAGCTACAGCTTTTTTTCTGTCTACTCACTGGTTCTAGACAATTTTCAATAAATAAATAAATGCTATATGTTAGGTTCTGGGCTAGGGTCTTGGAAAATAAATTTTTAAAATAAAAACTTTCGCCCAGCCAGTGTGGCTCGGTGGTTGAGTGTCAACCTATGAACCAGGAGGTCATGGTTTGATTCAGGGCACATGTCCGGGTTGTAAGCTCCGTCCCCAGTGGGGGTTATGCGGGAGGCAGCGAATCAATGATTCTCTTTCATCATTAATGTTTCTGTCTCTCTTTCCCTCTCCTTTCCTCTCTGAAATCAATAAAAATATATTTTTTAAAAAATAAAATACAAATTTTCTGCTCTCAAAAAGCTACTCTTTCATTGGAGGACACAAGCATTCAAAGAGAGAGGCTATAATCTAGAATGATGTGGTATACTTAAGGCCTGTACTGGACTCACTGGGCATAATGGACCCATGGAAAATGAGAAAATAAATTTATTTGGGAAATATAGGAAAGGATTTACAGATGAAGTAACATGTAAATTGAGTTAAAAAAAAATGAGTAGCAGTTTTTCCAATAGACAAGTAGGGGCAAAGCATGAATGCCTTTTCTCCTTTTGTTGATCCTAACTTTTACAAGCTGTTACCCCTTTGACATTAGCCTAATATTTTTCATCTCCAATAACTACAATGCTGCTCAGTTTCCCATTTTCCAGTGTCTCTATAGATTATGTATGTTGTTTATTCTCGCTCTCAATGTGTTCCTCTGCCCTGGACTGCCCTTGCACTGCTAATTTGGTGCACTTTTTGGTCCTTCTTTGTAATATGTATTGTTCATTAATTTTTACGCGCATAAAATATGCATTCCTAATGGTGACTTCCCTTCTAGTGCTCACTGGATTTAGCGCTCTACCTGCACCCTGAATTCAAGGTGCTCAACTGAATTAGTGGGAGTCCCGCATTGAGTGATATGTGACGTAAGTTCAAGAAAGTGCTGGAAGGATAGTGAAAGAATTTTAGATCCAGCAAACCTTGCTAAGCCACCATGAATAGGAGCGGAGTGAGACTAGGTAGGCGCATTGAAAAGGCAAGGACCCGCGTTTTACACGCAGCGTAGTTTACGGGTCCGCCTATTCTCTCTGAGCCTGTGGCTCCCACATCTTTTAAACAGACTAGTCCGCCCCATTCCCATCCTTCTGGATCGGAGGCTCTGCTACGCCGCCGCCGTGGGCCAAGTCCCGGGCGCGCGAGGAGCCCACCCTGCACGGCCGGAAGGAGCGGGGCGGGGCCTCCAGGCTCCCAGCTGGGCCTGAACCCGCTCGGGGAAGCCAGTGTGGGGCCGACTGTTTTTTAGGCAAAAGCCAAGGGCGGGCGCGCCAGGCTGCCTCCCCAGGCTCTCCTTACTTGCAATTCCTTCCGCTTTGCTGAATTGGGAGTCGCGATCTCCAGCACAGGTGGGTCCCGCCCCGTGGATCCGGGAAGGGGTGTCCCGGGTGGGTGCGATGGGTGGGGTTTGCCCGGGCGCTTGCATGCAGGCCTGGCGCAGTGCGGGATGGCACGGCGGCTCCCACCCCAGCTGCTCGGGCCCGTGGGCGGCGGTACTCACCTGAACCCTGGCAGAGAAAGAGGCCCCTCGCGCCTTGCTGCAGGGCCGCCCGTCGTCACGGTTCGTGCCAGTTGCGCGACAAAGAGTCCGCCCCGAGATCAGCGCAGGGCCAGATGGGCCTAACGCTGGAAAACAGCTGCAAGATCTGGAGCAAGCCCGCCTTGGGACTTGCGCCCAGTATACATTGTTTTAAACTCGATCGGACTTCCCAGTCCTGGATCTGAAACTGATTTGGTGTCGAGCTTTCAGCAAGTCCCTGCCCTCTCTCTGCTTCGCTCTGCTTGGCAGTGGAGAGGAAGGTGGCTGCCTGCACGACCTTGCAGCACTGATTTTTCTTTCGTTCTAATATCCACTAATGTTCTCTGCCCAGATTTTACCCTTTGTCTGCCCCTCCTGAGCGAGGATGCCTTGCAAGTCAGGAGTGGCAGGGCAAGGCGTTGCGGAAGCTAGGCAAGGAAGTTCTCTCTCTAATGAAAACAACTCTGAAAAGCCTATTTAATACTACTGCCTGCCCTGAACACTGGAAACAACATCCATTCAATGCTTAGTCTGAATGGCAACTCTGAAGAATGCTCTTGTGAATGCTTTACTATTAAAGATTTTAACTGGATGATTGTTTGACCAAAATGTTTTGTGCTCAATGAACATAATACACTGCTTAGCGTGTCTCATCAGAAAAGACCTGCGTGACTTTAGTGTGCCTACCCAATCGCTGAAAGAAAACCTTCAGCTCTCACATGTAGGAATACTTCCATAATCCATTCCCATACAGCACTTTTTAGAGTTGCTTCTTACCTTGGTATTGCCCTTTCAGGAAACACGGTAGTAAAACTTACATACAATTTATTTTACATGAACTTAACTGTAAAGGCAAAGAAGAATTATAATCACCATGAACCAACATTGTGGGGTCATTCTGACTCCTCTGCATGAAGGAACTGGTGATAATGAGAATGACAACCATATATTATGCAAAGCACTATAATCTGCAAAATGAGAGGTGAATGTGTTTATTGACCACCATACATAGAGAGGTTATACTTTATTTCATAACCAGTGTGATGAAGGGAATGTTCACTGGGGAGGTTGAGTCTGGGGGCATCCTTTGGGTACCCACCGCATTTTTTATCTGCGAAGTGTGGACTGGGACGGATCATTCCTTGCTTTGGCATCTGTGTTAGGAACCACAAGCAGTTGTGAATCTCTGCTTGGCAACCCTGGGAACAGCAGTAAAATATCCAAACATCACTCAGCAACTGCAGTGCTTCTAGCAGCTGTGTTTTCTGCCTGCCAGGAAGGGGGGCGGGGGTGGTGGTGCTGGATTAATGCACCTTTCTGGTAGGAAGAGTCTCTGATTAGAGCCAAAGTGAACATAGATCCACCAGTTGGACACCTTCGTGACCCTCTTTCTACAACAAGAAGTATTTCCCCTGCTCATATAGGCTGTACATGCACCTGCCATGGACCTCATGTAAGAATTTACAGAAGAAGGGGCTCTTGACAAAAACCCATCTGTGCACACCGGCAGATTCCATGTCAGGAGTGGCTGAGATGAGGTGGGTGTCCTTCAGGGCACGGGACCTGATGGTTTCCCAAACGGCTGATAAATGAGAGGGAAGTGGTGGTAGACGTCTGCTGAGTCATCCTTGAGGGCGAGTCTAGGACTGGCTGTTTGGCAGGACCTGGGGGATGCTTTGGTCATATTTTTACTCTGTTCATTCATTCTTTTATTCCAAAGTCAATCAATAAATGCTTACTTTGTGCCAGGATGCTGATCCACTCGCTGCGATTGGCAGCACAGGGGACGGTAAGTTCGGGAGGACAACAGGAATTCAACTTGAAGCATGCTGAGTGGGAGGCATCCTCACTCTTCCCCATTCCCTGAATCCAATCAGTGCAACATCTTGTCACTGCTGCCTCCTGGGTATTTTTAAATCCCACCCACTTCTGTTTGCCTGCCACTGCTACTCCAGATTTCAAGCCAGAATCATTCTTTTTTGGTGATTTTTAAACAATATGTTTTTGGGAGAGAGGGAGAAAAACATTGATGAGAGAGGAACATCAATCAGCTGCCTCCTGCACGCTCCCTACTGGGGATTGGGACCACAATCCAGGTATGTACCATCGAACCAGTGACCTCTCGGTGCATGGGAGGACTGAGCCACACTGGCCAGGGTATTTAATGATTTTAAAATTTTTGTTTTAGAAGATCTAAATCATTGCTGGACCCTCAGTCTTAATGGGAAAACCACCACTCCTACCATCACCACAGCAGCAGCAACAACAACATACAAGAGCCTAACGAGCTCTGTGTTATTCCTAATATAATGTCCAAGAGACAAATTCTTTTTCCTCTGCTTTCTAGGGTGTTTTTAAAATTGTGTATTAAGATATAATTTACACACCATAAAATTGACTCATTTTAAGTGTACACCTTTAAGGATTTTTAGTAAATTTGTTGAGTGGTGCAACCATGACCACAGTGGAGTTTTAGACATTTCCATCACCTCAGTGACATCTCTCTCTTACCCATTCGCACTTAATCCCTGTTACCACCCCCAGCCCCTAGCAACCATTAATCTGCTTTCTGTGCCTACGGATTTGCCTATTCTGAACATGTTATACATGCAGTCATACAGTATGTGGTCTTTTGTGACTTAGCGTAATGATTTTAGGCCTTGTTTTCTTTTTTAATATATGCATTCAATGCTGTAAATTTTCCCCTAAGCACTAAAATTGCTACATCCTACAAATTTTGATAAGCTGTGTTTTTCTTTTTATTTATTTCAAAGCAGTTTTACATTTCTCTTGAGATTTTTTCTTTGACCGTGGGTTAAGAGTGGGTTGTTTAATCTCCAGATATTTGGGGATCTCCAGTTATATTTCTGTACACATTGTATGGTTTCTATTCTTTAAAATTGTTAAGGTGTGTTTTTATGACCCAGAATGTGATCTATCTTGGTGAATGATTCATGTGAGCTTGAGAAAAAGATATATTCTGCCATTTTTGGATGAAGTAGACTATAGATTTCAATTACATACAATTGGTTGATGGTGTTGAGTTCAGCTATGTTCTTACTGATTTTATGCCTTCTGTATCTGTCATTTGTCTTTTTTAATATATTTTTATTGATTTCAGAGAGAAATGGAGAGGGAGAGAGAGATAGAAACATCAATGATGAGAGAGAGTCATTGATTGGCTGCCTCCTGAACACCCCACACTGGGATCGAGCCTGCAACCTGGGCATGTGCCCTGACCGGGAATCAAACCGTGACCTCCTGGTTCATAGATCGACTCTTAACCAGGGAGCCATGCCTGGCTGGACAGATTTCATTCTTTTAGTGACCCTATACCAGTTGGATAATTTGTTTTGCTTTGTTTTACAGTTGAAGCTAAAACATAGACATTTGTGGTTTCAATTTCTTAGCATGATTCTTGTGCTTCAGAAAAAGGAGAGGCAAAGTCATTGTTTTTCCCAATCCCTAATGTAGTCATTCTCCTCAGATGTCACTGCCAGTCATTCAGGAATCAAAATGCCTAGTTTTTTGGCTTGTAGACTTTCAAAAGAGGATGTTTCTTTGTAGTAAACATGAAGAGATTGAAGTTGACACATGTGATTACCTACTCCGACTAGAATTTCTAGCTGTGGCCATTGCCCAAGTGTTTGTGAATATTTTGTAATCAATGATTTTTGGGTCTTGACTTAATTTAACTAACATAAAAACGCATTGAGTCTTTAGTATATGTTTGGCCTGTGGGGATTACAAAGAAATTTGTTCTGTGACCTCGTGGAATTTACAGTCTATCTGGAGAATCAAAGCTTACATTCTTAAATCAATTAGGTCAATTCACTCAAGATAATACCCTCATGTTTGGTTACAACAGTATGTGTTGTTGATCGTCAGGAAAGACAATAAATCTGTGTAGTCCAGGTAAGGTAAGGAAGGCTTCTTTCAATGAATAGGACTTGAAATGGCCTTTGAAAAGTCAATAGAGATTTTACATAAAGAGAACATTCTAAGTAAAGTATTATGAGCAATACCATGGTCAGGACATTGAACACCCCCCCCCCCCCCCAACTAGAATAGTTTGTCTCCTTGAATCACACATACCCACTTCTTCATCATGTACTTCAAACCATAAAAAAAAGGAGTCCTGGCGCATAAGTGGCCATTCACAGGGAAATCATAAGTCATTCCATTTGACTAACACTGGCCCATCTCCCACTTGACTCTCCAGAAACTCTCTTGATTCTCCTGTTGGAACCTTTTCCTCATCCTTCATATGGGACACTCATGGTAACCTTCTTTGTCTCCTGACCACAATCTTATCTTTTCATATTAGTAGGTCATCCTTGGACTATCTCTGATGGTTTCTATTTTGGTTTTATCAATGCTTACAACCTTCCACCTAGACACTGATGGAAATCCTCCTTGGGTTGCAATACCTGACCTTCATAAAGTCTATCCTTCAATCAATAATTCCAGTAGCACCATGGTGTGATGTTGGAAGAGATAATGGTGCACCAGTAGACAATATATATGGCAAGTATGGCCCTGAGGAAAGAAGCTGCCTCCTTTCATATTAAGGATGCCAACTGATAAACCAGCTAACAGAACACAAAAGTTCAGTTGCTAGCTTTGGAGTCATCTTGCTCCACGTACTCTCCCTGAAAAACATATACATGCACAGATACATGAATAAAGCCTTAGTTCCGTTTTCACTAGAAGGCACTAACACTAACACGTATGCTTCTATTGGAACTTTTTTTTTCTAACAATGCATCACAGCCGCCCAGATTTCATAATGATCCCAAGGCACTTAGGGGTGCTCTTCATTTATACCACATCTTATCCCACAGCATTTATGCATCTTGAAAAGGGTCTTCTCCAACACAACAGTACAGGAGACTCCACGTGGGTGATGGGGTGCCTTGTCCATACATATACTACAAGTCCTCAGCAGCCAAAGGCCACTCCCAAAGTATAGGTTGGTAGTCCCTGCTGTAAAGTCATTCTCTCTAGGGCAGTGGTTCTCAACCTCCCTCATGCCGTGACCCTTTAATACAGTTCCTCATGTTGTGGTGACCCCCAATTTCATTGTTACAAATTGAACATAATTAAAGCATAATGATTAATCACAAAAACAATATGTAATTATATATGTGTTTTCCGATGGTCTTAGGCGACCCCTGTGAAAGGGTCGTTCGACCCCCAAAGGGGTCGTTGCGACCCACATGTTGAGAACCGCTGCTCTAGGGTGTAAGGGTGCCCCCTCCAGTGCGCACCAGGGTCAGTAGGCTTCATCCAGAAGCAACACCAGACCAACACCTGTGCTCAGCAGACTTACCAAATGGACATAGAATGTGTGGTTGATGTGTGTATGTGAGTATACTTAAGTATACTGAAAGAAGTATACTTAAGTTGCCAGTTGTAAGTCCTGATGGAAGTATACTTGTGTTGCCAAATCCAATCCCAAATTCTCTGCCTGTACCATAATACCATCCCAGTGTGCCTCTGTGACTCATGGAATAAGTCACTTAAAGATGTTTTGTGGCACTGCATTTGACATTATGTCTTGTGGCATGCATAAACATGAGGTCTGTTCGCTGTAGACAAGGACACACCAGGAAAACCAAAAGGGAAGATCCCCATACTCTTGACCCTAGACCCATGGTCGGCAAACTGTGGCTCAAGAGCCACATGTGGCTCTTTGGCTCCTTCAGTGTGGCTCTTCCACAAAATACCACGTGCAGACATGCATGTACAGTGCGATTGAAACTTCGTGGCCCATGAGCAGAAGTCAGTATTTTGTGGAAGAGCCACACTGAAGGGGCCAAAGAGCCGCATGTGGCTCGCGAGCCATGGTTTGCCGAGCTCCAGTTTGCCGACCACTGCCCTAGACCACCCTTGTTAGACATAAACTTTACCTGTCCTGCCTGCCTCCCAGAACCACAAGCCATACTCTTTACAATAGGTGCACTGATGAAATTGGCCATGTCCTGCTTGACATTGTTTCTCACCAAGGGCCACAGTTGTCAATGCTTTTTAAACCCCACATTCTTTAAACTCTTGCTTCTCTCTTACAGGATACTAAATAAAGTATATGTAACAGTGTTCATCTCCTTTCATGTAAAAAAAGATCTGCAACGTTTTCACCAGCACGGAGCCCAGTGGAAGGTCAGCAAAATGTCTAAAGCACCTCGTAATTCACCTCCACCTGCCTCCACCTACCAGTTGCCTGTTAGGCTCAGTCACTAAAAGGGCCTTTGGTGGTATGTGAGTTGCGTGAGATAGGTTCTCAGTGAGTCACTAGGTAGGGGTGAGTGGTGTTCACCAGATTGATACAAATTCAAACTCGGTACCAGTGCTAAGTCTGAGGCCACTCAGCAAAAGTCCCAGGGTACACCAAGGCCAGCTGTCACCCGCCGGGTGAACACAGACCTTTGAGGTAAGTAGGGCAGGGTCTTAGGGAGTCGTCTGGAGGAGGACAGCAGAGCTCATCAGGCTAAAAGATTTGGACATTTGGAGGGAGGGTTCTGTACTGGAATAGTAGTGCTGGTCAGACAAGCGAGGGAAAAATGGCCCCTTCCCTAGATCCACACAATTAAGCCTTTCTCTCTTCATCTCTGCCACCTGTAGTCTGCCTGGACCTCCTTGAGAGCCTTCCAAGAAAGTCTGCACCATGGGCCCAGTCTGGCCAGAGGCAACAAGTTCCTCCACAACTTGAGAGCTCAGCAGAGTGGGGCCATGGGGAGTCTGGAGGGTGGGGCTGGTGCATTCCCCTATGCTGATGTGGAATGGAAGGGAGTGTTCAACCCAGGAAAGATGGCATCTGTGAGTGGTGTGGGAGAAGGACTCAGCACAGGGGCCTTGGTGGCTGTCCTTCCTGGCCTCTCCCAAGAGCCACACTACTCAATCTCTCCCTGTAGGATTCCAGTCCATTCTGAGTCACTTTACCTCTGCTGGAGCCCAGCAGAGTTCATCAGACCCAAACACAACAAGGTTTGACCATGGGAAGTGAGCATTCTGCACTGGTTGGGCATGTGAGGGATAAGTGGCCCTTGATCTGGAGCCACACAAGTCAATCTGAGATTCTACCCAGACCTCCTGGAGAGTTGGAGTTTGGCAGCGAGAAGTCAGAAGACTGGGGATAGTGGATGTCCCATGAAGTGGTGGCACTGGTCAGGCCAGTGGGAATGTAGATGGAATAGTCCCCACCCCAGAGCCACACAACTCAGTCTCTGACACCCCTTGAGTCCACCCAAACCTCTATACCCTGGGCCCAGTCAGCTGACTTCTTCTCAGGGCATGAGCTCTGAAGGGCAAGGTGACAAGGAGCCAGGCCATTGAATTCCTCCAGGCTAATGCCATTTGGAGGGAAGGGCTATACCCAGGGAAGATGACATCTTTGGTGTGGAAGAGGGACTCAGCACAGTGACCCTGGTGGTTGTCCCTTCAACTCTCCCCAAGGCCACACAATCCAGTCTTCTCACACAAATCCACTCTGCTTTGAGCCTCCCTCCCTCCACTGGAGCCCAGGGTGAGTGGCTGCCAATGAGGTTCTGTGCACTGACCCATTAGTAGGGTGTCTGGCTTTCTAGCAGATCGGCATTTCCCTGGTGGACAGAAATGCCGCTGATTTTCACAGCCAGATGTTATATAGGCTCCACTTCCCAGTTCTGGCGCTCTAGGCAGGGGAGCCTGGTTTGGGGTTGAGACCTCAGGCTCCCCAGGGGGGACCTTTGCAGCTGAGATAGCCCATTGGATTCTCAGACACTGCACATGGGTATAGAGCCAGCCCTTTTCATGATACCATCCTTCCTACTAGTCTCGAGGTGGCTTCTTCTTTAAATCATTGGTTATAAGAGTTCTGTTAAGCTAGTCTTCAGCTGATTATTCAGATTGATTGTTTCATATTTTAGTTTTAATTCCAATTTGGTCCTAGGAGGAGGTGAAAGTAACTTCCACCTATCTGCTGCCATCTTGGATCTCAGTTTGTCATTTTTATCAGAGTAAAAATCTAAGTTGTTTTTTTTTTAATATGTTTTATTGATTTTTTACAGAGAGGAAGGGAGAGGGATAGAGAGTTAGAAACATTGATGAGAGAGAAGCATCGATCAGCTGCCTCCTGCACACCCCACACTGGGGATGTGCCCGCAACCAAGGTACATGCCCTTGACCGGAATTGAACCCGGGACCCTTCAGTCTCCAGCCCGATGCTCTATCCAGTGAGCCAAACCAGCTAGGGCAAAATCTAAGGGGTTTTTTTTTGTTTTTTTTTTAAAAATATATTTTATTGATTTTTTACAGAGAGGAAGGGAGAGAGATAGAGAGTTAGAAACATCGATGAGAGAGAAACATCGATCAGCCGCCTCCTGCACATCCCGCACTGGGGAAGTGCCCGCAACCCAGGTACATGCCCTTGACCGGAATCGAACCCGGGACCTTTCAGTCCGCAGGCCGACGCTCTATCCACTGAGCCAAACCGGTTTCGGCTAAAATCTAAGTTTTTATGTTTTAGTATAGAAGGCCCTTTGTGATCTCCTTTCTGACATCACCTCCTATTAGTTTTCCCCTTGATTACTCAGCTCAGCCACACTGCCTTTAAAATATATATATATATATGATTTCAGAGAAGGGAGAGAGCTAGAAACATCAATGATGAGAGAGAATCATTGATTGGCTGCCTCATGCACGCCCCACACTAGGGATCGAGCCCACAACTCCGGCATGTGCCCTGACTGGGAATCAGTTCCATAGGTCAACAATCAACCACTGAGCCATGCTGGCTGGGCCACACTGCTTTTTATACTGTTCTTTGGCAACAATAGATACAATCGCAGCTTAGTACCTTTACACTGGTCTACTTTACACCAGATATTTTCATGACAAGCTACCTCTCTGTTCAAATATTATCTTTCTCAATGAACTCTACCCTGACCACCATGTTTAAAAGTCCTGCTACTTAACAGCATACACCTTTACTTTGCTGGTTTTTTGCAGCTCTTATTACCTTTAATATACTATATCATTTCCTTTATATTGTTTATCTTTAATTGTCTACCTCCTCCCACTAGAAGATAAACTCCATGAAAACAGGAAATTTGTCTGTTTTGTTCACTGATATATCTATGCCAAGGGCCTAAAATAGTGCCTGGCAGAAAGTTGGCACCTAATAAATATTTCTTAAATGAATTGATTAGCTAGTTAATTCATTAATAAGGATGTCAGGGAAGGTTTTTAAAATGAATTTCTATTTAATTAGAGACCTGAAAACTGAATAGGAAAAGAATGAGAGGGACAACATGGTTGGCAGAGGAAACAACATATGTGAAGGCCTTGAGGCAGTGAGGGCAAGATCAATAAGGCCAATTATGTAAAGCCTTGAGTGTCATTGGAAAGAGATGACTTAATCCTTTTGCCTGCCCTCCAGAGTCTCTCACCAAATGGGGAAGGAAAAATGAACAGCCAATTATTATACGTGTTGTAAGTGTACTAGTAAGAGAATGCAAAAAGAGCTGTGAAAACACTGAGTGGTCAGCTGCTAACTCTTCCTAGAGGAGTTAGGAATATTTTACAAAGAAGGTGACATTAGAGCTAGGTCTCAGGCAGGAGAGTGACATGATGAAAGTGTTTTAAGAAGATTAATCTGGCAATAGTATGGAAAGTGGATGGGAATATGGATGGACTGAAGGCAAAGAAACCATCTAGCCTATGGCAGTAGTCCAGGCATGAAGTGATGAAGGCATCTATAGGAATGGAAAGAGAAGGACAAATCTGAGAGACATTTGGAAGGAAAAATTGACAGGAGCTAAATGGACTCTTGGCTTTAAGCCTTTCAAGAGGTAATGCTTCTTCCTTAGTAATAACCATGAAAAGATTCAGACTGACCTATTATGTAATTGCCTACTCTGACTAGAATTTCTAGCTATGGCTGGCCTCCAAAAGTTTGTTATTGTGATTGATACTTGTTGGACCTTAATTTACATTAAGATGGCTTAGACTCTTAAGGTTGGGATGCTCTCAAAAACATAATTTTGACTATGAAACAGCAAATTATTCCATTAAAAAAGAAATGAGTGAAACCATGGGACTGCATAGGAAGTTTTACAATGAGCTCATAGTTCCTTTTTTAAAAGTATAATATTACATATGGAAAAGAAGAATGGCTGTAACAGGTGGCATGTGCCTAAAGGATTAGTATGTGGAAAAATAAGGCCCCAAATTACCTCTGGCTTGGATAAATATATATTTACAAAAACAATAAGAACAACATTTTAACTATGTTCTCAGAAAGAAAAAAAGGATGTGTGTCCTGGATAAGTTGCAACTCAGATGATATTCTTAAACTACTCTCAATGATCAAGGTATTAAAAAGATGAAATATTGCCATTTTGTAACAACAGGGATGGACTTTGAAAGTATTATGCTAAGTGAAATAAATCAGACAGAAAAGGACAAAACTCATATGACTTCACTCATATTTGAAATATGCAACAAACAAAAAATAAAACAAAATAAAAGCAAATTCATTATCAAATATATGGACATCAGATTGGTGGTTACTAGTGGGGAATGGGGGCATAATAGGTCAAAATGGGAAAAGGGAGTCAAATATATGGTGATGGATAGAAACTACACTTTTGGTTAGTGAGTACGCAGATATCAAATTATAATGTTGTACACCTGAAACGTATAATGTTATAAACCAATGTGACCTCAATAATAATAAAAATGTGTTTAGTTTATCCTTACCTTGATTGATAGTTGGACTTGATATAAAATTATGGGTTACAAATAAAGTACAGAAGTTGTAAAGAAAAAAAATTGGGTTAATGTAAATACATTACCATTTATAACAAAGAAAAAGAAGGAAAAGTTTTCAAGTAAGTGAGTACTTAGAAAGTTACAAAGTTATCAACAAAGAGATTCCACACAAATATAATTTTTACTTCTGACAAGATCATTAGATGTAGTTTATGGAAATATAGAAGAAATATGGAATGAGAAAATGATATTTCATCAAAATTTTAACATCTTTTATGACACACTTATGAAAAATAATTATGAACCCATATTGATGGTTTAGATAATTAAAACAATTGTATATTAATTAAGTTATTAGCATACTCAAAGAGTAATGATTAACAGACCATAGGCAAAGGAAGAGTTTTAATAGGCTGTTTCAAACCTACGTTTGGCTTGACCTAGGCATATTTTTATTATTTTTTTATTTAAACCTTTATTGTTCAGATTATTACAGTTGTTCCTCTTTTTTCCCCCCATAGCTCCCCTCCACCCAGTTCCCACCCCCCCTCCGCCCTCACCCCCCACCACTGTCCTCATCCATAGGTGTACGATTTTTGTCCAGTCTCTTCCCGCACCCCCACACCCATTTCCCCCCGAGAATTGCCAGTCCAATCCCTTTCTATGCCCCTCATTCTATTATAATCACCAGTTTATTCTGTTCATCAGATTATTTATTCACTTGATTTTTAGATTCACTTGTTGATAGATATGTATTTTTTGTTCATAATTTTTATCTTTACCTTTTTCTTCTTCCTCCTCTTCTTAAAGGATACCTTTCAGCATTTCATATAATACTGGTTTGGTGGTGATGAACTCCTTTAGCTTTTTATTATCTGTGAAGCTCTTTATCTGGCCTTCAATTCTGAATGATAGCTTTGCTGGATAAAGTAATCTTGGTTGTAGGTTCCTGCTATTCATCACTTTGAATATTTCTTGCCACTCCCTTCTGGCCTGCATAGTTTCTGTTAAGAAATCAGCTGACAATCATATGGGTACTCCCTTGTAGGTAACTGAGTTTCTTTCTCTTGCTGTTTTTAAGAGTCTCTCTTTGTCTTTTGCTCTTGGCATTTTAATTATGATGTGTCTTGGTGTGGTCCTCTTTGAATTCCTTTTGTTTGGGGTTCTCTGTGCTTCCTGGACTTGTAAGTCTATTTCTTTGACCAGGTAGGGGAAGTTTTCTGTCATTATTTCTTCAAATAGGTTTTCAATATCTTGCTCTCTCTCTTCTTCTGACACCCCTATAATTCGGATGTTGGTACGCTTGAAGTTGTCCCAGAGGCTCCTTACACTATCTTCATATTTTTGGATTCTTTTTTCATTTTGCTTTTCTGGTTGGGTGTTTTTTGCTTCTTCGTATTTCAAATCTTTGACTTGATTCTTGGGATCCTCTAGTCTGCTGTTGGATCTCTGTATATTATTCTTTATTTCAGTCAGTGTATGCTTAATTTCTAGTTGGTCTTTTTTCATATCCTCCAGGGTCTCACTAAATTTATCGGCGGTTTCTAGAAAATTCTTGAAAAATCTTATAACCGTGGTTTTGAACTCTATATCCAGTCGTTTGCTTTCCTCCATTTCTGTCATTTGTGACCTGTTTCTTTGTCTCTGCATTATTTATGCTTCCCTGTGTTGATAGAGTGGCTTTGTGTGCTAGGTGTCTTATAGGGTCCTGTGGCTCAGCCTCCCCAATTACCTGAGGTGGACACTCTTGGTGCACCCCTTTGTGGGCTTTGAGCACAGTCTTGTTGTAGTTAAGCCTTGATTGTAGTTGGTATCACTGAGAGGAATTGACCTCCAGGCCAATTGGCTGTGAGAATCAGCTGTGTCTGCAGTGGGAGAACTTCTGTGCTGGAGACACCCTTATGGGGTAAGACTTGCTTCAGTGGAGCTTTGGTGCTCACTGAGTCTGCCCCCTGAGTGTGTCCCGTATGGATCTGAGGAGTTGTAATTGGATGGTCTCACTCTGACCACTGGGTACACTGGCTCTTGGATCTCTAAGGAGGTGCTAATTTAGCCTCTGCCTGAGGCTACCCCACAGGAACTATGGAGAGATCTGCAGATTCCTCTTCTTTTTTGGGGGTTTGGAGGTGCCCAGATGAGGCCCAGCTGTGAAGCAATGTAAGCTGCTGTGGGGCCTTGGGCTTTCTTTTGGATGTTCTGGGTCTCTCTGACCCAGCTGCAGTTTGTTAGGTAATTTTAGTTTGCAAAGGGCCAGGCCATTCATATGCAAAAGGCTCTGCACACAGTTTGAGTGGGGCAGGGTCTCAGGAAATCAACAGGGCAGAGCAAACAGCTATGGCTGATCCTCAGCCCTCCCCTAAGAGGCTCCAGGTCTCAGTGTCCCTCAGTAATCGCTGCAAGCACCTCTGAGAGAAAACCACCCTCGAGTTCCGTCTGATGCCATACAGTCCAGTTTCTCCCTGTATGAGTCTGGGTCCCCAGAGACTCGCCCGGAACTGGAGTTCAGAGCAGTCAGGAGCTTGAGACTCCCTCCGGATTGAAAAAGACAACCGCGTCCTCAGTTGCCAGCTCTTTCTGCGTGCGCCTCCGTACCTCTGCACCTTACTTCCGCACCTCCTCTGAGTCTCAGTGTGCTTTTCTCTTTCCTTCTAGTTGTAGAATTTCCACTCAGCCAGCATTCCTGTGGTTCTGGATGATGTCCATTTTGTCTTTTAGTTGTAGTTTTGAAGTGGTTGTGCGAGGCAGCAATTTCAGGTGTTTACCTATGCCGCCATCTTGGTTTCTCAATATTTTTATTATTGAAGTAAAGATTCAGAACATGCAGCTTACCAGATTTAAAGAGACTATGAAGCTGGAAGAAAATTAATATAATCCAATTCCCACAAACATTTATGCAGTTTTACTATGTCTAGAAACCATGCTAGATATTAGAGTATAAAAATTAATGAGACCTATGTCTTTCTATTGTGGAGCAGCTAAGTATTTCTAGGAGGAAAGACATAAAAACATAATTTTAGCAAAATGTATTAAGAAGAAAGATAGAGACATAAACAGTATTATGAGAGAACAAAAGAGATACAACTTTATTCTGGGAGTTTAGAGAAGACTTCTTATAGGAGATGATTCTTGAGGATGAATAAAAGATAAAGTAGGAAGGGCTTCCAGTTTGAGGGAATAAAAACATGAACATGAGTTTCTTAGAATCATGAAAGCATTTAGTGGGTCTGGGAAACTATAAGCAATAATGTACAAAGACATAAATAGCAGAAAGTAAGGCTGAGAAGTAGCTCAGGACCAGGTAATGGAAGGCATTGCATAACATGATAAGGAAACTGGACTTTACCCTGAAGACCCTAGCAATCCATTCAAAGGGAATGACATACTGACATATCTGTTTTCTTTTCGTTCAATCCCTACAGTGTGCACAATAGTTTGAATTGAAGGTGTGTGTATATGGATAGATTAATTAAGAGTCTATTACAGTCTTTGAATGAGAAATAATAGTGGACCTGAACTTAGATGGTGATAAGTAGAGATATAATGTAGTACATGGGGTTTAAGAATCATTTAGGTCAGGGGTGGGGAATATCCAGCACAAAAGCCATATAAGGTCTACAAAATCATTTGGTCTGGCCCTGCCAAAGCATTAGGGGTGAGTTAATTAAATGTTTGAGCAAATATAGTAGGCTAATTTTTAAGTTCTACAAAGAACTCTGATCGCATGGAGTCCTCCCAGTTTTGCCAGGCATAGTTAACTGCTTTTTCCTTTGCGCTTTTTCACTGTACTCTGTGATTACAACTATCATAGATAGTATTGGTTATCACCCTATATCTGTCTTTCTTCCTCATTAGATTGTGAGGTGTTTTTTTAAAAAATATATTTTATTGATTTTTTACAGAGAAGAAGGGAGAGGGATAGAGAGTTAGAAACATCGATGAGAGAAGAGAGATCGATCAGCTGCCTCTGCACGCCCCCCAGTGGGGATGTGCCCACAACCAAGGTACATGCCCTTGACCGGAATCGAACCTGGGATCCTTGAGTCCACAGGCCGACGCTCTATCCACTGAGCCAAACCGGTTCAGCGATTGTGAGGTTCTTGAATGGTGGCTGGGGTTGCTGACTTATTTATGTTTATATCTCCAGTACTCAGTAATATATGCTGGGTGAAATAATGAATAAATGAATTAATATACTTGCTTAAGAGTGGTTTGGGGTGGGAAGTAATCTATACTAATAAAAGGGTAATATGCTAATTAGACTGGACATCCTTCTGGACAAAGCCACGGTGGCAGGGGCCAAGGCAGTGGTGGTTAGGGGCGATCAGGCCGGCAGGAGGGAGCAGTTAGGGGGGATTCAGGTCAGCAGGGGAGGGCAGTTCAGGGCATTAGGCTGGCAGGCAGAGGTGGTCAGGGGCGATCAGGCAGGCAGGCAGGCGAGCAATTAGGAGCCAGCAGTCCCAGATTGCGAGAGGGATGGCCAACTGCCGGCTGAGGCCCAATCCCACAGGGGTCCTGGATTGGAGAGGGTGCAAGCCAGGCTGAGGGACCCACCCACCCCCATGCACAAATTTCATGCACAGGGCCTCTAGTCCAATATAAAAGAATAAGAGTATTTGATTAAGAATTGAGCATTAGACCAGGGGTTGGAATTTTATTATGCTTCGAAGGGCCAGATAAGAAATATTGTACACTTTGGAGGCCACATATGGTCTTGGTCTCATAGTCTTCATTATTTTTGTTTACAACCCTTTAAAAATGTAAAATTCATTTTTAGCTTGTAGGCCATATAAAAATAGGCATGGGCCATAGTTCGATAGCCTCTGTAATAGACAATACCCATAGGTAGGAGTTTGGAAAACAAGAGTCTATGGAAAAAATAAACATAACCCAGATATCAGCAGAGGCCACTCTATGCTCTTCTCCTTGCCACCACCCACACACTCTCAATAAATTTGAGTTTAGCTCTTGATTTCCAAACCTGTTATTTCAGAACATTCCCTTCATCATCAGCAAATTCTATTATGTCTTTAGCTATGGCCTCTGGTATGTGATTGGTTTCATCCCACATCAACATGAAATTTAGTCCCCCCATCAGCTTACATCACACACACACATGCACACATCCACTCAAAATTGGCATTTTGTGCCCAGCCGGTGTGGCTCAGTAGTTGAGCACTGACCCATGCACCAAGAGGTCCCTAGTTTGATTGTCGGTCAGGGCACATGCCTGGGTTGTGTGCTTGATACCCAGTGCAGGGCATGCAGGAGGCAGCCAATCAATGTGTCTCTTTCACTAATGTTTCTGTCTCTCTAACTCTCTCCTTCCCCCCCCCTCTAAAATCAATAAAAACATATTTTACCAAAAAATAAGCATTTTGTGGGTTTAGTGACCTTAGGGGTTTATTGACATGGTTCACATCAAGCACCATTCAACTTCTCTGCAGTTGCATATCTTCTCTTTTCCCACAAGACAAATTAATTCCTTTTAAGGCCTTATCCAAATGAAGTTGTTTTATTAACCTTTCTGAAACCATCACACTCAGGGAGTTCCCAACTCCAAGCAGGTTTTTCAAGAGATATAGTTTATTCCTAACAACAACCATAATAATGGTGATGATGATAATGATAATAGCAGCTAACATACATAGGTCTTAGTATGGGACAGACACAGTTCTAAGTGCTTTAGTGCTCATATTAAAACCAGGAGGGAAGTGTTATTATTGTCCTCATTTTACAAAATAGGAAATGGAGTCACTGGAAGTTTAAGTAACTTGCCCACAGTCACACATAATCAGTGGGAAAGAAAGCTCCAAGGAGCCAGGGTGAGGGCAATCAATACTGTCGTAAGTAAAGAGGCCCAGAAGGATGGAACCTGAAAACCAATGCTTATATGTGGTGGGAAGGTTAAAATTAATGAAATTTAGCCCTACCCAGTTTGGCTCAGTGGCTAGAGCGTTGGCCTGTGGCCCAAAGGGTCCCGGGTTCGATTCCAGTCAAGGGCATGTACCTTGGTTGCAGGCTCCTCCCTAGCCTGGGCCCTGGTTGGGGCCCTAGTTGGGACACGTGAAGGGTTCAACTAAGTGATGTGTTTCTCTCACATCAATGTTTCTCTCTGTCTTCCCCTCTCTCTTCCACTCTTCCTAAAAATCAATGGAAAAATATCTTTGAATGAGCATTAACAAAAAGAAAAAAAAATAGTGAATTTTCAAAGAACTACCTCAGATTTTTTGTTCTTTTGGGGGTTTTTTGCTTCATATAGACACAGACAACATTATGGTGATTACCAGAGGGAAGAGGAGGTGGGGTGGTGAGAGATAGAGGACAGTAAAGGGGGAATAAATGGTGATAGAAGGAGACTTGACTTTGGGGGTGAACACAATCCTATCTAATAATAGAGATACATGGTAATTAGCCATATGACCGCTACCCTTCCCATTGGCTAATCAGTGAGATATGCAAATTAACTGCCAACTAAGATGGCGGTTAACCGCCAACAAAGATGGTGGTTAATTTGCATATGTAGGCACAATGCTGGGAGGCGAAAGGGAAAGGATGGAAGAAGCCCCCTGCCACTGACGGTGATTTAAAACCCAGGGGGGAGCTAAGAGCCAGGGGCAGGGCAAAGGTGGCCCTGGGGGCCGCCTTTGCCCTGCCCCCCAGCCGTGATCAGAGAAACCAGTGCCTTTGCCACCCCCGACCAGTGATCACGGGAAGCAGGGGTGGAGCCCGCGATGGGAGCTGGGCAGGGGCGGAGCCAGCATTCCAGGGAGCTAGGGGTCCCTTGCCCAGGCCTAAAGCCTTGGTCAAAGATATTAGGCCTGGGCAGGGGCAGAGCCTGCAATCCGGGGAGCTGGGGGTCCCCTGCACAGACCTAACACCTTGGCCAGAGGCATTAGGCCTGGGCAGGGGCGGAACCAGCCATTGCAGGGCAGAGTCAGCGATCCTGGGCAGCTGGGGGTCCCCGCCCAGGCCTAATGCCTTGGCCAGAGGCATTAGGCCTGGGCAGGGGTGGAGCCTGCAACCGTGGGGAGCTGGGGGTCCCCTGCCCAGGCCTAATGCCTGGGCCAGAGGCGTTAGGCCTGGGCAGGGGCGGAGTCAGCAATGGTGAGCAGCTGGGGGTCCCCTGCCCATGCCTAATGCCTTGGCCAGAGGCATTAGGTCTAGGCAGGGGCAGAGCAGGAGATCGCGGGGCGCTGGGGGTCTCCTGCCCAGGACTAATGCCTCCACCAGAGGTCTTAGGTCTGGGCAGGGGCGGTGCCAGCGATCATGGGTAGCAGGGGCAGAGCCAGGGATGGTGGAAGCTGGGGGTCCCCTGCCCAGGCCTGACACCTCTGCCGGAGGCCTCAGGCCTGGGCAAGTGGCCGATCCTGCAATTGGAGGGTGATGGGGGTCAACGCCTTTGGCCCAGGCGTCAGGCCTGGGCGGGGGGGGGGGGGGTAGCCGTCAATCGGAGGGGTGTGCGGGTCCCCTGCTCAGGCCTGATACCTGGGCCAGAGGTGTCAGGCCTGGGCGGGGGAGGAGCCAGCTATGGGAGGGAGATGGGGGTCCCCTGCCCAGGCCTTACACCTCTGGCGGAGGCATCAGGCCTGGGCAAGGGGCCAATCTGGCAATCAGAGGGTGATGGGGGTCAACGCCTCTGGCCAAGGGGTCAGGCCTGGGCAAGGGTGGAGGCCATGATCAGGGGAGACGGGGTTCCCCTGCCCAGGCCTGAAGCCTGGGCCAGAGGCATCAAGCCTGGGGCGGGGGTGGGTGGGGTGCCAAGCCGCAGATTGGTGTGAACTACAGAGGAAGCACCTTTTCTGACTGCTCATTGGTTAAGCTCCCTGTATGCCACTGGTAATATTCTTAGTAACTTGGGTAATAAGAATCCAAAACGGTGATCTAGGGTTTTTCAGCACACTCCTGGTGAAAAAAACGAAGGTCCGCTGCTGGAGGGCTAAGAAATGTCATATCCTGCCCTAGCAGGTTTGGCTCAGTGGATAATGCCTTGGCCCGCCGATGGCAGGGTCTGGGTTCAATTCTGACCAAGGGCATGTACCTAGGTTGCAGGCTCCTCCCTGGCCGGGGCCCAGGTCAGGGCTCATGCAGGTGGCAATCAATCAAAGTGTTCCTCTCACTTTGATGTTTCTCTCTGTCTTTCCCTTTCTCTTTCACATTCTCTAAAAATCAATGGAAACATATCCATTGATATGTTTATCCTCACCTGTTTATCCTCAGGTGAGGATAAAAAAATAATAAAGAAATTATTATTATATGAAAGACACATCTTGAAAATGCCTAAAGAAAGTTGTCTTTTTTTCATGGTGATGGGACTGGAGTCCGTGTTGATGAAAAAACCTTGCTGGCTGCGGTGACTGGCAGTAGCTGCAGCAGTGGGGTTATGGGGCTGGTTCCTTCCCCTGATCAGCCTGGTCACCTCCCACAAAGGGAGGCCAGACTGCGGCTTAGGCCCGCTCCCCAAGGGGAGCTGGGAGCGGGCCTAAGCCGTCAATAGAACATCCCCTGAGGGCTCCCAGTATGTGAGAGGGGGCAGGCTGGGCTGAGGGACACTCCCCCCACCCAGTGCACGAATTTCATGCACTGGGCCCCTAGTACAATATACAAAGGATGTAGCATAGAACTGTATACCTGAAACCCATGTTATTAACCAATGTCACCTCAATAAATTCAATACACATTAAAAATTAATAATTAAAGAACCACTTCTTAGATAGTGGGGTAAAAGCAACATTGCAAGGCATAAAATCAGAATGGCTGGTGAATAAGTAGAAGTAATGGTTATAGACCACTTATGCTTAGCTGTTTGGAATTTCTTCCTTGTTTAATCCTGTGTAGTTGAAGTCACAAAATCTATTCTTTTACACAGTTTTTTATGTAGTCTTATTCTCTTGGGCTCATAAAAGTTGTTTTATGTTGCTACTAACTCTTTCTTCTTATTATTGAATGTTTTAGGATGTGCCACAGTTTGTCCTACCTGCAAAGCAGGATCCAGGACCTGCTGAGGGGAAGAGTCATTCATTGGGCCTTTCAACAGCCCAACTTCAAAAGCTTACTTCCATTAACCATCCATTGACACCATACAGACTCCAAGCCTCTGAATTGTGCTTGACAACAACATGGAGATGATTTTGGTAAGATGTGTGGGGGAAAAATACTTTCTTTTTAATTGTGATAAAAACAACATAAAATTTAACATAACCATTTTTAAGTGTACAGTTCAATAGTGTTCAATATATTCACATTGTTTTGCAATAACAGATACTTTTTATGTGGACTGAAAATACTTTCTAAGGACCTCTAGCCATTTATTTCCAAGGTTATCCTACAGGTTGTAAGAAAGACAAAAATAATTTGGGCAATAGTAAAATGTCATCCCAGCTAGAAAAAGGGAACACTGTTCCAGCCCCACTCTTAACTCCCTGTATCACATAAGGAAAAATAGGAAAGTAAAGAAAGCCTCATTGTACAAGAGAGAGGTTCAAAGGCATAGACTGGAAATGCTACCACCAGGAAAAGTATTACGTGGAAGAGGGGGCGGGGAAGCTTTATCCCACTGTATTAGTTTCATAACACTGCTATAACAAATTACCACAAACTAGATGACTTTAAACAACATAAATTTATTCTCTCTCAATTCTGGAGGCTAGAAATCTGAAATCAAGGCATTGGCAGGGCCATGCTCCCTCCAAAGACTTTGGGAGAGAGCTCTTCCTTGTCTCTTCTAGATTCTGGTTATCTTTAAATCTATTCTGGTGGTTGCCAACAGTCCTTCATGTTCCTTGGCCTGTGGCAACATCACTACATTCTCTGTCTCCATCATCACATGGCCTTCTTCCCTGTGTCTCTTCTGTGCCTTCAAATCTCTCTTTCCTTACAAGGACATCAATTGTTGGATTTAGGGCCATCCTAATCCAGTATGACCTCAAATAATCTTGGTTACCTTCAAAGACCCTATTTCCAAATATAAGGCCTTATTCACAGGTACTAGGAATTAGGATATTAACATATCTTTTGGGGGCATACAGTTCAAACCATAACACCTGAGAAAGGGACTAAAAGACTTGTGAAGGCCGCACTTCCAAGACATAGGCCCACTGTTCACTCTAAAGATTGAAACATAATTCAAAGATTAGAGAATGTCCTCCTTCCACATATAATACAACCAATATGCCTCTGGTTAAAATAAAAGTGGGCTACAGCTGGGAGAGCTGCAAGAGGCAGACTGTCTCTGATGTGCAGCACAAAGGAATGGGGAGACAAAAACAAGACACCAGAGAAGTTTACTGCCTCTGTTATTCATAGAGGCAAACATCAGATAGAAACCATCTTTGGCCAGACTGATATAAATATTCACCCTGAAGTTCTATTTACCTCAGAATCTACTGTCCTATACAGCATGCCTGGCCAACAACAACAACAACAACAAATTTTAAAAACATGCTAAAAGGCAAGAAATAATACAATTTGAAGAGACAAAGCACCATGAGAACTAGGTTCACATATGATACAGGTGTTGAAATTATCAGTCAAGAAACTCAAATTAACTATGATTACTATGTTAAGGACTCTCATGGAAAAGATAGACAAGATGGAAAATATAAGAATCCAAAAGATCTCTCTCTCTCTCTCTCTTTTTCTCTCTCTCTCTCCTCTTTTTAAAATATATATTGTTTACTGATTTCAGAGAGGAAGGGAGAGGGAGAGAGATATAGAAACATCAATGATGCAAGAGAATCATTGATTGGCTGCCTCCTGCACGCCACTACTGGGGATTGAGCCCACAACCCGGGCATGTGCCCTTGACCAGAATCAAACCTGGGACCCTTCAGTCCTAAGGCCAACACTCTATCCAAGCCGGCTAGGGTAAAATCTGTCTTTTTCTGACCCCCCGCCCTTTTCTTTCTGGTTTGATTCTCTCTCAGTCCTCTCTTATCTGCGCAGACACTCATTCAGTCTCCTTCCAGGAGTTTTCTTCTTTTGCCAGCCCCTTAAAAGAAGTCATCCTTAGTCCCCTTCTATGTTCTCTCTATACACTTTCCCTGTACAATCTCACTATAGTAGGTCCTTGGGTTCCGGGAGATCCATTCCTATGGCGCAACGAAATACGATTTTCACCATAAGTCGGAACCCACCTACATAAGCACCTATGTCACTCACATGGAGCACATACACAGCAGTAATGAAGTGAAATAGTAAAAAAAAAATATTAAAAGAAATATAACAGTTCCTGACCTTTACTTGTGGTAAATAAAAAAACATAAAGCACATATGTGCATACGTCGAAATGACGGAACTTGTTTTTTTAATTAAATAAATGGGAGATAGCGACGTAACCACAAAACCCCGAGGACTGCCTGTACATCATGTCCACCAGAATTATCCTAATGACTCCCAAATCTGTATCTCCAGCCCTGACCTCTATCTCTCTTTAATTCCCACACCATTTATCCTTTATCTCCATCTGAATATCACACAGGCATCTCAAACTGACATACTCCAAACTGAACTCATCTTCCAACCAATATCAGGACCTTCATCTTTAGCCCATATCTCCAGTAATGGCTCCAAAATCCATAGTCATCTCACCCTGCACTCGAGGAGTTATACCAGAGCTTTTGTCCGCTCCTCCACCAATGCTCTACTCTTTCACTCAGCTAACTTCGATTTGTTCTTCAGCGTGGACACAAATGTCTCCAGGAATATGTCCCAAACAGCAGAATCCGTGTAAATTATTCCTAAATGTTCCTATAGCATCTTGAACTTCCCTTCTCATAGCACATATCACAATATAGTGTTTTCATTGTCAGGTTCCTTGTCTATATATCTTCCATCATACTACTTGCAGGAACCTGATGAACATTGCTCATCGGTATTTCTTCAATGCCTACCACAGTCCCAGATGTATAGTAGGCATTCAATAAATTGAAGGAATGAAGAAAAGAATCACCAAGTCACCCTGGCCGGTTTTGCTCAGTGGATAGAGCGTCAGCCTGTGGACTGAAGGGTCCCAGGTTTGATTCTGGTCAAGGGCATGTGCCTTGGTTGTGGGCACATCCCCAGTAGGGGGTGTGTAGGAGGCAGCTGATCAATGTTTCTCTCTCATCGATGTTTCTAACTCTCTATCCCTCTCCCTTCCTCTCTGTAAAAAATCAATAAAATATAGTAAAAAAAAAAAAAAAAAAGAATCACCGAGTCTCCAGCTAGGGTCAACAGTATCATAAATATGTCTCAAGCACCTATTATGTGTCATTTTACTAACCAAATTATTATTTTAATTGTTGACAGTAATACAGATGTCCCCCATTTCCCCCCCCCATTTACCCCTTCCACCCAACACACACCCCACCCAGGCCTTCACCACCCTATTGTCTGTGTCCATGGGCTATGCATATAAGCATATATGTACTTTGCTTAATCTCCTCCACCCCCCCCCACATCCTCCCCTCTGAGATCTGTCAGCCAAATTATTTTTTAAATTGAATTTGTCCCCTGGAGTTATTTACCAATGCCATCATCTTAGTTAAGTATCTATCATTTCTTGATTAAGTTACTGCAGTAGCTTTTTAACTTCAATCTCAGGCCTCTCTATCCTATTTGCCACACAGCTGCCAGAATGAGCTTTCTGGAAACAAATCAGGCCATGTCACTCCACAGCTTAATGGCCACAGTGAGCTCATAATAGCCTACAAGGTATTCCAAAACCTGAGCATAGCAGACCAGAACCTACTTATCTTGGCTCCTGCAGCCTCTACTCTAGCCACATCAACAGCCACGCCCCCATGGGCACCCTACTCTCCAGTCTTAGTAAATGAATTGCAGGTCCCCCCAAATGCCTCGGCTTCTTGTCATGGTACAGATCCCTTCTCTCACACACACTTGCCATCAAGCAGCTTGCCTGGTCCACACCTATGCTTTCAACAAAAGGTGTGTGGACCCTTTGTTAGACACCATGACCAAGTGGGATTTCTCCCATGAATGTAACATATGAAAGGCAATTAATGTAATGCACCCTGCTAATAGAATGCAGGGGGGGGGATCGCATGCTCATTTATTTCATAGATGTAGTGGGAAGGGAAGCATTGGACAAAATCCAACACCCTTTCATGAAAATAAATTCAACAAAATAGGAATAGAAGAGAACTTCCTCAACCTGATAAAGAGCATCCCATTGACAATGGTGAAAGACTGGGTACTTCCCCCAGCCATCAGGAGGAAGATAAGAATGTTTGTTCTTGACATTCTATGCAACATTATACTCAAAGTTCTAGCCAGGCCAGCTAGATAAAATGCATTCCAATTGGAAAGGAGCAAGTAAAACCATCTTATCCAAGACATGTTCATATATATATATATATATATATATATATATATATATATGTAAAACACTAAAGAATATAGTAAAACACAACAGCCTATTCAAACATGCAATAAAGGAGCTCAGCAAAGTTGCAGGAGTCCAGATCAATGTGCAAGCATCAGTTGTATTTCTACACACTAGCAACGAACATTCTAAAAATGAGGTTAAGAAAATCATGGCTTTTACAGCATCATCCAAAAGAAAATACAATACTGAGGAATAAATTTAACAAAAGACATGTCAGACTTGTACTCTGAAAACTGCAAACCATTGCTGAAGGAAATGAAAGAGGACCGAAATACATGGAAAGGCATCCCGTGTTAGTGGATTGAGCATTTAATATTGCTAAGATGGCCACAATCCCCAAGGCAATATTCAGACTCAGTGCCATGCCTGTTACAATCTAACTTGGTTTCCTTGTGAAAATTGACAAGCTGACCCTTAAATTCACATGGAAATGCAAGGAATACGGACAGCCAAAACACGCTCACAAAGAAGAACAAAGTGGGAGGACTCTCACTTCCCAATTTCAGAGCTAACTACAAAGCTATAGCAATCTTACAGAGTGTGGCCCTGGCATAACGATAGGCCTATTGTAGGTCAATGTTTTAGAATTTAGAATCATAAACAAACTCATATATGTATAAATAATTGATTTCCAATAAGGGTACCAAGACCATTCAATGGAACAATGAAACATCTCTTCAAAAAAGGGGGTGCAGGGACAACTCAATATCCACAGATATAAGAATGAATATGGACCCCAAACTCACACCAGGTACAAATATTAAATCTGATGGACCACAGACCTAAACTTAAGGGCTGAAACAATATAACTCTTGAAATAAAGCATAGGTGCAAATCCCCATGACCTTGGATTAGGCAACGGGTACAAAATATGAGAGCAAAAGCAAAGCCACAAAAGACAAAGAAAAAAAAAACAGATAAATTGTATAGCATCCAAATACTAAACTTTTATGCATCAAAGGACTCTGTCTAGAGAGTGAAAGGACAAACTCCAGTATGGGAGAGACATTTGCAAATTACATATCTGATAGTGGCCTACTTTCCAGACTGCATCAAGAACCTTAAAACTCAGCAACAGGAAAGACAAGCAGCCCAGTTTTAGGAAATGGGCAAAGCAGTTGAAAGTACATCTGCTTCCTCCAAAGCAGATGTACAAATGGCCAAGAGGCACATGAAAGGGTGCTCAACATCACTAGCCATGAGGGAAATGCAAATCAAAACGATGAGCTACCACTTCACACACACTGGGATGAGATTATAAGCAAAACAAAAGGGAAATGAGTTTTGATGAGGATATGGAGCAATGGGGGCCTCAGACACTGTTGTCAGAACTGTAAAATGGAACCATCACTATGGAAACCAGTGGGCGGTTCCTCAGGAAGTTCAACATAGAATTACCACATGGCCTGGCAATTCCTCTCCTAGATATGCACACAGAAGAACGGAAAACAGGTGTTCAAACGGAACCCTGTGCAGGAATGTTCACCGCGGTGCTATTCACAACAGCCAGAAGGTGAAAATGACCCAAACATCCATCCACTGAGGAACCGATGCCCAACATGTAGTCCACCCATACAATGGAATGTTATTCAGGCATGAAAAGGGAATGAAGTGCTGATTCATGCTACCACTGGGGTGAACCATAATGAGACCATTATGTTCAGTGAAGGTAGGCAGACACAAAAAGCCACCCATTTATCCTATGATTACATCCCTAGAAATTTCCAGAATAGGCGAGCCTCTATGGACAGGAAGCGGGTTCATGGTTGCCTGGGCCTAGGGGAGGAGGAGAGGGCATGTGGGGGTGGGGAGAGGAGGAGGGCAGTGGGAGTGACTGCCACACAGGGTACAGGGGTTTCTTTTTGGGGAGGTTCCAACGCTTTGGAAGTAGGTAGGTGTGCTGGCTGTCCAACATCACCAGTTATACCTGGTGCCACTGGATCCCGCATGGTTTTTCTCTACAACAATCCTGTCCAGTGGACAATGAGAGTTCCCTCAAAGAGAGGGTCCCATGAGTAAGGGTGAGCAGGGCGCTGCCAGCACCCTTCTTTGCAGGCCGCGGCCCACCAGGGCCAATGGGAAAGCAGTGACCTCACCGAACTTATGTGTCATACAGCCTGTACCTGGACCAATGAGGGGTCGGTCCATGGTCGCGAGGATACAGAGCAGGAGCCTCTGTACTGGCCACCTTGAGCGGTTGAGGCCAACTGGCATCTTCCTGAACCCAACCGCACTGAACCGCACCGCAGCACACCACAGCGCACTGTAGATCTAGGCGGGTCAGAGACAGTGCACCCCAGCGCCCATCATGTCTGGGCAAAGGAGCCGCGGAGGTTCTTCTGATCACCAGAGGCGGAACCGCACCAGAAGCCGCACCAGCAGAGCTGAATTGACCTTCTCTGTGAGCCACCTGGAGCACCTCCTGCGGGACGGCCATTACACCCAGCGTCTCAGCGCCAACGCACCTGTGTATCTGGCGGCCATCATCCAGTACCTGACGGCCACGGTCCTGGAGCTGGCGGGCAACGAGGCCCAGAAAATCGGCTGCAGGCGCATCACCCCGGCGCTGCTGGACATGGCGATCCACAACAACGCACTGCTCAGCGGTTTCTTCGAGAACACCACCATCTCCCAAGTGGCCCCGGGCAGGCGGTAGCTTCCCAACATGACCTGGGCTCCCCGGGCCTCGGCCCACTCACAGCCCAGGCAGCCCGGGCCTGTCTGGCGCCTTGGGCCAAGTTATTGAAAATAAAGTGTTGAAGGAAACCCCTGTGCCTGCTTCAGTCACTCTGTGTGGGAGGTGGTTGGAGGGATGGGCTGGTGGTGGTGTGTTCCTGGGAGCGGGGGTGGAGTCGGGGATGACAGGACAGGAGCAGCCCCCATGGTGACAGTGCAGGGGGTGGTCCAGGGTGGGAGAGGCCGGCTGGGTGGGGGTAGGCTGGGGTCTGGAAAACTCCCCCATCGCCTCTGAGCAAGTCAGAGCCTGGCAAGGTCCCCAGAAGGCTGGTGTTCACTGGGGTAGAGTGCAAGACCATGACTCAGGCATCGTGATAGGGTGAAGGTGCAATGCCAACCCGCCTGCAGAATGGAGGGGTGGGCGGAGTGGTTGGCATCGACTCCAAGAGGGCTTTGACAGGAAGATTGAGGAGTGAAGGGGAGCGGGGACAAGGAGAAAGATGCAAAATCAGAATGAGCGTCACGCCTGGTCACGAGTTTATTTTTGGTCCTGTTCCCTTAGAGATGCTGGAGACACCCTTAGCAACCTGGGTAAACAAGCTGTCACCTAGCAACAGAGGGCTTGCGGCCAGGCCCCGCCCCAGGACCCGTGATTCGTTCATACTCATTGTACCAGACCAGGCCCCGCCCAGGGCATCCTATATTTACATATCACCAGGGCAACGATAGGGCGTGGGATGCCTGTGCCTGCTCTGTGGGAGGGAGGCCGATGGGGGACGCAGGGCACGTCGCTGTCAGCTGCCTGCACCCACAAAGTCCGCCCAGAGGAAGCACTTGGGCTGGGAACATGGCGGCGTCCTCCAGCGGCCTGGGTGGCTTTTCCGGACTGGGGATGGATGCCGGGGACTTCCTGGCCAGGTACCGGCAGGTGTTGAACAAGCTGAAGAAGCGGTTCCTGCGGAAGCCGAACGTGGCGGAGGCCGGCGAGCAGTTCGCCCAGCTGGGCCGCGAGCTGCGCGCCCAGGAGTGCCTGCCCTACGCGGCCTGGTGCCAGCTGGCCGTGGCGCGCTGCCACCAGGCGCTGTTCCACGGGCCGGGGGAGGCCCTGGCGCTCACCGAGGCCGCCCGCCTCTTCCTGCAGCAGGAGCTCGAGGCGCGCCAGCGGCTCGCCTGCCCCGCCGCCTACGGGGAGCCCCTGCAGGCGGCCGCCAGCGCCCTGGGCGCCGCCGTGCGCCTGCACCTCGAGCTGGGCCAGCCGGTGGCCGCCGCCGCCCTCTGCCTGGAGCTGGCCGCCGCCCTGCGCGACCTGGGCCAGCCGGCCGCCGCCGCCGGCCACTTCCAGCGCGCCGCCCAGCTGCAGCTGTCGCAGCTGCCCCTGGCCGCGCTGCAGGCGCTCGGGGACGCCGCCTCCTGCCTGCTGCTGGCGCGCGACTACAACGGCGCCCTGGCCATCTTCACGCGCATGCAGCGCCTGGCGCAGGAGCACGGCAGCCACCCGGTGCCGCCGCCGCTGCCGCCGCTCCCGCCGCCGCCGCCGCCGCAGGTACACGGCCCCGGCGCGGCCCCCGCCCCGCCCGCCGCGCCGCTCCCTCCCAGCGCCGCCGGCTCTGCGGCCGCGCCCTCCCCCGCCGTGCTGGGCGCCTTCTCGGACGTCCTGGTCCGCTGCGAGGTGTCCCGCGTGCTGCTGCTGCTGCTCCTGCAGCCGCCGCCCGCCAAGCTGCTCCCGGAGCACGCGCACACCCTGGAGAAGTACTCCTGGGAGGCTTTTGACAGCCAGGGCCAGGAGGGCAGCGGCCAGCTCCCCGAAGACCTCTTCCTGCTGCTCCAGTCCCTGGTCATGGCCACCCACGAGAAGGACACGGAAGCCGTCAAGGCGCTGCAGGTGGAGATGTGGCCGCTGCTGAGCGCCGAGCAGAACCACCTGCTTCACCTCGTGCTGCAGGAAACCATCTCCCCCTCGGGACAGGGGATCGGATGACTCGCATTAGCCTGGTGACACTGCCTGCTGCCAGACCCCAGGCACCCGCCTCTGCATTTGGAGGGAAATAAAAGATATTGATCACCGCCGTTCTACCTTTGTTAGCTTATTCCTCTTGCCGCCACAGAAATCTCGTTGACTGAAAGTTACCTGTACCCCAAAGATATATTTCCACAATAGTGGGAGAAAAAAGCAGTGTGATGGGACCGGAGCAGAGCACATGGCTCGCTTCCCCAAAAACTGCAACATAAAAATGAGACTCCTTTTACCCCGTTTCTCTTCCACCCAAGTCGCCTCACTCCATACCCCAATCTTTGTTTCATTATCAGGATTTTATTTTGCACTGCTGTCTAAATACTTAAGCTCTGTGGGTTTTTTTTTTTATCATGACTAATTTTTTGATGCATTTTTATATCTATCTACTATCTATGTGATCACCCCATTTCTCATGTTTTATCTACCCCATACATATTCATGGGAACCATTTGGTTCCATACATCGTTGTTGCTACAGCTCTAAATCTATGATAAAGCCATTCCAAAAGTCCTGACATGTGGTTTAGATTTACTTCATCTATAAAATGGGAATAATTTATCTACTTGTCAGGCCCCAGAAAGCAGAAACAGTTCTCTTTCAGTTCCAAGATGTAGTCATTCATTTGAAATTGACAGTGTACTTAGTATGCAAGTACGCTGGACAATGAGTCTACAGAGATCAGTTACTCGGATAGCTGCAATGCAAATGTATCAGGTGCAATGTGGGTTTGGGGGATGTGGTTGGAGGGGGGTCCAAGGCAAAGGTGTCAGGTGTGCATTGGAATTCACATGTATGCTTCTATTCCGAGAGGTACCTATAATCCACAAATTATCATGGCTAATTTCTTGGCGCATTTCTATATTTGTAGTAGGAATCTTTCTACAGCTCTTACATAACTCGACTATGTAAAATCAGCATGGTTCTTTGGTGTTGTGTGATCATGTATGACCAAAGTATGATGGCGTTCCATTTAAAAACTCTAAATTGTCAAGGCTTTTTTGTCTGGATGTTACATGCAAGCTGATTGGCTGTGTGGTGTTTTTTGTTCTGTGTTTTTTTTTTAATTCAAATTTATTTTATTTACAGTTTCAAGAGTGATAAGAATTCTTCAGAGTATACTCACATTCTCAATCATTCAGCTTTGGGGAAATGCATCCCAAACCCAATGCAAAATAATATTGAATGTAAACTGTAACTGGAAAAAAAATTTAAAAGACCAGTTTGCAACAGTACTCAGACATAATAAGGAGAGAACCAAATTACGTAAAAAGGAAATGTGTGAATAAAGTTGATATACACTGGCTGAAAAAAATTGAGTCTTAAATAATTTAAGAATAATGTATTTGTATATAAAACCAAGTTGGTAATAAAAATGAACTGGAAAATACTTGATAGACAATGGAAAGCTAACATGTTGGTATTTGATGTGCCTCAGGAAAAGCCCACCATTCAAAGAACAGAAGAAATAATCAGATTTAAAGCTGGAAATAAAAAGTTCCTGAGTTGATGAAAGACATGTGCTTAAGAATGCACAAGTTAAAATGGGAACAAATTAGGAAGTAAAACTAAGAAGTAAAAGGATTCGAGAAATAAGGTAAGGGAAAAAATAAGACTATTGACTATAACAGATTAAATCAACAGAAGCAACAAAGATAAGTCAACATTACAAAAATCATATAAATTATAAGGAGGGGTAGCATGAAAAAGAAATGCTTTGAGAATACAGAGAATCAGCAAAAAGGTAAAGGTGATTAGAGAAAAACATGTTATGGAGCTAGAAGTCAAATCCAGGCATATCTGACTTCAAAGTCTGCACCGTTGTCTTCTGCCCTTGGATACATGCACAACCACTCACCTTCAACTTTCTTGCTACATTTAGCTTATTTTAATTCCACGTTACACTCTAGACCGCTATCTATTCAAATGACCAGAATATGTATACTCTGTTGAGAATCACATGTCATTAAAGCCATTTCTGATGTATGATCTAATAGGAAAAGATATAAGCCTATGACGGAATAAGAAAGGTATGTATATGAGTTCACAGAACTCAGACCCTACCTAAAATCTGCTCCAGAATACAATGTAGCCTTTCACGGGGAAAATCTGGGAAGGAGTTCATCTATGACCTGCACACCAGGGAAGGCCCGCGGGGAGAAGGTAAGTCCAGCGCAGCCTGCAATCTTTCGCTTGTAAAATGTAAACATCTCCCAGTCAGGAGAGAGCATGGCCCTCAGGTCCTTTGTTTGTTTGTTTGTTAATGCTCACCTAAGGATATTTTTCCATTGATTTTTTAGGGAGAGTGGAAGAAAGAGGGAAAGACAGAGAGAAACATTGATGTGAGAGAAACACATCGATTGATTGCCTCCTGCACACGCCAAGGTACATGCCCTTGACTGGAATCGAACCCAGGACCCTTTGGTCCACAGGCCGACACTCTATCCACCGAGCCAAACCAGCTAGGGCAGTCCTGAGGTCCTTGCATCCTCTGTCCTGAACAGGTAAACGCCATCCTTTCTGCTCTCCACCTCCTAACCTACTTCTAAACTTCTTAGCTGCAGACCCCTCAACTCATCTCTTATTTTCTATATTCTGATGCCCTCCTCACGTCTGCTAATTGTTACTAGACCTCAAGCACTGACGTCCACCTTTCTTCCCCTATCAATTACTTAACTTATCTGTGTCTTAAGTTCCTCTTCTACAAAAACAAAATAATAGTATGAATTTGTCTGTGGACCCTAGTGACTTTGGGTATCATCATATTTTCTAGAGTTGGAATAAGAACCTTATTAAACTTTCAAGAACAGCAAAAATGCAATAATCAAAAATTAAACAAAAGAGAATAGGTAATAGCATTAAATTTGGCATCTAAACTATTGACTCAACTAATCAACAGGAGCAATAAGTTTCCAACATTAAATCATGGACCAGGGTCTTGCTTCAGAATTAACTGAAAAACAGTTAAACATTCAGTGGTCTCATAAGCTGCAAGTGATGCTGTGGATAATCCTAATCATCATATTGTCCAAAGTAGTAGATTTGGCTTTTCCACTTACTTGCTCCAGTGGTCAAATATAGGGGTGGGCAAAAGTGGTTTTACAGTTGTGAGTGCATGAAACACAGAGTTTATTTATTAATTATTGTATTATTTATTTGTTACTATTATTGTTTTTATTTTCATATCCTTTCTTATTATTAGGGTGATAAGGGCTGGTTATTTAACCTACTTTTGCCCACCCCTGTATCTGCCATTTATTCCACCAGTTTCCCTATCTGTGCCATAGGCCAGTGTCACTTTATGTAATGTCCCCAAGAGACCTCTGGAGGGCGGCAGAGGGAAGGATGTCAAGAGCTGTGGTACAAAAACCAACTGGAAAGACAAATTGTAGTCTATTTTATTACTATAGGCATGAAATCTTCAAATCAAATAAAATCTGCAAATTTGTCCCCCACCGACAAGACATCTGGACTAAGGTAATTGTGTTGAAGGTCTGCTTTGCTTTACTAGTGTAGACTCCATCTTTCTGTTCTCTAGAAAAGTCTTTGGTCTTGAACCCAATCTTTTTCTGTACCCTGAGCTGTGGGGCTATTTTCAGTATCAACAGGAAGAGACCTGCCCCAGCAACATTACATTCCCAAAAGCCAAACAATACTTAGACCCCTGGGGAAAAAGAAGTATTCAGTATGTCTCTCAGAAGACCTCATAGGCTGTTTATTCTTGACTTCCTTTTCTTGCTTTACCAGTTCTCTGACACCATGCACCTTCCTCTTGCAAATAAACATAAAACCCTCATATTCCCAGAACAGCAAGAAATACTTGGGAAACATGGTCTTTTGTCAAGTGAATCTCTTGGGTTTATAATAAAAACAAATTCTCTACTCATATTCTATCCTCTTCTAACATCAATTTTATTATTCTCCCTTACATTGCACTCCCAAATTAGCTCCATTGTCTGTGCTCTAAGAATACTTTGGCTCAGTGTAGCCCCCTTCCACTTCAGTGGTGCTGATGAGTGATGTCAGGAAATATCAGCTCACACATGTTTTCTCTATAAACTCACAGATATTGTTTTCTATACCATAGTAATAAGTAATATCTAAATAAGTAAATGTCATAACTAATAATAAAAATAACTAAATGTGTGGTGGGTAGGGATGGGGACTGTCCTCGTGTCAAAAGAAGAGAGAGCATCAGAAATGATCAACTCACCTGAAAATTCTGGGGCTGCTTCCAGCACAATGCCAGACATAGGCAACTCAGCTCTAGTAGAAAATGCAAGCCTGTACAGCTCAGAAATTGTCCCAGAATAGCCATTTGGTGCTGTGCTTCCTCAATTGCCTGCATCCAGCTCACAATGGCACTGGGTTTTAGAATTACTAGCTTCAAACTCATTCAAGACTCTCATTGTCCATACACAAAGAGTCTACTGAGAGAGAGAGAGAGAGAGAGAGAGAGAGAGAGAGAGAGATCCACACCCAGAAAAAAGAGGAAAAAAAAGATAAGAAAAAGCAAATGGGCTATTTCTCTAGTCACAGGGATATAAAACACAGTATAGGGAATACAGTCAATAATATTGCAATAACTTTGTATGGTGTCAGATGGGTACTACTAGACTTATTGGGGTGATCACTTAGTAAGTCATGTAAATGTCTAATCACTGTGCTGTACACCTGAAACTAATATAATATTGTATACCAACTGTAATAGAAAAAATTTTAAATTTATCTTTATTGTTAAAAGTATTACAGATGTCCCCCCTTTTCTCCCATTGATCCCCTCCACCCTGGGCCCACCCACCCCCAGGCCTTCACCATTCTATTGTCTGTTCCATGCTTCTATGTTCCTGGATCTATTTTGTTCATCAGTTTATTTTGTTCATTAGATTCCACATATGAGTGAGATCATGTGATACTTGTCTTTATCTAGCTTATTTCGCTTAGCACAATACTCTCCAGGCCCCTCCATGCTGTCTCAAAGGGTAAGAGTTCCTTCCCTTTTACAGATGCATAGCATTCCACTGTGTAAATATAGCAAAGCTTTTTTTATCCATTCATCTACTGATGGGCACTTGGGCTGTTTCCAGATCTTAGCTATTGTAAATTGTGCTGCTATGAACATAGGGGTACATATATTCTTTTTGATTGGTGTTTTGGGTTTCATAGGATATATTCATAGAAATGGAATCACTGGGTCATAAGGTAGTTACTATTTTTTCTCTTAGGAAACTCCACTGTTTTCCACAGTGGCTGTACCAATCTGCGTTCCCACCAACAGTGCATGAGGGTTTTCTTTTCTCCACATCCTCACCAACACTTGTTTGTGGATTTATTGATGGTAGCCATTCTGACAGGAGTGAGGTGAATCTCATTGTGGTTTTAATTTGTCTCTCTCTGATGATTAGTGACATTGAGCATTTTTTCATATGTCTATTGGCCATCTATGTGTCCTCTAGAAAATTATCTATTCAGATCCTTTGCCCATTTTGTTAATTAAAATATTATTTCATTGATTTTTTACAGAGAAGAAGGGAGAGGGATAGAGAGCCAGAAACATCTATGAGAGAGAAACATTGATCAGCTACCTCCTGCACACCCCCCACTGGGGATCAAGCCCGCAACCAAAGTATATGCCCTCGCCCGGAATCAAACCTGGGACTCTTCAGTCCATGGCCCAATGCTCTATCCACTGAGCCAAACCAGTCAGGACCCTTTGCCCATTTTTAAAAATTGGATTTTTTGTGTGTGTTGAGTTGTATAAATTATATATTTTGGAAATTAACCCCTTATCAGATGTATCATTGTCAAATATGCTCTCCCATACAGTGGGTTGTCTCTTCATTTTGTTGGTTTCCTTTGCTGTGCAAAAGCTTTTTAGCTTGGTATAGTCCCATTTTTTTATATTTTCCTTTGTTTCCCTTGCCTGGGGAGAACACATCAGTAAAAATATTGCTATGAGAAATGTCTGAAATTTTACTACCTATGTTTTCTTCTAGGATTTTTATGATTTTGTGACATACATTTAAACCTTTAATCCATTTTGAGTTTATTCTTATGTGGACTTTTTAAAGAACCCTTGCCTTTATCTTTGGATCTTGAGTCCTAGGTAGGCATAAAGAAACACTATTAATTAAAAAAAAAAAACACTCAGGATCTTAACGAGGATTTTTAAGTGTCATGAACCATTGTACAAGTAAAAAAAAATCTGGAATAAAAGGTAGAATGGGTCTCTAGATGTTGATTCCCAGATTTCTAGTACATGAACTTGTGGAAACCTTCCACTATGCAAAGTCTGTTGGGGAAAGGGGAGAAAAGAGCATTTTGAGCTTGAATTCCAACTAAAACTTGATTCCAACATCTCTAAAATATTAATGCCTTACTTTCAGTTCTGGCAACATAGAAGACTAATCTGATAATCACACTGTAAATAAAAGCAAGATTCAACTTCATGCTGTCTATAAAAGATGTTCTTTAACCATACAGATGAACCTTGAGGACATTATGCTAAGTGCCCTCCCACACTCACAAAAAGAGAAATACTGCACAATCCCACTTACATGAGGTATCTAAAATGGTCAAATTCACAGAATCCAAGAGTGTAATGGTAGTTTCTAAGTTCAAAGGGGAGGGAGAAATGGGGAGTTACTAATCAATGGGCATAAATTTTCAGATAAGCAAGATGAATTAATTCTAGAGATCTACTGTAAATATTGCACCTATCCAACAATAATGTATTGCACACTAAATTTTTATTAAGAGGATGAACCTCATTTTAAATGTTATCACAATACTTACATGTATGAATCCATTAATCTGAAGTTCTAGAACAGGCCAAACTATTATGTGGTGTAAAAAATAAGAACATTGGTTGTCTCTAGGGTATGAGGATGAGGCTAATTGGGTAGGTGCTTGAGAAATCTTTTCATATGATCCAGCAGTCCATCTCATGGGTATTTACCCTAGAGCAGTAGTCGGCAAACTGCGGCCCCTTGAGTGTGGCTCTTCCACAAAATACCACGTGCGGTCACGCACATACAATGCTATTGAAACTTCGTGGCTACACTCAAGGGGTCAAAGAGCCGCATGTGGCTCGCGAGCCGCAGTTTGCCAACCACTGACCTAGAGAAATGAAAATTTATGTCCATACAGAAACTTATCCATGACTGTGTTGAACTAAAAAACAACAGTAAATTAAGTCAGTTATTTTACCAACAAAAATGGGCTCATTGGGGGAACAGCAAAGAATTGCAATTCAGAACAAACTATGGCAAAACCATAGGCAAGTGCAGAGAACAAAGGAGAGGAACTGTTCCTTTTTAGAGGAATGGGGGAAGTTGGGAGAGGCTGTTACAAATAGAGTCCATTGGAGAAAATTGGGAGTTGGAAGTGTAGTGAATTTTCACTGGATGGGCTGTGACAGTTTCTCATTGGTTGTCCGGCAATGAGAAAATCTTCCTTGTAGTTCAGTGAAAGACTAGTACACTGGCATAGAAACAGTAGCCATAATCAAAATCAAACTACATAGGACAAAAAGAAGTCTCATTCACTTTAAATTATGGGTATCAGAGTCAGTTATTAATCTGGCTTTCAGGAACTAAGGCCCCCTTCCCTAGGTATATGTAAATCGAGTGATTTGATGAAGAACCTGGTCGAGCACAGGTTACACACGCCAACTAGGGGTTGGGGGAAAAGCCTTTCCAGGGGCACAGTTCCCATGCAAAAATGTTGAGGGGCTAGACTTTGCCTGGTACAAGCAGCATATGCAAATAGAGAATCCAGGATCAGCCCTGGCCAGGCACCCTCTGTTGCTAGGTGACAGCTTGTTTACCTAGGTTGCTAAGTGTGTCTTTTAGCATCTCTAAGGGAACAGGACCAAAAAAACTGATCCTTCATGACCTTCATTCCGATTTTGCATCTTTATTGCTTGTCCAATCCCCCCCACCCCCGACCCCCATCACTACTCAATCACCCCGTCAAAGCCACTGCCCCATGGGAGTCAATGCCAACCACTCCGCCCACCCCTCCATTCTGCAGGCGGGTTGGCATTGCACCTTCACCCTATCACGATGCCTGAGTCATGGTCTTGCACTCCACCCCAGTGAACACCAGCCTTCTGGGGACCTTGCCAGGCTCTGACTTGCTCAGAGGCGATGGGGGAGTTTTCCAGACCCCAGCCTACCCCCACCCAGCCGGCCTCTCCCACCCTGGACCACCCCCTGCACTGTCACCATGGGGGCTGCTCCTGTCCTGTCATCCCCGACTCCACCCCCGCTCCCAGGAACACACCACCACCAGCCCATCCCTCCAACCACCTCCCACACAGAGTGACTGAAGCAGGCACAGGGGTTTCCTTCAACACTTTATTTTCAATAACTTGGCCCAAGGCGCCAGACAGGCCCGGGCTGCCTGGGCTGTGAGTGGGCCGAGGCCCGGGGAGCCCAGGTCATGTTGGGAAGCTACCGCCTGCCCGGGGCCACTTGGGAGACGGTGGTGTTCTCGAAGAAACCGCTGAGCAGTGCGTTGTTGTGGATCGCCATGTCCAGCAGCTCCGGGGTGATGCGCCTGCAGCCGATTTTCTGGGCCTCGTTGCCCGCCAGCTCCAGGATCGTGGCCGTCAGGTACTGGATGATGGCCGCCAGATACACAGGTGCGTTGGCGCTGAGACGCTGGGTGTAGTGGCCGTCCAGCAGGAGGTGCTCCAGGTGGCTCACAGAGAAGGTCAATTCAGCTCTGCGGGTGCGGCTTCGGGTGCGGTTCCGCCTCTGGTGACCAGAAGAACCTCCGCGGCTCCTTTGCTCAGACATGCTGGGCGCTGGGGTGAGCTGCCTCCGACCCGTCTAGCTCTGCCGTGCGGTTCAGTGCGGTTAGGTTCAGGAAGGTGCCCGTTGGTCTCAACCGCCCAAGGTGGCCAGTACAGAGGCTCCTGCTCCGTAGCCTCGCGACCATGGACCGACCCCTCATTGGTCCAGGTACAGGCTGTATGACACATAAGTTCGGTGAGGTCACTGCTTTCCCATTGGCCCTGGTGGGCCGCGGCCTGCAAAGAAGGGTGCTGGCAGCGCCCTGCTCACCCTTACTCATGGGACCCTCTCTTTGAGGAAACTCTCACTGTCCACTGGACAGGATTGTTGTAGAGAAAAACCATGCGGGATCCAGTGGCACCAGGTATAACTGGCGATGTTGGACAGCCAGCACACCTACCTACTTCCAAAGCGTTGGAACCTCCCCCAAAGAAACCCCTGTACCCTGTGTGGCAGTCACTCCCACTGCCTTCCTCCTCTCCCCACCCCCACATGCCCTCTCCTCCTCCCCTAGACCCAGGCAACCATGAACCCGCTTCCTGTCCATAGAGGCTCGCCTATTCTGGAAATTTCTAGGGATGTAATCATAGGATAAATGGGTGGCTTTTTGTGTCTGCCTACCTTCACTGAACATAATGGTCTCATTATGGTTCACCCCAGTGGTAGCATGAATCAGCACTTCATTCCCTTTTCATGCCTGAATAACATTCCATTGTATGGGTGGACTACATGTTGGGCATCGGTTCCTCAGTGGATGGATGTTTGGGTCATTTTCACCTTCTGGCTGTTGTGAATAGCACCGCGGTGAACATTCCTGCACAGGGTTCCGTTTGAACACCTGTTTTCCGTTCTTCTGTGTGCATATCTAGGAGAGGAATTGCCAGGCCATGTGGTAATTCTATGTTGAACTTCCTGAGGAACCGCCCACTGGTTTCCATAGTGATGGTTCCATTTTACAGTTCTGACAACAGTGTCTGAGGCCCCCATTGCTCCATATCCTCATCAAAACTCATTTCCCTTTTGTTTTGCTTATAATCTCATCCCAGTGTGTGTGAAGTGGTAGCTCATGGTTTTGATTTGCATTTCCCTCGTGGCTAGTGATGTTGAGCATCCTTTCATGTGCCTCTTGGCCATTTGTACATCTGCTTTGGAGGAAGCAGATGTACTTTCAACTGCTTTGCCCATTTCCTAAAACTGGGCTGCTTGGCTTTTCTGTTGCTGAGTTTTAAGGTTCTTGATGCAGTCTGGAAAGTAGGCCACTATCAGATATGTAATTTGCAAATGTCTCTCCCATACTGGAGTTTGTCCTTTCACTTTCTAGATAGAGTCCTTTGAGGCACAAATGTTTTGCATTTGGATGGCATACAATTTATTTGTTTTACAGTGCAGAATGGGGATTGGAAATGCTTCTACTTCTTAAACAGTTTTCACCCTCATTGTTTTGGTGCCCACCCCCTTCACCTCCACTTCCAGTTAGCCTTTGCAGCCTTTGAAGATTCTTCTGGTGGGCAGAAGGACAGTAGTAAATCAGGATGGTTTGGGGCTTTTCCTACTTAGGGCTTAGGATTCCTAGTTTGTGGCCTTCTGGGGTCTGTTCAGTTAATTACTACTCATCTATCTCCTTTCCTGCTTTTTCAATCTTGTCAAATATAATTTTTGAGTAATTTCAGTAGATTTGGGGGACTTGATAAAGTTATATGTGGAAGTATGTGTTCCCCGTCAACTATACCTCATGGAGAGCATGGAGGTCTGCTTGTCTGCCTCATTCACCCTGTGTGCTATTTTTTTTTTAATCAAGCCACTCACCCTAAAATACTCCAGACTCAGATGGTCTCATCGGGTTCTTTCATCCATTCTGTGACCTTTTTTTGCCCTTTCAGCTCTCAGCCCCAAGACCATGTACTCCAAACCAACTTCCTAACCATAAACCCTCAGGCCATGCTTGAAGTTCAGATGCCTTGCCAATATCTGTCTGCTTCATAACCTGTCTATTCTCTCTGACCCCTAGTGTTTCCTCACACTTTTCCAGTTCTGACCCTCATAACTCTACTCCTTCTCACTAAGTATAATGCTGACTCCTATCAGACACAGGCTAGCCCTGGTCCCTCCTATTCATTCAAATTATGATATTGGTGACAGTGATAACTACTAAGTGCTAAATGTTTCTTATGTGATGCTCACTATGGTAGACACTTTATACACATGACTTTGTTTCATTCTTCATCACAGCTTTACCTGATAGATGGCATTTATTAGACCCATTTTGTAGATTCTACCTGATAGATGGCATTTATTAGACCCATTTTGTAGATGAAGAATCAGAGGCTCAAGGAGGGAGAGCAGCTTCCCAGAATTCACCAGGCTGGTAAGAAACAGAGATGGAATTTAAACCCAGATCAGGCCAAGCCCATGCTCTTCTTAGGACATTATCCCGCTTCAGTCAAGGCATCAGAGAGGGAGCTGGTAAGCAGAAGGTGAGAAGGTACTTAGTGCCTGAACTGGAAAAATGGCCACCATCAATGGGACAAAAGGTAGACCATGAAGAAAGATGGGGCTAACAAAGACAAAGCTCCACTGACTTCACAAGTTTGAATAGCATTGATCCTGTGATCTCCATTTGTGCACAGGATAAATTACGATGCTTATCTACCCACACAGACAGAAAGTTAGTACACCACTATAAATCAATATACTCACCAACATGGGTTAACATATTGCGGGTAGATCACGAGCATTCTTGTGTTTTCATATTACACAGTGTTTTGCATAAATGTTAAAGGCACGCCTTAAAATTAAATACCCATTGCATTTTGAAGTTATTTATTGCATGTTCTTACAAGCTAATATCTTTTTAAAATATGATACTTTGTAAAACGTTTTTTGTACTCGTTCAATAGCAACTTATCTGGCCACTGGGTAAAGCTAGCAATAAAACTACTGGTGCGCAATGTGTTAGGATGATTTATCACAATTGTAAAAGGTGCTTGATTATTTTTGTCCAGAAAGAAAGCTTGAATTCTATTAATAAAGCTAAGACTTTTACTGCTTTCTAGCCTGGCACAAAAATGAAGTCATAACAATAAGCCTGAGTCGTCAAGAAAGCATGTAGTCATATTTTACAAACCAAATTTAGGGAATTATGGCCCTAGCTGGTTTGTCTCAGTGGATAGAGTGTCGGCCTGTGGACTGAAGGGTCCCGGGTTTGATTCCTTTCAAGGGCATATGCTCAGTTTGCAGGTTCGATCCCCAGTGTGGGGCCTACAGGAGGTAGCCAATCAATGATTCTCTCTCATCATTGCTATTTCTTTTTTAAAAGAATATATTTTATTGAATTTTTACAGAGAGGAAAGGAGAGGGATAGACAGTTAGAAACATTGATGAGAGAGAAACATCGATCAGCTGCCTCCTGCGCACCCCCTACTGGGGATGTTCCCGCACCCAAGGTACATGCCCTTGACTGGAATCAAACCCTGGACCCTTCAGTCCACAGGCCGGCGCTCTATCCATTGAGACAAACCGGTCAGGGCTCATCATTGCTATTTCTATCTCTCTCTCCCTCTCTCTTCCTCTCTGAAATTAATTAAAAAATATATTTAAATAACAAATTTAGGGAATTAGGGAAGAATAAAATCCACATGGGAAAGATTTACATTGATTTCCCACTCAAGATGGTAGAGTGAGTTCATACTATGGAAAGCCTACCACTCCAAACACATGGCAATGATGGGAAAAAATATTAACAGGTAAAATAAAAAATGAACAGCCAAGACAAAAAAAAATGGTCTGTGTTGAAATGGCAGGCTTTGTAGACTGGAAGAAATTACTGATAGCAAGAAGTTGAGCTCCTTGCAGAGTATAACATTCCAAAAGTACTCTGAGTAAGATGAAGCACGAAAACCAGGCTTATTGCTTCAGCCCAAAGACTAGCATCAAACTATCCAAAACCCCACTAACTCCTGAATGTATATCTGACAGAAAAAGAACTACTATCAAATCTATCAGGGTCATTGGCTCTTGTGAGTTTCAGGCCTACAGAGATGAGAACAAAGACATTGCCTGACATCACAACTAGGAGCTGAGCTAAGTAACCAGCTGGCTCTGTGAGTGGATCCCCTAAGATGCCCAGGAGCTCTCTGCGGAAGTGATATGAACATGTCCTATAAAATGGTTTTAATCCTAACAACTGACTGGTATTTTGCAAGAGTGCAGTAAGAAGGAAAGGGTGCTGAATAGAATGATTTCCTTCTATCACAAAGCTTCTACCTTTGCAACAAGTAAAATTAGAGAAATTGGAAAACACTTTTTAGAAAGTGAGGGGGTTTTGTTGATGTTTGCAAACTATTTATAAAACTAATCTAGCTATTCTTGTGTGTTTTTTTATGGAATTTCCATGCAAGCAAGAAGACAATGAAGTCACATCTTTAAATTATTGAACAATTTAACCCATAATTCTATACCAATTGAAAATATCCCTAGAAAAATAAAGAAGAAATACTTATTAGATGAACAAAAACTGAAAAGAATTGTCAGCATACCTACCCTGCCAGATATGTTAAAAGAAGTTCTTTCAGAAGAAATACAATAGAGTTTAGAAACTTGGATTAGACAAAGAAATGAACAACTTTGTATATGATATAAAGGAATGTAAAATACAACATATTTCTCTCATTTTAAGGGTATTGAAAAATAACTATTTGTTTAAAGCATTAATGGCAGTAATATATGGGCTGTTTATAACATATGCAAAATGAAATGTAGGAGAACAATGACACAAAAATGGATACAATTCTTACATTACACTAGAAGTGGTATAATATTACTGGAAAATAAACAGTCTACTTATTGAAAACTCAAGATAATGACTGAACTAATTTAAGAAAAGATGCATAAATTATATCAATGGAGGAGATAAAATGGGATCATATAAATTGCCCAATTAAAACCAGAGAAGGCAGAAAAAGAGGGAAAATAACGCAGCAGACTTACAATAAAAATAAAACAGCTAGAAATATGATAGATGTTCATCTAATTATATTAGTAACTTTTAATATGAATAGACTAAATACACCGGTAGAAAGAACTTGTCAGATTGTGTTAAAAATTACAACTCAACTAAATCTTCAATAAACCCAATTAGAATATAAACGTATGTAGATTAAAAGTAAAGAGATGAGAAAGGCATAGCCTGCAAATGTTAACAAAAAGAAACCTGGATGGGTGTGCCATCAGCATCATGGCAAAATGTGACACCCTCTTAGTGTTTCCCCATAAGTCTACAGCTTGTCAGACATCTATAATACAACAAAAGTTTCTCTGTTCAACACACTAGGATCCCTGAGAGATCCATGCATTGGCATATCTGAAGTTGAGCATACTGTAATGCATGGGAGAGAAAGGATGGGGGGCGGGGGCAGGAATAGGAACAATGCCCACAGACATGGTTTCTCAAACACCGTGACTATTACCATGACCCCAGTGACCACGGTAGTGTTAGAGGATCCCCAACACCACTTCACCATGAAGGGTAAGATGGGCAGCAGCAGAATCAGTGCCAGAGAATCTGGTTCCCTCCCCCAATGATGGCAGAGCCCCCTGGCAGGAGAAATAAGTCTAAGGTTTGCCATGGTACCAGCAGCCATAGGGAACCAGACAGCAGCACAGAAGGCTTGCAAGACTGGCTCCTCCCACCTGCCACATCTCCTTACCATGGTGATGATGCCCCAACAACCAGGAGACCCATCACCCTAATTACCAACAGGTTGACTTCCAGTTCCACAGAGAGCATCCCCACCCCCCACTGGGACATTGGAGGTGCAAGCAGTGCAGGTAAGAGGAAACAAAAACTTGCACTATAGCACCATCTACTGGAAAATGTAAAGAAAGACTAATTACCAACCTGATGAATGGCTAAAATCACAATGGTACCTAAATAAGAAAACTGTTCACTGCTTCAAATGTGCCAACAGAGAAACAACCCATAAGCACTGTGAAAACTAAGGCGACATGGTAACGCGGAAAGAAAATGACAATTCTCCAGAAATCAAACTCAAACACATGGATTGTGATCTAGAGGATTCCAAATAGCAGTCATGAAAAAAAACTCAATGATATTGAAGAAAACTCAGAAAAGCAGTTCAATGGGATTGGGAATAAAAATAATAAACAGAAGGAATATGTTACCAAGAGATTGAAACTCTGAAAAATACCCAGAAATCTTGGAGCTGAAGAACTCAGTAAATAAGATTAAGAATGTATTGGAAAGTATTTGAAATTGAACAGACCATATGAAAGAGAGAATTAGCAAGCTGGAAGATAAAAATCTAAAAATTATTCAGGTGGAGGGGAGAGAGAACTATTTTAAAAAATTAATGAACTATACAATAGCTGATTTCTTTAAAAAGGGCAATATAAGGATGATTGGTATCCCAAAAGGAGAAGAGAAGGAGAAGGGAACAGAGACTAGTCAAAGAAATAACTAATGAGAACTTTCCAAACCTGGGGAAGGAAAGTTAATGATAAAAAAGAATTATCAATGCAGTCAGGGAACAAAGACAGTAACGCACACACACACACACCCATTAGGTAATCATCAGATTTCTCAGCAGAAACCCAATGGATCAGGAGAGAGTTAAATGATATATTCAAAATATTTAAAGAGAGGAAACACCAACCCAAAATAATATATACAACGAAGTTATCCTTCAGATATAAAGGATACATAAAGGCTTTACAGACAAGTAGAAGCTGAGGGTATTTACCACCACAGGGCCTGCATTATAAGAAATGTTGAACGGAGCTCTTATACTTGAAACAAAAAGGCAAAATACACAAAACTTTGAGTAAGATGACAAACAGACAGGAGCAGAAAAGAATAGCATGTAAACACTTAATTATACCATAAAGGTTAAAGAAAATATAAAAATATCTATAGCTACTTCAATTTGGTAATGAATGCACAACATAAAAAGGGATATTTTTTAAAATACATTTTTATTTGTTTCAGAGAGGAAGGGAGATGGGGAGAGAGATAGAAACATCAATGATGACAGAGAATAATTGACCAGCTGCCTCCTTCACGACCCACACTGGGGATGGAGCCTGCAATCTGGGCATGTGTCCTGACTAGGAATCAAACCATGACCTCTTGGTTCATAGGTCAACACTCAACCACTGAGCCACTACAGCTGGGCAAGGGATAATCCTATCTAATAATAGACAAGCATGGTAATTAACCGTAGCTCCGACACACTTCCCATTGGCTAATCAGGGCGATATGCAAATTAACTGCCAACCAAGATGGCGGTTAACCGCCAACAAAGATGGCGGTTAATTTGCATATGTAGGCCCAATGCTGGGAGGCCAAAGGGGAAGGATGGAAGAAGCCGCCTGCCGCTGCAGGTGATCGAAACCGAGGAGGCAGCTAAGAGCCAGAGGGCCCTGGGGGCCGCCTTTGCCCTGCCCCATGATCGGAGAACCGGGTGCCTTTGCCCACCCCCGGCCAGTGATTGTGGGAAGCAGGGGCAGAGTCAGCAATCGTGGGCAGCTGGGGGTCCCCTGCCCAGGCCTAACACCTTGGCCAGAGGCATTAGGCCTGGGCAGGGGCGGAACCAGCCATCGCTGGGAGCAGGGTCAGAGTCAGCCATCGCGTGGAGCTGGGGGTCCCCTGTCTATGCCTAATGCCTTGACCAGAGGCGCTAGGCCTGGGCATGGGTGGAGCCAGCAATCGTGGGGAGCTAGGGGTCCCCTGCCCAGGCCTAATGCCTTGGCCAGAGGCTTTAGGCCTGGGCATGGGCGGAGCCAGCCATCATAGGGAGCTGGGGGTCCCCTACCCAGGCCTAATGCCTCGGTCAGAGGCATCGGTCAGAGGCATTAGGCCTAGGCAGGGGCAGAGCGGGAGATCTGGAGAGCTGGGGGTCCCCTGCCCAGGCCTAATGCCTTGGCCAGAGGCCTTAGGCCGGGGCCAGCCATCGCTGGGAGCAGGGGCGGAGTCAGTGATGGGGGGGAGCTGGGGGTCCCCTGTCCATGCCTAATGCTTCCGCCAGAGGCATTAGGCCTAGGCAGGGGCGGAGAAGGAGATCGTGGGGAGCTGGGGGTCCCCTGCCCAGGCCTAATGCCTTGGCCAGAGGTATTAGGTCTGGGTAGGGGTGTAGGCAATGGTGGGAGCTGGGGGTCCTCTGCCCAGGCCTAATGCCTTGGTCAGAGGCATTAGGCCTGGGCAGGTGCGGAGCCCACAGTCACGGGGAGCAGGGGCGGAGTCAGCGATCATGGGCAGCTGGGGGTCCCCTGCCCAGGCCTAATGCCTTGGCCAGAGGCGTTAGGCCTGGGCAGGGGCCAAGCGGGCAATCGGTGTGAACTACAGAGGAAACACCTTTTCTGACGGCTCATTGGCTTAGCTCCCTGTATGCCACTGGTAATATTCTTAGTAACTTGGGTAATAAGAATCCAAAACGGTGATCTAGGGTTTTTCAGCACACTCCTGGTGAAAAAAAAACGAAGGTCCGCTGCTGGAGGGCTAAGAAATGTCATATCCTGCCCTAGCAGGTTTGGCTCAGTGGATAATGCCTTGGCCTGCCGATGGCAGGGTCTGGGTTCAATCCTGACCAAGGGCATGTACCTAGGTTGCAGGCTCCTCCCTGGCTGGGGCCCAGGTCAGGGCTCATGCAGGAGGCAACCAATCAAAGTGTTCCTCTCACTTTGATGTTACTCTCTGTCTTTCACTTTCTCTTCCACATTCTCTAAAAATCAATGGAAACATATCCTCAGGTGAGGATAAAAAATATAATAAAGAAATGTCATATCCTATGAAAGACACATCTTGAAAATGCCTAAAGAAAGTTGTCATTTTTTCACAGTAAAGGGACTGGAGTCCGTGTTGATGAAAACACCTTGGTGGCTGCAGTGATTGGCAGTGGCTGCAGCGACTGGCAGTGGCTGCAGCAGCGGGGTGATGGGGCTGGTGCCTTCCCCTGACCAGCCCGGTCGCCTCCCAAAAAGGGAGGCCAGACTGTGGCCTAGGCCCGCTCCCCAAGGGGAGCAGGGAGCAGGACATCCCCTGAGGGCTCCCAGTACGTGATAGGGGGCAAGCTGGGCTGAGGGACCCCCTCTCCAGTGCACAAATTTTTGTGCACTGGGCCTCTAGTTTTTTATAATAAAAACATAAAAGGAAAGGGGGAAAGAATGGAAATTAAGTAAGTAAATGAAGATGCTCTCAGGGGGAAAAAGGAATTATTTTATCTAAAACGTTTTATTACAAACCACATGGTAACCACAAAACAAAAATCCAGATCTGAGACACAAAACATAAAAAAAGATGAAACAGAAAAAAGATCATAGAAAAGCACCAAACACATGGATTAGAGAGAAAAAACTCATAGACACAGACAATAGTGTGGTGATTGCGGGGGGATGGTGGAGGGAGGTGGAGGAGGGTATAGGGAGGATAAATGGTGATGGAAAGAGACTTACTTGGGGTGGTGAACACACAATACAGTGTACAGATGATACGTTGTAGAATTGTGCCCCTGAAACCTGTATAATTTTGTTAACCAGTGTCACCTCAATAAATTCAATAAAAAGGGAAAAATATTTTTTTAAAAAAGAAACAATGGAGGTACATGGCAATCAGAAAACAAAAGATAAAATGGTGGTAGTAAATCCTCACATATGAATAATCAGTCTAAATTTACATAAATTAAACTCATTAATTAAATGCCAGAGTAGCTGAATGGACAAGATCCAAATATATCCTGTCTTCTGAAAACCAATTTCAGAGCTAAAGATAAATATAGGCTCAAACTGAAGGGGTGGAAGATGATGCACTAAGCAAATGGAACTAAGAGAAAAGATGGGCCCTAGCTGGTTTGGCTCAGTGGATATAGAGTTGGCCAGGATTGTCCCGGGTTCAATTCTGGTCAAGGGTACGTACCTCGTACCTCGGTTGCAGGCTTGATCCCTGGCACTGGTCCGGGTGAGTGCAGGAGGCAACTAATCGATGTGTCTCTCTCACATAAATGTTTCTCTCTCTCTCTCTCTCTCTCTCTCTCTCTCTCTCTCTCTCTCTCTCTCTCTCCCTACCACTCTCCTATATATATATGTATATATATTATAATCTCCTCGGGTGAGGATTAACAAAAAAAACTTTTTTTAAAAGAAAAAAGATAGTGTAGCCATACTTATATCAGACAAAATAGACTTCAAAACAAAAAAGTTAACAAGAGGCAAAGGTGGATATTCTAAGAATAAAGGGAACAATATATTAAGAAAACATAACATTTATTTATGCATATGCACTCAACTTGGGAGCACCAAAATATATAAAGCAATTATTAAAAGACCTAAAAGGGGAAATAGACGTCAACACAATAATAAAACACTTTAAAACCCCACTTACAACAATGGAGAACTCATCCAAACAGAAATTCAACAAGGGAACATTAGCCTGATATGACATATTAGACCGGATAGACTTAATAGATATTTAAAGAATTTTTCATCCCAAAGTAACAAAATGCGCATTCTTTCAAGTGCACATGGAACATTCTCAAGAATAGAAAATATGTTGGACACAAAGAAGTCTTAATAAGTTTAAGAAGATCGAGATCATATCAAGTATCTTCTGACCACAAAGGTGTGAAACTATAAATCAACTACAAGAAGAAAACTAAAAAAAAAAAATTACAAATATGTGGAGATTAAACAACATATTACCCAGCAATTATTGGGTCAATGAAGAAACAAAATAAGTCAAGAGACCAATGAAAATGAAAATATAACATACCAAAGTCTTTGTAATGTAGCAAAAGTGATATTAACAGGGAAGTTTACAGACCTATCTCAAGAAACAATAAAAAACTTAAATAAACAATCTATTATTACACATTAAGGAACTATAAAAAGAACAAAGGAAGCCCAACATCGTTATAAGGAAAGAACATATAAAAATCAGAGCGAAAATTAATAAAATACAGAATAAAAAGACAATCGATATAAATTATTAAAATTTTAGAAGAAAATATTGGAAAAAATCTTCATGACCTTGGGCTAGGTAAAGAGTTCTTAAATACAACACCAAAAAAACCCACAACCCATAAAAAATGATAAATTGAACTTTATAAAAATTCAAAACCTTTGCCCTTTAAAAGATACTATTAAGAAAATTAAAAGACAAGCCATAGACTGGAAGAAAATATTTGTAAATCATATATCTGATAAAAGTCTAGTATCCAGAAGAACTCTTACAACTCAAAAGCAAAAAGATAATTCAAATTAAAAATGAGCAAATGGCATGAGTAGATATTTCTCCAAATCAGATATACAAATGACCAAACAGAACATAAAACTATGCTCATCTTCATTAGTTTTTAAGGAAATGAAAATCAAAACCACAATGAGTTTCCACTTCACACCCATTAGGATGGCTATAATTTTTAAAAAGAAAACCAAAAATAGAAAATAACAAGTATTGGTGAAGATGTGGAGAAATTTGAATTTTCATATATTGCTGGAAGGAATGTAAAATGGTACAGCACTGTGAAAAATAATTTAGCAGTTACTCAACAAGTTCAACATAGAGTTACCACATGACCCAAAAATTCAATATCTAGGTACATACTCAAAAGAACTGAAAATGAGTGTTCAAACAAAAGCTTGCATACACATGTTCATAGCAGTACTATTCGCAGTAGTAAAAAAGATGGTAACAATCAACTGATGAATGGATAAACAAAATGTGATATATACATATGACTGCACATTCTTCAGCCATCAAGAGTAATATACATACTACAATATGGCTGAACCTTAAAAATATCATGATGAGGCCCAGCTAGCATGGCTCAGTGGTTGAGCATCGACCTATGAACCAGTAGGTCATGGTTTTTGTCTGTTTGTTTGTTTTTCATAGATGGCCAAAATATTTTATTAAGGGCATTTAATTTTAAAAACACAAGAAAAGGGATCGTGATTTTTAGAAAGATTTACAACAAAAATAGTTACAATTCTTTCCCTTATTTTATGAATTGCTTTTCACACTTTAAAGGTGTCCTTTGATGAGTAATGTATTAATCTTTTTGTTCTTGGTTAGTGCTTTTCCATTCTGTTTAAAAAATAGTTCCATATTTTAAGGTTATGAAAATATTCTTATATTATCTTCTGAAAGCTCTACTCTTTTGATTTTGACACTTAGGTCAAGAATCCACTGGGAACTGATTTTTCCATTATGTACATTCATTTGTCCCAGAGCTTTTTATTGAGAAGACAGTCCTTTTTCCACAAACTCTTCAGGGTCACTTTTGCAATATAGTAAGTTTCTGGCTGAATCTGCTGTAGTTCCAGTTAGCCTTGATATCTGGTAGAAAGTCTGCATTTCTCTTCCTCCCACTCTCCCCACACCCCCTTCTTCTTGTTCTACTTCTTCAAAAATATCTTGGCTATCTATGTTTTTTTAAAAATAATTTTTATTAAGTTATTACATATGTGTCCTTATCCCCACATTACCCCCTATCCCCCCCATTCATGCCCTCACCCCCCTGTTGTCAGTATCCATTGGTTAGGCCTATATGCTAGCATATAAGTCCTTTGGTTGATCTCTCCCCCATACCCCCGCCCTCAACTACCTTCCCTCTGAGGTTTCACGGTCTGATTGATGCTTCTCTGTCTCTGGATCTGTTTTTGTTCATCAGTTTATGTTGTTCATTATATTCCATAAATGAGTGAGATCGTGTGATATTTATCTTTCTCTGACTGGCTTATTTCACTTAGCATAATGCTCTCCAGTTCCATCCATGCTGTTGGAAATGGTAAGAACTCCTTCTTTTTTACTGCAGCATAGTATTCCATTGTGTAGATGTACCACAGTTTTTTAATCCACTCATCCATTGATGAGCACTTAGGCTGTTTCCAAATCTTAGCTATGGTGAATTGTGCTGCTATGAACATAGGGGTGCACATATCTTTTCTAATTGGTGTTTCTAGTTTCTTGGGATATATTCCTAGAAGTGGGATCACTGGGTCAAGTGGGAGTTCCATTTTTAGTTTTTTGACAAAACTCCACACTGTTCTCCACAGTGGCTGCACCATCTGCATTCCCACCAGCAGTGCACGAGGGTTCCTTTTTTTCCGCATCCTCGCCAGCACTTGACGTTTGTTGATTTGTTGATGATCACTATTCTGACAGGTGTGAGATGGTAGGAGGTCATGGTTTGATTCCCGGTCAGGGCACATGCCCAGGCTGTGGGTTGGATCCCCAGTGTGGGGGAGTGAAGGAGGCAGCCAATCAATGATTCTCTCTCATCATTGATATTTCTTTCTTTCCCTCTCCCTTCCTTTCTGAAATCAATAAAAAATATATTTTTTTAAAGAAAATATCGTGATGAGTAACAGAAGAAAGTCACAAAAGACCACATACTGTATGACTGCATATATAACATGTTCAGAATAGGCAAATCCATAGGCACAGAAAGCAGATTAATGGCTGCTAGGGGCTGGGGGTGGTAACAGGGATTAAGTGCGAATGGGTAAGAGAGAGATGTCACTGAGGTGATGGAAATGTCTAAAACTGCACTGTGGTCGTGGTTGCACCACTCAACAAATTTACTAAGAATCCTTAAAGGTGTACACTTAAAATGAGTCAATTTTATGGTGTGTAAATTATATCTCCAAACGAGATTTTTTTAAATACCCTGAAAAGCAGAGGAAAAAGATTCAGAAGCAGCCAAGCGTCCATCCGTAGATGAATGAATAAAACAGCTGTGGTACATTTACACAATGGAATACTACTCGGCCTTAAAAAGGTTGAAAATTTTCCCCTTTGCAACAGCCTGGATGGATCTGGAAAATATTATGCTAAGTGAAATAAGCCAGTCAGAGAAAGACAAGTATCATATGATTTCACTCATATGTGGAATTTAATGAACAAACTGAACTAAGAAACAAAATAGAGACTGACTCATAGATAGAGAGCAGGCAGACAGCTCTAGCGGGAGGGAGTGTTGGGGGGTTAGAGGGATTGAGCAAAAGAAGAGAAAGAATTTATGGTATGGTGACTGTCAGGGGAGGGGTCTGGAAGTGGAAGAGGTATATGGGGGGATAAATGGTGATGGGAAAAACAAAATAAAATAAAATAAAATAAAGAAAAAATAGTTCATCACTTTGACAGTTTATTAGGCATCATACAGAGCTCCTTGGGCTGTTGTATGTTGTTGGTGCTGCTGCTGCTGTGGTGATGGTGGGAGTGGTGCTTTTCCCATGAGGACTGAGGGCCTAGCAATGATTTGGATCTTCTAAAATAAATTTTTTTTTAATCACCAAAAAAGAATGATTCTGGCTTGAAATCTGGAGTAGCAGTGGCAGGCAAACAGAAGTGGGTGGGATTTAAAAATACCCAGGAGGCAGCAGTGACAAGATTTTGCACTGATTGGATTCAGGGAATGGGGAAGAGTGAGGATGCCTCCCACTCAGCATGCTTCAAGTTGAATTCCTGTTGTCCTCCTGAACTTACCGTCCCCTGTGCTGCCAATCGCAACAAGTGGATCAGCATCCTGGCACAAAGTAAGCATTAATTGATTGACTTTGGAATAAAAGAATGAATGAACAGAGTAAAAATATGACCAAAGCATCCCCCAGGTCCTGCCAAACAGCCAGTCCTAGACTCGCCCTCAAAGATGAGTCAGCAGACGTCTACCACCACTTCCCTCTCATTTATCAGCCGTTTGGGAAACCATCAGGTCCCGTGCCCTGAAGGACACCCACCTCATCTCAGCCACTCCTGACATGGAACCTGCCGGTGTGCACAGATGGGTTTTGTCAAGAGCCCCTTCTGTAAATTCTTACATGAGGTCCATGGCAGGTGCATGTACAGCCTATATGAGCAGGGGAAATACTTCTTGTTGTAGAAAGAGGGTCACGAAGGTGTCCAACTGGTGGATCTATGTTCACTTTGGCTCTAATCAGAGACTCTTCCTACCAGAAAGGTGCATTAATCCAGCACCACCTCCCTCCACCCCTTCCTGGCAGGCAGAAAACACAGCTTCTAGAAGCACTGCAGTTGCTGAGTGATGTTTGGATATTTTACTGCTGTTCCCAGGGTTGCCAAGCAGAGATACACAACTGCTTGTGGTTCCTAACACAGATGCCAAAGCAAGGAATGATCCGTCCCAGTCCTTCCCAGATAAAGAATGAGGTGGGACATTCAGAAGATGTCCCCCAGACTCAACCTCCCCAGCAAACATTCCCTGGGTAAGAAGAGAGAAGTGAAATTTTCAACCCAGAAGGGAAATCTCACAGTGGAAGCAGTAGAATCGGGGGTAGGGGACATTTGATGAAGTACATACACTTTTATAACCCTCTTTTAGTCAGTATTGTTAGATAAACATCCTTTTCAATGATAAAACCCAAGTCACTTCTGGTCCTTTTCCTGGAAGAGCATTCTGTTGCTGTCAGGTTACAGGAACAGTAATAAGAGGCCATATTCTGGGCATAGAGCCCAGGACTCAAAGGGAGGCTCGAGAGAACATCTGGTGTACTTGATATATAGAAGCCAGAACTGCATGTGTGTGTTTGTGTGTGTTTGTTTCTCCTCTGCTGACTCATGGCGTTGAAACATCGGTGGGAACACCCTCATCTTGCTAGCTAGCCAGTTTAAACACACCCCTTTGGCTCCTCCTTGATTCAAATGATAGGTCAAGAGGAAGAAGGAAAACAAATTCAAGAGGTGCTCTCAAGCATCTAGAATTCTCGGCCTCCCACCTCTTGAGAAGAAAATTTGGCCCCAGCTCTGACTCACTCCATTAAAAACTGGACTCTTCTCTTAAAGCACCAACTGTATTTGAGCCTTTGGGTGAAACTGGAAGAAAGAAGTTCACAAGTGCTGTGGTCTGTGCAGGAGTCAGGGGCTGCCAACTAGCAGTGAAAACAGAAAGATGGCAAGCCTGAGGCCCAACATTCAAGCAGATCCCGAGATTGAGCTTTTCGTGAAGGTAAGTTTTCTAGCTATAACAACAGAATATTTTCTTTCTTGACCCTGGGCCTCAGCTTCATCTTAAAAGGGCATCATTTGAGCTAGAGATAGGAAAGAATTTTATAATTGTAGTTCTATTCTGAGTCCCAGAAGGATGCCTGGGTGTGTGGTTGTTCTTAGATAACAACAGGAAAACATCTCACCTGGAAAAGGCACGGAGACATAGTGGAAGGAACACTAGACTGCTTGGTAGTCAGAGCAACTAAATTGTATTCTTAGTAGTTTCCTATGTAACCTTGGCCAAACCCCTTCCTCCCTCTCCACTCTCTCCATCTATGCCATGCAGGAGGCTGACAAAATGATCCGTAAGAGTTTTCCAGCTCTCACACTCTGCGTTTTATGTGATAGGTTTTAGAAGGCCTGAAGGGGGGGAGAAGAGGTGCAAGAATAGCCGGAGAGCCCCATTCCCACACATGGCCCAGACAGAGCTTTCTAAAATGCTCCCACAATGGACAAACATCACAGCAGGCTCACATGGACACTATAGGAGAACAAAGCCAAGGGTCTGTGTGCCTGTTATGTGAGAAGGAGGCATTTCAGAATGCTATGTTACCTTTATGGTCTGCCTTGGTGGTGCTTTTTTTTTTTTTGGCCTTAACTTTTCAGAAAAGCCCTTTGGAAAACCCCTAAAGCAGGAGAAAGGAACATGTGTTTCTAAATTAACTCATCAAGAGAAAAAGAGAAATAATTGTGCGTGGGTTATTCCAAGTAAAAATTACATAATTTCCTAAATCCTTGCTTATATTAACTATTTGTTCTCTATACTTTCATTGACTATTGGAGGTATTCAGGATGCTAATGGTAACAAACTCTTATATCATGCTTGATGCTTTTTAACAACTTACATATATTGTCTCATTTAGTGCTACCAAAAACTTAGGAGCTATAGTATTAGTAGTGATAGTAGATCAGTAACAATAGTGGTAACAGTATTCATCATTGTAGTAATAGTGTCACCATTTCTAGATAAGTAAGCTCAGGTAATAAAGTATAAGTAACTTACCTCTAAAACTATATAGCCCCTTGATGGCATACAAAGACATAAAATAACGTATGCTTACCAAATGTTAGCTTAAACTTCAGTTAGCCAAAGTAATATTTTTCCAATCATTTAAAAATTTTTAACAACTGGTTGTATATATACACCAAAGACATAATCAACCTTCCTGTTCAAAATTGTGGCAGAGAAACCCTTGAATTCTTGCATTGCAAAGCAATCCAAACAAATGATCGCTGGACCATGGAGCATAAGAACTACTTGTCCTATCTCTGGATTCTAGCAAAACATGTGACCGCTCAGAAATGATATAAATAAGCCTTGATTTTCTAACTGGCCTTTCACATATACCAATTCCAAACCAGAGGTAATGTCTTTTCATAGGATAACAAAAGTGCTTCTTTTATCTAAACAGTGTATTCAATCTAATCACACCATAACCAGTGGTTGCCATTGATCTGTGTGTTTATCTTCATAGTTTGCCCATATTTGGGTGGTAATCTGGACAGGAGAAGTTAGGAAAGCATATTTTGGATGAACAAAAGTTGAGTTAAATAATAACTTTCAGGTTAAAATAACTAAGCACTTATTTACTATATGGCAGGCACTGTGCTAAGTGGTTTATTAGTAACCATATTTTATGGATACAGAAATTAAAGCAAAGAGAAACTAACTTCATGCAAAGTCACATGGCCAGTGAATGACAGGATTCCAATTCCTTAGCATAGCTATGTCTGTAGACAACAGTGTGGTGATTACGGGATGAAGGAGGTTGAGGGGAGGTGGTAGAGGGCATAAAGGGGATAAAAGGTGATGGGTAAATTTAAATTTAATTTTAAAAATAAAATAGCTATATCTAATCTTATTTGATTGTTTTCAATTTGGCAAGTTTTTCAAAAATTTTCCAGAATTTCATCAGATGGAATCCTTTAGGTATATGCTTATCTAATGACACTGATACAGATGAAAGGTTTCCTGGTAGAATCTTGAGTATCATCTGGTCCAGGTTTTTGTTTTGCTTTGCTTTAAGATGTGATCCTCAGATATCTAGAAGTTTAATAGAAGATGGTGGAAGGGGACACAGAAATTGAGAGGGATGAAAAATATTGATGAGTAACTTTTAAAAGCACTGCTCTTCACCAGTGGTATCTCATTTATAGATAATGAGGTATTGTTCTAAAGATTAAATGAGTCTGTGATTTCCCCAGATACCTTTGGTTGTAGCTTAAAAACCCTACCACAACTTCTTCCCCAGGCCCTGATGCGATTCTTGTAAGAGATTAAGCACTTCCCTATCATAATTAAGAATTTATATCACATCACCTATGTGTTCCATATAGTCAATGAAACATTGCCTTACAGCTCTGTATGATTTGGGCAAGATTTATATCCAGATACTAAAAACAAAAGATTTTCTAACACATTTTATTTTATCTAACTGCAGCATTTATCTTACTGGTTTGTTGTTCATTGTTAAATGAAGTTTTTGTGTTTTCTACCAAACAGTCTAAAATTAACTTTTAGTAGGTCTGTACATAACATGATAGCATCTAACACTTGGCCAAAATTCTATATGTAATGTTTGTCTAAAACATGTTGTCTATGTGGGAAAGAAGAAAGAGATGATACTCTACTCTGAATGTTCAGACCATTTTCAAACTCTCTTAGAACTAACATAACAACCAATTAATTTTTTTAAATCCAACAAAACTATTAGATGAGAGAAAGCTGCATTAAAGAATATAAGTTCTGGAGTAGATAGTCCTGGATTTGCTACATGAAAAGAGTACATATGTCACCCAGCTGGTGTGGCTCAGTAGTTGAGTGTTGACCTATGAATCAGAAGGTCAGGGTACATGCCCAGATTGCGGGCTCGATCCCCAGTGTGGGGAGTGCAGGAGGCAGCTGATAAATAATTCTCTCTCATCATTGATGTTTCTATCCCTATCTCCCTCGCTCTAAAATCAATAAAAACATATTTTTATTAAAAAGAATACATATGTCATCAACTCTTGTCTAAATGAGGGTACTTAAGCAAGTCAGCTTCTCTGAGTTTCAATTTCCTCATCTGTAAAACATGAGTAACAACAGAACCTACCACACAGGATCATCTTCAATGTGAGGATTAAATAAAACAGATATGGAAAACAGAGGAGTTGTTAACATAGTTAACACTTAATAAATGTCAGGTATTGTGGCTATTATTATTTTTTATGTTTAGAAACTTAGATCACAAAGACAAAGAGAAATAAGTTGTTTCAGTAAATGACCATGTCCTGGCTTTGCCAGCTAACGACACTTAAGAGGTAGATAATTCATCAATCAGGCTAGGAAATTTACATCCTAAAATTTTATGTGATGGCACTTTAAATCAGCATATTATAAACAAGAAAAAAAACTACAGTTTTCCTGTAAAACTTTGCTGATTCCCCCCCCCCCCGCCCCACTTCACTGTTTTTGCCTTTCCTTTTGCCAAAGGCGGTCCACCCTTCCTGCTGTATCTATTATCAGAGGCCATTTTTCTTCCTGCTTCCCAACCCTAATCATGTTTCCACTCACTAGCACTAGTTGTGACTGCATCCTCAGTCTGACTTCTGTTACAAAAGAAATCAGCTGCCAAGGTTGGTGGCTATTTCCCATACCTCTTCGTGACATCACAAAGAGCAACAATAAACATGATTTTCTGTGTCGCACCCACTGCCAGGGAAAGGAAAATTTACCTAAAAACTAGAATTATGCTCATGGCTTCTCACGCCTTAATAGTACTAGTAGAAATGACAGATCAGAGCTGCTGTAAGATGAAGTCGCTTTTATTTCCTTCTACAGACTGAGGCAAAAGAGGAAATATAGATTCAAGAGATGAAGAGAGGCTGATGGGTTGGGCTTGGAAAGCTAGCGTTGGACATAGTAAGCATCAAATAAACATTGAATGAATGAATGAATGAATGAATGAATGAATGAATGACATAATAGCCATGGAAAATGTGAGAACTGCACTTATTTGGAAATATTTATAGGTAAAAACTGACAAGAATTAGTAAATATTCAGAGTGAAACAAAAGGATTATTACCGAGTTTCTAGTTTGGTCTCCTAGGTGGATAATGTCTTGTCTGCTCAGGCCGCCATAACAAAATACCATAAACTGGGTGGCTACAACAGCAGACATTTATTTCTCACAGTTATAGAGGCTGTATGTCCCAGATCCAGATGCCAGCATGGTTGGTTTCTGGTGAGAACTCTTTTCCTGGCTTATAGGTGGCTGCCTTCTTGAATTGGAGGGGAGAGAAAGAGAGAGAGAGAGTGTGTGTTTTGGTCTCTTCTTATTCAGGCATAATACCAACATAAGAACCATCCTCAATAGATACAGAGGCAGAGCAGCATCGAACAGACTGTCAAACTACAGCAGGAAGGCTGTGGAGGGTTGGGAGGTGGGGGGAGGGGTAGGAGATCAACCGAAGGACTTGTATGCATGCATATAAGCATAACCAATGGACATAAGACACTGGGGGAAAGGGGAAGCCGGGGGAATGTCAAGGGGGGGGGGGAGACATATGTTATACTCTTTGTAATACTTTAAGCAATAAATAAAAATAAAAAAATAAAAAAGAACCATCCTCATGCCCTCATGTAAACCTAATTACTTCCCGAAGACCTCACCTCCAAATACGATCACACTGAATGTTAGAGTTTCAACATATGAATGGGGGGGCGGGCGGACACAATTCAGTCCATACCAAATGATAGTGACTTTCACTGAATTAGGAGCCTTAAAGAAAAAGTAGGTCAGTGTATGGAGTAAAGAACAGGGAAAGAATTTAGTTTGGGACATTGTTTATTTTATTTTTTGAATATAATTTTATTGATTTCAGAGAAGAAGAGAGATAAAACATCATTGATGAGAGAGAATCATTGGTCAGCTGCCTCCTACACATCCCCCACTGGGGATTGAGCTTGCAGCCTGGGCATGTGACCTGACCAGGAATCGAACCATGACCTCCTGGTTCATAGGTCAATACTCACCACTGAGCTATGGCAAGTTTGCTGGCCAGGCAAGATTGAGGTGTTTAAAACCTGGATCTCCCATGAGGACACTACATCAGCTATAATCCTCTCAAGAAAGTGGCTGCCTTTTCTTCCTCATTCTTCTTGCCACTGTCCCTGGAGATGGGATGGGTGTTCTTTAGGTATCCTTGCTCCTCATTCCTGTTTTCAGACCATTCTGCCACCTCCATCCAGAGAAATACCTAGGTTGACTCTCAGAAAATCAGACTACACCACTCATTACCCCTCCTTGTTATAGTACTCATCCAAACCCCTGGTCATTATCCCTTATTTCTTGAAGATTTTAGCTCCTGGATCATTGTCACTCTCTTCAACACTATTCCTAATTCTTGGTGACTTTAATATCTACACAGATAACCCTTCCAATACTATGGTCTCTCAGATCCTTGACTTCCTCCCCTCCAGTGGTCTCATTCTTCACCATCTCTCAGGCACCTCCTGCCATGTCCATACCCTTACCTTTGTCATTGCAATGTCTGCAAACCCTTCATAATTATTTATTTGAGGGTTTTTTTCCTCTTTTTGAACATCTCTATTTTAATACATTTTATTGAGGTATAATTTGCATAAAATAGAAACTGTCATTTGACCCAGAAATCCTACTTCTGGGAATATATCCTAGGAATCCTGAAACACCAACCAGAAAGAATATATGCACCCCTATGTTCATAGCAGCACAACTTACCAATAGCTAAGATCTGGGAACAGCCCAAGTGCCCATCAGTAGATTAGTGGATAAAAAAGCTGTGGTACATCTACACAATGGAATACTATGCAGATGGAAAAAGGATCTCTTATCTTTTGCAATAGCATGGAGCGGCCTAGAAATTATTATGCTAAGTGAAATAACCCAGTCAGAGAAAGACAAATATCACATGATCTCACTTACATGTGGAATCTAATGAACAAAATAAACTGACAAAAAAAAAAAAAAAAGACCATCAACGTGGAAGCTTGGAACAGACTGACAGATCTCAGAGGGCAGGTGGGAGGGAGGGTTGGATGAGATAAATCAAAAAAACTTACATGTATATATGCACAAAACTTGGTATGGCCAGTCTTTTTAATTTCAGCTATTCTAATGTGTGTGTAATGGCAATCCATTGTGGGTTTCATTTTTCCCAATGACCAATGATGCTGAACATCTTTTCATGCCCTTATTTACTATCTATATAGCTTCTATAAAGTGTTTAAAAAATAAAATGCCACTTCCTCAGAAAACGCCTCCCTGACAAACCCCATATAAACTATATTTCTCTCTTACACATTCTCATAACATGCATGTCCTTCCTTCAAAGACTTTTCAAAGGCTTTATCTCAGTTTAAAACAGTGTGATTTTGGGGGACTATTTTTTATTTTAATATCTGTTTTTGCATATATAATGTCTATTCTATGTTAAAAACATAATTATTTCTTCAGTAAATATTTATTAGGAGAACGAATGAATGAATGAAAAATAGAGTCCACAGATAAACTCAAGTGTATATAAAATTTCAAAGCTGAAAGTGTGTTGTTTTCAATCAGTGGGAGAAGGATGGGGTTTATTATTATTATTATTATATATTTCAGGTGTACAGCATAATGGTTAGACAATTATACAACTTACAAAGTGGGTTTTTTAATAAATATATTTTTATTGATTTCAGAGAGAAAGGGAGAGAGAGATAGAAACATCAACGATGAGATAGAACACACACCGGCTGCCTCCTGGACGCCCCACACTAGGGATTAAGCATGTGCCCTGACCGAGAATTTAACCATGACCTCCTGGTTCATAAGTTGACACTCAACCACTGCGCCACACCACTGGGCAACGAAGTGGTTTTAACAACTGGTGTTAAGACAACTATTAATTATTTGTAAAAATAATAAAGCTGGAGTCCCTCTACACTTCTTATATCAAAATAAGTTCCAAATAGATTAAACAAATGCAAGTATTAAACTGCAAAGGTACTAGAAAAAAACACAAGAGAACATCTTTATTTAAAAAATAAAGTAAATTTTGTAATCTTGAATATATATACTGTATAAGCATATCAGAAAAACCAGGCTGCATAGAGGACAAGAATGATGGATTTTATGTAAAATTTAAATTTTACATGAGATATGCATTTGTAAAATTACCTGTAATGTGTACTAAAACAGTTACTATCTTTAGTATACAAATAATTTTTCCAAATCGATAAGCAAAAAGTCATCACCTTAATATCACCTTAATAGAAAAATGTAAAATTTTCATGAACACTTCATAAAATAAGGAAATCAAATAGCCAATGAACACATGGCATACCTTTCAGGAAAGAAATTTGGCAAGATCTATCAAAATTGGAAATATACATACTTTTTACTCAGCACTCCCATTTTAAAGGTTAACTCTAAAGATATAATCTCAGAGGTACAACAAGTTATATGACAAAAAATATTTGTTGCTGAAGTAGAGTAGCAAAAATTTTGGAATATTTAAAATGTCTGTTGTAGGAAATGGTTATAAAAATCTTGGTACTATATATACTTTATGATGATGATGATGATGTCATCACACTTGTAATTTTACATACAATGAGATTATTTGATTCATTGTTTCTCTCTGCCCACTAATGGTAGAATCCATAAGATTAAGTATTTTTAACTTTGTCTCTAGCAACTAGCTCATTTCCCAGTAGGCACTCAATACATACTTGTTGAGCAAATGAATGAATGAGGCCTTTCTTTATCTTAATAGGCTGGAAGTGATGGGGAGAGTATTGGAAACTGTCCTTTTTGCCAACGCCTTTTCATGATCCTCTGGCTTAAAGGAGTTAAATTCAATGTGACTACTGTTGACATGACCAGGTAAGAGAAATCAGGACAGGTTTCATTTGAAGGATTGAAATCGGCAAGTAGCCATACAGTGTTAGTATGTGTATGCTGTGTGCCTGATCTACAGGCCTAACTCTGCTTATTTTTAATAATCACAGAAAGCCCGAAGAGCTGAAGGACTTAGCTCCAGGTGCCAATCCTCCCTTCCTGCTGTATAACAAGGAGTTGAAAACAGACTTCATTAAGATTGAGGAGTTTCTAGAGCAGACACTGGCTCCTCCAAGGTACAGCATTTTACAGGGTATTATTGTTCTTGAGACCATTTGTTTTATTGGCCTATTTATTGCAGATTGAGCATTCTTAGTTCTAGACAGCTCACTCTTGTTTAATGTCAGACCTGTCTTTTGTTATATTTCTATAAGACTTTGCAAAAGTCCCCCTTGATCACTCCACATATGATTAGAAAACTTTACTGCAGAATTATTTATTTAATGTATGTAAAACCATTAATACTTGATGGATGCAGGTAGTATATTAGGAAAGGGCAAAGAACAGACTTGGAAACCTGGGAAAGGCAGGTAAATTTGGGCCACATTTAATTTCAGCCTCCTTATCTAGTCCATAATGAAGCTTGGGAGCATTTGTACTGATAAAAATCAGACCTTTTTGTTGGAGAGCCCTCTGAAGATCTTCAATGAATGATCTTCTTTCATTATTCAGTCTGATCTCTTAGCTCTACAGGTTGAAAAAGATTATGCCTCAATTTCCCCCTTCAACTTTAAATACACAAACGCTATAGATAGAACATTTCAAATTATTTTTAAATACATAGCATACTTAAAATAAGAAAGCAAATTCTCTTTGGTCTAGAAATAGAGAAATAACCCAAGGTTGGGGAAGAGTAAGAGCATGGAGTAATAACACTGTGTTATTACTGATCATGACTAGGCTTTCACATCACTGATGGCATGAGGTAGAACATGCCCAACACAAGGGCTGGAGGTCAGGAAACAGGTCTCACAGTTAGCCAGAGGCCAGAACGGCACTGTCTACACTTGAATGGAAGTTATATATATCTGCCTACACAGGATAGTGCCTGGAAACAGGAAGTCTGCTGTATTTATTTTTTTATTGCTGTACAACCAATTACTGCAAACTCAGTATTTTAAAACAACACTCATTTATTATCTCACAGTTTCCACTGGTAAGGAGTCGGCTGTGAATTTAAAACTGCTCTAAAAAATGAAGTCTCAGTCATATATATAAATATATATAGTAAACAAAAGGTTCTATCAGTCCATTATTCTACTTACATAAGAAACTAAGACCACTATTCTAGATTCTCCTCTGTGTGACTATATTAGGTCTCTTTCATCAATTATTGATGGCTTCTTAGATTTAAGCACCTGCTCCAAGTTTGTCCTGTACCTACTGAGTCTTATTTTGTTCTTTACTCCTCTGCCATCTTCCTCTACTACTTCTTCCCTAACATTCTCTGCTCCCTAATTTTTTCTTGCTCCCAAAGGTAACTAGTGGAAAAAAAACAACAACAAAAGAACAATTGTGTATCTTTCCATACCTTTTTCTAGGTTCACATAAGCATAATAATAATAATAAGCATAATTTCTAAATATTGCATCTTGCTTATCTCACTTCAAAGAACATTGTAACATCCTTCAACTCTACTGGTTTAGATTTCATTCATTTTAATGTCTGCATAATAGTCCATGTCACAGATGTGCTACAAGTTGCTAAACTATTCCTTTACTGATGGACATTCCCTTTCCTTCCAGTTTTTTTTTTTACCACTACAAACAGTGGTATAAATAACATCCTTGTGTATATGTCCTTATGTGCTAGTGTTTTTGTTCCTATGTAATAGATTCCCTGCAGCAAAATTCAAATGGTTTATAACCCATGAACACAGACAATAGTGCAGGGGAGGCTGGGGGTGGGGAGTTGGATGGAGGGGGGAAGGGGACATAAATAGCACTTTCAACAATAAAGATAAATTTTTTAAATGTTTGATTTGTATTTAGCCACCTTAACAAAATAGCTCATTAATGCTAGTGATTTTTTTCCTATACTTTCTTAGATTTTTTTAGGCATGCAATTATGTTGTTGCTTCTCTTCTAGTTTTTATAGTGATTGCTTTAAAATAGTGTCTTCCACCACTTGCTAGAATGTCAAAAACAATATCAGCTATTGCCCTGCCTGGGTGGCTCTGTTGGTTGGGGCATCGAACACCAAAAAGGTTGCAGGTTCAATTCCGGTCAGGGCACATACCTAGGTTGTGGGTTCGATCCCTGTCAGGGCAGTAGGGAGGCAACCAATCGATGTTTCTCTCTCTCTCTCTCTCTCTCTCTCTCTCTCTCTCTCTCTCTCACACACACACACACACACACACACACACACACACACACAAAATAAAAATAAACATATCCTCGGGGGAGGATCAAAACACAGTATCAGCTGTAATAGCAATTTAAGGTGTTTCTGTTTGTTCTTAAATTTAATATGAATGGTTTTAGAGTCACCATATAGAGTGATTTTTTTTTCTTGTCTTAGTGGTTAGTACATTCAGCACAATGTTGAAAGAGCAGTAGTGATAATGATTATCCTTGTTCTTGGCTGGTTTTAAAAAATTAGTTCTAACGTTTCACCTTTTTTTCTTTTTTAAATTTAAGTATAGTTGGTATTGAACCTTATATTTGTATATCAGTTTAAGATATGTAATATAGTCATTCAACATTTTTATACCTTACAATGTGATCACATTGCTAATTCTAGTAATCATCTCTCACTGTAAACATATCGCAATATTATTGACTATATTTCCCTTCCTTTTTTTCATCCATACCTCCATCCCATCCTTTCTAGTAACCCTTTTGTCTGTTTCTACAGATATGTTTTTGTTTTGTTTGTTTTTATTTTTATATTTCATATATAAGTGAAGCCATACAGGACTTGTTTTTCTCTACCTGACTTATTTCACTTAACACAATACTTTCTAGATCCACTCATGTTGTCACAAATGGCAAAACACTAATTCATAAAGATATACAATGTATGGTAAAAGTAGGTTTACAGTTGTGAATACATGAAACACAGTTTATTCTTGTATTGTTATTTATTAATGATTGCATTATTTTCCTTATGAACAACTGTACATCTACGTTTGCCCCACCTTGTATGCACCCCTATGTTCATTGCAGCATTATTTACAATTGTCAAAATATAGAACCAATCTAGATGTCCAAAGATAGATAAATGGATAAAGAAGATGTGATATGTATACAATGAAATATTATGCAGCAATAAAAAATGATATCTTGCTATGTGCAACAACATGAATATATCACCTTTTTAAAAATATTTGTTATTTTTTGAGGTAATACTGGCTAATAACATTATACAAGTTTCAGGTGTACAACATTGTAATTCAATATCTGTATACACTATAGTGTACTCACCACCCAAGTCTACTTTCCATCCACCACCATATATTTGACCCCCTTATCCATTTTGCCCTACCCACACTCTTTCCCCTCTGGTAATCTCCAATCTGTTGTCCGTATTTATGAGTTTGTTTTTGTTGTCTTTTGTTTGTTCATTTCTTTTTCTTTTTTGTTTTATATCCCATGAGTGAAATCATATGAGTTTGTCCTTTTCCTTCTGACGTTTCACTTAGCATAATACCCTCAAAGTCCACCAATGTTGCACATGGCAGTATTTCATCTTTTATGGCTGAGTATTATTCCACTGTATATACAGGGTGGGGCAAAAGTAGGTTTACAGTTATATGTGAATCACAGAGTTTAATCTTGTATCATTATTTATTAATTATTGTATTATTTTCATACAAACAACTGTAAACCTACTTTGCCCTACCCAGTATGTAACATAGGCTTTTCATCAATTATCTATAAAAGGACACTTAGGTTGCTTTCATGTTTTGGCTATTGGGAATAATGCTGCAATGAACATAGGAGTACATATATCTTTACAAATAAGTGTCTTCAAATCTGGGGGGGGGGGTAAATACCCAGAAGAGGGACTGCTGTGTCATATGTAAGTTATATTTTTAATTTTTTGAGGAACCTCCATACTGTTTCCCATAGTGGCTGCACCAGTCTGCATTCCCACCAGCAGTGCACAAGGGTTCCCTTTCCTCCACATCCTCTTCCACCAGCAGTGTGTGAGGGTTCCCTTTCCTCCTATCCTCTCCAAAGCTTGTTATTTCTTGTCTTGTTGATAATAGCCATTCTAACAGGCGTGAGGTAATAATCTCATTATGGCTTTGATTTGCACTTCCCCAAAACATTTTACCATTTTATATGAAGCTTGCTGAAAGGTTTTGATGCATTCCTTTTATCAAGTTAACAACATTAATGAATTCATGTAATCATTCAACAAATAGTTACTGAATACTTATTAAGGAGTGGGTACTATTCAAGGCACTTGGGACACATTTGTGAATAAAACGGGCAAAAACTCTCTGGCCTGGTAGACCTTACATTCTAGTTGGAGAAGACAGTAAATAATCAAGATAAAAAACAAATATAAACTGCGTTAGATGATGATAAATACTAAGAAAAAATGAGGCAAGGGAGGGAAACAGTGAGTGTTTGGGACAGGGGAGAGGTTGCAGTCTTAGCTAGGGTGGCCAGAGAAAGGCTCACACAAGAGAGCTAGTAGAAAAAAAGACCTGAAAGAAGAGAGGATGCAGATCATGTGCATATATGAGGGAAGGCACTCCATTTAAGTGCAAACCAAGTGAAAATGCCCTGGGTTGGAAGCCTCTTAGGCCTATTTGAAAAACAGCAAATGATCCAGTATTGAAATACACTGAGTGGCCAGATTATGATGACCACCCCATCAGTACTTCATTGACACTTCCAAAAATACTGAATATTGAAAACTTCCTAAGCAAATACTCTCAAGGTTTTATTATTATTATTATTGTTATTATTTGAATAACTAATTCACTTCACTGTACTGATGGGGTGGTCATAATAATCTGGCCAGTTATAATAATCTGGCCACTCAGTGTATGTAAGGAAGAAAAGAAGAGATGAGAACAGAGGGGTAAAGTGGCACAAGATCCCACCAGTCCCTGTAGACCTCTGTGAAGACTTGAGCTCTGAGTCTGAGTGAGATGGGAACACTGCAGGGTATTGTGTAGGGGAGACACACATGACATATTTTAACATGACTGCTCTCACAGCAGTTAGAGAATAGTCTGTTGTGTGGGAGACAAGCATAGGAATAGAGAGAATAGTTACCAGGCGGTTGCAGTAATATAGGCTTTGGACCAAGAAGTGGGCAGTGGAGGTGGTGAGAAGTGGACAGATTCTGGGTACATTTGGAAAAGTAAACTGGCTGGAGTTGCTAATGGATCCGGTGGGGATGGAGATTAAGGGAGGAATCAAGGAAGATGAATATTTGGCCTGGCCACTTCTAGTTGCTAGGAGGTGTTTTATTATTAGGAATTGATTTTCATTGAATACTTTTTCTGCATCTATTCGTGATCATCTGCTTTTCCTTATTTAATTTGTAAATGTAATGAAATTATCACTTAATTTTTTTTATTATCCTAAATGATCTTTGTATTACTTAGAAGAGGACATCTTGCCTACTGTTTTCCATCATCTCCATCTCCTTTATTCCTTCATTTGTTTTATAAGTTACAATATTTGAAGCTATATTTTTTCCTACTATTTACCGTATCTTTGAAAATGTATTACCACCATATCTAATGCCAAAGAGACTTACAGGAGCAAGTGTGGGAACCTAATTACCATTTGAAACATTGTTTCTATAGGTAAATGAACTTTGACTTTCAGACAACTGGTTTCCAAGTGAACTTTATAAACTAAATTATTCTGAGATTGGGAAAATATGTATTTCCAATGAGAGAATTCTCAGGACCTTCAGTTTCCAACACAATTTCCAAAACCTTCATTCTCAGTAGCATGCAAGCTAGGACACCTGGTCTCTGTCCCTTTATGTGTGAATGATACTGCAGTGATGTTTCTTTTTAAGGTACCCTTGCTTGAGTCCCAAGAACAAGGAGTCCTTTGATGTGGGCAGTAACATCTTTGCCAAGTTTTCTGCATATATTAAGAATACACAAAAGGAGGCAAATAAGAGTAAGATAACTTTTCTTTAAATCTCTGTTTTTCTCACTCACTTGCTCATTCTCACTCAGCTAAAATAGGATTTTTTAAAATATATAGTATATGTTGGAGAATACCCTTCCTCTCAGTCCCTGCTCTCTTTTCTGAAATTCCTTTGCATGAAGTTTTATTAGATTTAGAGCCCAAGATTCAATATAGAAATTACCAATGTAGCTCATCTAGAGCATTGGCATGCCAGGTGTAAACTAACTGCAGGACTGGATTTGTTAGATGCCCCCCTCCGAATTTTCCCAGTCCTGTGTACTTTTACTAAGGTTTCTTAAACCATAGCACATAACATTCTCTGTTTTTTTCTTTTTTTGTTAATCCTCACCCAAGGATATTTTTCCCCATTGATTTTTTTAGAGAGTGGAAGGGAAAGACAGAGAGAGAGAGACATCGATGTGAGAGACACACATCAATTGGTTGCCTCCTGCACGTGCCTTGACCACCAGGGATCGAGCCTGCAACTGAGGTACGTGACCTTGGCTGGAACTGATCCCGGGACCCTTCAGTCTGCAGGCCAACACTCTTTCCACTGAGCCACGTAGGCTAGGGCTCCCAAACATTCTTGAAGTTTACTATCCTCTGAGTCATGAGAGCTATTAGTCTCTGATTCCACTTTCTTACTCTTCTGGGCTGAAGGATAACATATCACTTGCTTTTTCCCTCTCTGCCTCTCCTCCCAATGCATCTCTTCAAGAAAAATCCAGAAATATTTCCACTCATCATTTGATTAAACATCGTACTCAGTCTTATCAGTGGCTAGTTGAGCATTCTAGTTAACTATTTAGATTTTTTAAGAGCCAGTGTATGGAGCCTGTATAGCTAGAGATGTTTAAATGTGTGAAAAGCATATTGAGAATGTATTTAGTCATGAAGACAATACATTTATAAGTAACCCTATGACTTCATTGCCTCAGATTTTGAAAGAGCACTGCTCAGAGAATTTAAGCGTCTGGATGACTACTTAAACACCCCACTTCTGGATGAAATTGATCCAGACAGTACTGAGGAACTCTCAGTTTCCAGAAGATTGTTCTTGGATGGGGATGATCTGACACTGGCTGACTGCAGCTTGTTACCCAAGCTGAACGTTATTAAAGTAAGTATTCATAAGGTAGCCTAAATGGTTTGAGCTGGGTTTGGGAATTGCCAGCACGAATCACATGACCATTCTGTGTGAGGTTGTTATATGATGGCTTTAGCATCATCATTATGCATAGTGTGTACATCTTTTCTCTCCTCAAAGGAAAAATCCATGATCTCCCCTGAAAAGCATAAAAAAGTATTATTTCTCCCTATATCAGGGGTTTTCCACTGTCTTGGCTATAAGACAAGAATAATATTACCCAGCCCTAGCCGGTTTGAATCAGTGGATAGAGCGTCGGCGTTCGGACTTAAGGGTCCCGAGTTCGATTCCGGTCAAGGGCACATGCCCGAAGTTGCAGGCTGATCCCCAGTGTGGGGCGTGCAGGAGGCAGCCGATCAATGATTCTCTCTCATCATTGATGTTTCTATCTCTTTCTCCCTCTCGCTTCCTCTCTGAAATAAATTTTAAAATATTTTTTAAAAGAATAATATTACCCATTTCACAGAATTGTTGAGTAAATTAAATAAATTAGGACATGTTAAATGCTTAGAATGGTGTCTGGATCATAACAAGTGATAAATAATGTGGGCTATTGATATTATTATGATAATTTACTCACCATCAAATTTTTATTGAACAGAATTTATTCTATCTCATGTCCTATGCCAGATACATAGAATTCATAAAGTAATGACATAGTTGGGACCCTAAACAACCTCTTAGTTTAATGGGGAAATATGTGCTCTTTTTCTTTGCTCCCTTCTTCTAAACATTAAATACAACGTAATATAAATATGATTGTAGGCATATAGCTTTGTCTACATTTGTACGCTAAACATTAGAGTAGTAATTTCAAGATTCTTTCATTTTATTTAGCAGTACTTTTTGTGCAGATAGCATGTCCACAGTGATCTTGACTTTTGAAATATGTTTCTACACACTGGGCATGTTACTGATGCCTTTAACTGCCAACTGCTTTTTCCAAAACCCTAGATTGCTGCCAAGAAATACCGTGACTTTGACATTCCAGCAGAATTCTCGGGAGTCTGGCGCTATCTCCACAATGCCTATGCCCGTGAAGAATTTGCCCACACATGTCCTGAAGACAAAGAAATTGAACATACCTATGCAAGTGTGGCTAAACAGTAGTTAGGGAAGCTCTTCCAACAGAAAAAGCACTCTATATAACTCTCTTATGAAAACAAAACAAAACACAATACCACACCATGCTGCATTTTCTGTATCTGGCCACTGTGTGTTTTAAAGGTCTTCATATTTTTGCTTAATTTTCTTTATTTCCATGGCATGACCACTGCGATTCCTGTATAACTACTGAAATCCTGAATGATATGGAAAGCACCAAGATCTTTTGCTATTTGACTGAATTCCTAGAATGCATCATATGTAAGATCAACAGATGGCTGAAGTTACAAATGACATAAGTAGAGGCACGATCTCAAACTGCTGCTTAGAAAAAAATCCATCTAAACCATTAAAACAGTTTTCTATTTTTGTTACTTTAATATATGCATGAGTTTATCTGATGTGAATAATAAAATCAGAGAGTGGGCATATCAGAGAGGAAAATCCTAAAAGAATGATTTTTTAAATCAGCTCTAGGAAGATATCAAGACCAACTGGTCTTAGAAGGCATTCAACACCTAGAAACATTACTGCCTCATAGAGATGAGACTAAACCTTTCAGACTAGATGATATTGCTGTTAAATGAGCAAGCATTCATTAGATAAAACATAATTTTTAAAAGATTGGAAGCAAATATATGGCAAAGGTGCAAAATAAATCTGATTTTTTATTCATTAGCAATAAAAAGGAAACCAAGAAATCTGATTTACCAAAGGTCTTGTTGCTGACCTTAAAAGGATAAGGCACCACTTTCTTAGAGGATAATCACACAGCTTTCTACAAAATTGAAAAGGTTCCATTGCTATATATACTCATTTACATGTTAAAATACAATCAAATCTCTCAAATCTGAAAACAAAAGCTGAGCTTAACTCTTATGCCTTCACAGGAGAAACAAAGTTCAGCCTCAAAAAAAAGAAAGGCACAGTCTTATTACAGGCTTTTGGGGAAGGGGGGAGTTTAGGTAAAATTTAAATGAGGCAATGTTTTAATAGGTTCAAAGAAAAGTACGGCAATAAGTAAAAGCTTAACAGTCCTCAACATAGGAAGGGCTCCTGTCCTTGGAAACCACAGAGTTAAGATGAATGTATAATGTGGTATCTCCTCTTTGCTGGAAGATCCCTGATGTGAGAAATTGCACCTGAACTAGATGGTGTGGTTGTGGCTTCTCTGAATAGCTCAGAGCATTCTATTCTCACTGATATGATTTCAAAGAGTAAGGTTTTTTAATATCTATGATTTTTTTAATTAACTCTGACCCTGAAGTTCCATTTTATTGTCCATACCATGGCTTTGATCTTTGCATTAAAATATCTTTATTAAATTTGTTGGGGTGACATTGGTTAATAAGATTTTATAGGTTTCAAGTGTACATTCCTTGGATACATGTTCTGTATATTGCATTGTGTACCCACCAGCCAAAGTCAAATCATCTTCCATCACCATATATTTGGCCCCCTTTACCCTTTACTGCCCCCCATTCACCTTCCCTCTGGTAGCCACCATATTGGTGTCTGTGTATATGAGATTTGGTTTTAACATCCTACATATGAGTGAAATCATATGGTTCTTAGCTTTTTCTGACTGACTTATTTTGCTCAGGGTCCATTCATGTTGTCACAAATGGCAGTATTTCATCTCTTCTTATGACTTTATGACTGAGTAGTATTCCATAGTATATATGTAGCACATCTTTCTTATCCAATCATCTACCAAAGGATACTTTGGTTGTCTCCATGCCTTGGCCATCATGAATAATGCTACAATGACCATAAGGGTGCATATATCTTGCAGATAAAAGAATTCATGCAACACAACACCAAACAAACAATCCAATTAAAAAATGGGCCGAGACCTGAGCAGACACTTCTCTCAAGAAGAAATACAAATGGCTAACAGATATATGAAAAGATGCTCAACTTCACTAGCTATTAAAGAAATGCAAATCAAAACTACAATGAGATACCAGCTCATGCCTGTTAGAATGGCCATTATCAACAAGACAAGTAATAATAGCTGTTTGAGAGGTTGTGGAGAAAAAGCAGCTCTCATTCACTGCTTGTGACAATGTAAACTGGTACAGATACTATGGAAAACAGTATGGCGGTTCCTCAAAAAACTAAGAATAGAGTTACCATATGACCCAGCAACCTCTCCTCTGGGAGTCTACCTGAAATTTTTGAAAGATCCATGATTTTAAAGAACAAGGCTTCTTTAAAGGCTCCTTGCCCTAAAATTCATCAATAGACGTTTTTATGGGTTACACCATACTTAAAGTGTATTCACGTCACCACAAGTTCCAGCACATAACAAGATGGGTAGCTATGACAATTGTTATCTAACTCCATAGGTACCGATATAGCTCAGAATTATCCTCTTAGACAAAAGGATTATTATCTTCTTAGATATCTCAATACAATTCCATTCAGTAATTTCTTGACTACTTACGATGTTTAAATTACTACTTAGTTATTTAATCCTCCCAACAACCCTATGAAGTATGTGAAAACACAATTCAGCCTCATGCCAAAGGAATAGTATCTGTTTTCACAAAACACACAGTTCAATAATGGTGACAGGTACTTAGACATGCAATTACAATGCAGGTATATTACGAAAAGAGTAAGCACAAGGTTATATAACAGAAATGCATTCTTACATGTTCCCCCAGCCTGACCTCAGACAAGTTCCATTTGGTCATATAGCTTTTGCATAGCACAATCTCTGTGAAAATTGAGATGGATGTGTTTTTATGAGCAGGTAAATATACATGTGTTTTTCCAACTTGGGCAGACACAGGACTCCAAGATGGGGTTCTAGATGAGTCCAGTACCAGCAACCTCTTCTCTGACTGATGCAAATTACTTAATATGGGAAGGAAATTTTTACCCATTGGGATCATATTTTTTTTAATAGAAAAGGAATTTTTTTCTTATTAGGAAAGCATTACATGTTGGTGCAAAAACAGATAGTAGTGGAAGAGAGATTCGTGAATCTCAGAGGGAGGGGAGGTGGGAAAAAGAGATTAACCAGGGAACTTATATGCATATATGCATAGCCCAGGGACACAGACAATAGTGTGGTGAAGGCCTGGAAGGGGTAGGGGCGGGATGGAGGGGGTCAATGAGGGGGAAAAAAGGGGGGGGGATATCTGTAATGCCCTCAACAATAAAGATAAACTTAAAAAAGAGAAATGTATGAAAACTTATCTGATAAGGTGGCATTTATGATCAGTGGTGAAACACTAGAACACAATTCAGCCAAGTTCCTTGCCACTTTATAACAAGAATGTCCTTTTTTCCATTAACACATTTCTCATTTCCAACTGAGTTCTCACCAGAACAGCCTTTAACATTCACATTTCTAGGAACATTCAGTCTATTATTATTTTTGTGTTCTCTCAGAAGATGGAAGTTTTCTCTCTAACACTCCTCTTTTCTCTCTGAGCCTTCATTAGAATTGCCTCTAACAGTGATATTTCTAGCATGTACCGTAAAACTATTCCAGCCTCTATCCATTACTCACTTAAAAAGTATCTTCCACATGTTTAGGTATTTGTTATGGTAGCATCCCATTTCTCAGTACCAAAATCTGTCTTAGTGTGCTAGGCTGCCATAACAAAATACCATGAATTGGGTGGTTTAAATAACAGACGTTTATTTCTCATAGTTATGGAGGCCAGGAATCTGAGATCAGAATACCAGCATGGTCAGGTTTCAACAAGAACTCTCTTTCTGGCATAAAGACAGCTGCCTTTTGCTGCGCACTCACATGAAAAAGAGAAAGAGAAATCCAGAGCTCTCTGTTGCCTCTTCTTATAAGGGTATTAATCCCATCGTCGGAGCTCCACCCTTATGACCCCATTAACCTCAATTATCTCCCAAAGGCCCCACCTCGATAAACATTCACACTGGAGGCTATGATTTCAACACATGAATTTGGGGGTAGGGCCACACAATTCAGTTCATGGTAGTTAAACATCAGGATGTCCTGCAATGTGTACATGTCCCACATCCTATAGATCACCTCTACTCTTCCTAGGACTCATTTTACTCTGGATTCTGCCAACTATACCACATTGTGGTGGGAAGAAACCCTACAGAATCATAATTTTTAAAAACAAGACATATTTCTTTTTTTTAAAAAAAAGAAGGTAAGTGTGTACCAGTTAGTATCTGGGGATAGGCCCTCTTATATACAAGTTATGAGATCTGCTTTATGATCAACAAGGGTTAGAAGGACATTGAGACATTCAGGTAAAGAAAATGGTAAGTTGTGAACTCAGCAGAGTAAGGAATGGTGGATCTGGTGTTTATAAGTTAGGAAATGTAAAAAAAAAAAAAAAAGACTATTTAATAAGACTTACAGGCCAGCCAGCATGGCTCAGTGGTTGAGTGTTGACCTAGGAGCCAGGGGGTCACGGTTTGATTCCCGGTTGGGGTGCATGCCTGGGTTGCAGGCTCGATCCCCAGTGTGTGGTGTGCAGGAGGCAGCCCATGATCCTCTCTCATTGTGGATGCTTCTATCTCTCTCTCCCTCTCTCTCCCACTCTCTCCCCTCCTCTCTAAACTCAATTAAGAAAATTTCTAAAGACTTCCTGATTACTGAAGACAATGGTGGCTGCCTTGGTCTGTGTCTCCCAATATTTCCTCCCAAAATAATCCTATATAATAAAAGGCTAACATGCAAATTGTCTCCTCGACTGGGAGTTTGACCGGGGGGCGGGGCCAGCCAGCCAACTGCCTGCGTCCCCTCGCCTCAGCCAGCTGGACCCCACCCATGCATGAATTCGTGCACCGGGCCTCTAGTACATAATAACAAAAAACTTAAAAGCCATGAAAACCACATAGTAAACATAACTTGAAGGCACAGAAATCCCCAAACCTAAAATAATTCTAAGTTTATATAAAAAAAAAACAAAACTAAATCCCAGCAAGTAGTCTCTCACATTCATGCTACATCATAAACTTTTGTAGTGAGCAAGGGCAGGCTGGGGGGGGGGGCGGGGAAGGGGGGAGGGAACACTGTAGGGAATAAGAGAGCTAGTCATGGGTCTAATGTTGATCTAAAATCATTGAAAGAAAGAATAAGTTCTCCTCAAATATGAAAATATTTTAAGTGCCCTTGTAGACCAGAGCACAGAGTACAGGGAAGTAACTTAAAAGTATGCATAATTTGAAGTACCAATCTTCAAAAGGCATGGCTTCTACGGAAGAAATAAAAGGCCAAGGAGAAGTGAGAAACAGCTTTTGGTAACTGGGTGTTGAAGGGAAAATGAAAGAAAAAGAGAACATTTAGGGTCCTATAAGAAAAAAAGAGAATAGAAAAAAATCAGAGAAACACAACTCCTCCCTTCACCACCAAAATAAAAAATAAAGACTCTGGACTTTGATACAATAGCAGAAGATGGTGTGCCTTTAAACTAGAAATATTAGAAACCATCACGCATACACAAAAATTCTAGAGGACTGCTCAGTAAATCTATACAGAGTTATTACCAAAACATCAGAGAACAAGGTTCGACACACCTCAACTGATAAAACATTCCATTTCAGAAAACAACTATGAAGCATAAAAAAACTGCAAGACAACATTCCAAACTAAATTAAACACATGCAAACAAATATTTGGAGGTATGAAAAAAAATCACCTCGATTCAGACTTTCAAAGAATCAAGAGAAAACAGAGAAGATTGAACTGTGAAAATAAATGGAAGAAAAAGGCAAAATTATAAGTGAACGTAAATTAAAAGGTTCCCAAGGGAAAGTAGACTCAAGAAAATTTAATAACATGCATTTAAAAATGCAGAAAAATAAAACATAGAAGGAAGTTAAAGGGATCAGAAAGAAATTGGTGAATTGAAAGAGAAGCAAAGAAAGAATGGCAGTTGTATAATTGCAATCACTGGAAAGGAAAAAAAATGGAACAAAAATAATTAAAAATTTTAATCTATAATCCCCCTCCCAAATTTCAAAATTAAAGACCTCAGTCTACATATTGAAAGATTACACTGCATTCCTGGGGAAATTAATCAAAATTATCAAATCCTAGACATAGCCTAATAATCTATTAAATATCAAAGAAGACAAAATTATAGTCTCAAGGCCTCTAGGCAAAAAGATTAAATAACTTATGTAGACAAATGAACTAATCTGGAATTAGGCTTTCCAAAAACAACACACAAAGCAAGGCAACAATAAAACAGCATTTTTTTTTAATATTTTGATTTTGTACAGAGAGGAAGGGAGAGGGACAGAGAGCTAGAAACATCGATGAGAGAGAAACATCGATCAGCTGCCTCCTGCACACTCCCCACTGGGTATGTGCCCGCAACCAAGGTACATGCCCTTGACCGGAATCGAACCCGGAACCCCTGAGTCCACAGGCCAACGCTCTATCCACTGAGCCAAACCGGTTAAGGCTAAAACAGCATTTTTAAGAAAGTCAAGGAAAGAGTGTGAACCAACGATTTTTTATCCAGTGAAGCTAGTCTTCAAAATCAAGGTAATAGAAAAAAAGTTTTAAACAAAATAGAACTTAAAATTTCCTGGCCCGGCCAGCATGACTTAGTGGTTGAGCGTCAACCTATGAACCAGGAGGTTATGGTTCCATTCCTGGTCAGGGCACATGCCCAGGTTGTGGGCTTGATCCCCAGTGTGGGGTATGCAGGAGGCAGCTGATCAATGATTCTCTCTCATCATTGATGCTTCTCTCTCTCTTCCTCCCCCTTCCTCTCTGAAATCAATAAAATATTTTTTAAAAGATGCAAATCAAAACAGCAATGAGGAACCATCTCACACCTTTCAGAATCACTATTATCAACAAATCAACAAACAACAAGTGCTGGCAAGGATGTGGAAAAAAGGAACCCTCGTGCACTGCTGGTGGGAATGCAGACTGGTGCAGCCACTGTGGTAAACAGTATAGAGTTTCCTTAAAAATTAAAAATGGAACTCCCATTGGACCCAGTAATCCCATTTCCAGGAATATATCCAAAGAAATCAGAAACATCAATCAGAAAGAGTATATGCACCCTTATGTTCATAGCAGCACAATTTATAATAGCTAAGATTTGGAAATAGCCTAAGTGCCCATCAACAGATGAGTGGATTAAAAAGCTGTGGTACATTGCCCTAACTGGTTTGGCTCAGTGGATAGAGCGTCAGCCTGTGGACTCAAGGGTCCCAGGTTCTATTCCAGTCAAGGGCATGTACCTGGGTTGTGGGCACATCCCCAGTGGGGGGTGTGCAGGAGGCGGCTGGTTGATGTTTCTCCCTCGTCGATGTTTCTAACTCTCTATCCCTCCCCCTTCCTCTCTGTAAAAAATCAATAAAATATATATATATTTTTAAAAAGCTGTGGTACATCTACACAATGGAATACTATGCTGCTGTACAAAAAGAAAGAATTACCATTTGCAACAGCATGGATAGAACTGAAGAGCATTATGCTAAGCAAAATAAGCCAGTCAGAGAAGGATAAGTATCACATGATCTCACTCATTTGTGGAGGGGGTAATATATCAACCAAAGGACTTATATGCATGCATAGGAGCATAACCAATGGACACAGACATTAGGGTGGTAAGGGCATGTGCTGGGGGGTGGGAGCGACTGAGGAGAGGTCAATAGGGGGAAGGAGACATATGCAGTACTTTCAACAATATAGAATTTAAATTAAAGAAATTTCTGTACCAATGTACCCATAAGCAATTTTACAAAGGTGTAAGTACAATAGTTATGCAAACATTATTGCTGAGGGAAGCTCTGTGATGGGTAAAAGGGGCCTCTGTGTACCATTTTTGAAACTTCTTTTTTTAAAATACATTTTTATTGATTTCAGAGAGGAAGGGAGAGGGAGAGAGAGATAGAAACATCAATGATGAGAGGGAATCATTGATTGGCTGCCCCCTGCACGTCCCCTACTGGGGATTGAGCCTGCAGCCCAGGCATGTGCTCTTGACCAGAATCGAACCCAGGACTCTTCAGTCTGCAGGCTGACGCTCTATTCACTGAGCCAAACCAGCTAGGTGCAGTGGTTCTCAACTTTGGCTGCACATTAGAATCACCTGGGAAGCTTTTTAAAATCCTGATATCTGGGCCTCATCCTCCGGAAATTCTGTTTCTTTGTTATTAATGTTGTGGCCCCACCCTATAACAAAGAAATAGAATTTCCGGAGGATGAGGCCCAGAAATCAGGATTTTAAAAAGATTCCCAGGTGATTCTAATGTGCAGCCAAGGTTGAGAACCACTGAGCTAGGGTTTAAAATTTCTTTTAATTCTGTAGTTACTTCCACAAAAGTTTCAAAAAAGTTTAAGTACAAAAGGTAACCACTAGAAAAAATATAAACCTTTCTGAGTATAAAAATAAATAAATAAGCAAGCAAGTGATTATAAAAAGCACATCTTGTAGTCAAGGAATCATAAAATATCACAGAAGATACTATGACTAAACATGTCAGTTATATCAATAAATATGAATGGGTTTAATTTGTCTATTAAAATATTTCCAATTTGACTCACAAAACAAGACCTAATCATATGCTACATGCAAGAGGCCATAGAAAACAAAGTGATTCAGAAAAGCCAAAAATAAAAGAAGGGATAAAGATATACTGAGAAATAGAAACAATATGAAATCGGGGTAGTGATTCTTATATCAGACAAAATAGAATTCAAGTCAAAAGCACTGAATGTGATCTTATTTATTACAAAATACTTCTTCTCAGGTATCAATAAAACAATCACAAGAATTGATTATACGTTAGTTCACCAAAAAAGACCAGTAACTTACAAGAAAAGAACCAAGATGGCGGCGTAGGGAGACGCCTGTACTCAATGCCTCCCACAATTACATCAAAATAACAACTAAAATACAGAACAACCAGGAAGTGGATCTTAACTCCCCAGCTCTAGAGTGTGGGCTGTGTTTAGTGATTTGTTTCCAAAGAATATGAAAGGGGAAAGAGTAGGAGTAACTTTACAGTGGAGAAAACTAACAAACAGTACCTCAAAACAAGTGTATTTGTCAGGGTTCTTCGGAAAAACAGAACCAATAGGAGACACACACACACACACACACACACATTATAGAAATTGGCTCCCACAGGTATGGAGGCTGAGAACTTCCACAAAGTGCCATCTGCAAGCTGGAGACCCAGGAAAGCTGGTGGTATAATTCAGTCTGAGACTAAAGGCCTGGGAACTGGGGTGGGAGGGAGGAGTGGGCACAGGTGTAAGTCCCAGAGTCTGAAGACCCAAGAACCAGGAGCTCCAATGTCTGAAGAAAAAAAAAGATAGATGCCCCAACTCAAGAAGATAAAAGGAATTAGCCCTTCTTTTGCCCTTTTTGCCGGGAGCCGGTCCATGCTTGCTGTTTCAAGGGACCTGGCATATATGGCATACTGTTCTTAATATGTTTGCTCACCTTCTTGGCACTATGTGTTTTAACCAAGGTCTCTGAGAAAGGTTGTTTCCCCAGGTAGGGATTTTCCCCTGAAGTTAGGGAGGGAATAAAACCTCTTAACTAAGTGCCAGGTGGGTAATCACTTTAACTATGAACACAGAACCTCTCTGGAGATCCTAAGCAGAACTTCGCTGGAGATCCAGACCAGAACTTGGCTGGAGATCCTGGCTAGAGATCCTGGCTAGGCTGCTGATCAACTGAACGCTGTCTCCGTGTCATTCCTTCTTCGCCGACTCCGTCCACACCTTTGGGGACCCCTGGACCTGCTGGGGTTGGACTCCGGCATCTGGCGCCCGAACAGGGACCCCTAGGTAAGCCCCACTCTCGGGATGGATAGGACTCCACCGTAGGAAGAGGGTGGATAGTCTTCGCCGACTCCGTCCACACCTTTGGGAACCCGTGGAACAGGATTCCCCTAGGTAAGCCCCCCCCCCATTGAGAACCCCCACATTCGGGACGGATAGGACTCCACCAGGGTACTTCAGACCCTCCTATAGAGGATAAGTAGGGTAAGAAGGTGGATAGTACAGAACTTAGATTGAGAAGACGTGCCATACTGAGCCTAAAGAAAAAAGACTCTGTATTGATCTTTTAACACATATGCTTGCTAGCAGAGGAATTAAGGTTACTCCCAGTCAGACAGAACGTTTTATACAAGAAGTATGTCCATGCTTTTCTGAGGAAGGAAAGGTAAATGTAATGGCATGGGAGAAGGGAGGCCCAAGGAGCCTTATCCTTAACCCCACTGCAGCCTTTCCACCCCGGGAAAGTGCAGGATTGGCAAGCTCTCCCTGGGGTGATAGATCAGGACTCAGGTAATAGCGGAAAGCGCCAATCCTACTCTTAAAATGGATACAAGAGAGCATTTCGGGTTTTTCTTTTTAATGCCTGCTTTTAAAAAATAAAAAAGGGGGAATTTGCCGGGAGCCGGTCCATGCTTGCTGTTTCAAGGGACCTGGCATATATGGCATACTGTTCTTAATATGTTTGCTCACCTTCTTGGCACTATGTGTTTTAACCAAGGTCTCTGAGAAAGGTTGTTTCCCCAGGTAGGGATTTTCCCCTGAAGTTAGGGAGGGAATAAAACCTCTTAACTAAGTGCCAGGTGGGTAATCACTTTAACTATGAGCAATCATGCTTAAGCTACATAATCTTTACTCCCTGGAATGGAGATAAGAAACGCCCTAACCTTTGGAATAGAGATTGATAGGATTGGGATCAACTGGTATAAACACAGATGTAAGAAGACAGAACTTAGAACACAGAACTTAGAAGACAGGACTGAGAAGACAGAACCTACACAGAACCTACAGACAGAAGAACTTCACTGGAGAGAACATGGCAAAAGATCCTGGACAGAAACTGGCCTCAGAACCTAGAGACAGAACCTAGCGAGAGAACATGGCAAAAGATCCTGGACTGAACCTGACTACAGAAATTGGCAAGAGAACCTGACTAGAACCTGGTGACTGAACCTGACTGGAGAACCTGGAGAACCTGGCTGGAGAACCTAGCAAGACAACATGGACACAGAACCTGGCTGGAGATCCAAAGCAGAACCTCTCTGGAGATCCAGACCAGAACTTGGCTGGAGATCCTGGCTGGAGATCCTGGCTAGGCTGCTGATCAACTGAACGCTGTCTCCGTGTCCTTCCTTCTTCGCCGACTCCGTCCACACCTTTGGGGACCCCTGGACCTGCTGGGGTTGGACCCCAGCACCTTTTGTTCTATTTGGGCCCTCAACGGATTAGATGATGCCTACCCACAATGGTAAAAGTGAATCTTCTTTACCCAGTCTACCAATTCCAATGCTAATCTCTTCTGGAAATACCCTCACAGACACACTGAGAGATAATGTTTACCAGCTATTTTGACATCCTTACTCAATTTGACACATAAAATGAACCATCACAAGTCCACCATTTGTCAACTTGGCACTTATACAGATCTCTTTACATCATATTTAATCTCCAAATAAAGACAATGAACAAGGTCATAATTCCACCTAACATGATACAATTGTCCTTCATATAACCTAAAACACACTAACCCCTTCCCCAGAAGAGGAGGTAAAGTCCTCGAGTGATGTTTACTCTTCCCCCGATGGCCTGTAACTTGAATAGTATGATGTAAACTTAACAATACTTAAATACTAAGATATCAACTCAATACACCATATGTTACATGATAAAGGAATAAGAGAGAAATGAAAACAAACATATTTGCTCAATATATGTATATGTATGGAAACAAAATAAGGAAGAAATAGTCATGATTACAAGTACAGTCCTCATTTCTGTAACTGGTCACATGGCCCATTTATAACTACCTTCTTCTACTACCCATTCTGTATTCTTTTTGGCCCTCAGTAAGCACCTCAGCCAGTTGTGATTCTTTACATGATGAGTTGACCTAAACCTTCATTCCTGAAAGGTCTGGGCCATTAGTAGTCCTGTCTGAATTGGGTTGTTGCAGTTTTCCACCGATCATAATCACAAGGCATGGTAGTGCTAAGACACACCCTAAGGGCTCTCCTGTATTCCAGACACACTCTTCCTTACCTTCAGTGGGGAGCATTAGTCCAATTTCCCCTTGGTGGTCAGGATCAATCACCCCAACCAACAAAATAACTCTCTTCTTTGCCTGCTGATTCGTAGGCACGAGAAGCCCAAAGTGACCAGGTGGCAAATCAAAGGAATCATTGCTGTATCTCCTGATGGAAGCTTTCCTCTCTCTGGATCTAAGACTGCCGCAACCTAGGGCTAGGGTTCAGGATCTGAAGGAGGGGTCACACAAATGAAAACACTAGACAAGAAATATGAACTTAGAAGGCATGGGGGGCCAGGTGGAGACCTCTCTCTTGGAGAGGCACACTGAAACCTGGCCTTATCCACTTTTTATTCAGTTTTAGATACACATCTTGCCCTCAGTAAAGCACAGCAAACAGATAGCAGACAGACCGTCTCTAAGGTCAATAAAGATCAGTAAAGATCGGTACGGTTCAGTAAACATTTACTTTGAGGTTATTAGGTCAGGAAATTGCATTGAGCCACCGCTATCTCAACACAGCCCTGCTAACGCCCAAGGTCCATCAGCCTTCCACGTTCCTTGGTGCACTCTTATGACAGTATTGGGAAAATGGTGGCTTCCCGCATAAGACCTCCAGGCCAGAAGAGCATAAAGTTGCAGGGACAGGAAGCAAAAATTTTGCTGGTGGCTCACTAGGAGCAATAGTGAGTGGTCCACTCCCACTTCCTCCCCTTGATTCCTGGACCCATGAATCCTGGCTATGCGAGAGAGAGAACCATAGATTGGACACCGGCTCAGAGCATATACATCCTTCTGGAGAACCTTGCTCCAACTATGCAATGTATTGCCACCTAGCTGGCACTGTAATTAAGTCTTCAGAAGGCCATCCCACCTTTCCATCAAGCCAATGGCTACCATCACATGCTCAGACAACTCAGCCAGAACCTCCGCATCGTCCTCATTTCCTCTTTTGCCCTCACATGTCACTTCTCTGTCCTTAGTTTCAGGAAAGGGGTGGAGACAAGTCACAACATAGAGAAATGTGGAACAAAAAGGGGGACATGAAACTGTTCTGCTGACTCTGGGCCAACTTGGGTGAATTTCTCACGGACTGGTCAAGAGGTCAGGGTTTTCACATTGTTAACGTCCCAGCCACTACTGCCACCGCCAATCTGGGTCCAGGCCCCACCTTGCCACCTCCTCAGGATCCCGGGTACATGTGACTGCACCATGAATGTCAGTCATGATGCCCACTGCCTCCGTGCCTGTGGGCCTGGACCCACATATCTACATGCTGGCACCAGCCTATCTGCTTTGCTCACACACATGCTCCATTTTCAAATCTGACTTCACGTATATAACAAAAGCTCAAATACAAAACGATTAAGAATTTCAGTCCTAGCTGGTTTGTCTCTGTGGATAGAGCGTCAGCCTGCGGACCAAAAGGTCCCAGGTTCGATTCTGGTCAAGGGTACAAACTTTGGTTGCGGGCTCCTCCAACTAATCGATGTGTTTCTCGCACATTGATGTTTCTCTCTGTCTTTCCCTCTCTCTTCCACTCTCCCGAAAAATCAGTGGGAAAATATCCTCAAGTGAGGATTAAAAAACAAAAAAGAGAGAAAAGAATTTCAGACAGCAACAGCAGAGCATTAAAGCAAGCATGAGGCAGGGGGCTTCTGACTCCAGGGCCCTATGCAAAGGTTGCACACCACATGCAGGAGGCCAGCTCTGGTCACATTTAATGACATCTATGTACAGAAATTTGATTCATTGATACAGAGAACTTGTTTTTATTTAGGTTATCTGTCTTTCTCTTAATAATCCTGCTTGATTTTCATTAGCTTGAATGCTTTGTCAGAGCTGAAAAGCAGATTCTGTCTACTTTTTCCCCATACAGGAAAAATAGCTTCATAATTTTTTTTAAAAAAAAAATAGAATTTTTAAATTGCCCAGCTGGCGTGGCTCAGTGGTTGAGTGACAACCTATGAACCAGGCGGTCACGGTTTGATTCCCAGTCAGGGCACATGCCTGGGTTGCAGGCTCAATTCCCAGTGTGGGGTGTGCAGGAAGCAGCCGATCAATGATTCTCTCTCATCATTGATATTTCTATCTCTCTCTCCTTCCTCTCTGAAATCAATTTAAAAAAGAGATAAATTTCTTTTAAAAATTTAAAAAAAATGATTTAAACTAATTTCCAGAAAGGGAATGTACAGCTTACAGATTATTGGGGTAACAGGATAGTCTTCCATAGAAAATCAAAGTATAATTAACTAGGATGAGGCCATACGACATCCATGAAACAAAAATAGGTTGGCATTGAAAAAAAATAACTTGAAAATTAAACTTAAAAATATTATAGTTAAACTTGCAAAATATTTAAATTAAGTAAATAGCTAACTGGATGCATCTGGCACATAATTTAATGAACCAAAGGGTCAAATTATGGGATTTTCCTAGCAGGCTATACAAAGGAGTAAATGAACAGAAAAGATGTGCGAAATGTTGAAACATTTAAGATCGATCCAAAAGTGTCAGCATCTATCGTTTAATAGTCATTGGAGAGAAAAGGCAAGAAATGACAAATTTAAAACATTACAGAATCGAATAAAAAAAATAGCAGACCCAGTTCCAGCAGAGTGAATGAGGATGTTCACAGAGTAAGTTGGAGACGTTTCTGTCATTTCTCTGGACTCTAAAACAGTGTAAAACCCATAGAGGCTCAGATTCCTCATTTTTAAAAGTATTTATAACCGAAGGACTTGTATGCATGCATATAAGCATAACCAATGGACATAAGACACTGGGGGAGAAGGGAAGCCGGGGGAATGTCAAGAAGGGGGAAAAAAGGAGACATATATAATACTCTTTGTAATTATTCAAGCAATAAAACAAATTTTTTTTAAAAAAGTATTTATAATAGTACATTTGTCTCCAGCTATAATGTAGAGTAAATATATTCATGTGGAAAATCCTTTAAGAAATTACTGGCATACAGTCAGAGAAAGATAAATACCACATGATCTCACTCATTTGTGGAATATAGAGAACAACATAGACTGATGAACAGGGACAGATCCAAAGACAGAGAAACAGCGATCAGACTATCAATCCCCAGAGGGAAAGTAGGGGAGGGTGGGGGTAAGGGGAAGAGATCAACCAAAGGACTTGTATGCATACATATAAGCCAAACCAATGGACACGGACAACAGGAGGATGAGAGCATGAGTGGGTGGGGGGGGTTGGGGGTTAATGGGGGGATGAGGACACATTTGTAATACCTTAACAATAAAGAAATTAAAGATAAAAAAAGAAATTACTGGCATAGAATAAGAGCAATGAAACGTGCTAGTCAAATAAAATAACCAGTTGGGCAAGTTATTGCCCTTCCTATCAAATGAGAATATATAAGGGAACTTAAGTATTGATGGGATTTTAAAAAATATGTATTTTATTGATTTTTTACAGAGAGGAAGGGAGAGGGATAGAGAGTTAGAAACATCGATGAGAGAGAAATATCGATCAGCTGCCTCCTGCACACCCCCTACTGGGGATGTGCCCGCAACCATGGTACATGCCCTTGACCGGAATCGAACCTGGGACCCTTCAGTCCGCAGGCTGACGCTATATCCACTGAGCCAAACCGGTCAGGGCTTGACTGGATGTTTTATGTTGGACACTATCAATTCTGCCATTGACAGGATTTGGGACATGTCAGGATCCAAGTGAAGGCCCTTTGGATAATTTTCCCTGAGTGATATAGAGAAAAGTATTTGTCCCAAGTACTTCCTGGAGCTTCAGAGCCTCAATCGTGTTTGTCCCTAAATAATCACATGTATTAACTAATAACTTTCTCATGTTTTCTAGAAGCAGGAGCTTCTAACAAATGTCCTTGTTTGCCCTGCAAAAGGAAGGTTTTCTGAGTAAGCTGTATCTAAGGCACCTTAGCCTGTAATCTGATGCTCAGCTCAAAATTACTCTATGCCTGGCCAGTTTTCTCAATGGTTAGAGCTTCAGCCCGCAGACTAAAGGGTCAAAAGTTGGATTCTTGTTCAAGGGCAGAGTTCGGTTGAGGTTTGATCCCTGACCCCAGTCAGGGTGCATGCGGGAGGCAACCAATTGATGTGTCTCTCTCACATCAATGCTTCTCTCTCTCCCCCTCCTCCCTCTCTTCCACTCTCTCGCTAAAAATCAATGGAAAAAATACCCTCAGGTGAGGATTTAAAAACATTACTCTCTCTGGTTGATAATATTTTTGTTTTGTTTTTCTTTTGTTTTTTTATTTTTTTTATTAATATATATTTTATTGTTGATAGTATTACAGATATCTCCCATCTCTACCCTGTTGCCCCCATCCTCTCATCCCCTCCCTCCCTCTGTTGGGGTCCAGCCCCAGCAGGTCCAGGGGTTCCCAAAGGTGTGAATGGAGTCGGCGAAGAAGGAATGACATGGAGGCAGCATTCAGATGATCATGGTTGATAATATTTTTGAACTCAACTTTCTGGAAATGTAGTGTTTAACTTCAGGAGCACTGTGCTATAAAATTACTTTCAAGCACACAAGCCATCATGGTCAAGGCAATTTGGCTCCGAGCATTCCTAAGTGTGTTCAAGGCAAAAGCATTCCAGAAAGTGGTACAAGATAACCATCATAAATACCATTTGTTGATTTCTCACTATATGCCAGTCATTGTGTCTAATTTAATTCTCCTAAAAGTTCTGTGATGTTAACATTATTTGCTTTTGATAAATGTGGAAATGCATTCTCACATACCATAAATTGAGCGATTTTCTTAAGGCAACAGGTAGGAAGATTCAGAGCTGGGTTTGAATCCAGACCAATGTTTCTTCATTTTTTTTGTAATTGTATTTTTTTATTCATATATGAGCATTTATTCCAATAATGCCGGCAGTATGGGGAAGCAGCAGGTCATCCACGAAAGTCTGCTGTGCACCTCCCCATAAACCAGCTACTTATATGGGATAGAAGAACAAAGATTACATGGGGGAGTATGCAAATGGAATAAGAATGGGTACCATATAATGGTTACAGATTATACGCAATGTGGGCTGGGGGTTTGCAAAGGGCAGGGGCAACTGGGACTCCATTGTTTCCTTTCTGAGACCAAGTTGTTAATCTTTCCATGATAATAGGCAGTTCTTGGAACTCCCATGTCCCAGGGCCTTCCAACTCTCAGCCAGGTTAGAATGTGCTTTCTAATCAGAACAGAACAATCACGGTTAACAGAGAGTTAATATTTCTGGCCCTAACATTCCCCACTGGTATTTTTATCATCTCATATCTATGATACTAGTTTTAGGTAGAAAGTTTCATCCTGCATCCCCTCGAACTGCTTTCAAGGCACAAGTAACTCTATTTTTAACTTTCTCCCTAATAATAAAGTGTACATTTATTAGCAAAGCCCTGTGAGACCTCACCTTTGTTGGTCTCTCCAGTTTCAGTTGTTTATCTCCATTCTGCCCCTTTCTCACTGTGCTCTAGGAGCATTGGTGTTTTTGCTGTTCATATTTTTTGCTGATCTTACTTCATGACATTGCTACTTGATGTTCCTTCTTCCTAAAATACACTTCTTCAAAATCTGCACACTACCCTCATCTCATCATTCGGGTCTCAAGTCAAATGTTAATTCCTCAAAGATTTCTCCACAACTCCTAGCTATAGCCCAGGGCATACAAGTATGTCTGACACATACGAGGCACCAAATAAATATTTACTTTCTAAAATTCTGGTATCTTGCCCTGCTGGAGTAGCTCAGTGGCTGAGCATCAACCAGTGAACCGGAAGGTCACAGTTTGATTCCTGATCAGGGAATATGCCCGGGTTGTGGACTCATCCCCAGTAGGGGGTGTGCAGGAGGCAGCCGATTGATGATTCTCTCTTATCATTGATGTTTCTCTCTCTCTCCCTCCCTTTCTGAAATCAATAAAAATATATTTAAATAAATAAAATACTGGTATCTTAAAGTACCATTACACACACACACAGCATTAATTAAGCTTCTATGAAGTATGTGAGCCTATTGTAGTCACCCCATAGAGAATCAATAGTTTATTAACTCACATAATGAGGCTTTCTGGGGAGAGCAGGACCAAGACTCATTTGAGAGAGCTGGGAAAAGAGACTGATTTAGGGCTTTATGGTGGTTAAGAGCTGGCCCTGGGGTGAGGGTTCCTGTGAACTGGGGCTACTGTGGTTCAATGTTCTGTCAGAGTTCTTTATCCACGTGCCCAGATGTGGGGCAGAAGATAGGAAAAGAGTAAGGCTTCAAAACTGTCAATGGTCAAACAACAACAAAAATGGAGTCCAACTTGTTATTACACACTACCCCACTCTCCTTCACATCAGAAATCTCCCCATCTGAGCTCTGGTCATCTAAACCCTGACGTCACCCTTCTTTTTTTCTTCCAATACCCCCTTCCACAAAAACAACAAGGTTTTTGCTTCCTTGCCTATGTGTTAAAGTGTCAAGAAGGGAAATCTTTCTTCAGTGCTTAGTCATGACCCAGTCCTTGTACCCAGTGTTTGTGTAACTGTCGACCTGCCAGTCTGATCCACAGCTCTGCTGGACTCTACCTTCCTCTCTTCTCACAAACCTGCCTCTTCCTATTCTCCCTTCCTCCCTACCATCAGAGAATCCACAAGAACACGAACGAACACGAACACACACACACACACACACACACACACACACACACGCAGATCATTTTCAAAACGTGTTGATTTTATTGTCACCATCAATGTACCCTTTTGGGGGTGTGATTTAGTCTCTATGGGTTGGCTGTTTCTGCAGAGCCTCCACTAGAGACATGAGGATAGTTGTAGCTCTCTGCACTCTACTACACACAGGGCACTACACAGGCAGAATCTGAGTCCCTACGAATCAGGAGAGCTGCTGGTGTAACTCCCAATCCAAAGGCAGAAGATGAGATGAGATGCTCCAGGTCCAATAGTGAGTCAGGGAAGGGGATGAATTTCTCTTTCTTCATTTTGTTCTATCTAGTCTCTCATCAGTTTTTATAATAGCCACTCACAATGAGGAGGGCAATCTACTTTACTGAGTCTACAGATCCAAATACTCATTTCATCTGGAAACACCCTCACAGACATACCCAGATAGCATGTTTAGTCTGGGCACCCCATGGCCAGTCCAGCTGACACAGAGTTAACCATCACAAGTTGAGTTACACATCACAAGGGGTCACAACAAGTTGACCCCTTATCAACCTGACACACATACACATCTCCTTAAAGGATACTTAGTCTCAAATGGAGATAATAACAAGGTCATTATTTCACCTAACATGATACAACTATCATGGATCAAGGTGAAAATGAACTAACCCTTTCCCCAGAAGAGGAGTTAAAGTCCTTGAGAAATATTACAGAAATAAAAATTAAAACAAAACTGAGATACCATTTCTCACCATCTCTCATATGTTGCTGGCAGAACTGCAAACTAAGACTTGCAGAGGGTCATTTAGCAGTATCTTTACATGTGTACTTACATTTTGACCCAGCAATCCCATTTTTCTGAATTTACCTCAAAATATACTTCTAACAAAATAAAAACATACATATTTGATTATTAATTGCAGCATTGTTTATAATTGCAAAATATTATAAACAATTTAAATGCCAACACATAGGCGAGTTGTTGAGCAAACTTGGTACATCCACATAATGGAGTACTAGACAGCTATGAAAATGAATAAGGAAAATCTCTATGAACCAAACTGATATCTAGAATGTTTATCATTAAGTTAAAAAGATAAGTCTAGAGAAGTTTATTCTACTCTAATTTTTATGTAACAAATGAAGGGAAATAAAAGAACATTTATAGATGAAACACAAAAAGGAAACCAGAAACAAATAACATTGGCTACGTACAAGGAGTAAAAAGAGTGGGGAAGAGAGGAAGTTTTATCATTTCTATGTATATAGTTTTGAATAGTGTAGGCATTTTATAATTATGTTAATGTTCTACATATTAAAAAGATAAAATAAAATCAACAAGGATAGGAGAACAATAATCCAAAAACTAAATGAAAACATACAAATGATTCCAACCACAGCTTTCCCCTTTATCCACAGGGGATATGTATCAAGACCCCTCAGGGGATCCCCCTAAAATCATGGATAGTGTCAAACCCTATATATATTGTACTATGTTTTTTTCCTATACATATATACACACATACATACTATGATAAAGTTTAATTGATAAATTAGGCAAAGTTAAGAGATTAACATCAATAACTGATAATAAAATAAAACAATATATGACCTTTCTTTGGCATACCTGAACTGCTGGCATCACAACTCTTACACGTTGGGGCCATTATTAAGTAAAATTAGAGTTACTTGAACACAAGCACTGCAGTACTATGACAGTCAATCTGATAACTGAGACAGCTACAGGTATTGTGTACAGCATGGATACACTAGACAAAGGGATGATTTACATCCCAGGCAGGACAGAACAGGGTGGCACACGATTTCATCATACTACTCAGAATGGTGCACAATTTAAAACGTATGATTGTTTCTTTCTGGAAATTTCTATTTCATATCTTTAAACCACAGTTGACCCTGGGAAAGTGTAACTGTAGATAAAGGGGAATTACTGTATACTTCAACGAACTAACAAGCACACTCAAGGGACAAAATGGAGAAATTCCTACCAAGATACAAACTACTGAAACTAATTCAAGAAGAAATAGACAATCTATGGCAAATGAAGAGATTAAATTAGTAATCAAGGAACTACCCACAAAGAAAAGTCCAGGCCCATATGACTTCACTGCTGAATTTTAGCAAACATTTTAAAAAAACAATTATCATTGTTCACAAACTCTTCCAAGAAACATAAGGGAAAAGAACACTTCCCAACTCATTTTATGAGGCCAATATTACCCTGATATTAAAACCAGACAAGGACTACAGCTGCCATGGATACTGATTCCTCTAATGGATTTGAGCAAAGTAAATTGAAAACCTTCTGGAAAGGATTCGCCATTCAGAACATTTGTGAATCACAGGAAGAGGTCAAAATATCAACATTAACAAGAGTTTGAAAGAAGCCGATTCCAACCCTCATGGGTGACTTTGAAGGGTGCAAGACCTCAGTGGAGGAAGTAACTGCAGATGTAGTGGAAGCAGCAGGAGAACTAGAGTTAGGAGTGGAGCCTGGAGATGGAACTAAATCACTGCAATCTCATGATACAACTTGAACAGATGAGGAGTTTCTTCTATGGATGAGCAAAGAAACTGGTTTCTTGAAATGGATTTACTCCCGGTGAAGATAATTTACTCCTCGTGAAAATGCCTAGAAACCTAATTGCAAAATAACATTTTCACTAAAAAAACACAGGGCTCCTTGCAGAAACAGCTGATTCCAGGTCTGGGACAGAAAGGGTGCCTGGTGAAGCTGTAACATCATTTCATACCACCAGCAAGGAAGCTAGAAACGAACAGGGTCCTGTCCAAGGGACTCAGGAGCCAAAGATGGGACAATTTGAACATTACTAAGGTGGAAACACACTGAATACATTTCAATGCATAAATTCATAATGATCCTTTTGAGAAAACCTTATTGGTCACATTTGGAAGACTAGAGAAATAGTTCATTATATTGAAAACTGGTGAATAGAGGGAAAGAATCAAGCACAATTCTTGTTTGTTTTATGTATAATCATATCTCAGACTATAATAATCATCTTTATACAGAGAAGTTTCTCTTTCTAGAAATAGCCCAGCTAATAAGTAAAGAATGATACAATATAAATATAACCGTTTTGTAAACCCTCATGAAATAATGGATCTGAGAAAAGATTATTAATAGCTGAGTTGCTAACATCACAAAAAAAGGGACATTATTGTGTCCAGATGGAAGTACCCAAGACCACATGCCAAATAATCAAACATAAATCTCTCAAACCCTATATTTAAATACCAGGTTACAGGAATGCAAGGAAGAATAGAATATGTTAAACAATACCTTAGGGTTTCAGGGAGCAAATTTCAGACCATGGATAATTCTACAGGACAAAAAAGACCGAGTTTCTTGAACAAATAAATTGCAAGGGAAACAAAGGGGAGGTGGAGCAATTATATATTAAAAGAGACTTTAGAGTCATGCCACCTAATAGCAGTGTATGGACTTTGAGTAGTGATTCAAAGAAACTAAAAAAATCTGAGCCTCTGACCACCCTCCAATCTCTTTTCCTTCGGAACCATCCTCAGCCTCTGAAACCAGTCAACACCGTTTTTGATCTTAACGCCTTATTGCCGAACAGCCATGAGCTCCCAAATTCGTCAGAATCTTTCCACTGAGTGGAGGCTGCCATCAACCGCCTGGCCAACCCGCATCTGCGGGCCTCCCACACCTACCTCTCTCTGGGCCTCTATTTCCATAGTGACCATGTGGCTCTGGAGGGCGTGGGCCACTTCTTCCGAGAGTTAGCTGGGAAACTCAGCATGGTGGCCGCATTCTCTCCAGAACGTGCTGAAGCCTCCCCAAGAGTGGGCAAAACTCAGGATGCCATGGAAGCCACCATGGCCTTGGAGGGGAACCTGAACCAGGCCCTTTTGGACCTGCAGCCCTGGTTCTACCCGCACAGACCCTCAGCTTTGTAACTTCCTGCAGAACCACTTCCTGGGTGAGCAGGTGAAACTCATCAAGAAGATGGGCTACACTTGATTCACCTCCACAGCCTGGCCACCCCAAGCTGGGTTGGGTGAGTATCTCTTCCAAAGGCTCGCCCTCAAGCACAACTAGGACCCTTTGGAGCCCAGAGGCCTTTCAGGGCCCCTCTGCATCCCATGGTATCTGGCTCTTGCCTGAGCCTCTCCCTGAAACCCCTAGCCATCCTTTTAACCACCCTGTAGCCCTCTCCCATGCATTGGACCAATGGAAACAATAAAGCTTTTTATAAAAAGCTTTAAAAGAGCTTTAACAACAACAACAACAAAAACACACCAAAAAACAGACAAGGACATTACAATAAAAGAAAACTATAGACCAATAAATATTATGAATATGAATGTAGAACTCTTCAAAACTACTAGCAAACCAAATTCAAAAACATATTTTAAAAATTATACATCATGATCAAGTAGGATTTACACCAGGGATGCAAGGTTAATTCAACATTCAAAAATCAATTGATGTAATATATCATGTCAAGAGAATAAAAACAAAAATCATATGATCATCTGAACAAACAAAGAAGCATTTGACTAAATCATTAGGACTACACTAAAAAGCTATTAGGACTAATAAATGAGTTTAGCAAGTTGAAAAATATAAATCAATATAAAAATCAATTGTATTTTATACACTTGCAATGAACAATCCAAAAATAAAATTAAGAAAACAATTCCAAAAATTTTAAGTGCTTTAATATTAGAAAAAATAATCATATTCACAATAGCATAAAAAGAATAAAATACTTCTTAAGAATAACTTAGACAGGGAGAAACCAAGATGGCGGCATAGGTAAACACCAGAAATTGCTGCCTTGCACAACCACTTCAAAACTACATCTAAAAGACGGACATCATCCAGAACCACAGGAAGTCTGGCTGAGTGGAAATTCTACAACTAGAAGGAAAGAGAAAAGCACACTGAGACTCAGAGGAGGTGCAGAAGTAAAGTGCTGAGGTGGGAGGCGCACGCAGAAAGGGCTGGCAACTGAGGACACAGTTGTCTTTTTCAATTGGGAGGGAGTCTCAAGCTTCTGACTGCTCTGAACTCCAGTTCTAGGCGAGTCTCTGGGGACCCAGACTCATACGGGGAGAAACTGGACTGTAGGGCATTGGGCAGAACTTGAGGGTGGCTTTCTCTCAAAGGTGCTTGCAGCAATTATCGCAGGACACTGAGACCCGGTGCCTCTTAGGGCAGGGCTGAGGATCAGCCATTGCTGTTTGCTCCACCCTGTTGATTCCCTAAGACCCCACCCCACCCAAGCTGTGCACAGAGGCGTTTGTATATGAATGGCCTGGCCCTTTGCAATCTAAAATTACCTAAAAAACTGCAGCTGGGTCAGAGAGACCCAGAACATCCAAAAGAAAGCCCAAGGCCCCACAGCAGCTTACATTGCTTCACAGCTGGGCCTCATCTGGGAACCTCCAAACCCCAAACAAAGAAGAGGAATCTGCAGATCTCTCCATGGCTCCTGCTGGGTAGCCTCAGGCAGAAGCTAAATTAGCACCTCCTTAGAGATCCAAGAGCCAGTGTACCCAGTGGTCAGAGTGGGACCATCCAGATTACAACTCCTCAGATCCATAAGGGACACACTCAGGGGGCAGACTCAGTGAACACCAAAGCCCCACTGAAGCAAATCTTGCCCCATAAGTGTGTCTCCAGCACAGAAGTTCTTCCACTGTAGACACAGCTGATTCTCACAGCCAAATGGCCTGGAGGTCAATTCCTCCCAGTGATAACTACAACAATCAAGGCTTAACTACAACAAGACTGTGCACACAGCCCACAAAGGGGTGCACCAAGAGTTTCCACCTCAGGTACTTGGGGAGGTTGAGCCACTGGACCCTATAGGACACCTAGCACACAAAGCCACTCTATCAACACAGGGAAGCAGCCAAAATGTGGAGACAAAGAAACAGGTCACAAATGACAGAAATGGAGGAAAGCAAACTACTGGATATAGAGTTCAAAACCACGGTTATAAGGTTTTTCAAAAATTTTCTAGAAACCGCCGATAAATTTAGTGAGGTCCTCGATAAATCTAGTGAGACCCTCAAGATATGAAAAAGGACCAACTAGAAATTAAGCATACACTGACTGAAATAAAGAATAATATACAGAGATCCAACAGCAGACCAGAGGATTGCAAGAATCAAGTCAAAGATTTGAAATACGAAGAAGTAAAAAACACCCTCCTGAAAAGCAAAAAGAATCCAAAAATATGAAGATAGTATAAGGAGCCTCTGGGACAACTTCAAGCATACCAACATCCGAATTATGGGGGTGCCAGAAGAAGAGAGAGAGCAAGATATTGAAAACCTATTGGAAGAAATAATGACAGAAAACTTCCCCTACCTCGTGAAAGAAATAGACTTACAAGTCCAGGAAGCACAGAGAACCCCAAACAAAAGGAATCCAAAGAGGACCAACCAAGACATATCAGAATTAAAATGCCAAGAGCAAAAGACAAAGAGAGAATCTTAAAAGCAGCAAGAGAAAAACAGTTAGTTACCTACAAGGGAGTACCCATACAATTGTCAGCTGATTTCTCAACAGAAACTTTGCAGGCCAGAAGGGAGTGGCAAGAAATATTCAAAGTGATGAATACCAAGAACCTACAACCAAGATTACTTTACCCAGCAAAGCTATCATTCAGAATTGAAGGTCAGATAAAGAGTTTCACTGATAAGAAAAAGCTAAAGGAGTTCATCACCACCAAACCAGTATTATATGAAATGCTGAAAGGTATTCTTTAAGAAGAGGAAGAAGAACTAAAAGGTAAAGATAAAAATTATGAACCACAAATACATATCTATCAACAAGTGAATCTAAAAATCAAGTGAATAAAAAATCTGATGAACAGAATAAACTGGTGAATAGAATAGAATCAGGGGCATAGAAAGGGAGTGGACTGACAATTCTCGGGGGGAAAGGGGTGTGGGGGGTGCAGGAAGAGACTGGGCAAAAATAGTACACCTTTGGATGAGGACAGTGGGGGGGTGGTAAGGGCAGAGGGTGGGGTGGGAACCGGGTGAAGGGGAGCTATGGGGGGGGGGGGAGAAGAACAACTGTAATAATCTGAACAATAAAGATTTAATAAAAAAGAAAAGAACAACTTAGCCAAAGGAGTATAAAACTTGTAAATTAAAAACTACAAAACATTATTGAAAGAAATTTTAAAAGAAGACCTAAATACATGGAAAGATTTCCTATGTTCAAGGATTGGAAAACTTAATTTTGTTAAGATGGCAATAGTCCCCAAATTGATCTACAGATTCAATGAAATCCCAATTGATATCCCAGCTGCCTTAGTTACAGAAATTGACAAGTTGGTTTTTAAATTCATATGAAATTGGAAGGGTCCCAAATAGCCAAAACCATCTTGGAAAGTAACACAATAGGAGGACTCATATTTGTTAATTTCAAAACTTACTACAAAGCTACAACAATCAAGATAATGTGGTACTGGCATGAGACTGCACATATAGACCAATAAAATTAAAACTGAGAGTCCAGATATAAACCCATAGTCCATGATCAGTTGATTTGCAACAAGAGTGCCAAAATCATTCAATGAGAAAAGACTAATCTCTCCAACAAATGCTGCTTTGACAACTAGATAGCCACATTAAAAAGAATAAAACTGTAACTCTACCTCACAGCATATATAAAAATTAATAGAGATATATGCACCCCTATGTTTATTGCAGCATTATTCATGGTGGCAAAGACATGCAAACAACCAAAGTGTCCTTAAATAGATGATTGGATCAAGAAGATGTGGTACATGTAGACAATGGACTTAGCCATAAGAAAGATGAAATAGGTGGAAGGGAGGGAGGGAGGGAGAGAGGAGAAAAAAAGATGAAATACTGCCATTTGGGACAACATGGAGAGATCTTGAAAATATCATGCTAGCCCTAGCCAATTTGGCTCAGTGAATAGAGCATCAGCCTGTGGACCAAAGGATCCCAGGTTCGATTCCAGTCAAGGGTACATAACTTAGTTGCAGGTTCCTCCCCAGCCCAGGCCCTGGTTGGGGCTCTTACAGGAGGCAATCAATCAATATGTTTCTCTCTGTCTTTCCCTCTCTCTTCCACTCTCCCTAAAAATCAATGGAAAAATATCCTCAGGTGAGGATTAACAAAGACAAAACTAAACTAAACAAAACAAAAATATATCACGCTAAGTGAAACAAGTCAAACAGAAAAAGTCAAGAACTATATGATTTCAATCATATGTGGGATATAAAACTGAAAGCAACAGATGAGCCAACAAGAAAAACAAACAAACAATAACTTGTGGACACAGACAACAGTATGGTGGTTACCAACTGGAAGGGGGATGGAGGGAGGTAGTAAAGGCTAAAGGGGTCAAATATATGGTGATGGAAGAAGATTTGACTTTCATGTATCATAGAAATGTTCACTTGAGACCTATATAATTTTATTAGCCACTGTCACTCCAATAAATTTAATTTTAAAAATAGTCCATAGAAATTCTTACCATTTGCAACAGCATGGATGGAACTGGAGAGCATTACGCGGACTGAAATAAGCCAGTCTGAGAAAGATAAATATCACATGATCTCACTCATATGTGGAATATAATGAACAACATAAACTGATGAACAAAAATAGAACCAGAGTCATAGAAGCATCAAACAGACTGTCCGACCTATGAGGGAAGGTGGGGGTGAGGGGGTAAGAGATCAGCCAAAGGACTTGTATGCATACATATGAGCATGACCAATGGACACAGACGGGGCGGGGAGTGAGGGCATGTGCTGGGGGGTGGGGGTGGCAGGAGAGAGGTCAATGGGGGAGAAAGGAGACTTATATAATACTTGAAAGTCAATAAAGAATTTAAATTATATATATGTATATATATGTGTATTATATATATGTATTATATATGTATATATATAATATATGTATACATATATAATATATGTATTATATATGTATATATGTATTATATATATATATATATATATAATGTGAGCCTCAAATGTTAACCTCAGGTATAATTTCAGATTTTCTAGTAGTCACATTGTAAAAAAAAAGTAAAAACAAGAGGATTTAATTGAATAATATTTATGTAACATCATATATGTAAAACATTATAATTTCAACACAATATAAAAATTATTAGACATTTTTAAATAGGCCATAGGCCTAAATGTATAAGCTAAAACTGAAAAACTCATAGAAGAAAGCATAGGCATAAATCTTCATGATCTTGGATTTGGCAAAGCATTCTTAAACGTAACACCAGAACCATAAGCAACAAAAGAAAAAAAAAAGTAGATAATTGTTACTTCATCAAAATTTAAAACTTTGTACTTCAAAGGATACCCTCAATAAAATGCAAAAAAACACACAGAATGGGAAAAACTATTTACAAATCATATATCTCATAAGGGACATATACCTAAAATATATGAAGAACTCGTACAACTCTATAATAAAAAGACAAGTAATACAGTTAAAATGGGCAAATGACCTGAGCCTACATTTCTCCAAGGAAGATATCCAAATGGTCAATAAGAATGTGAAAATAAAAAATAAAACAAAAAAACAAAAAACAAAACAAAAACAAAAAAAGAATGTGAAAATATTCACATTATCCTTCATCATGAGCGAAATTCAAATCAAAACCACAATGAGATACCACTTCACATCCACTAGGACTTTCAGAATCAAAGAGTCAGAAAATAAAAAGTGTTAGAGAAGATATGGAGAAATCAAAACCGTCATACACTGCTTATAGGAATGTAAATGGTGCAGCCACTGTGAAAAGCAGTCTGACATTTCCTCAAAGGATTCAACATAGAGTTACCATAGGACTAAGGAATTCCACTCCTAGGTTTCAACTCAAAAGAGTTCAAAGAAGCGCATGTTCAAACAAAAACTTGTACACAAATATTCATAACAGCACTATTCAGAATAGCCAAAAGTTAGAAACAACCCAAATGTCCAGAATCCTGATGACTGGATAAAGAAAATGTTTATCCACACAATAGAATATTACTCAACCATGAAAAGGAATAAAGTCCTGATTCATGCTACCAGGTGGAAAAACTCTGAAAACATCACCATAAGTGAGAGAAGCCAGACACGAAAGGCCACATATTGTATGATTCCAATTTTATCAAATGTCCAGAATGGGGAAATGTATAGAGACAGAAAGCAGATTAGTGGTTGCCTAGAAGGGAAAGAGGAGGTTGGCTAAAAGGTAGGAGCTTCTTTTTGAGTGATTACAATATTTTAGATTTGTGGTGATGGCTGCACAACTCTATGACTGTACTACAATTATTAAATTGACCCTAGCCAGTTTTGCTTAGTGGATAGAGCGTTGGCCTGTGGACTGAAGGGTCCTGGGTTCGATTCCACCCAAGGGCATATGCCCAGGTTTCAGGCTCAATCCCCAGTAGGGGGTGTGCAGCAGGCAGCCAATCAATGATTCTCTCTCAGCATTGATGTTTCTATCTCTCCCTCTCTCTTCCTCTCTGAAATCAATAAAGATATATTTTTTAAATTAAATTAATAAATTGTACACTTTGAGTGAGTGAATTATATGACATGTGAATTATATATCAATAAAACTGTGGGGGTTTTTTAAACAAAAAATGAGTAAAGCAATTATAAAAGATTATATAGAAAAAATACACGTGATATGAAGAGGCAATTCCCAGAATAGGAAATACAAATGGCCAATGCACAAGATATGGTGTTGACCTCATTAGTAGGCAGAGAAATGTAAAGTAAAGCAGAGACACTTTTTTATTTAACTACAGCAGATTGGCAAGAATCATGAGAGAATATAACATACCATGCTTGAAGTGATGCAAACAAATGGTCTTTTCACAAATTGCTAGCTAGAATTTAAATTGGTCAATATTTCTGCAAACTACATGTAATGCCCATATCCACTACATTTAAAATACTCATCTCCTTCGACTTCCTAAGCCATGTTGTAAGACTCTCTCTAATGGAAATAATGTATGTGTGACTGTATTTAGGAGCATTTGTAATGGCAAAATGAAGATTAGTTGGAAATGGAGAGATGTCTGTGATTTTTTTTTTGTTAATTTCAAAAAGCGAGTGTCAGGTCTATTTTAATCCAATTTTTGTAAAATCAAAAAGCAATAAATGTACTAGTATATGTGTATACACATATTTTGGGTTTTTTAATATATTTTTATTGATTTCAGAGAGGAAGGCAGAGGGAGAGGGAGAGAGAAACATCAATGATGAGAGAGAATCATTGATCGGCTGCTTCCTGCACGCCCCACACTGGGGATCGAGCCTGCAACCCGCGCATGTGCCTTTGGCCAGAATCGAACCCAGGACCCTTCAGTCCGCAGACTGATGCTCTATCCATTGAGCCATATCAGCTAGGGCCACATGTTTTATTATATATGTATACATGTGCTTATGTATACATATATATTTTCAAGGAAATCCATGTGGAAGAATATATATGTCAAGCTGTTAATAGCTTGGGGAGGGAGGGGCGCAGATAATTACACACTTTTATTCTTGTGTACATTTTTGTATTGCTTCCTAGTTTTAAGAAAAGGCACAAATTTTGCAATTTGACAGGTAACATTTTAAATTAAGAACGGAGGGGGGGGGGGAGAAACTAGAGAAGGGAACCAGCTGTGTGGGGCCATTTCTGTGTGCGCTCCTTTTACAGACAGTGCGGCGGCTCCAGGCGTCGCGTCTATGCGGGGGATTACAGTAACCCGGTTGTCAGTGATGAGTCAGAGTGCGTGGTGCTGATGCTGCTGCCATTTCATCACCTCTGCGAGCGCAGCATCCATCCCTCCGCTCTCCCAGCGCCTGGGCCTACCTCGCCTCGGGCTCCCAGTCAAGCGATGTGCTCGCAGCCGATCTAGATCCGGACCGAGCCGCACTCTCCGAGGGCGGGGGGGGGGGGGGGCCTCGGCGGGACGCCCCCTCTCGCCGCTCAGGGCCAGGGATACGGAGACCTGCCGAGCCCAGCCATGGAGGCCATCTGGCTGTACCAGTTCCGGCTCATTGTCATCGGGGATTCCACGGTGGGCAAGTCCTGTCTGATCCGCCGCTTCACCGAGGGCCGCTTTGCCCAGGTTTCGGACCCCACCGTGGGCGTGGATTTCTTCTCCCGTCTGGTGGAGATCGAGCCCGGAAAACGCATCAAGCTCCAGATCTGGGATACCGCGGGTCAAGAGAGGTTCAGGTGGGAGCGCAGCCGGGGCCCGCGAGCAGTGGGAGGGTCTTCGGAGCTTGCAAAGCCCCTGGGGATAGAGGACTTCCTGGTCCTGGTCGCGCCCGCCCGCCCCTAGAGAGATCCCGAAGGTCTGGGGGCTTCTGATGAAGCCCACCTCCAGCTAGCTGGGAGCGCCCTTCAGGGACAGAAGCGCCCTGGCAGGGAAGGCCGGTCAATAATACGTATTGCTGGCACAGCAACTCTCCCAACCTGCCCCTGGGTGGCTAAAAAATCAGTTGGAATCGATCACTGTCATTCATCAATCTCAGTCCCTATGCTACATACTTTTTAAAATGTTCCCAGGTCATCCCAACATGGATAGGCAGGTATAGACAGATGGTCCTGAGACAGGCATAGGTACAGATATCGATGTATTGTGTTCCATATATAGATACAGATACATACATCTATGCCTTATATATACGTACATATGACAGATGCTAAATGATTGATTCCCTCTTGCAACCAGCACACATTCAGTGATCATCCACTCCATGCCAGATTCAGGCTTGTTTCTGAGGAAACTTACACAAGGGGATGCCATGTAAACAAAACAGACACAGGCCCTTCCCTCTCAGAACCTCTGTGCTGACATGGGGGAGGGGAGGGGGACAGACAATCAGCAATTACACAACAGAGAATCTTGTTGATATTTGTATGCTCGCTCCCTACTAGAACTCGTAGCACGTAGTGAGCAATCAATGAACAGGTTGGATTTTCTCCTACAGCCCTTTGTTTTTCCTTTGGAGTGTGTCTCATTTGCAATTACAGAGGGAGGGAAGGCTACCTGGGGGCGATGAGGCTGGATGAGTAGGACAGAAAAAATGCCCAGGGAGAGGAAACAGCGTGTATAATTATAGACAGAAGTGGCAGAGAGCAATGTACACAGAAAACTTTGAGAGAGCAACTTGGGCTAAAGTCACATAGAGCATCACCCATGTTTCTGAGCATTTATTCATTTATCTATTGAACACCAGTTCAGCATAGAACGTACTGGTTAGGTAGTTGAAGAGCGGATAGGGAGAAGAGATAACTACAAACTTAAGTTGTCTCCAACTCCCCACTTCCACAAACAACACTGGCAAACACCCTGTACAGGTTCACTTTGAACTTGAGAATGCATTTCTCATACTGTAAGTGAAGGAAGATGTCTTCTTATATTTATGGGAACATCTGTATGAAGAGCCTTTTTCTCCCCACTGCTTATTGGTATTGGGTGATACTGATTTGTAAAGGTTCTTTTTTAGATTAGGAATATGTATGCTTTTCTATCACGGACATAGTAAAATATTTGCCCAGTTTGTCATTTGCCTTCGAACTTTGTTCAAGAAAATGTTTTGATGTACAGGTTTTAATTTTTATGCAGCCTTATGTTGTGCTTAGATAAGGCTTTGTTACTTTCTAAGTACTAGTGTAATGATGGATTTTAGAGTTTTGAAGGGATCTACAGCTTGCTTATTGATTTCTTGAGCCAAGCTGTTCACAAATCAAAACCTTTGATCATTGCATCCATGAGTCTTCATACACAAGGGAATCAGAACTGTTTTCATTCCCTAGGGCTGATTTGCCTGGTGCTAGAGACTTGATCTCATTTGTAAGGTTGGCTCTTGCCATCATCTAGTTTAGACTTTAATCCTCTGGACAATGTGCTATTACCATTGGGCCATTTGCCCTAAGCCTTGTGGCAAAAATGAATCACTCATTTTTGTCTTCTTCATCCAAGAAGACAGAAAACCTAAAAATAGACATAGATCAAAAAGCACAATAGTCTAAAGCAAGGGTGGGGAATGTCTGGCCCACGGGCCGTATAAGGCCCACGAAATCATTTGGTCTGGCCCTGCCAAGGCATTAGGGGTGAGTTAATTAAATATTTGACCAAATACAGCAGGCTAATTTTGAGGTTGATAATTTTGTATGGCCCGCCAATGATGTTATAAATATCCAAATGGCCCTTGGCAGAAAAAAGGTTCCCCACCCCTGGTCTAAAGCAAGTCATAGAAGCAAATGATCTATAGCCTCTAATAAGCTCTAAAATGCTCTAAGCAAAGTAGTATAATGTATATTGATAATGAAGCTCCTCTAATCAAGAAGTTTAAAAGAAGTACAGCAAATGTATTCTAATTGCAATGCTTTAAATAAATCATGTCATTTTAAAGGGAAGCTTTGGCTATTTAGGTGGTTTTTCCCAACTGGTGCCTCCTTATTCAGCCTCTGAAATGTGCCAGGAAACATGGCTGATAGGCACTTTGCTTGAGCCCTCTACAGACAGTCTCTCTCTTTCCTATTCCCAACCGGCCTGGAAAATAAAAACAAAGTTGTATTTTTCCTCACAGAAGAGACTGAAGATCCCTGTTAGATTGAAATAATAATAATAATAATAATAATAATAATAATAATAATAATAAAAACAATAATAGAAGGGCCCTAGCCCTTCAGTGGATAGAGCGTCGGCCTGCGGACTGAAAGGTCCCAGGTTTGATTCTGGTCAAGGGCACATGCCTGGATTGCGGGCTCGATTCCCAGTGGGGGGTGTGCAGGAGGCAGCCAATCAATGATTCTCTCTCATCATTGATGTTTCTATCTCTCTCTCCCTCTCCCTTCCTCTCTGAAATCAATAAAATTATATTTAAATAATAATAATAATAATAATAATAATAATAATAATAGAAAGACAAATGTGGTCATGATAAATGGGGAGAGAATTGCAATATACCTATATACTTATGAGCATTTTTCTGTCAACTACCATAAATTTATTTTTTTAAACCCTCACCCAAGGATATTTTTCAATTAATTTTTTTAGAGAGATAGGAGGGGAGGGAGGAGAGAGAGAGAGAGAGAGAGAGAGAGAGAGAGAGAGACATTGATGTGAGTGAGACACCGTGATGGGTTGCCTCTCACAAGTGTTCCAACTGGGGCTGGCCCTTGCAACTTAGGTTGCATCAGCCCGTGGACTGAAGGGTTCTGGATTTGATTCTGGTCAAGGGCATGTACCTCAGTTGCAGGCTCAATAGCCATCCCTGATCTATACAGGTGTGGGAGGCAACCAATCGATGCATCACTCTCACATCGATGTTTCTCTCTGTGTGTCTCTCCCCCTCACTTCCACTCTCTCTAAAAATCAATGGAAAAATATCGTCAGGTGAGGATTATCAGCAACAAAAATATAAAAGAAATACAGGATTTGGGGCGTGGCCTTTATTCTTTACTGTTTTCTTTTGTTTTAGATCCATCACTCGAGCCTACTACAGGAACTCAGTAGGTGGTCTTCTCTTATTTGACATTACCAACCGCAGGTCCTTCCAGAATGTCCATGAGTGGTTAGAAGAGACCAAAGTACACGTTCAGCCCTACCAAATTGTATTTGTTCTGGTGGGTCACAAGTGTGACCTGGATACACAGAGGCAAGTGACTCGCCATGAAGCAGAGAAACTGGCTGCTGCGTACGGCATGAAGTACATTGAAACGTCAGCCCGAGATGCCATTAATGTGGAGAAAGCCTTCACAGACCTGACGAAAGACATCTATGAGCTGGTTAAAAGGGGGGATATCTCAATCCAGGAGGGCTGGGAAGGGGTCAAGAGTGGATTTGTACCAAATGTGGTTCACTCTTCAGAAGAGGTTGTCAAATCAGAGAGGAGATGCTTGTGCTAGTCAGGCCTTTTTATTTCCAAAACATGCTCTCCAAGCTGAACTTGAAAGTGGCTGAAATGAATAGAATCCTTGTGTGACTGAAGAGAACTCAACCTTCCTTTTGGATACCAAGTGAGCCTCCTTCCCAAGGGGCACTCTGACAGGTTGTAGGCAGGGGAGTGGGGGAGCCTGGGTGCTGTGACTGGGGGACTAAATGACTGCCATGGGCCAGGCACTGTTTTGTGGCCCATGCTGGGCAGTGGCTGCTCCATGTGCCCTTTGTGGACCACATGTCAAGAGCCTGAGGTTTGGGGAGCTAGGCCCCAGAAAAATACACCCACAGACAACTCTTTCTTGGTATTTCAGCTCATTCATAGGTCATGAACAAAAAGACATTATGTAAGGGGGGGGGAATATATCATTGGGAACAATTAGCAAATTTTTTTAAAAGACTGAGATCATCTTATTCCATGAGATTATCCTATACCAAGTGTGTGTGCTGGGTTTGGTTTGGTTAATAAGTACTGATTATTCATTCCCGGGTTTCGACACCAAAAAAAAAGGACCGATTAGCTTCTCAAGAGCTCATCTGTAAAATGAGGGGTGTGGACCAGCTATTTACTAAGACACTTTCAAGACCTGGTGTTCTGATAACAATGGCGTCAATATGAAAAGGGAGGCTGTTTACACACTTATTATCACATTGGGGGAAATGTACTCCCTTGTGGTAGAATAGCCAGCCGTGTGAAAGAAATTGTCCCATGCAAAGTACCCTGTAAGTAGAAGAAACACTAACCCGAACGCCATGCCCTTTTCCCTCTGACCATGCCTGGGGTTTCACTGCATTGGCGACTGCAATCTAGAAGTAAACAATGTGCCTGTCTTTTCAGGTCATGGCAACGATGTAGGGATTGCCTCCGAAAAGAGAGGCAAACCCTCACTCATCAATCCTGTCTTGAGTACCTGCTCAACAGGAGGCGCTATAACCCTTACAAAACCCATTACACTCACTTATTACTTATTTGATCATCATTACAGGCCTGTGAGATTTCTTCCCCATTTGACGAAGGTAAACTAAGAGGCGGGTGATTCACTTGGCCAAGGTGAAAGTCTCTTGAATCCTAGTTCTTGTTTCACTGCATCATCCTGCTGTCAGATGAACGAACGGTTGTTAATTTGTTCACTTTGGAAGAGATATGACTGTAAATAAATGCTCTCTACATGTTAGGATATGTTTCCTTATTGATTACAACTCAGCTATAATTCTGAGAATCAAAGGTAAAGCCCATTCAGGTGTTACTGATAGAGGGCTTTCACCAAGTGAATAATTGTACAACTGAAAACACATTAGAACTGTGTATGCTAGAAGTGTTCTTATCACTGAAACACAGTGAACATATTACTGAAAGGAACCAAATACAGCAGTGGGAAGTGGGATGGGGACAAAATACTCACCTCACCATGACCTTGGCCATCTGTTTGCCATATACCTATACCAGATTCTTGTCTCCCCTAGAAAGTCAGCTCAATTCTCAGGTGAACAGACAGATAACTGCATCAGAAAGTTGGACTGGTTGGCTTGGGATTTAATTATCTTCTTGAAGAGATGTGATGCTTTAAATTATTTTTTGTATTGTAGCCAGTTCAGCTGGGCAAAAGCCATACTTTTCACAGTCAGAAAACAAGTCTGATGGGAGTCAGATCTCTCATCTTCATTGTGATAGGAAAGCCTGAGAATGGTTAAATTGCTTTGAGATATAGTGTTAAACTTCAGTGTGAATGTGATTGAATTTGAAAGTTGGGGGATTTACTTCAGCCAGAATAAAGAAGCCAAATAATGAAAAGGATGGAAACAAACCACATTGGACCAACCTGCAGCATCAACTACAAGTGAACCAATCATGATTTTTACATTCCTTTAACATGACCAGGCTTGGGTGGAGTGATTAAGTGGCCAGTTTTGTGATTATAGATGACAAATAAAAGATGGTGAATTGGGTTAACACAAAGTTTATCAACTACTATACTTAATTGTGTTTAAAAGATTCCGAAAGCAAGATTATCCACTGGATAAATGAGAGTTGACTGGATTCTGTCAGTTCAAAACAAAAGATAGAAACAAAACTTCTCTCCAGTTTTCTTGACTAAAATACATTATATGTATACTTTTCCCATTCCTTGCATTTTTAGGCAGGTTTTAAAATACTCAGCATAGATCCAGCAAAGGTGGCTGAGCTTAATTGCTTAAACAAGTTCTAGAAACTTTAACAATCATTTTAGTAGACTTCAGTGCTGTTGTCACTGCAGTAAGTGGGTTTTAGAAAATAAGTGTGAAAAAATCAGGTGTTAATACAATACTAAGGATAAAGCTTTAGAAGCTATTTTACTACATAGGCAAAGAAAAGATTAACTTGTAACAAAGACCACAACTGCATGTTGGAATAGATCGTATCATATTCCAGAATAAAATGTACTGTATACTTTTCCTCACTTTGTTGTGCACTGTAATGAAATGTGAAAAAATGTTTTCTTTAGCTGTATGTGAATGAAAATATGCTTGTATTTAGTAAAATGGTTGATTATGTGACTGTGAGATTCCAAGTGTGTGTTGTAGCTATTTCCAGAATCTGTCTCTACAGCGTAGCAACCACTACCAAGGATATCAACTAGATATGACATATACTATGCAGCACAGTATTTACCAGTATCTCAAAGCCAGAAAGAGAATATGATTTTTGAATGTTGTATGATCATCATGTTGAAAGTCACAGGGAACTCACTACTGCCTGGGAATCTCATACCATTTTTGGAAAAGTTGTTTCTGTCAAGCCTATATCTGAATCATTGCGATTTTTAGTCAAGGATTTAAATTCTGACACCAGGTAGCAGATTATAACTATTGTCTCCCCTGGAAAGTCTTCTTTTCTCCAGGATAAATTGCCTGAGCTTTTTAAGTCCTTCTATGGTATGCTTTTTGCGTCAGGATCACGCAGTGTGGCGCCCAGTTTGGGACATAATAGTTCAGAACATTGTTTAGGGTTTACAGTACATATTTTTAAAAATACTTTTATTGATTTCATCGAGGAAGGGAGAGGGAGATAGAAACATCAATGATGAGAGATAATTATTGATTGGCTGCCTCCTGCATTCCCCACACTGGGAATTGAGCCCGAAAGCTGGGCATGTGCCCTGACCAGGAATCAAACCGGTGACCTCTTGGTTCCTGGGTCAATGCTCAACTGCTGAGCTACACCCGGGCAGGCTATAGTACATATTTAGATAAGAGTAAAAGAAGAAAAGATATCTAATTCTGAGTTTGGGCATAAGTAGGTTGAGTTCAGCACAGCTTTATCATGTTTATAGTCATGAGTGAATGAGGGAAGAAGGAAGAAAGGAAACACTAATGATGCAACAGCATTTAATATAGTTTATGACTCCATTCTCCTTAAAACACTCCCTAGGGCTTGATCATCTTTTCTTCAGTTATATTAATTCTCTTGGTGACTTTATTCAGCCCCATCCCTGTAAATACCATCATTAAGCCAATGAGTCCAACTAGTCTCCTTGGACTCCAGACCTTTATAACCAACTGCTCTACTTGACATTTCTATTTGAATGTCTATTAGGCATCAAAAATGTAACAGCTTCTAATCATCCTCCCAAATTCCTTCCTCCCATAGCCTTCCCCTTCTCAGTAAATGGCAACTTTGTCCTCCCATGTACTCTTGTCAAAAACCTTGGAGTCATCCTATACTCCTCTCTTTCACAGTTCACATTTTATCTATCTTGAAGTTAAGCTTGCTCTATCTTAAAAGTATAACCAGAATCTGACAGCTTTTCCATTTTCACTGCTAACACACTAGTCCTGGCAACTATCATTTGTTGCCTGAGTTGTGATAGCTAGTCTCCCTGTTTCCACTCTAGTCCTCCTTAGTCCATTCTCCACACAACAGCCAGAGGAAGCCTGATAAGACATTAGTTATAGGCCTAGCCGGTTTTGCTCAGTGGATAGAGCATTTCCCTGCAGACTGAAGGGTCCCAGGTTTGATTTCAGTCAAGGGCATATGCCTGGGTTGCAGGCTCAATCCCCAATAGGCAAGAGGCAGCCGATCAATGATTCTCTCTCATCATTGATGTTTCTATCTCTCTCTCCCTCTCCTTTCCTCTCTGAAATCAATAAAAATACATTTTTTAAAAAAGACATTAGTTATAAGCAATCATCTATTCATAATTCCCCAGTGGTTATCCATTTTACTTAGTTTAGAACCGAAAATCCTCCCAATGGCCTTCAGAAGAACCCTTAGAAATGAATTCCATCTCCATCCCATAGCATCTGTAACCTTGTTTCTTAGCACTATTCTCTTTATCATTCTACTCCAGCTACACAGGTTTCTTTCCTGTTCTTCAAACACATCAAGCATATTCACATCTCAAGGCCTTTGTACTTGCTTTTCACTCCATCTGGAATCCTCTCTCGCCTCCATCAAGTTCTAGAACAAAGAGCTTCTAAAATTTGCAAGCAGCTTTCTGATCCTAGAAAAGATGTGGCTCCAGAAGTCCTTCCTGACAGCTCAACATAAAGTCTAACTCTTTAGTCTTCCCTGGAGAGCAACAGAGTTTAGGGTATACAAAAAAGAGGTGAAGGAGCCCGACCCGGCGTGGCTCGGAGGTTGAGCATTGACCTACAAACCAGGAGGTCACAGTTCGATTCTCCATGGAGGTGGGGCATGCAGGAGGCAGCCAATCAGTGATTCTCTCTCATCATTGATGTTTCTCTCTTCCTCTTTCCCTTCCTCTGAAATCAATAAAAAAAAGTATATCTTTTTTTAAAAGGTGAAGGAAACTTATAGGGAGGAATGGAAAACCCGGAAGTACAGTTCCACAGGAAAGAGTGGACAATAGTATCACAATGCAGCAGTGGGTTCATAAAGACAAGGACTAAAATATAAGGTGTCCCCACAAAACGTGTACACACCCTTTGAATAATTATAAAGGCACTGTTTACTAAAGTACATTTCATTTTTAAAATCCAGCTACTAACTGTTAAAGAGTGTATACAGTTTTGGGGGGGACACACTGTATATCCATAGGATTTGAGGGAGCATGCAGCCATGAGTGACCTTGGCCAGCATAGTGTTGGTAGAATGATTTCTTCCTACTCCAAGCCTCTCAGGAGTCAGTGTTTTCATTTCTGTTGGAGGCCCGATTCTTTTCTCGCTCTCCATCCTCTCCTCTCCCTAGGCAATCTCACATACTCATGACTTAAGTGACTGTCTGTGCATTGATGACTCCCAAATGAAGGGCTCCAGCACTCTTCTGAGCATTATAGCTATGCAGCCAACCTGCCTACTAAACACATCCACAAATTCCTCAAACTCAACATATCCAATATGAATTCAGAATCTATCAAAATGTGCTCCTTCCACCCAGTCTTTCTCATCTCCATGAATAACACCCCCACCCAACCCTCATTTCCCATATCAAATCCATCATTAAACACAATCAGCTCTATTTTCAAAATATATACAAGTCTTCCCTGGCCGGGTGGTTCAATTGGTTGGAACATCGTCCTGTATACTAAAAGGTTGAAGACTCAATTCCTGGTCAGGGCACATACCTAGGTTGTAGGTTTAATCCCTGGTTGTGGGGGGGGGGGCATATACGGAGGCAACAGATCAATGTTTCTCTCTCACTTCTCTCTAAAATCAATTTTTAAAAAACATATCCTCAGGTGAGGATTTTAAAAATAGCCATTTTTCTTTATCTCCATTGCCATCACCTTTGTCCAAGCCTTTCCTGAACTATTTCAGTATCTTCCTAACTGGTCTTCCACTTCTACTTTTATTCCCATGATACATTTTCAACATAACAGCCAGAATAATCTTTTCAAAACAGAAATAAGATTAAGTCATTCTTCTGCATAAAACCCACCAATGGTTTCTCATCACATTTAGAACAAAATCGAAATAAACCTTGCATTTCTTTTTATTTTTTATTCTTTTTATTTTTTGGTTAATCCTCACTGGAAGATATTTTTCCATTGATTTTTAGAGTGGGGGGGGGAGAGATAGAGAGAAATAGCAACATGAGAGAGAGACACATCCATTAGTTACCTCCCGCATGCACCGGGGCAGGGATCAAGCCTGCAACTTAGGTACATGCCCTTGACCAGAATCGAATCCGAGACCCTTCAGCCTGTGGGCCAATGCTCTATCCACTAAGCAACACTGGTTAGGACTAAACCTTACATTTCTTAACATGAGAACAAGGCCATGTATAATCTGGCTTCTGCCTATTTCTCCAATTGTAAGGTACATCAAAGCAAGAATTTTATTAATCTTATTAATCTTATTGTTCACCAGTATTTCTGTAACTTATAACATAGATATATGCTTGAATAATCAAATATTTGAATGGATGATTGTATTCTTGCCCTGCTTTAATCCAATGACCCTGTTCCTTCACTTCAAATGTAAAATACACACATGGTCCTATCCTGAAGCATTACCAAATGTTATATAGCCTTTAAAATTCCATTCTGACTACAAGTTCTGTTTTTCCACTCTATCCCATGAACCATGTTTGAAACTTCCTTAAGAGCACCAGAACTGGATGGCTCAGTGGTTCAGCATTGATCTAGGAACCAGGAGGTCACGGTTTGATTCTCAGTCAGAGCACATGTCCGGGTTGTGGGCTTGATCCCCAATGTGGGGCATGCAGGAGGCAGCGGATCAGTGATTCTTTCTCATCATTGATGTTTCTATCTCTCTCTCTCTCCCTCTCCCTCTCCTTTCCTCTCTGAAATCAATAAAAGTATATTTTTTAAAAGAAACTTCCTTAAGATCTTCAGGCAACTACTACTGGTGCCAGTCTACCATTGCAGCCCTTGACTTTGTTTCCCTCCCTCTTTCTTCTGGCTCTTGTGGTCAACTGCAATCAAGCTATCAGTTCCTAAAGAAAATGATTGTTTAAAGTTTGGTCTGCTTCCTTCCAGATTTCTTTTTTTTTTCAAATGGTTATTTAACATAGTGGTTAAGAGTATGAATTTTGGAGTAAGACAAACATGGTTTCAAATTCTGACTCTACCAGTTAATGTATGTGTGATTCAATCTCTGAGTCTCGGTTTACACATATATTTAAGTTAGATAATAAGAGAATTTTAAATTCTGTCAAGAACATTATTTTGGTTTCAGCTGACAGTTTATCTGAGTGGGTTCAGGTCACATGTTCCAACGTGGCCTCTGTGGGCTGTTGTTCCTCTGCTGGTTGTTTTCAAAGCTTTTGTCTCTGATCTTTCCTGTGTTCATGCACCACCCAGTGGCCAGTCGGAAAACTGGGCGGTGGTCTACCCTTTTGTTCAGTTCTGGAAGTCTTTAGTATGCTAGTTAGGAGCACATAGGGAACCCAGGAGTTGGTAATCAACATTATGGGGTTGCTTTCCAGAGCTCCTCCCTCTCTGTGTCACACCCCAATACTCTCCAGTTCCCTTGGGCTTCCCTTTTCTGTGCTCCGGCCAGAAATCCCAACCAAGTTGGGACACTATTAAAGCAGAAGGGGCCGCCCTAGCCGGTTTGGCTCAGTGGATAGAGTGTCAGCCTGCAAACTGAAGGGTCCCAGGTTCGATTCCAGTTAAGGGCACATGCCCGGGTTGTGGGCTCCATCCCCAGTGGGGGACTTGCAGGAGGCAGCCAATCCATGATTCTCTCTCATCATGGATGTTCTATCTCTCTCTCCCTCTTCCTTCCTCTCTGAAATCAATAAAAATATATTTTTAAAAAACAACCACAAATGTATTATTTTAAAAAAAGAGAAAGTAGAAGGGGCCACTAAATAATCACTAGGTGTTTAACTGCAGGTAAAAATCAGAACTACCCCTGCCTGGCCAGTGTGGCTCAGTAGTTGAGCGTCAATCTATGAACCAGGAGGTCAAGGTTCGATTCCTGGTAGGAACATATGTCTGGGTTGTAGGCTCGATCCCCAGTGGGAGATGTGCAGGAGACAGCTGATCAATGATTGTCTCTTATTATTGATGTTTCTGTCTATCCTTCTCTCGCCCTGAAATCAATATATATTTTTAAAAAATCAGAACTTCCCCTGGCAAACCATGGCACACAGTTGAGTTAACTGTTAAGGAGTAACTAAAGCAAGGATGTTGAATAAGAATATGCATTTGTGTGGGGGAAGGGTAATAATTGCAAATGGTCATATGATGCTTATTTCTTCTTTTTTATTTATATTTTTATTGATTTCAGAGAGGAAGAGAGAGAGAGAGAGAGAGAGAGAGAGAGAGAGAGAGAGAGAGAGAGAGAGAAACATCAGTTATGAGTGAGAATCACTAATGGGCTGCCTCCTGCACGCCCCCTACTGGGGATCGAGCCTGCAACCTTGGGCATGTGCCCTTGACCAGAATCAAACCCGGGACCCTTCAGTCCGGAGGCCCATGCTCTATCCACTGAGCCAAACCAGCGAGGGCTGAAGCTTATTTATGAAGTTACATTTGAGTGGCAACCTCACAACCTCGTTGAGGAGTGAGCCGTGTAGCTATCTGTAGATTCCTAGGATGCACTTTCCAGAAAAAGAGAACAAGTGGAAAATCCTGAGATAGGAGCAAAACAAGTGCATTCCAGGAAGAGCAGAGAGACAGTTGTGCTGGAGCCGAATGCACAAGGGGAAGGATGTTAGGGGGTAAATGAAGAGATTGGAAGACATCTTATGCAAATGAATTTAGAAACGGAGTGGGGGACTCAGATTGGGTAGCATTTTATAGACCATTTTAAGGACTGTGGCTTGCTCTAAGTGAGATGGGAGGCACTAGGAAGTTTTGAGCAAGAGACACCTGCTCTTACATTGTACCAAGATCCCTCTCCTCTGACTTCTTTAGAGCAGTGGTCGCCAACCTTTCGGACCTCACGGACCACCAGTTGGCCATCACTGCTTTAGAGTATGAACCGAAGGCCCTGGCCAGTTTGGCTCAGTGGATAGAGTGTTGGCCTGCTAACTGAGGAGTCCCAGGTTCCATTCCCGTCCAGGGCATGAACCTGGGTTGCAGGCTCAAACCCCGACCCTGGTCCGGGCGAGTGTAGGAGGCAACCAATCGATGTGTCTCTCTCACATTGATGTTTCTCTCTGTCTCTCCCCCTACCTTCCACTCTCTAAAAATCAATGGAAAAATATCCTCGGGTGAGGATTTAAAAAAAAAAAGTTAAAATAGAGTATGGACTGAAAGAGGGCAAAGGTGGAAGCAGGGAGCAGTCAGAAGGTGATGCCATGATCCACGGGAGACATGTTGGTGACTTGGACCAGGGTGGTAGCTGAGTGCATGGCAACTATTAAGGGTTGAATTGTGTTCCCCAAGAAGCTATGTTGAAGTCTTAACCCTTAGTACCTGTGAATGTGACTTTATTTGGAAATAGAGTCCTTGCATATGGAATTAGTTGAGATCATACTAGAGTCGGGTACATCCCTAATCCAAATGACTGGTGTCCTTATAAAAAGGGGACATTTGCCAGTGTGGCTCGGTGGTTGAGTGTCAACCTATGAACCAGGAGGTCACAATTCAATTCCCAGTCAGGGCACATGTCCGAGTTGTGGGCTCGATCCCCAGTGTGGGGCATGTAGGAGGCAGCCAATCCATGATTCTCTCTCATCATTGATGTTTCTATCTCTCTCTCCCCTTCTCCCTTCCTCTCTGAAATAAAAAAAAAAAATGTATTTTTTAAAAAAATGGTTCCTTCTCACAATTTGTAGAGTATTGATATGTAGGAAATATGGTTAATCAGCAGGCCCGCATCTCCTTTATGACACTGGTTGTAGTTATAAAGTATCAAAATAAAAAGTATAAACATGAGAAATGTAATCAATTTTGGCCACTATTCTAGAAAGTCATTCTGTAATGACTAAATAGTCTAAAATTGTGGCATCACTTGGTTTTTGAGTCAAGAAAAGCTCTCCAACCCATTGTGTAATTATAAAACTTTGGAGACTAACTACTTGGACTTCCCGGCTGATGCCTTATTTTTACCTAACACGGACAGAAAAGCTTCCATCTGGCCCTTGAAAATAAATGATTACTATTTTTTTTTTTTTGGCAGAGGCACTTAATAGCCAAGGGGCCTTATGTAAAAGGAACTAGAAAAGGAAATAAACCATTGTAACAACTGGGCCATGATTATGCAAGATTCAACAAACTACAAGAGTGAGGTGTTCCAAACCCCTTTCTCCTTTCAAGGTGACCAACTGACCTTGGGTTAGCTTTCTAGCTCGGTTGCCCCTGGAAACCTGATGAAGATGGACCATCAGCTGTGGGATCAGGGGAAATTAATTCAGGTAACATGCCCAGGGTAGTACCTTGTGTCCAAGCCAGGAGGGCTGTCAGTGGTCGTAAACACTTGCTGGGAGCCACAGCTCTGGCTTCCCAGTGCAGTGCACCTGTTGTCCCTGGGGCCTGTCCCTGGCCAGGACATGGGGATGCTAGGCACGGGGGACTTTTCCAGGAGGTAGTGGTCCCTTCAGGCTCCTAAGCCTGGGGCTCCTGCACCCATCTGTGTAGTTTGGGAGGACTGCTGCCAGAATTCCCACAGAACTGTGCCTAAAGCTGCCCCCTGGCATGGTGTCTTGCCTGTCTCGTGTCCTTCAGAGTAAACTAGTGTCAGACATGGCCTATCCAGGCCCTGGGAGTTTATATGTGTAGCTGTGATGGGTGTTGTGCATGCACTTGGCAGTGTCTTCAAAGATGGCACAATCCCACATTAATACCAAATAGGCACAGGCATGGCTATCAAAAGGGTATGAGATTAGAACCAACCAAGATAAGTAAACCTTTAAGAAATGGCTTAAGACCCTTAAAGGTACCACTGAAGATTAGGGCAGAGAACAGCAAACATACAAAGGAGAGTATTCATTCATTAAAGGATTGAACTTAAGTCAACACTTTTACCAAATTTAGTCATAAAGGAGCAAGGCATCGTGGTACAAAGGGGGGAAATTCAGGAGCTGGATCTGACTCTGACTATGCAGCTTTGGATAAGGCCATCCGTGTTTGTATGGCAGAGGGTAGGCAGTGGGAATAAACTGTGCTTTCCATCAGCCCCTGCTGTTGCTTCTGACAAAACTACTCTGTTAACCCCAGAAAATAAAACGCTACAATCGTTAACACCATAATTATATTTTTGGTAATCTAATCTCAGGGAAAAAAATCTTAAATACAAGAAAAAGCCCTATGTAAAAATGTAAAGTGAATTCTTTGTTACTTAAATAGAGAAAACAATTTAAAGCCACCCAAATGTCTGTGAATCACAGTCTACTACATTAGGCTTCTACTATAAAACTAGTATGTTAATGTAATAGCACTATATAAGTAAATTCCATGTTAAGTAAAGAATGGATAAAAATCACAGAAAAAAATATTTAAGTTATTTTTAAAAAACTATGCATAGAAAAAGAAATGGAAGACGGAATGTTAAGGGAGACTACAAGTCAAACTTAAAATCTTTTCCCTCCATTTTCTAAAACAAACCTTGGTTTTATCATGCAAAAATCATTAAATTTCAGTTACATTTCCAACATATTTGTTACCCAGTATCAAGTTTTATAGTTAATCCTTTTCCCATATCTTCTCTAGGTATATTATACTACTATTCTGATTAAGCTTGAAAATATATCAAGTCAAGTTGGCTATGTTAATTCTGAAAATGTAAACCATTATATGAGAAATGATCTGGCTGAGGCAGAGTTTAAATATCTTTCTTTTACGTAATTATCAGAGCCTAACACCATTCCTCAACATACTGGGTGTGTATATATATATATATATATTTCTAAAAAGCTGTCTCTCTTCTTACTGCCTAGAATACCCAAAAATTCGTATTTCCATAGTAAAGTTTGGGGAAAAGTAGCACTTTTGATATCGTAAGATGTTTATAAACCTCAAATTCTAAAGCATGAGAATTTAAAATTATGGAAGAAAAACTGACTCAAGGAACTTTGGTACCTTTCAGATCGAACTTCTCAATTGTTTGCTTATCTGCCATCCCGCCAAGGGGATTTTATGTTTTTTTACAAACATCAGAAGTTCTTGAGACATGCAAGTTATATGTACAAGTAAATAAACTTTACGAGTATGTGAAAAGACCATGTTAACTTGAGAAAGAATGACATGAAAAGGGTGTCATGCCAGTTTTAACTTCACTGTTTTAATAACATGAAATACAAGTACAAAACATTGTACAAGTAAGTATACTTTTTACTACATGGAGATGGAATAATACATTTGTGTTTTTACCAGAATCTGTATCACCCACTACTATTCCTATAAGGTTTTAACATGAATAAAAAAAAACACACAAAAAAACAAGTTGTTTCAACCGTTGTTTTTAATCTTAATATTTTTGTTCAGCTGCTTTGGAGAATGAAGAAATACAAAATCACCTTAGCCAAGAGTTTGAGTGGGTAATTTTGTTATTTCATATTGGCTGAAATCTCCCTTATGTTGGCATTGCAAAGACACTGTGCACTGACAGAGGACAGGAAAAAGTGTTGTCTTAAGAACCCTCTTAAAACTTAAGAAGGCAAGTGACCATTTCCTGTAAAGTACAGAATATTATAATAAATAACAGCAACAGAGGGCTATAAAGCCCCACATGTACTGAAGAAAAGCAAGTCTGCAAATATTTGAGAGTAACATCATATAATAAAGAAAAAGTAAACTGTGCTTAAGTGTCCAGAATTCAGCCTCCACAGCATACATCTGTTTTCAGCCATTTCAATTAAGACTTTTCTTAAAATAAACAAACAAAAAAATGATGAAAGTAGCATTTACTATGTTGGAAATGCAAATAAAAAGTAAAAAATACTGCTAATTCCATAAAATATTTGGAATTAATTTTGTTTTCATAAATAAATAAAATGGTGTCAGTGATTATCTCTTTCTAAAGTTTTAATGATCATTCTTACTGTTTAAAAAAACATTCAAATTAATGTCAACTTTTAAGAATAAACTTTGGAATATTTAAAAGGACATGTTTGGAAAAATGAACCACATTTTTCATTGCGAGAATTATGCTTTGTTCTTGGCGGAATCATCTTTGTTTCTTCTTTTTACGTCCCAATTATAAACCCTGGCCATATCTGCAAGAATTGTTAAAGAAAATGCAAGTGCAATTCTAAAGATAACATTTGCAATGACTGGGTATGCACACACACTGAATCAAAGTCAGAAATCACACACACAAAATACTGGTGACAAGTAGTGTTGTGAGCCATCTTTTTTTTTTTTTATTGGTTTTTTACAGAGAGGAAGGGAGAGGGATAGAGAGTTAGAAACATCGATGAGAGAGAAACATCGATCAGCTGCCTCCTGCACACTCCCCACTGGGGATGTGCCCGCAACCAAGGTACATGCCCTTGACCAGAATCGAACCTGGGACCCTTCAGTCTGCAGGCCGACACTCTATCCACTGAGCCAAACCGGTCAGGGCATGAGCCATCTTGCTATAATATCATTTGCTACGAAAATACTGGAACTAAATTCCACCAAAATTAAGTCAAGGTGTCAAATCAGCAATTGTTTAGCATATTTAATCAATTATGGTATTATATTTAACATATATGTGCTTGACACTGTCAACAGTTTTAAAGACAGCCCCTTATCCTGATATGTAATATTTAAATTAGTATAATTTAATTATCAATAATTTTACCTTTGCCCTTCCCTTTAATAGGTCATTCAATTTATTAAGCACCAAAAAAAAAAATTATTAAGCACCTACATCTTTTCCTTTCCACAAGCAGCACCTGTGTAGGCCCTCACATATCAATTACAGTGGGGCCTTGACTTACGAGTGTCCCGACTAACGAGTTTTTTGAGATACCAGCTGTCTCTCGGCCGATTTTTTGCATTGAGTTGATAGAGTAATTTAACGAGCTCCTTAACGAGCTCGGTCTCAGAACGAATTAAACTTGTAAGTCAAGGCCCCACTGTACTTCTTCCATGGATAGTGACTTTGGTGTTGTATCCACAAAGTCAACATCATACTCAAGGTCATCTAGGTTTGCTCCTATGCTACCTTCTGGGAATTATACGGGTTATTTTTTTCTCCAAAGTCTTTACATTCAAGTCACACACCATCCCCGCTCTGGCCTCAAACAGGCCTGCCTTCCCTCACCCAAGCACTCAATGCCTGCCAGGTGCTACATACTGTGGAGAAAGTACAGCTTCTACACTTGAAGAACTCGTAGTCTGACATGAAAAACAAATGAAGAACTATGTGCAAAGTGCTAGGTAAGCCCAGAGGAACAAAACACCCTGAGAGGGTCAGAAAATGTTCAAAAATGTTCTGATGCTTGTGCTGAAATATGAAGGATAAAAAGTAAGCCAGGTCTGCCCGGCTAGTGGGGCTCAGTGGTTGGGCATCGACCTATGAACCAGGAGGTCACGGTTCCATTCCTGGTCAGGGCACATGCCTGGGTGGTGGGCTCAATCCTCAGTGTGGGACGTGCAGGAGGCAGCCAATCAAAGATTCTCTATCATCACTGATGTTTCTATCTCTCTCTCTCCCTCTCTCTTCCTTTCTGAAATCAATAAAACATTTTTTTAAAGTAACCCAGGTAAATGGGAGGAAATCATTCCAGGCACGAGGAACAAAGTGAGGAAAAGCAAAGAGTGTGGCATTTTGGGGGAGGGCTAGGGCAGAAAGAGTCAGTGGCAGGAGGTAAGACTGATTGGTCTAAGAATAAGGACATTCTTCTCATTAAAGCAATGTAAGAAAGAACATTGTAAACATCTTTACCCTTTCCTCCCTTTGTTTCTTGTTAAGAAAGGATACTGACTTCAGTGGTAGTAAACTGATCTCGAAGAAAGTCAAGGTCTTCCTCAAGAGAATCCAGGTTTTTTGTGGCAGTTGTTAAATTCTTTTCCAACAATGCCTGAGCTTCATCGATATCATATTCAAGCATTACGTTAGCCTGAGAGAAAGAGAGAGAGTCATGAGAATTACTAAACATTCACATAGTGCTTTATAGGTTAGAGCAGGGGCTGGGCGAAATCCAGCCGGCTGCCTTTTGTCTTAAGTTTTATTGGAACCCAGCTATTCTCCACGCACTTCTGCTTTCAAGCCAGTGTCAGAGCTGAGTAGTTGTGACAGTGACCAAATGGTCTGCAAAACCAAAAACATTTACTCTCTGCCGAAACCGGTTTGGCTCAGTGGATGGAGCGTCGGCCTGCGGACTGAAAGGTCCCGGGTTCGATTCCGGTCAAGGGCATGTACTTGGGTTGGGGGCACATCCCCAGTAGGAGATGTGCAAGAGGCAGCTGATCGATGTTTCTCTCTCATCGATGTTTCTAACTCTCTATCTCTCTCCCTTCCTCTCTGTAAAAAATCAATAAAATATATATATTAAAAAAAAACAACAGAAAAACAACAACAACAAAAAAAATTTACTCTCTGACCTTTTTTATAAGTTTATTGAGCCCTGGCCAGTTTGCTCAGTGGTTGGAGCATCAGTCCGCAGACCAAAGGGTCTCAGATTCAATCCCCAATCAAGGGCACATACATGGTTGCAAGTTTGACCCCAGCCCGATCAGGCTCGGGGTGTGTGCAGGAGGCAACCATTCGATGTGTCTCTCTCTATCTTTCTCTCTCTCTCTCTTTCTCTCATTCTCTCTCTCCCCATCCCTCCCTTCCATTCTCTCTAAAAATCAACGGGAAAATGGGAAAAATATCCTCAGGTGAGGATTAAAAAAAAAAGTGTATTGACCCCTGGGTTAGAGAATATATCTACATACATTATATCATTTACTCCTAGTAACAACCCTGGTAAGGCAAGTTATTTTCATCTTTACAGTTAAGAAAACAGGTTGAAATGTTAGGTTGCTTATGTTTGCATAGCTAGTAAGTAAATGGGAGAATTAGGGTAAAAACCAATGTTTAGATACCAAAACCTATCTTTCCATCATGACACTAAGTAGTGTTACATTTGAATCCATTTAAATAGCTGTTTCTGATGTTAAGATACAATAATTTAAAAGTTTTCCAATACATCTATGTTTGATTCAATAAGAAAAACAGCTAGCTTTTACTGTCCCCCTTCTACCGCCAACAGATGTTAGGGGTGAAGGCAAGGTGACTGTGTCTGGGATTCTCAAGAGCTGGTGTTACTGCCGACACTTGGGGTGTGTGCACTGTGGAGGGGGGAACCATACCTTTTCCAGCTCCGAACTCCTCCTATCACCTGACTTACCACCAAGCATTTCCTGAACCACTTTCCTCATCGGATAAATGGGATTTTAAAATGACTCACAGGATTGCTGTAAGCATCAAATGAGACAACATGAAAGTGTTTGGCACAAAGTAGGTGCTGCAAAAATACCGACTAACGCAATCCGTAATTAGAAAACTGCATAAAAATTCAGATAATACATTTAAAAACACTTCATTTATGCTAGAAAGCATCAATTGTTCTTCAGGAAGTACCCTGTGCCAAGAATTTCTCCTCAGTTGAGTCACTCCTCAAACGCTGCCTTATCAGCCTCTGCACTTGACGCTCTAAATAGGCATCTAGGACGGACATGCCCAAAACACAACTCCTAGTCCCCCACAAAACTCTTAGTGCTTTGCTGCAATATGAGTTTCCTGTTCATTGTCTTTTGACTTACGATTTCTGACCTTTGTGGCCTAAAAAACCATTGCTATTTCAGGGTTACAAAATATGTCGTCTCGGAGTTGGCCTAAAATTTGATGGTGTCAGCACTCCGTGTAAGTATGTGATCCATGTGGAATTCATCCTAGTGTGAGATGTCAGGTGGGCTCCAGCCGTAATTCTTCCCAGAGTTCCCTGTTGTCCCAGGCTAATGAATGGAATCATCTCATCCCCGCCTGCTGATGGAATGTGGGTGGAGGGAAAGAGAAACCAAGGTGAATGACCCCTAGGATTTGAGCCGCTGGGTGAATGGCGGTTCCACTTGCAGAAGTAAAACTCAACAAGACTGTGCACAAAGCCCACAAGGGGGTGCACCAAGAGTGTCCTCCTCAGGTAATTGGGGAGGCTGAACCACTGGGCCCTATAGGACACTTAGCACAGAAAACCACTTTATCAACACAGGGAAGCATAAAAAATGCGGAGACAAAGAAAAAGGACACAAATGACAGAAATGGAGGAAAGCAAACTACTGGATATGGAGTTCAAAACCACACTTTTAAGGTTTTTCAAGAATTTTCTAGAAACTGCCGATAAACTTAATGAGATCTACAAGAAATCTAATGAGACCCTCGAGGTTGTGATAAAGGACCAAGTAGAAATTAAGCATGCACTGACTGAAATAAAGAATAGTATACAGACTCCCAACAGCAGACTAGAGGATTGCAAGAATCAAGTCAACGATTTGAAATACGAAGAAGCAAAAAACACCCAACCGGAAAAGCAAAATGAAAAAAGAATCCAAAAATAGGAAGATAGCGTAAGGAGCCTCTGGGATAGCTTCAAGTGCACCAACATCCGAATTATTGGGGTGCCAGAAGAAGAGGGAGAGCAAGATATTGAAAACTTATTGGAAGAAATAATGACAGAAAACTTCCCCTACCTCGTGAAAGAAATAGACTTACAAGTCCAGGAAGCGCAGAGAACGCCAAACAAAAGGAATCCAAAGAGGACCAACCAAGACACATCATAATTAAAATGCCAAGAGCAAAAGACAAAGAGAGAATCTTAAAAGCAGCAAGAGAAAGAAATTCAGTTACCTACAAGGGAGTACCCATAGGACTGTCAGCTGATTTCTCAACAGAAACTTTGCAGGCCAGAAGGGAGTGGCAAGAAATATTCAAAGTGATGAATGCCAAGAACCTACAACCAAGATTACTTTATCCAGCAAAGCTATCATCCAGAATTGAAGGCCAGATAAAGAGCTTCACAGATAAGAAAAAGCTAAAGGAGTTCATCACCACCAAACCAGTATCATATGAAATGCTGAAAGGTATCCTTTAAGAAGAGGAAGAAGAAGAAGGTAAAGATACAAATTTCGAACAACAAATACACATCTATCAACAAGTGAACCTGAAAATCAAGTGAATAATCTGATGAACAGAATGAACTGGTGATTATAATAGAATCAGGAACATAGAAAGGGAATGGACTGGCTATTCTTGGGGGGGAAGGGGTGAGGGGGATGCGGGAAGAGACTGGACAAAAATCGTGCACCTATGGATGAGGACAGTGGGTGGGGAGTGAGGGAGGAGGGTGGGGTGGGAACTGGGTGGAGGGGAGTTATGGGGGAAAAAAGAGGAACAAATGTAATAATCTGAACAATAAAGCTTTAATTAATATTTTTAAAAAACTCAACAAATATGGGAATGATCGTATAGAATTAAGTGCACAAACTCTGAAGATATTACAATCAACAACAACCAGGAGGAGGAACTAAGGGTTAGAGAGGTGAGTGTCTGTGTACTAAACGGTCCTCCTTTCACAGGTCTCTCTCAGGGGTGATTCCACAAAACAGCAGCAAGGGGGAGTCCTCAGTGGGGAAAGCTGGGAACAGTACACTTGACTTTCTATTTTTGTATGGGAACTTGCCTGCGATAACAAGACCTATGGACAGCTAGCTAGACCAGCGGTCACCAACTGGTGGTCCACGGACCACTGGTGGTCCGTGAGGTCCGAAAGGTTGGCGACTGCTGAGCTAGACAGTCAGGAATGGCTTGGTTAGGGGACTGAGAGGAGTAATAAAGGAAGCATCAAAGCAAGGTCTATGATATCATCTAAAGCTGAAGTGTATGGTTTAAAAACTGAACTCCAACCTCAAGGTTTTTTTTAATAATAATCTTCCCCCCACCACCACCAAGTTTAGAGAGATCTTTCTAGAACTTATAAACTCCTATTGGGAAGGAACATTTATCTGAGGTTCAGCAGCTCCTTCCATTGCCCCGCCTTCAGTTACATATAAGAGATAAAGCAGTAGCTGAAGGGAAGTAGGGCTTGGTCAGTTGTGTTTGTTTGGCAGAGACTTGAGAAGGTTTTTGTAACAATTTTCATCGCACTCCTAATTTCAGTCAATTTCTAATATGGACCACCTGAATCCCACCCCTTCCTTCAACAGTCAAAAGGAGATAAGCATTTACGTAGCTCAAACAGGGAAAGCAATGTCAGCCAATGAAGCTGTGGCTATTATATTTACTTACCCCCAACCACAGACACACTTTATCGGTAGGAGGAACTGAAGCTTTGCAGTACAGGTTATCTGCCAGTAAGAATCTGGTCTCCATTGAATTGGTGGACTCCTTCAAAAAAAAAAAATTATAGTACTATAAGCAGACCAGTTTAATACCAAGGTCATAAAGGAGAGAGCTCACAGCTGAACCTAAGCCATTTAAATTAGTACCATCATGTACCCAGCCAGTATGGCTAAGTAGTTGAGCATCAACCTATGAACCAGTAGGTCACGGTTCGATTCCCAGTTAGGTTGCGGGCCTGCTCCCTAGCAGGAGGCGTGCAGGAGGCAGCCAATCAATGATTCTCTCTCATCATTGATGGTTCTATCGCTCCCTCTCCCTTCCTCTCTGAAATCAATAAAAATATACTTAAAAAAAATAAAAATAAAAAAACAGCACCATCATGCAAACTAAGTATAGTGTTAAAAGAAATGAATGCTTGGAGCCAGATGGCTGGACATGGATTCTGGTTCAACTGCCTACTACCTGTGTAAATTTGGCATATCGCCCTAACCGGTTTGGCTCAGTGGATAGAGCGTCGGCCTGCGGACTGAAAGGTCCCAGGTTCGATTCCCGTCAAGGGCATGTACCTTGGTTACGGGCACATCCCCAGTGGGAGTGTGCAGGAGGCAGCTGATCGATGTTTCTCTCTCATCGATGTTTCTGACTCTCTATCCCTCTCCCTTCCTTCCTCTCTGTAAAAAATCAATAAAATATGTATTTTTTTAAAAAGGTCACTACCGTTAAAAACTGGAGTTACAAAACAAGTTTAAAAAAAATTTGGCTTATCACTTAACCTCTGTGTCTCAGGTTCCTCATGTGTAAAATACGGATAATAGTCCCCACACCTCTGAAGGCCATCACAAGCAGAGCGCGCGTGCGAACACACACACGTGAACACAGGAACACGCGAACACACACACACACACACACCAGTGCCTGGTACAGAGTAGGCACTACACAAGGATTAGCTATTATTCTTATTTAATCAGTGCTTCATGCCCAACCACCAGTTCTGAAATCTTACCAAGTTCACCGACATAAAATAATGTACAGGAAATGCAGTTACTCTACCAGTCAAGTAATACATCATATAGCCACACATATAACCTTTTAATACAACATCCTTATGAAATTTAATTTTTACAGATTTCTTTTAGTTAATGAGTATTGGATTAAGACTCCGAAGATTCTCAAATCTAGTTCTGCCAGTAACTAGCTATGTGACACTGGGTAAGAACTTCTCTGTAACTGTATGGTCAGCTGTGAAACGAGAATCTGAAACATAATTTCTAAGATTCTTTCCAGCTCGAGAAGTCTTGGACTCCCTCCTTATTCTCAGGGAGAACAGTAACAACAAAAAACCTTAGATGCTGCTACTGCAAAATAAGACGTCTTCTTTTCGTTATCCTATCTAATAAAAGAGAAACATGGTAATTGGCGTATGACTGCTACCCTTCCCATTGGCTAATCAGCAAGATATGCAAATTAACTGCCAGCCAAGATGGCGGCCGGCAGCCAGGCAGCTTAAACTGAACATGAGGCTTGCTTGCTTCAGTGACGGAGGACTCCAACGTTCCCCGCCTGCCTTGCCGGCCTCTGAGCTTGCAGTTTAAGAAACATTGTAACAAATATAGAAGCTAAACAAAACCCCAGAAACCTGCTTTCAGCCAGCCGGGATCTCAGAGCTGGAGTTGATACAGAGTTTCGATTATAGAACCGAAACAAACCAGATACCTGCTTTCAGGAGCGGAGGCCTAAGAGCTGGAGCCTCAGAGCTAAAGCTGGCCCAGAATAAAAAAAGAAAAAGAAAAAAAGGAGAGGTTGGGAGCTTCCGTCACCCGCCAGTCTGAAAACAGCCCTCAGCCCCTCACCCAGACTGGCCAGGCACCCCAGTGGGGACCCCCACCCTGAAGGGTGTGTGACCAGCTGCAAACAGCCATCATCCCCTCACCCAGGCTGGCCAGCCACCCCAGTGGGAACCCCCACCCTGAAGGGTGTGTGACCAGCTGCAAACAGCCATCATCCCCTCACCCAGGCTGGCCAGGCACCTCAGTGGGGACCCCCACCCTGAAGGGTGTGTGACCAGCTGCAAACAGCCCTCAGCCCCTCACCCAGGCTGGTCAGGCATCCCAGTGGGGACCCCCACCCTGATCCAGGACACCCTTCAGGGCAAACCAGCCAGCCCCCACACGTGCACCAGGCCTCTATCCTATATAGTAAAAGGGTAATATGCCTCCCAGCACCGGGATCAGCGGAGCCGCGAGGCCTCCCGGCACCGGGATCAGCGTGACAGGGGGCAGCACCCAAACCCCCTGATCGCCCTGCGGCTCTGTGTGTGACAGGGGGTGGGGCCACAACCTCCCTATCGGCCCTGCTCTGTTCATGACAGGGGAAGGCGCCCCAACCTCCTGATCAGCCCTGCTCTGTGCCTGATATGGGGGAGCTCCCCAACCCCCTGATCGCCCTGCGGCTCTGTGTGTGATAGGGTGCGGCGCCCCAACCCCCTGATCAGCCCTGCTCTGTGTGTGATAGGGTGCGGCGCCCCAACATGCCCCCCCCCACGGGCCCTGCTCTGTGTGTGACGGAGTAGAGCCATAACCTCCCCATCGGCCCTGCGTTGAGTGTGACAGTGGCGGCGCCCCAACCCCCTGATCGGCCCTGCTCTGTGGGTGATAGAGGGCGGTGCCCCAACACCCCCCCCCACGGGCCCTACTCTGTGTGTGATGGGGTAGAGCCATAACCTCCCCATCAGCCCTGCCCTGAGTGTGACAGTGGCAGCGCCCCAACCCCCTGATCGGCCCTGCTCTGTGGGTGATAGAGGGCGGTGCCCCAACACCCCCCCCCCACGGGCCCTACTCTGTGTGTGATGGGGTAGAGCCATAACCTCCCCATCAGCCCTGCCCTGAGTGTGACAGTGGCAGTGCCCCAACCCCCTGATCCGCCCTGCTCTGTGTGTGACAGGGGGCAGTGCCCCAACTCCCCCATTGCCCCTACTCTGTGCGTGACGGGGGGAGCTCCCAACCCCCTGATTGACCCTGCTCTGTGCGTGACTGCGGGGAGCTCCCCAACCCCCTGATGGGCCCTGCTCTGTGCGTGACGGGGGGAGCTCCCAACCCCCTGATTGACCCTGCTCTGTGCGTGACAGGGGGCAGCGCCCCAACCCCCTGATTGGCCCTGCTCTGTGCATGACGGGGTGGCGCCGCAATCTCCCCATCGACCCTGCCTTGAGTGTGACAGGGGGCGGTGCCCCAACCCCCCAATCGGCCCTACCCTGAGCGTGACTGAGGGTGGCATCGCAACATCCCAATCCGCCCTGCTCTGTGCATGACAGGGGGCGGCGCCCCAACTCCCCAATCGGCCCTGCTCTGAGCCCGACCAGGGGCTGCACCTAGGGATTGGGCCTGCCCTCTGCCACCCGGGAGCAGACCTAAGCCAGCAGGTCATTATCTCCCGAGGGGTCCCAGACTGCGAGAGGGCACAGGCCGGGCTGAGGGACCCCCCCCTTCCCCTCCGAGTGCACAAATTTTTGTGCACCGAGCCTCTAGTCTAAAATAATTTCAAATTGCATTTAAGTTTTGCAAATAGTACACAGAAATAAAATAATGCAAGTATGGGCCCTAGAATTAAACATGGTTTGGAGGAGGAAGCCACAAAACCACGTTTATCACGGAAGCACACTGTCTATAACATCAGTACACGTGGTCGAGAAGGCTGACTAGATCTCCCAGCACACATCAAATACCAGTGAGCAGAGTCAAGAAAAACGCATCTCTGAAGTATCCTGGTTCACTCACATTTATAAACAAAAATGCACTTACTTTCTTCTTCTGCATGTATTTCAGAATTTCTAAAGTCTGCTTAATTTCAGGAATCTGACCCTTTAGCCTGTGAATAAGAAAAGAGGTTAACCTAGGGCTTCGCAGCAAGAATAAACACCAGGACACAGTCTTACAAGTTTTGCCTATTCTACTGATATGTTCTTGAGGACTATTTACAAATATAAAATATTTAAGATCTTTCATAAGGTTTATCAAAATATTTAAGATATAAATATTTACTAACATATTTAGATACGATAACAGTATTTATAGAATACCTATTGTACACAAAGCCCCATTCTATCAAACATCACATCATTACTTAACATTTCAAGAGCAAACCATATTCCACAGAGATGATTCAGAAATCCCACATTTGATCAAAACTGCATTTTAAGCGGATTACTTTTAAAAATAATGTGCATTCAAATATTATATTCTGAACTCGAAACCACTGGAAACCACCAACTCCCTAACCAGGGCTGCACGTAGCTGCTCCTGGCGAGTACTCAATGCACAGACAAGTACATCACCGTCAGCCAAATGCCAGCCAAGTACACTGGCAGCTTCTCAGGGCTTACGCTTGTCACACTGTAAGAAATGTACAATATCACTGACTGTGTAACACACCACATTATGACACAGTATAACTTAGTGATTCTTTTAAGTTTTGGGTAATTTTTCTTGATACATGCTTTTAAACTGATAAATGCTTTTTTAAATTATAAATGGATCATTTGTTTAAAGACAGAAATTTTTAAAAATGATGATGGGCATGATGAGTTTGATCCCATACAACAGGTTAAGTTACATCGATAGCTACCAGCAAAACTACTAGCCTAGAACTAGATATGCACACACAAAAATGCATCTAGACACAGCCTTTATACACTTCACAAAAATCATGTCAAAATGACTCACAGACCTAAATGTTAGAAACTGAGTTAAGTGTATTCATTTGTAAAATATCTAATACACACACAACATAAGTATGTTCAGATCAAGTTTTTTGCCATGTAAATTATTTCTATATTTTCGTATGTATAAATTATATGTGATACATAAATTATGATGCATATTAATGAATCAAGCAGCTGCAGCCCCAGCTAACTTAGGAACCAGATTGCCAAGGCCACTGTGCATGTCCAAGCACTACATTCCTCACCCCACCTTTCTCCATGCCAAGAAACAGTAGCTCTCCTGAACTGTGTTCACAGTCACTGTATCCTTTTTCAAATAGCTTCATCACATACATGTGTATCACTAAATATATGCTTTGCTGGTTTCTCAGCTCAATAAAAACGATCTCATGTACTTTAGGAGGTTTACGTTTTAACCTCATTTAGTTTTTCTAGGACTTGTTCATTCATTTTCACTGCTGTGTAATATCCAATTATGAATACAGAACAATTTATCTAATCTCCTGTTAATGGACAATTGGGTCAGTTCTTGGTCTTTGTTATTATTTGGACAGTGGAGATCTCTAGGTCCTTGGAGTAGGTAGGGAAGTGAAGTAGCTTCGAAAGGAAGTGAACCAAGTCTTCCACAGGGGAGTAGGCTAAGGAAGAACTCTTTGGGTGTTTTTTTTGTCCTTCTGAATTGCCCTGGGTGAATCACTATACCTACCCCATAACTGTTACAGGGTAGAAAAACAGTAGAATTAGCCAAGGACAGGAGGAGCTGGGAAGATAAGTACAAGTATATACTGGCCTCAGTAGTCTCCATTCCCCACTCCCACACCCAGGGGTAATGTCAGGGAAGAAAGCCAAGGGCAAAGGAAAAGAGAATCCCTGTAAGCCAAGTTACTTGGTTAGGAAGAGGGAGCATTTGTCTAGTGGCCACGCCCTATATTTTAACGCCAGCAGCATTCTTCCTACCCCTCCAAACCAGGATGGACTTAAATTACTCCCACCCCCACATATATTACTGGCCAAAGTAACTAATATCCCTGAGAGAATATGAGCTGACAGGGCAAAGAAATGGTAATCTGATAAACGCAACTATAATTAAATAAAGAAAATAAACTCAACAACCTCTATCAGATGAAACAAAATTAAATGCTAAAAGATAACATTATACAGTAAGTATTAAAAATACCTCAAAGAGAAAAGACAGGATATTGGTAATATGAAGAAGAAACAAGCAGATATAATAAGAACCAACCAAAACTATTAGTTATAGAAAATGTAATAATGGTTGAAATAAAGGACTCACAGATATCCATCTAATTGCCAAAAGACAAATGAAATACAAAGTCAGCAGAAGAGATGATAAAAAGAAATGAAAGGCAGAATTGGAAGTGTCAACATGCATATTAACAGGCAATCCCAGGAGAGAAAGAAAAAAATTAACAGATGATAAAAAAACACTTTTAAATGGCAATCACAAAATTTCCAGTTAAAGATAAAAGGCATGTGATTCATGTATTAAAGAGATCACCACAAGAGAATTATGAAATACAGAAATTTTACATAGCTGAAGGTAAAGGATAAATAACAGACTACAAAGAAATGGGGCTGGACCCCGGCAGATGGCGCCCGAACAGGATTCCCCTAGGTAAGCCTCCCCCCCACCCCCCATTAAGAAGCCCCACACTCGGGATGGATAGGACTCCACCAGGGTACTGCAGACCCCCCCTATAGAGGATAAGTAGGGTAAGAAGGTGGATAGTACAGAACTTAGATTGAGAAGATGTGCCATACTGAGTCTAAAGGAAAAAGACTCTATTGATCTTTAAACACATATGCTTGCTAGCAGAGGAGTTCAGGTTACTCCCAGTCAGACAGAACGTTTTATACAAGCGTGTCCGTGCTTTTCTGAGGAAGGAAAGGTGCCGGAAAGGTAAATGTAGAGGCATGGGAGAAGGTAGGCCCAAGGAGCCTTATCCTTAACCCCACTGCAGCCTTTGCACCCCGGGAAAGTGCAGGATTGGAAAGCTCTCCATGGGGTGATAGATCAGGACTCGGGTAATAGCAGAAAGAGCCAATCCTACTCTTAAAATGGACACAAGAGAGCATTTGGGGTTTTTCTTTTTAATGCCTGCTTTGGATTGAGTAAATGGATTTTACTTAGTTTTAACATATCAAAGTTAGCTCTTGACACAAAAGGAAAAACTAACAGTTTGGCTCGAAATTGGGGTTTTGTTTTGAGGTGCTGAGGCTCGGGGGTGGAGCCAATTCACGGTTAGAAATGTGAAGCTGCGGTTTTTTGGGTTGAAGTGAGAAGTTGTGAATACAGAGCAGGATGTATGTTTATATATGGTCAGAATTCCAATATAAACCTTTTCTATAAAAACAAAAAAGGGGGAGAAGAATGTTATATGTTAAATTTTTTAAAATTACAGCCGAAATCGATTTGGCTCAGTGGATAGAGCATCGGCCTGCGGACTGAAAGGTCCCAGGTTCGATTCCAGTCAAGGGCACGTACCTGGGTTGCGGGCACATCCCCAGTGGGAGATGTGCAGGAGGCAGCTGATCGATGTTTCTCTCTCATCGATGTTTCTAACTCTCTATCTCTCTCTCTTCCTCTCTGTGAAAAATCAATAAAATATATAAAAATAAATAAATAAATAAATAAAATAAAATTACAATGCAGAGGGTTGTACAGCAGTCAAAAGGCATCGGGCCTCTTGTACAATAGCCTCTGCTGGTTTCGCCTGGTAGAAGGATACAAAAACCAGCCAAGAGTTTTACCAGATCTAGTAATGATGTGGGGAAGAGGTTGTGTTTTGTATCTTTCCGGAAGGAGCAGTGCAGCCAATTTGGGTACCAAAGCATTACAAGTGTCACCACAATGGACCCAGAGAAGCTCCTTGTCCCATCATTCCAAAGACTGAGAGTTGCCCAGATGACAGTAAAGCGGAAAAAGAAGATGATGAAGGCTACGCAAGGGTCTGAGGTGCCAACATGGGGTCAGCTGAAGAAGTTAACAACTGAGGTCCAGCAGATGGTAGAAAAGCAAGAAGTGGACCAAACCTGGCGACCGAACCTGGCTGGAGAACCTAGCGAGAGAACATGGCAGGAGAACCTGGACAGAACCTGGCTGGAAAACCTAGCAAGAGAACATGGCAACAGAACCTGGACAGAACCTGGCGACCGAACCTGGCTGGAGAACCTGGAGAACCTGGCTGGAGAACCTAGCGAGAGAACATGGCAAGAGAACCTGGACAGAACCTAGTTAGAGAACCTAGCTGGAGAACCTGTCCTAGACAGAACCTGGCTGGAGAACCTAGCGAGAGAACATGGCTACAGAACCTGGCTGGAGATCCTAGGCAGAGCTTGGCTGGAGATCCTGGCTAGAGATCCTGGCTAGAGAACCTGGATAGAACCTGGCTAGAGAACCTGGCTACGATGATCGACTGAACGCTGCCTCCGTGTCATTCCTTCTTCACTGACTCCGTCCACACCTTGGGGAACCCCTGGACCTGCTGGGGCTGGACCCCAGCACATGTACAAATTCAAACCACAGATTTATTGCTTGAGCACAGTGCTGAGAAATTTGTCTTCTAAAATAAAAGATACTCTTATTAACAGGAAAAAAAAAGAAAGAAAGAAAAGCAAGAAGTGGAAGCTACTCCCTCAACCATGTTTCTGGCTATGTTAGCATTGGTTAGCTGCCAGTCTTGCGCAGCCACGTCCAAGGACTCTGAGTAAATCAGCAAAAGAAACTTTCATTTAGCAGAAACTTACTTATTGCTGTTTTGCATTGCCATTGTTTTATTATTCTTAGTAGTTTTAAAAACGTTATGTTTAAGTTTTAAAATGTTTTGGGTTTTGCATTGGCATTATCCTATCTAATAAAAGAGAAACATGGTAATTGGCGTACGACCGCTACCCTTCCCATTGGCTAATCTAACTGCCCTCTAAGATGGCGGCCGGCAGCCAGGCAGCTTGAAACTAACATGAGGCTTGCTTGCTTCAGTGACAGAGGACTCCAACGTTCCCCGCCTGCCACTGCCGGCCTCTGAGCTTGCAGTTTAAGAAACACTGTAATGAATATAGAAGCTAAACAAAACCCCAGAAACCTGCTTTCAGCCAGCCGGGATCTCAGAGCTGGAGTTGATACAGAGTTTCGATTATAGGACCGAAACAAACCAGATACCTGCTTTCAGGAGCAGAAGCCTAAGAGCGGGAGCCTCAGAGCTAAAGCTGGCCCAGAATAAAAAAAAAAAAAGAAAAAAAGGAGCAGTTGGGAGCTTCAGTCCCAGCCTGAAAACAGCCCTCAGCCCCTCACCTAGACTGGCCAGGCACCCCAGTGGGGACCCACACCCTGAAGGGTGTGTGACCAGCTGCAAACAGCCATCATCCCCTCACCCAGGCTGGCCAGGCACCCCAGTGGGGACCCCCACCCTGATCCAGGAAACCCTTCAGGGCAAACCAGCCAGCCCCCACCCATGCACCAGGCCTCTATTCTATATAGTAAAAGGGTAATATGCCTCCCGGCACCAGGATCAGCGTCACGGGGGCAGCACCCAAACCCCCTGATCGCCCTGCGGCTCTGTGTGTGACAGGGGGCAGGGCCACAACCTCTCTATCGGCCCTGCTCTGTTCCTGACAGGGGAAGGTGCCCCAACCCCCTGATCGGCCCTGCTCTGTGCCTGATAGGGGGAGCTCCCCAACCCCCTGATCACCCTGCAGCTCTTTGTGTGACAGGGTGCGGCGCCCCAACCCCCTGATCTGCCCTGCTCTGTGTGTGACAGGGGGCAGTGCCCCAACTCCCCTATCGGCCCTACTCTGTGAGTGACACGGGGGAGCTCCTCAACCCCGATGGGCCCTGCTCTGTGCGTGACTGCGGGGAGCTCCCCAACCCCCTGATGGGCCTGCTCTGTGCGTGACAGGGTACGGAGCCCCAGCCACCCTGATGGGCCCTGCTCTGTGCGTGACAGGGGGCAGTGCCCCAACCCCCTGATTGGCCCTGCTCTGTGCATGACGGGGTGGCGCCGCAATCTCCCCATCGACCCTGCCTTGAGTGTGACAGGGGGCGATGCCCCAACCCCCCAATCGGCCCTACCCTGAGCGTGACTGAGGGTGGCACCGCAACCTCCCAAACCGCCCTGCTCTGTGCATGACAGGGGGCGGCGCCCCAACTCCCCAATCGGCCCTGCTCTGAGCCCGACCAGGGGCTGCACCTAGGGATTGGGCCTGCCCTCTGCCACCCGGGAGCAGACCTAAGCCAGCAGGTCGTTATCTCCCAAGGGGTCCCAGACTGCGAGAGGGCACAAGCCAGGCTGAGGGACCCCCCCTCCCCCCCGAGTGCACAAATTTTTGTGCACCGGGCCTCTAGTTTTGTTATTAATAGCCAGAGTTTTGTTCTTGATGCTTACGTTTTACTTTCATTATGGTAGCTTAAAAACTTGCATTTATAGTAGCATAAAAATAAAAGAAGGGTAAGATGTGGGGAGCCGCTATAGGGTTAAACCTCGGACTGACCTGTTGGCAAAGTCACAAACAAGTCCCAGCTTAGAGGGCACAGTCCTCTTAAGCATAATTAGGCTTGACCTTATGACACTACCTAGATCTTACCTGGGAAGCTAATGGACTGAGGGAAGTGCATCAAGAACAAGAACAAAAACAAGTGAAACTCACAAGAACAGTGTAACTTTGGTAACCACTACCTTGTTTACCTCTGACTATAGAAATAAAGGCTCAGATTGCCTCGGGATCTTTCTCTGTGGCCTCAGCCAGGCACAGGAAGATCCACGGAGACTAAAGAGAGCTAGAGAGCTATGAACGCTGTGTCCGTGTAAATCATTCTTCGCTGACTCCATCCACACCTTTGGGAACCCCTGGACCGCTGGGGCTGGACCCCAGCAGAGAAAGATTTGCAACATATGTAAAGAAAAAGGTTAGTATTCAGGCTACATAGAGCCATCTGCTGCAAAAACACATAGCTGACATCACAGAGGTGAGGTGAATTTCAGAAAAAAGTAAAAGGGCTTGGCCTGTGTGGCTCAGTGGTTGAATAATGTCAACCTATGACCCAGGAGGTCACAGTTCAATTCCCAGTCAGGCCACATGCCCAGGTTGTGGGCTCAATCCCCAGTTGGTGCAATCAATCAATGATTCTCTCTCACCATTGATGTTTCTGTCTCTCTCCCTCCCTTCCTCCTTCTGAAATCAATAAAAACATATTTTAAAAAATGAAGTAAAAGGGAAAAAACTAGAAATGGCTTTGAGTTGAGCAGTGAGAGGGCAAGCAAAAAGTAGGCATCATAAGGCAGGTGCCTATACCAGCTATAGACCTGAGCCTAGACCCCTGACTTGCTCAAGAACTTGGAACAGCGCTCAAGTGGTTCAAGGCTGGTATAGACTCACAGCTCCGAGCAAAAGCAAAATCCTCTATGGATAAAGGCAAACCACAGAGGTATACATAGTTACAGGAAACTGACATACACAGTTGACCCCTGAATAGAGTTTTGAACTGTGTAGGTCCACTTATACATGGATTTTTAAAATAAATACTGTATACATACTTTCTCTTCCTTATGATTTTAACATTTTCTTTTCTCTAGCTTACTTTATTACACAAATACAATATATAATACATATAACATACAAAACATATGCTAATCCACTATGTATCAGTAATGCTTCCAGTCAACAGTAGGCTATTAATAGTGAAATTTTTGAGGAGTCAAAGGTTATAGGCAGATTTCTGACTTCGGGGGGGGGAGGGGTCAACACCCCTAACCCCTGCACTGCTCAAGGATCAAATGTAGTTATTTAAGAAGTTAAGAAAGCTATCCACACATAGACAAATTATAATGAAGATGACCTTGAAAGTATCTAAAAACAATAATTTGTTTACATAAAAAGACAGGCTGAATATAATAACAATAAACCATATGTTGTTTACATGGAAAACCCTTAAATATAAATCATAAAAAGGTTGAAAATAAAGGGACTGGAAAAGATACACCAAGTAATATTAGCCAGAAGAAAGCTGGGATAGCTGTAAGTATCCAACAAAATAGATTTCAACACAATCAGCATAATTTTACATAGGCTTCAATTCACCAAGATGACATAATTCTCAGATTGCATGCACCTAATAAAATAGAGTAAAAAGTTTTTTTAAAGGACAGAAATTATTTCAGGTTAAGATGGCAACAGACCAGCGCTCCCACCTCTAACGCTCAAAGAGCCAGAGAAAATCCACCTCTTTGTTGGAAGGCAGCAGAGAGCTGCTGGGGGGGGGGGGATAGGAACTACAGGGATAAGACTCCATGCCCTGACCGGTTTGGCTCAGTGGATGGAGCGTTGGCCTGCGGACTCAGGGGTCCCGGGTTCGATTCCGGTCAGGGGCATGTACCTTGGTTGCGGGCACATCCCCAGTGGGGGGTGTGCAGGAGGCAGCTGATTGATGTTTCTCTCCCATCGATGTTTCTAACTCTCTATCCCTCTCCCTTCCTCTCTGTAAAAAATCAATAAAATATATTTTTAAAAAAAAAAAAAAAAGGCTCCTGAAAGGGAAGAGATTGAGAGGGAAACTGATTTCCTACAGCCACTTTTACCAAGTAGTACATGAGGGGATGCTTCTTTTTATAGAAGTATGCCAGCTTATTAATAAATAAATAAATAATAACTGAATTAGAACATCATCATCTTGCAATTCATAATTAATGGATCTAGGCATTGAGTATCATAAAAAGGGACAAAATACTATGTCTCTTAATGGAAGAACAATAATAAACTTATGAAGCAATGTTGCCAAAAAAAACTTAATACGATCAAGACTGTAGATCAGTGGTTCCCAAACTTATTTGGCCTACCGCCCCCTTTCCAGAAAAAATATTACTCAGCGCCCCCTGGAAATTAATTTTTTTTAAATTTTAATAGCAATTAAACAAAAAGATATATGTATTAATGTTTCTACCTTTTTCGTAAAATATAGTAAAGAAAGGTGTAAATTAGAAACATTGAAGTTTGAAATTATGAAACTATTTATTGATCTCAGAATAGAAAGGTAATATAAAAAAAGTTAAAACAAATGCAACTGTGGCCATCACCGCCCCCCTGGATCGCTGCAGCGCCCACTTTAGGAATCACTGCTGTAGATCCAACTATCAATTTATAGTAAATGGAGAAGAAAAAGAAACATACTTGAAAATCCACGATTGCTTTGAAATTTAGCACAACACACTTCTGAATAACTGGATTATAGATCTAAATGTGAATAAGAAATCATTAAAGCTTTAAGAATAAAGCATTAAGAGAATATCTTCATGGACTTGGAAGAGACAAATATTTCTTAAACAGGATACAAAAGCACTAACCATTAGGGAAGAAGATTGCTACATAGAACTTTAATAAAAGGTATTTAGATCAGAGCTGGAATTTGAAGAAAAAAAAAAAGTCAACTTTTTAAAAGTTTAAGTCATACCAGATTAACTTTTTTAAAAACTTGGAAATTTCTATGCTTACCTCCTTTTCTTTTGAGCAAGGTTGAGTTCCATAAACTTATACTTCTGGTACTGTTCATCCAATTTCTTCAGCACTGTATCCGCAGTCTCATTCCCAGGCTGTTTCATGTAGGAATCCACATCTTCCTTTAATATCAAAAATAATACATTTCCAATTTTAAGCCCGGCCAGCGTGGCTAAGCGGTTGAGCATAGATCTATGAACCAGGAGGTCACAGTTCGATTCCCTGGTCAGGGCACATGCCCGGATTGCAGGCTCGATCCCCCGTAGGGGCCGTGCAGGAGGCAGCTGATCCATGATTCTCATCATTGGTGTTTCTATCTTTCCCTCTCCCTTCCTCTCTGAAATCAATAAAAATACATTTTTTTAAAAATTTGGAATTCACATGCCTAATCTGACTTTTTACTTCTTTAGCTCTATTTTTAAAACATAAAAGACAAGTGGTGTCAGCACCCTGAATGCCGGGAGCCAGTGCATCCTTGCTGTTTCAAGGGACCTGGCATATATGGCATACTGTTCTTAATATGTTTGCTCACCTTCTTGGCACTATGTGTTTTAACCAAGGTCACCTCTCTGAGAAAGGTTGTTTCCCCAGGTAGGGATTTTCCCCTGAAGTTAGGGAGGGAATAAAACCCCTTAACTAAGTGCCAGGCGGGTAATTAATCACTTTAACTACGAACAATCATGCTTAAGCTACATAATCTTTACTCCCTGGAATGGAGATAAGAAACACCCTAACCTTTGGAATAGAGATTGATAGGATTGGAATCAACTGGTATAAATACAGATGTAACAAGACAACAGGACACAGAACCTAGACACAGAACCTACACAGAACCTAGAGAGAGAACTTCGCTGGAGAGAACATGGCAAAAGATCCTGGACAGAAACTGGCCACAGAACCTGGAGACAGAACCTAGCGAGAGAACCTGGCTGAAGAACCTAGAGACAGCACCTGGCTAGAGAACCTGGACAGAACCTGGCTGGAGAACCTAGCGAGGGAACATGGCTACAGAACCTGGCTGGAGAACCTGGAGAACCTGGCTGGAGAACCTAGCAAGAGAACATGGACACAGAACCTGGCTGTAGATCCTAACCAGAACTTCGCTGGAGATCCTGACCAGAACTTGGCTAGAGATCCTAGCTAGTCTGCTGATCAAATGAACGCTGTCTCCGTGTCATTCCTTCTTCGCCGACTCCGTCCACACCTTTGGGGACCCCTGGGCCTATTGGGGTTGGACCCCAACACCTGAACATGCCCGGGTGGGCAGTGCCCGGCTACTGCTGCTTTTTGAAATGATGCCGTGCTTTGGTGTGACCCAAGCTGTGAAGTGTGGCTGGGCTTCTCTCCTGTGGAGTGCTGATCACTCACACAGCGGGTTTGGTGAATATTGGTTGGGGCAAGTCTTGCCTGCTTCCACTTGGTCATCTTTATATGAATCCAATGAGGTGGGGGGGGGGGGGGCGGTATTGTTTTTGTTTGTTCTTTTTGGTCTTTCTGAAACGGTTTTTAGGTGATATTCATGAAGAGCATTCCATACCTAGAACTGTGCCACTAATGAGAGGAAAACCTGTCTGAGAAGGTGCGTCTTCCCACAGCTGCCGTCCCACCCTTGGGGCCTCTGCTGGGAAAACAGAATCAAGTCTCAAACAATGCCTTTTTAAATGTATCTCTAGTATTATGGACGTAGGGCAGGGCTGTATCATACCTCTGTGAATGGAAAATACCTTGTACCTGCTTGATGATACGTAGCAGTGACCGTGCTTTATCAGAGCTGTTTTTAATGATGTTATCCTAGAATATTTTCTTTCCAGATGATGATGGAGAAGCTTAAAAAAGAAAATGGTGCCAGGTACCACAACAGTAATAGAACTTTGCTGTTTTCTGGAGATTTGTTTTTTACTTTTTTTTTTTTTATTGGAGTGTGCTGGATGTCTATAATTTTGTTCAGATGACTGCAGAACCTGGAAAAGCTGTTGCTATTGATGCATAAAATACTGCTATTGGTATATATATATATATATATATATATATATATATATATATTTGAATTTTTGGAAACTTTAGCTGTGCTGTCAACTTTGGAAAAACTATCCCAGTTGTACTGTGTTTGGTTGGCATTGTACAGAAATTAACAGCCATATTAGTCTAGAAACATTCAACATAATTTTTTCCATTTGTACAGGGGTAACGCACTGTATTAAACATGTAAGGTCTTAATCTACATGGGTTTGATTACAGAAACTAATAAAGTATTCTCTAAATAATGAAAAAGCCGAAACCGGTTTGGCTCAGTAGATAGAGCGTCGGCCTGCGGACTGAAAGGTCCCAGGTTCGATTCTGGTCAAGGGCATGTACCTGGGTTGCGGGCACATCCCCAGTAGATGTGCAGGAGGCAGCTGATCGATGTTTCTCTCTCATCGATGTTTCTAACTCTCTATCTCTCTCCCTCTCTGTAAAAAATCAATAAAATATATTAAAAATAAATAAATAAATAAATAAATAATGGGGGAAAAACATAAAAGACCAAAAAAACCTTGTGTTTTTCTCTCAAGGCTTGTTTTTTGTTAATCCTCACCCAAGGATATTTTTTCCATTGGTTTTTATTTAGAGAGAGAGTAAGACACATTCATTGGTTGCCTCCTGCACACACCCCGACTGGGGGCCAGTCATTAAACCTGGGACCCTTCAGTCCGGAGGCCAAGGCTCTAACCACTGAGAAACCAGCTAGGGCATTCCAAGACTTGTTTTTAACTAAAATGGTAATTTTAAAAAATTAGACCATTTTAGACAGTGCACACACATTTTGTTTTTGCTTTATTTTTGTTGTTGTTAATCCTCACCTGACGATATTTTTCCATTAATTTTTCAGAGAGATTGAAAGGGAGAAAGGGAGGAAGGGAGGGAGAGAGAGAGAGAGAAAGAAAAAAACATTGGTGTGAGAGATACATCCATTGGTTGCCTCTGGAATGTGCCTGATGGGGCTGGGGACTGGGGGTCAGGGATTGAGCCTGCAACCAAGGTACGTGCCCTTGACCAGGAATCAAACCCTTGCTCCTTTGGTCCACAGGCCCATGCTCTAACTGCTGAACCACACTGGCCAGGGCAGTGCACATACACTTTGTAGCTAATTTACCCTCCCTCCACCTTCCTCTTTTTATTTTTATTTATGCATAGGGAAAGAACGACGACCTTGTCAGCTTTATGCATCCCCCCCAGACCTTAGTAGTAAATATAAAAATTACCAACAAACACATTGCCCAGTCATGTGCCCTAGCCACAAAGTGATTCAACAGATTGTATGCCAAGATTATTGATTTTTATTACTTAAATTTTTAACTCAAAAGTTCTACCATAGAAATCATGCTAAATATGGTCATTAGGTGCCCAAGGCAAGCCACAATACCTCTGCAAGTATCAAGTGGTGGAAATAAAATAAACCCAAAAGGCAAACAGAACAATCTTTTGTACAGGAATAATGAAGCCCAACAGAACTGAATGGGAAAAGACATAATACAAGGTTGAAAGCATCTACTTTTTTCTCTTCGTTTGGACTTGGGTTGGTTTGCCCGTTTGGTGAAGCCTCCCAATTGCATCCCGTGCCTCCCCTCTCAACTCCACACATTTCATCACTAAGTTGTTAGAATGATGTACCCCAAACCAAATACGATTATGCAGTGGCCTCATTTAGACACCTTCTCATGACAGCCCTTTGCCTGCTGGATAGAGAGCCTCAATTCCTTAGCATACCAAACAAGGACTTCGCATTCGCACCCTCGCCTAATTTGCAAGGAAAGAGAACACTGCATTCCTTCAACAGGCTAGGTTGCGTTTCCTAGTTTCACCCTTCAGCACCAGAGGTTCTGCCTACTCACTGCATCCCAAGTGACCGTGGATCAGTCGGGCTCATCCGCATCTAGGCTGAGTCTCAAGCCTCTCACTGCCTCCCTTTTCCAGGCAGCAGAGGCTGAAACCTGGCGATCGGAGGGTCCAAGGGACCGCCCCAGGCCCCCATCTCCTCTCAGTCCTTCTGGGACTGCGTCCCCCTCCCCCGGCGGATCCCAGCCCAGCTGAGTCTCTACAAGGGCGGAGGGCAAGAGGGGATGCAGCGCGCTCTCCCAGATCCCTTAGCGCAACTCCTTCCACCACCACCACCACCCCCCCCCCCCCCCCGCGCAGTCAAGACCAGGTTGTGCGCCCGGAAGGAAGCGATCGCGGCCCAGCACCAAGATGCCTAGGACCGACACGTCTCTTACCACAAACACGGCCTCCGGAATCCCCAGGTGGAGCCGCCGGCCGTTCCCTAAGGAGAGTTCTCCTAAGCCACAGGCATCTCTAGCCACCGCCATCTTGGGGAAGCTCGCGCGCGACTACCAGCTTCTGGGGCCGCCGGCCGCCGGGGGCCCGTGATTGGCTCGCTCACACCTACAAGGCCCGCTCCTCCCTTGGGAGCACGCACATTGGTGAGCAAGCAGGAAGTAACCACCCCTTCTCCGAGCGGCCCAACCTCTGGGTACTGATTGGTTGCGTGCTGGTGAGTGACAAGTATGGGGGGGCCTCCGAGGGAAGCTGGCTGTGTGGGAAGAACCAATACGGACTCCTGGGAAAAGGAATCTTGGGGATTTGGGGGAGTGGGGTGGGGACGGGGAGCAGGGCTGGAGGACCCTAGAAATCAGGGACAAAATCGGACCCCATTCCCAGAATGTCCTTCACAGCGACCTGATCCCCTCTCGGATGCAAGCAAAACCAGGACCTAGATGCCACCACAGGGCTTCATCGGTGCCTTTCTGGTCCCACCATAGCAGCGAGCTTGCCGACCCTTGAAGGGGATTTATAATCCATCGCACCAATCTTTCCTGAAAGCCATCTTTGATCAGAATCTCGCGACCACAGCTCAAACATTTTCCAAAGTTCGTAGTCTAGCCCTAGCTGGTGTGGCTTAGTGGATAGAGCATCCACGTGTGGACTGAAGGGTCTCGGATTCGATTCCGGTCAAGGGCACATGCCTGAGTTGCTGGTTGGTGGTGGGGCGTGCAGGAGGGCAGCCGATCAATGATTCCCTCTCATCATTGATGTTTCTATCTCTCTCCCCTCTCCTTTCCTCTCTGAAATCAATAAAAAATACGTTTTAAAAAAAGTTCATAGTCTACATACACAATATTTGTTCCTGCCTTTGCTTGAACTGGGGTGCTAGCCAGTGCTTCACCCCCTCCCACGAACCCTACCATGAGCCAGGACCTTTATGATTAAGGCTAGATGTCAGTTTCCTTGCTTAGTGGGGACACATAGTAATAAGTGATTAACATTTATGTAAAAACTAACTACATGCCAGTCACTAAGTAGTGTTATTTCATCCCTACAGCCCAGTGTGAGAGGGACTGCTATTGCCTCTAGCTTACAGACAAGTAAAGGGACTTTAAAGTGAACCATTTGTAAGAGAATAGGATGTTGTAACAGTCACATATCTGGAAAGGAAGGGAGTACAAGTGGAAGACACTGCCTAAATTGATTTTAAAATGAGAATAACAATGCCTGGGCTGGTGTGGCTCAGTGGTTGAGCTTTGTCCTATGAACCAGGTTGCTGGTTTGATTCCCAGTCAGGGCAGATGCCCGGGTTGCAGGCTCTATCCCCAGTAGGGGGCGTGCAGGCGGCAGCTGATCAATGATGTTACTCATAATTGATGTTTCTATCACTCTCCCTTCCTCTCTGAAATCAGTACACACACACACACACACACACACACACACACACACACACCTTTAAAAGAAGAGTGGTAAGAAAAGTATGTCAGCCTCTAGGAATGGAGAGAAGTGGGGGGAGTAACTAAATGGATGTAGAGCAGGGGTCCTCAAACTTTTTAAACAGGGGGCCAGTTCACTGTCCCTCAGACCGTTGGAGGGCCGGACTATAGTTTAAAAAAAAACTATGAACAAATTCCTATGCACACTGCACATATCTTATTTTGAAGTAAAAAAACAAAACGGGAACAAATACAATATTTGTATTTGCATGTGGCCCGCAGGCCGTAGTTTGAGGACCCCTGATGTAGAGGGTAAAAGGTAGGAGGTGGGTGCGTGGGACAGACTAAGTCAGAAACAGGAAAACAAGCTACTGCTGCCAGAACTGTAAGGACAGTTCAAGGAGTTGTCTGTGTCAGGTTTGGGTCCTTCTAGCAAACTCAGGAATCTGTTCAGAAAGGGTAGGGGCTGGATACTGGGAGATGTGTGGATCTAGAGGAGTAAGGAACGTGGGAGCGGCTTTAGATTGGAAAGAAGGGGGTGAAACTCGAGGACTGAACATAGGGGTGGTACTAGAGGACTGGGGAGAGGGGGGATGTGAGCTGGAAATATGAGTGATGTGGAGGAGTGAAGAAACTGGGCGGTGCAGTAGGACTAGCGGGGTGGGTGGGCTGAGGACTGGAGATAGTGGGGAGGCTTGAAGACTTGGAATAGGGCTGGTGGTGGAAGACAGTGGGAGCTTCTATATAGTCATAACAAAACCTTAGAATGTGAAATTAAACAAGACCATTATATTAGAATTTTAAAAATATAAATCACTTGGTAGTGTTAACTCAAAAATAATATCAACTAGTTGTTTCGTCACCAAAAAGGACTTATTCGGGAAAAAGGGGGTTGCAACCCAGTGCATGTGAATTCAGCAAGCCACACGTGCACACTGGTCTGAATGCCAAGATGGAGGGTGTGGACCCTGAAAAAGAAAATATCTACTAAGAAGGCTCCTGGTGCTAACTGGGTTCAACTTTTTTAAAAAAAACCAATAAATAAAAAAAAGAACAACCTATCTTAGCAGCCATTTCTACACAAGGGTTGTGCTGGGCTGCATATCTGGCACTTCAGCCAGACGGGTCAAGCTGTGCTGTCTGTTCCTAAAACACATAGATAGGAAGGTACTGACATCAGGCCAGGCCTTGAGATATGGTCTCATGGCCCCTTCCCAGCACGAAGGCCTTCTTTCTCAGAAGGCCCGGAAGTCTCATTCCAAATTTGGGAGACAAAAGACTGGAAAAAGTATAAATAAAGAGAGTTTCCTCCATATTGGGGGGCCCAGAATTTGAAAGACACATTTTTCTCTGGGCCTCCACAAAATTTAATAATAAAATGTAACTCCTGTAGTAAGCGCTGCAGTTCAGCCTCTGCTTTGGCAGGGTGCTGTGACTGTGGTCAGCTGGCCAGCTTAATAAAGGCTCTTACATTTAAATTCTGAGTCGGTGGTCTACCTCGCTAAGTGAACCCATAACATTTGGAGGCCCCAGCGAGATCCCCGGCAGGGAGGAGAGGGACCCCTTATTTAGGGCTGGAGGCTCTCCCCCGGCAGGGAGGAGAGGGACCCCCTATTTAAGGCAGGAGGCTCTCCCCCGGCAGGGGTGAGAGGGACCCCTTGTTTAGGGCAGGAGGCTCTCCCCTGGCAGGGGTGAGAGGGACCCCCTATTCAAGGCAGGAGGCTCTCCCCCACTTGTCGCCGGGCACGCAGCAAGATACCCCACATCCCTGTGGGGAACGACTACCAAGGAGGCATCCGTCCCGGGTTCCAGGGAGGCGGAGGAGACTCCACCCAAAACTTTCAATTCGGAAACCGAACCACCTGGACTCTCGAGAGAGGTAAGGAAGACCTGTCGTTAAACTGGAATTGGGACGTCCCATGGAAGGACCTATACGGAGGGCTGAATGCAGCGGTACTTCTGGTCCTGACCCGCGGCCACCATGGTGGCCGGGGTCTCTGGTTTGTGCTGCTTTAGGCTGCACCGGGTTTGTCTATCTGGTGTTTGTTATCTTGGTGTTTGTTGTCAAAAAGTCATCTGCTTCTGTGAGCACCCCGCTGCAATGTTTTTTGAAAAATTTTCAGGACTTCAAGGAGCGAGCTGCAGGTTCTGGGCAACCTTAGGTTGCATTTGTCTAGTTTGTTTTGTCTTTGTTCTTTGTTGTCTTTGTCTTTGTCAAAATGGGTTAGGGTCAGTCGTCTTCTTCGACCCCCTATCAATTAGGCCCACTCCAAGCGAGTGGAAGGGGAGCTTGATCACCTCCTGGGAAACCATAGAGCTCCCTTAGGCAATTAGTCAGGAATTGGTTGGATTGCTTAAACTCTGAGTAAACATTTGGTAGAAGTCAAAACTTGGACTGTCTGGTGTATGAATGTAAGTATGAGAGTCTGTGTGAAGCGAAAGCTACTTTGTGTTATCTGGCTGTACACATAAGTGTATTTGTTATCTCTGTTGTTTGTTTAAAGATAGGGCAAACCCTCCTTTAAGGGGAAGACAGCAGAGAACTTTTAATTGCTTTTTCCTGAGGTATAATTTTGCTGTGTTAGGTTAAAATGTTAGAAGTCTAGGGTTAATTTAAAGGTATAAGGTTGCAACCCAAAGAAGTTTAAACAAAGGCTTGTTAGGTTAAGATTAGTACATTTTCCCTTTACAGTAGGTCTCTGTTGGGGACAGCATCCGCTCTAACTGGGGGAGGAAGAGAGCTGAAAACTGCTCCGGAGCGGGTGTGAGATGGGGTAGTGGCGGTAGGATTCACTAGATAGGGTAGTAGGCTCTCAGCCTGCTGAGATAGAGGAGCCTTAGGCTGGGGGACAGGGGGATAGTCAGAGAGGTCAAAAGTAGTAAAGGAGGAGAAGGATTTGAGTCTCTGGGTCTTACAAAAGGAAAAATCTAGGAGGGAGAGAGCTAAGGAAATGGTTAATGCAGAAAAGAGGGGGGCCGTCGGCAGGGAAAGCAGACCAGAAGTTTTGTTGATTTTTACTTATCTGCTGAACTCAAGGCTGAAAGCTTCTACTAAGCACAGTAAGTTTTTCTCTGCCCCGTTTTATTCTCTTTAACCCTTCCAATACTAAATTAAACTGATACAGTATACTTGAAATTGCATAGGGAAGGAAGCACCTGCTCTTAGTAATCTAAGAAATACTGGCTATAAAGGATTGAGGTTTCTAAGAATAAGGAATTACTGGGTAGAAGGTCTGAGGCATGGTTATGCATTTTTAAAGGACATAGAAAGAAGATTTAAAGGCTAATTTGAAAGTATGAAATTTAGAAAGGTTGTGTATGTGATAAGGAGAAGAGAAATGTTGAAAGGAAATTAATCAAATGGTACAGGCCAGTAAGTCAGAAAGAGTAAATAATTTATATTCTGCCTCCTAAACAGAGGGTAAATAGTTATGCCAAAGTACTTAGGAAGGACTGATAAAAGAAATGCCACAGTTACTGTTTTGTTATAACTCTGGAAAGTCCATAAAAAGGACTGACAAGGAAAATCAGAAGATCTTAAGGCAGGTCAGTGGCTTTTTCTCCTTATGTAATTCCTCTAAAATTTGGCAATGCTAAATAAGTTATGGCAATACATTTCTTTGCATGAATTCAATAAGACCGGTTCCCAATAGTGGTTTTATTGAATGAAAACTTTGACTGGAGGATCATGTTTTAAGGAGCCCTGTCTGAGCTCTGAAGACTTGAAGCCAATAAGAGTGCCATGGAGAAAGCCTGGTATCCTGCTTGGGAGCCCTGAAAATAGCTGGCACTGGAGCATCAGGCCCATGCCCTACCATCACTGGCAGTTGGTCAGAGTAGAGGGGGAGGCAGAACCCCCATGCACTCTGGGCCGCAACGAGTAGGAGGGCTGCTGAGAAGGGCCTTGAAGCAAGGACAATGGGCAGCAGATACTGCAGGCAGGCCTGATGGTGGCTGGATGGCTTGGCTTCCTGGCCCTATGGGGCACATTAAGATTCATGAGATTCCAGCAAAGGTAGTCAGTTACCATCCTTGTTGTGTTTATGCAAACAATCAGGCCAAATTGAATACAATAAATAAATTAGTATTTTGATGGACAGAGGGGTAATTTTAAGGAGAAAAACTCTATTTCAATAGAGGTTATTAAAACTGAAATGTTTTCTTTGTTAGAGTTTGTCTCTGCCAGGTCACAAGCCCACCTACTTCTATGCCCAGGCCTCATTGTCCCTCTGACAGGCAGCAAGGATCTCTTGGCTCTGAGAGAAACTTCTGACCCTCCTCAGCTTGAAGTAGTTACAGAAGAAAATCCAACGCCCATTTTCCCTGAAAGAATTCAGAGCCAGGATCCTTGAGGTAATATAGTAGGCAGTTAGACAGACATGAGCAGAGCAAGGACGATGGGCCAACTGGCACTGACTCCCCAGAAGCAAGAGGGAACTTGGCTGCAGACGAAGCAGCCCGGGAGGCTGCCCTAAAACCAGTGGGGCCTTTACAGATTCTAGTGACTCCTCCAGACCCTGAACTACTCATCTCACCAGTTTACTCAAGTTCTTTCAGGCTTTACAGTCTACCCAGAAAGCAGACCAGAAGCACATCTGAGATGTTCTGCCTGTATCCGGTTCATCCCTCCCAACATGGTGACTCTGTTTGGGTAAAGAAATTTGCCACCCAAGGACTGACTCCTACCTGGAAAGGACCACCCCCACGGCAGTCAAGGTCGACAGGATCCCGACGTGGCTTCATCACACTCGGCTTAAGACAGCCCCGGCAAAATAGAGAGCCCAGGACTCTTTGGACCCTCTAGAGATCATTCCAGGCCCTTATCTTATAAACAGGCCCACTGACTTTATTTGGCAAAGAATTAATTCTATCAAGCTTATAGTCCTGAGGGGTCAATATAACTCCCTCCCCAACAATGACCCAAAAGAGTCCATGATTTGACTCATGTACATAAAACCAGTGGGGAATGTGCTGGGCTGCATATCTGGCACTTCGGCCAGACGGGTCATGCTGTGCTGTCTGTTCCTAGAACACACAGATAGGAAGGTACTGACATCAGGCCAGGCCTTGAGATATGGTCTCATGGCCCCTTCCCAGCACGAAGGCCTTCTTTCTCAGAAGGCCCGGAAGTCTCATTCCAAATTTGGGAGACAAAAGACTGGAAAAAGTATAAAGAGAGTTTCCTCCATATTGGGGGGCCCAGAATTTGAAAGACACATTTTTCTCTGGGCCTCCACAAAATTTAATAATAAAATGTAACTCCTGTAGTAGTCAGCGCTGCAGTTCAGCCTCTGCTTTGGCAGGGTGCTGTGACTGTGGTCAGCTGGCCAGCTTAATAAAGGCTCTTAAATTTAAATTCTGAGTCAGTGGTGGTCTATCTCGCTGAGTGAACTCATAACAGGGTCTCTCATGCAGACCACACTTCAGGGAGAAGCCTGCACCAAGTGACCTGCCTCCTGCACTGAACTGCCTGCCTGCACTGTGTTTCTGGCATCTGGGCCAGCCTTTATAAAGGAGTTCCTGGAGTTCTAGTTCAACCAGTAGGACTGAGGCATTCCCTGTCCAATCACAGCTGTGCAGCTATATCCCATCAGCATCCTCGCTGACCAATCAGAGCAGCTCCATTCTGAACAATCAGGACAGTGTTTTTTGGAGCAATCAAACTGGGAGAATTTAGAGATGGACTAATCAGGGACGAGGGGCAGGGGCTTCTGTCTACATAAGGCAGCCCCCCTCTGGCTCAGAGAGAGCACTTTCCCTTTCCACCAAAGAAGACTATGTTTCTTCAGCTGGAGCTGCAACACCCAAGACGTCTTGCCAGGGACCCCTGCAGAGCAGACCCATCCAGATGTGAGCAGAGGGAGCAGACCAGGGCAGAGCTGTGTAGCTGGAAATGGGCCTCTCCCTGAGGCCACCTGCCCCAGGGCCGCCTCACAGCTGTGCTGTTTCACAGCCCTACTGCTTCTGAACTGAGGTGTAACGCGATTAAGCTGTTCCATGGTCCCAGCTGTGCTGTATCACAATTGAGCTCTTTGCACTGAATAAAGTTTATTGCTTCACTGCACCACAAATTGGGGATTCCTAATGGTGGTGAATTGGTGCCAATGACCATCAGTTGACATGCGGTATTTATAGAGGGGAAAGGGAGTCAAGGGAAGGGGAAGTTAGAACCATAAAGCTTTATTATGAACACTAGAGGCCCAGTTCACAAATTCATGCACGGGTGGGGTCCCTTGGGTTGGCCTATGGGGATAGGGCCCCAGCTTGTGCCCCCAGCCTCACAGCCCCAGCTCACACCCCAGCCTCACAGCCCCACAGCCCTGCCTGGCACCCCGCCTTGGCCTGGCACCGCCTGCTCACCTGCTCCACCATCCTGCTCTCATTGGGGCCCATTGGGAGCTGGCTGCACAAGTTCCACGCTGCCCCCTGGTGGTCAGCGCGTGTCATAGCAAGTGGTTGAGTGGCCTTAGCATTTCATTTCATATCACACTTTGATTGGTTGAACGGCAGACCGGACACTTAGCATATTAGGCTTTTATTATATAGGATCATTGACTATATTCCTTATGCTATGCTTATGTCCCCATGTTGTCAATCAATTTTTTAGAAATGTACCAAGTCAGTCCAAGAGAAAGAAAGTTGATTTTCACAAATGTGGCAGGAACAACTAGATAACTATATGGAAAAGTAAATCTCTACCCTTACCTGTCACCAAACATAAAAATGTATTTTTACATGGCAGGGGATGCATGGGTGGGTGGGTGGGAAGAGAGCAACCAAAAAACTTGTATGCATATATACATAACCCACGGACACAGACAATAGGGTAGTGGAGACCTGGGGTGGGAGGCGTGGTGGGATATAGTCAATGGGAGAAAAAAGCGGACATATGTAATACTTTCAACAATAAAGATTTTAAAAAAAAACGTATTTTACATGGACCATAGATCTAAACATAAAAGCTAAAGCTATAGATCTTCTAGAGGAGAAATGCAGAATATCTTTATGATGTTGGGATAATCAAATATTTCTGAAGACACCAAAAGCACTAATCATAAAAGAAAAACTTGACAAATTGGACTTCAAAATTAGAAAATATCTTCTCATCAAATGATACCATCAAAAAAGTGGAAAGGCACCCTAGCTGGTTTAGCTCAGTGGATAAAGCATTGGCATGCAGAGGGAAGGGTCCTAGGTTCTATTCCAGTCAAGGGCAAATGCCTGATTGTGGGCTCAATCCCCAGTAGGGGGCGTGCAGGAGGCAGCAGATCAATGATTCTCTCTCATCATTTATGTCACTCTCTCCCTCTCCCTTCCTTTCTGAAATCAATAAAAACATATTTAAAAAATAAGATAAATAAATAAGTGAAAAGGCAAGTCACAGTCTAGGAGAAATTATTTCCATAGTATATCTAATATAATTAATATTCAGAATATATTAAAAAACTATAAACCAATAATTAAAAACAAAGAAAAGCATTAAAGGGGACAAAATAGTTGCACACTTCACAAAAAACGATATTGGAATGGTCAATAAGTATGTGAAAAGTTGCTTAATCATCAGGGAAATGTAAATGAAACTTCATGTTATATTACTACAAACTCACTAGAATGGCCAAAATTTACAATTTTAATAGCAGTAACTGTTGGCCAGAACTTGGAGCACCTAGAATTCTTATACATTGCTGGTGGGATAAAGTGGTAGTTTTTTTTAAAACTTTTGGCAGTTTTAATTTAATTTTTTAAAAATTGTCATTGATGAGAGAAAGAGAGAGAGAGGGAGAGAGAGAGAGAGAGAGAGAGAGAGAGAGAGAGAGAGAGAGAGAAACATCGATTGGTTGTTCCACTTTTTTATGCACTCATTGGTTGATTCTTGTATGTACCCTGACTGACTAGGGATCAAACCTGCAACCCTAGAACAATGGGCCATTGCTCCAACCAACTGAGCTACCTGGCAAGGGTGGCAGTTTTAATTTTATTTATTTTTCATTTTTAAATAGATTTTTGTTGTTGAGAGTATTAGATATCTCCCATTTTCCCTCCGTTCCCCCACTCCTCTCAGTCCCTACCCACCCCCCACCCCCAGGTCTTTACCACCCTATTGCCCATGTCAATGGGCTATGCATATACATACATAAGTTCTTTGGTTTATCTCTTCTCATTCCCTCACCACTCATTGAAGTATGTCAGTCTGTTCCATGCCTCCCTGCATTGGGTCTTATTTTGTTGGTCAATTCATTTTGTTCATTAGATTCCACAAATAAGGGAGAGCATGTGATATTTGTCTTTCTCAGTTTGGCTTCTTTTACTTAGCATAATATTTTCCAGGTCCATCATGCTGTGCCAGTTTTAATTTTATACCAACACCTACTATACGACCCAGCCATTCTACTCCTAGGTATTTACCCAAGAGATATATCCACAATTGTACACAAAAAGACTTGTATAAGAATATTTTCAGCCCTAGCCGGTTTGGCTCAGTGGAAAGAGCTTTGGCTTGCGGACTGAAGGGTCCATGGTTTGATTCTGGTCAAGGGCACATGCCTGGGTTGTGGGCTCGAACCCCAGTGGGGGGCATGCAGGAGGCAGTCAATCAATGATTCTCTCATCACTGATGTTTCTATCTCTCCCTCTTCCTTCCTCTATGAAATCAATAAAAATATATATTAAAAACACGTTTTCAGAGCTTGTATATGTACATCAATTTAAAATTTATTTTTAAAATGTGAATAAATATATTTTTACACAAACAAAAATTACGTTTATCACCAGCATAAATAAAGTAAATGAACTTCTAAAAGATGTTAAAGGAGAGGGAAATTATTTCAATGCAAGAAGGGGTAGTAAACAACAAATTCTAAACACATAGCTAAATCTAAACAAAAACTGTTTCTATAAATACTAATACTCTTAATTTCAGAAGTGTAAAATATTTGACCACCAGACTATACAAGTTGGTTAGAAATGCCCTTGTAATTTAAAAATGTAAAAGTGTCCTAAGTTCCTAATGTTATTTTGGAAGGAAGAGTAAGATACTAACTTTAGGTTTTGATCATTTTGAAGAATAACTAGTTAAACAAGAGAAATAGAATGCATCACCTCCAAGATATTGAATTGGAGAGATCTCAACAGTATTGCATGTTTATTTTACTTGGAAGATGTGGATGATTTTGTTCCGGTTGTAGAGAGATGACCATTTTTTTCCCCCCATCACTGAATTCCAGTGGTTTTGCTTCGGTACTTCTACATGAATTGTACCTACTTGAAAGAAAGATAGGTAGGTAAATCTTTCTACACTCATCCATATTACCACTGCCTGCTTCCACTTCCATGGTCAAGCTATATTCTCTGCCTGTAGTATCAAACTTCTGTCTATACATCTACTAGTTGAGATTCTCCTTATCATTTGATACTCATTGCCCTGAATCTTCCATCCCTGAATTAATCATTCCCTCCTGTGACCCCCACATAGTGCTTTGTGCTTCCTTATCTGTTTATATGTTTGTCTGGAATAGCTTTTCCTTACTCCACTGACTATTTTTTAAATCTTAGCATTAAACTTAGGTATCACTTCCTTGGGAAGTTGTCCTTGAAACTCCAGGCTGAGTGACCTGCCCCTTTGGCACTGATCACAGTTGGGTTTGTTAAATGAATGAATAAAAGGATTGCTGAATAGCTATCAGAACCTAGTTGTGGTTTAACAACACAGGTTTGTAGAGGACCAGGTCTGCACAGATCTGTGTCTTTCTACAAGGATGAAAACGTTCGAATTCGTTTTTCTTCCATGGGAGACCAACAGTGCACAACAGATGTACATATTGTAAAACTCAGTTCTAACCCTGGTCCTGCCTCCAGTGACTGCACATCTCTACCAAGGCTCTGAGGAGCGACAGCTCAAACATACCTAATGTTCTGTGAGGCGAGTGGGAGGTTTGTTGGCCTCTAAGTCTTGCCGGGTATAATCCATGGATGGAAGTGATATTGGGAAAGGAGCTCCCACTGAAGCTGGAATCTATGAATTCGAATGGAAAAGAAAACAAAAAGTGAAAACTTAGTTAGTATTTAATTGCTCTCCTAATACAATAGCACCAAGAGGATAGGTAGTTCCTCCAGTCTAGAGTAATTATTACAGTTGATGGATGTCAACTGAAAGGAATGTTAAATGTCAAATGAGAGAGAGAGAGAGAGAGAGAGAGAGAGAGAGAGAGAGAGAGAGAGAGAGAAATAGATCTGTGAAGTAGTTGCTAGTGATAACGAGTGAAGTGAGAAGACCTAAAGAATAGCTCTTGAAAAGCAGGGACTCTCTATGAAAAAGAAAACTCCTACATCTCCAGGCCAATAATCCTCATGGGAAAGGGAAGGAAGGGAAGTTTATAGGTAGACATGGAACATGTTAAGTATATAATGGTATGTATGTATCTTTGATGAAATATTTTAGTTACAGGTTATGTCAGTTCATATGAACATGTAAAAGTTAAATGTGAAGGCCCAATTGGTGTGGCCCAGTGGTTGAGCATCGACCCACGCACCAAGAGGTCGCTAGTTCGATTCCAGTCAGGGCACATGCCTGGGTTGTGGGCTCAATCCTCAGTAGGGGGCGTGTAGGAGGCAGCCGATTGATGATTCTCTCTCGTCATTGATGTTTCTCATGCTCCCTCTCCCTTCCTCTCTGAAATCAATAAAAACATATTTTTTTAAATTTCATTTTCAAATGATCTGAAAAAAATTGTGATAAAAAGGTGAACATTTGGTAATTCAAGATGCTGAAGTACAGATGTTTGTTATCCTGTCTACTTTCCTGTATTTTTTACATTTTTCCAAATTGACATCAACAACAAAAACATAAGTTGAGTGAATTGGTGGTGAGATTTGCAGACTGGATGACTTCAGAGCTTCCATTATCTGTGTTACATCCCATGAAATTGATGCAATGCATCACAGCTATAAAAAGGAGAACTGGTGACTGCAAACAATGTTTAACTATGTAAAGAAAAATTCTGAATTATGAAAACATCGTCAAACAGGCAGAACAGAAATAACAGACTAAAATTAGTTAGAGAAAAGGTGGATAAAAAGCTCAAAATCAGAAAAATGCCAGATATTCCACCTGTATTAATAATTTCTCCCATGGAAGTCTTGCACAATAAGAAAAAAATCAGCCTTATTAATGTCCACTTACTTTTTACCTGCTTGATGCAAAGCAGAAGTGACCCCAAACAGCAAATGGCAAGTTAAACAAAACAAAATCAAACAACAAAAAAACCTTTGCAAAAAGAAAGGAAATATGGCAGCAAACAGTAGCTCATAACTCTTGGTAAAAACCAAGAATGTAAATTCAGTTATACTTGAATCTCTATTATGTGCATATTAGTTATTCCTATTTTGGATTATCTATTAATTCTGGAACAGTTTTCCACTTACACACATCCCTCCTCTTCCACATTTCTAGGGTCGCTTTCTCTATTCCATTTAGCTATTTCACAGTGCCTTTGTGAAAAAGAGGGTTATATAGCCCAACTGGTGTGATTCAATGGTTGAGCACTGACCTATGAACCAGGAGGTCACAGTTCAATTCCCTACTAGGGCACATGCACAGGTCGTGGGCTTGATCCCCAGTGTGGGGCATGCAGGATGCAGATGATCAATGATTCTCTCTCATCATTGATGTTTCTCTCTCTCTCTCACCCCTTCCCTTCCTTTCTGAAATCAATACAAACATATTTTTAAAAATACAAAGAAAAAGAGGGCTATTTCTTTTTCCAATGTAAGGAAAGGATACAGATGAATTACCTTCCATTTTAAATTATATATATATACACTAGAGGCCCAGTGCATAAAATTCATGCACTTGGAGGGATCCCTCAGCCTGGCCTGTGCCCTCTCGCACTCTGGGAATACTGGGGGATGTCTGACTGATGGGTTAGGTCTGCTCCCTGCCTAAGCGAGCAATCAGACATCATTAGCGCTGCCGTGGAGGCAGGAGAGGCTCCTGCCACTGCTGCTGCGTTTGCCATCTATGAGCCCGGCTTCTGGCTGAGCAGCGCTCCCCCTGTGGGAGTACACTGACCACCAGGGGGCAGCTCCTGTGTTGAGCGTCTTCCCCCTGGTGGTCAGTGCACATCATAGCAACCGGTCATAATAACATTTGGTCATTTTGCATATTAGCCTTTTATTATATAGGATCATGTTGTTTTCTGTTAGTGCAAGCCATGGGGAGTTTTTACTCTATCTCCCACTTTTGATATATTAAAAGGTTTTTTCTTACCACTCCATACACAGGCTCTTGCTCTGAATTCACTGGACAGGGTACTGGGACTGGTACCTTGAAGCAAAGTGTCAGTTACTATACAGTACAGTTTCTACTTATATTCAATAAGAAATATTATAAGATACAGAAAACATTCTATCTATTTAATATTGAGGAAAAATATAGCGAATAGTTCCTAACCAGAACAATGGTCTTTCCCTGAGCATGAGAAATTTAGGAGTTTTAAGGACTTCTAATTACTGGTATGTTGTGTTGGAAATCATAGCAGACTTCACAGGAGCTCAATTTTCCTGAGGAGTGGGAATTTGCTTGGACAACATTACACATCCAAGAGAAATATGGCCTTTTAGATAATAAATAGTTATGACTCTCCTGTTCATGCTGTATAACTAAGAAAATAACATTAGTAAACAAAACAAAAAAAATTGTCAACCACAATCTCACTACCTCCAACAAATAAAACCTTCTTAATTTTTCAATGTTCCTTCCAGTCTTTGGTTATGATATCAGTTGGGTATATGAGATAATGTGAAAAATAAAGAGAATTTGGCTTTCATCACAGCAGACAAAAAGTAGTGACATACAGTATTTAGTGCTACGAGTGTGATGTCAAATTATGCCTGGCTTTCAACCCTGATTTAGTCTCCTTGTCTATACCAGTCACAACTTTAATCCTGGTCTTCGTCTCTTTGTGTACTGCTAAGTGATGTAATATGAGAGACAGCAGTGGTCTTTGACCTTAGACTTATCCCAGAGTGCTAGAGACTGGCCAGAAGAACTTGAACAAAGAGGCAAAAATACATGTTTAATCTTGGCCAGCGTGGCTCAGTGGTTGAGCATTGACCTATGAACCAGGAGGTCATGGTTTGATTCCCGGTCAGGGCACTTATGCTCAGGTTGCAGGCTCGATCCCCAGTGCGGGGAGTGCAGGAGGAAGCTGATCAATAATTCTCTCTCATCATTGATATTTCTCTCTCTCTCTCTCCCTCTTCCTTTCTCTCTGAAATCAATAAAAATACATTTAAAAAATGCATTATTACTATCAATCTTTCAGATCTTTCCCAAAATATTCTTGTACCTTGGCTCCTCATTCTGCTATAAACATTTTTCTCCATTTTTGATACATATTATCTAAACCAAATTGGTAACTGTATCATAAATAATTTCTATTCTCACAGCTTGTGCTTTATTAACAGACACTTACTACTCAGAGTCTGATCCGTGGACCCAAAGCATCAACATCAGTTGGGAGCTGGCCAGAAATGGGGAATCTCAATCACCACCACCACCACCACTACCCACCACCCACCCACCCCCGTGAGTCACATGCATGTTGAAGCTTGAGAAAAAGAAAGTGTAGCAAGGTTCTAGAAAATTTGGTCAAGGAAGTATGCCCAGCATTTTCACAATCCCCCAGAGCCGTGGTCGGCAAACTGCAGCTCACGAGCCACATGTGGCTCTTTGGCCCCTTGAGTGTGGCTCTTCCTAAGCCTTAGGAGTACCCTAATTAAGTTAATAACAATGTACCTACCTATATAGTTTAAGTTTAAGAAATTTGGCTCTCAAAAGAAATTTCAATCGTTGTACTGTTGATATTTGGCTCTGTTGACTAATGAGTTTGCCGACCACTGCCCCAGAGCATCTTCATTATTGTTAGGGGGAGTGCTTATTCTCCCTGCCTTCCTACTTCCACATCCCTCTCTGGGTGCCGAGGAGATTTAATTTAATGCTCTGTGTTTCATAAACTAGTGGGTGGGAGTACTGTGTCACAAAATCACTACCATCACCATCACTGTCACCATCACCATCATCATACTGCTAGTGAATATTTATGGAGCACTTACTGTGACCTAGGCACCATTCGAAGCAATTTATGTGTATTACCTCATTGAATACTCACAACAATCCACTGCTCCACATCCTTTAAGTCCTTGGGGACAAATGTGTTTTGGAATTCAGAATGTTTTGTATTTTAGAAAGATGATTACAAATTACACATAGAACATATTAGTAACACCCCAAGGGAGCTAGTCTAGCACCCTGTAATCAAACACATTAATATTTCTTTAGCAAAATGCAAATCCAAAATTCATGTATGAATAATTACACTTAGTGAAATAATGACGATAGCCTCATTATAATTCAGGTAAAGTTTTCCAGCCAAAAGAGTTTGTTGCAAACTTAAAGAAAAACTTGTTTTCCAGAGATTTTTGAATTTTATTGGAGACTCTTATTTCAACTTTCAATCTATTAACAATTCCTGTCAAGTCTATCTGTATATCTATCTCTCAAATCTCTTTCTTTCCATCTACTGCCACCACTATAGCATTCTAGACCTGGCCACCCTAGATCTCTTGTTTGAATGACTTGAAAAGATTTCTGAGTTGCCCAATCTGTATCATATTTCCCTATTCCCCATCTTTCACACTCCTCCTAGACTAATCTTTCAAAAACATAAAAGTGATGCCCGGCTGGAGTGGCTCAATGGTTGAACATCAACCTCTGAACCAGGAGGTCATGGTTCAATTCCCCATGCCCAGGTTGCGGGCTCAATCCCCAGTGTGGGGCGTGCAGGAGGCAGCCGATCAATGATTCTCTCTCATCATTGATGTTTCTATCTCTCTCTCCCTCTCTCTTCCTCTCTGAAATCAATAAAGATATATTTACACACACACACACACACACACACACACACACACACACACACACACACAAAAGTGATCATGTAATAGCTTTGGCTCCCCACTGCTTATAAGATAAAACCCAAACTCCTGCACAAGATCTGGCCTGTTAAACACTCTAGCCTTATCTCTTGTTGCACCCATCATGCATTATATTATAGCCACGTAAAATTACTTACAGTTCTCCGAATAGCTCATAGAGTTTCCTGCCTTTGCTCACACTGCTCTCTCCGCTTAGAATGCCCCATTTGCCGATCAACAACTGTCAATTCACCTCATCTCCTTTTGCCTCATGTCCAGCTCCTTTATGAAGTTAACCAACCCGCCCTCTAAAGTATTCCACCTTAGCACTTATAATATTCAATGCCTCTATTTGATGCAAGGCCTTTCTTGCTACAGCTCCTATATCTTTATCTCTCGGCACACTCCCTGATACCTAGTCAGTGCTCAATAAGTGTGGAGCTAAGTCGTTGAAGTGAAGATTCTGTGATGGGGAGAGAACCACGAACCTTATGGAAGCCCTAAATTTGAATTTTCACATTTTAACTGATGAGACAGTTAGTTTAATATGTCTACAACAAATGTTAGCACAACACATTAAAACTGAGGAAAAAGAAAGCGTGTCTTTCTCTGCCCACATCCTTCATCCAAATGTCTATGCTATGTTATTCATAGATATCAAACTAATTGAAAAGAAAAATGCAAGGTAATAATACATCACACATTTTACCATGTGGAGAATGGGAGAAACAGAAACAGGATTCCAAAGGTCTGATGTGTAGTGGTAGTCCTCCATAGTCAACTGCCAGTTTAGTCTCTCAGTAAACTCCACCTCTGAAGATTGATGGCAATTCATGTCAGATCTAAAGTGGGATTTATAAAATAGAGACAGAGTTAAGGAAGCATGGAACAGACTGAGGAATCTCAGAGGGAAGTGGCGGGGGAGCGGGAAGAGATTCACCAAAGAACATATATGCATAACACATGGACACAGACAATAGTGCTGTAGGCCCGGGAGGGGGCGAGGACAGGGTGGAGGGGGAAAAGGAGGGGGCATCTGTAATACTTTCAACAATAAAGATAAATTTTAAAAAAATAAACTGGGACTGGGGCGGGGGAGGAGACATATGTCATACTTTAAAGAATAAAGAATTCAACAAAAATAAATAAAGTGGGGTTTATAAATCAGCCCATCTGGGAGAATGACAAACCTAGCATTTAAACATCTAGCTAGGATATATCCTTTGAGACAATATTTATGCTTACCAACAGGTAAGAGATAGTAGGAAGGCGTCACAAACAGCCAAAAAAAAAGGCCACTGGCTATTTTCTATATGAAATTATGTTATCATTACAAACTAAATGTTTCAGTTTAAGTATGCTAGAGAATGCCAAATTAAAATTCAATAGAAGCAGTTTCCCATAAATAAAGTGACTTGAATGGATACATTTTAGTCTAAACTATTTTAATAGTTTTCGAGAAAATAAAAACGAGGAGTCTGCACAATGGGGGGTCAAAAGGGCACAAGAACTGAATTCTGAGCCCCACCAGGCTATTCACTAGCTTAATAACAGGGGTGGGGAACCTTTTTTCTGCCAAGGGCCATTTGGATATTTATGCTATCATTCGAGGGCCATGCAAAATTATCAGTTTAAAAATTAGCCTGCTGTATTTGGTCAAACCTTTCATTAACTCACCCCTAATGCCTTGGCAGGACCAGACCACATGATTTCTCGGGCCTTATACGGACGTTCCCCACCCCTGCTGTATAACCTTGATTAGATAACTCAACCTCCTTATTTGTAATTGGGGATAAACAATGCTTCCCTATCTACTTCATAGCATTAGAGTTATTAGTTATGAGAAAAATGATGCCATAAAGAAAATATTATGTATAAATAAAAGAATAAATAGAAAGAAAAGGAAACAAACTCTTATTGGACATCTCTTCTTGCCAGGCTCTATTACATGTTTTCACAATCTTAAGTTTATCATTTAATTTTCATAACAACCATGTGAAGTGAGTAATATAAATTCTCATTGTATGGAAGACCAAACTGAGTCTCAGAGAAGGCAATTCTGTTGCTAAAGATCCTACAGTTAATTAATGGCAGGACTAGGAGCCTACTCTCGAACACATCTGTCCTGGGACTCTATATCCTTCTGTTCCAATCTAAACTGGCTGCTGTATCAATGTCGCCCTGGGACCTCCATCATTGTTGTATTGTGACTTCCCTTCGCCTCTCACTTAAGAAAGGCTGGCTCTGTTTCCCTGAACCTCATGTGTTCCTCTTTCTTAGCTTACTTTTCCAGTTTGCTGGAGCACACCCTGTAGGAGCTTCCTGAGCGAAGGTGCACAATAGGATTTTTAACAAAGATTTGGGGTGTCTGAACATGTTTATCTCTTGCATTTGGTTGAGAGCTTGTCTGAGTACAGATTTTTATTTTATTTTTTAAATTAGTTTTTCTGAACTTTTTGTTGTTGTTAATCCTCACCTGAGGATATTTTTTTTTCCATTGAGAAAGTAAGGGAGGGGGGAGGAAGGGAGGGAGAGAGCGAGAGCGAGAGCGAGAGCGAGAGAGAGAGAGACATTGATGTGAGATACCCATCAGTTGCCCTTCCCACACTCATCCCCATGGGAATGGAACCCACAACCTGGGTATGTGCCATCACAGGGAATCAAACTTGCCACCTTTTGGTGCACAGGACGAAGCTCAAACCAACTGAGCCACACCGGCCAGGGCTGAGTAATGAATTTTAGATTGGAAGTAAATTTCACTAAAAATTTTTAAAAGGTTGAAGTGTTGTCTTCCAGCTTCCAGTGTTATTATTTAAAGGTCCAGTGCTACATTTATTCCTGATCCATTGTTTGTATTTTCTTTTCGTCAATCCTTGACACATGCCTGCTCTATTCAACCTCTTCAATTTTAGGATGTTTTGAAAGTTCAATTCTGGACCTACCATTATCCTCTTTGTTCTCTAACAAGATGAGTTAATTTAGTCTTATGGCTTTAACTACTACATTTACAACTCACACGTTTTAAAAATTTATCTTTATCGTTGAAAGTATTACAGATGTTCCCTTCCCCCCCCCCCCCGCATTGACTCCCTCCACCTTGCTCCCGCCCCTTCCGCAGGCCTTCACTGCACTACTGTCAAGCTCTTTGGTTAATCTCTTCCCACCCCCCTTCCCTCTGGAATTCATCAGTCTGTTGCATGCTTCAATGACTCTGGATCTATTTTGTTAGATTCCACATATAAGTGAGATCATGTGATACTTGTCTTTCTCTGACTGGCTCATTTCGCTTAGTATAACCATCTCCAGGTCCCTCCATGCTGTCTCAAAGAGTAAGAGATCCTTCTTTTTTATAGTTGTTCTAGAGGCCCGATGCATGCGAAATTTGTGCAAGGGGCTCAGCCCTTGCTGGTGTGATGGCTTGCCTCAGCCCTTGCAGTCCTGGCTTCGTCCAGAAGGACATCTGGAAGGTCGTTCAGCTGTCCGGTCTAATTAGCATATGACACTTTTATTATTATAGATAGTATTCCGTTGTGTAAATGTATCACAGCTTTTTTATCCACTCATCCACTGATGGGCACTTGGGCTGTTTCCAGATCTTAGCTATTATAAATAGCACTACTATGAACATAGGGTTGCATACATTCTTTCTGATTGGTGTTTCAGACTTCTTAGGATATATTCCTAGAAGTGGGATCACTGGGTCAAATGGGAGTTCCACTTTAATTTTTTGAGGAAACTCCATACTGTTTTCCATAGTGGCTGCACCAGTCTGAATTCCCACCAACAATGTACTAGGGTTCCCTTTTCTCCACATCCTTGCCAGCACTTGTCATTTGTTGATTTGGTGATGATAGCCATACTGGCAGGTATGAGGTGATACCTCATTGTCATTTTAATTTGTATCTCTCTGATGATTAGTGACTGAGCATTTTTTCATCTCTCTTTGCCATCTTTATGTCATCTTTGGAGCAATGTCTATTTAGGTCCTTTGCTCAGTTTTTAATTGGACTGTTCGTCTTCCTCTTGTATGGGTTCTTTATATATTTTGGAAATTAACCACTTATCAGATGCATCATTGGCAAATATGTTCTCCCATACAGTCGGCTCCCTTTTCATTTTCTAGATGGCTTCTTTAGCTGTGCAGAAGCATTTTATTTTGATGAAGTTCCATTTTTAAGTTTTTTCCCTTGCCCTAGATGTATCAGCAAACACTGCTATGAGGGATGTCTGAGATTTTGCTGCCTATGGTTTCTTCTAGGATTTTTATGGTTTCACGACTTACATTTAAGTCTCACAAATTTTTATCTCCAACCTTAATATTCAGATTCATATGTCTACCTGCCTCTTGGATGTCTAATACATATGTTAATCATGTCAAAATGGAACTTAATTCAACTTAAAACTCTTTCTCATCCTAATATGTGACACCATCATCCCTATAATAGTGCAAGCCAAAAACCTAAGCACCAATCCCTTAATCTCTTTCCCTCTCACCTCTAATACCCAGTGCTATCAATTCTACCTCCAAAACACGTCCAAGACAAATCACTTTTCATTATACCACCTCCATGACAACAGTCCAGGGTGTTTCACTTGGCATGCTCCAAGAGAAAAGCAGCAGTCTGTACAGGTAGTGGAATTTTAAAATATATTCCTGGATTTTATTTGGGAATATTTTATGTAGAATTCTGACATCTATAATAAATGAGATTGATCAGCAGTTTCCTCTCTTTGCTGTACTTTGATATTAAAGTTACACCATTTCATACATTGAATTGTAGATCTTGCCTTTTTCTCAATAGCCTGGAATTGAAATTTCCTCATCTTTAAGGGCTAACATTCAACCATGAACCCAGGATGCATTGGCCAATCTTCAATACCTTCTTCAAAAACTTACGTGATGATTGCTGTCTGTATGCTTCCACTTCTTCTCAGATGAATTTGTCATTTCTATTTTGCTTGGAAATCATCACGTTTCACTAGATTTTCAACTATGTTGTTGCCAAACAGTTGCAGAGTATTCACTTATATTTTAATCTCTCCTACATCAGCTCTCTTATTCCTCATGTTATAGACTTTTACATTCTCTTTCTGTTTAATCAGAGGAGTTCATTTTACTGAACTTTACAAAGAAATGTTTTAGGTTTATTAGTTTTTGTTTGCAATTTTATAAACTTAAGATTTTATTTTTATAAATGTTATCATCCTAATACATATTTATTTTATATCTATTTTCTTACTATAAAAACTATATTATTGTTAATTTCTCTTTTTTTGAACAATGATAAAATTCTGAGTTTATCTTTCACAGTGGTCCATTAGCTTTGGTATAGAGTACTCTTTTTCATTGCCTCTACATAGTAGATAACTTTCTTTTGGTTTCCTCTTTGGCAAAAGGATTATATTTTAAAATTTATTAGTAGTTAAGATTGTCATGGTAACTATTTATTATTTCTAATTTGATTGGATTATGAGAAAATGTAGCCTGTAAAACTGTTGAGTGTTTAGTTAAGCTTTTCTTTGTGAATGCTTGGAAGAAAATGAACATTCTGCGTTTCTGTGTGTGTGCACAAGTAAGTTTATTATTTACTTACTATGTATTATTCAGGTTCTTCTGTGTCCTTATTTGTATTTTGTCTATTTGATCTAATAATGAATGAGGTGGTTTGCAACCACCCATTACTACTGCATCCTTCTCCATGTATTTCTAATAATCTCAGCTTTATGTATTTAGCTTTGTGTATAAGCTATTAAAACTTCTAGCCCCATAGATAGTGCCTTTTATCATTAAATGATATCCCTCTTTATTCTGTTAGTGCTTTTAACCTTACAATCCACATTATTAATATTGTTAATATTTTTTCCTGCCTTCCTTTGGTTTCCATGTGTCTGCTGGGGGTGCTGAAAATGTAGCTATTAACTCAATGAAATAATGTTGATTATCATGTAATGCTAATCTGGTAGTTTTATTGTCTTTGTTTATAAAATAAAATATGAGTATTACTGATTCAATACAGTCTATATAATAAAGAAAAGAACCAAAAATACAAAGAACTATGAAGAGTGCCAATATTTAAGACATGATTAGAAAAAGAAGATCCTTTACATGAACCATAAAGGGATTGTCAGAGGGGTAGAAGGAGAACCACGCAATACAGAATACTTTAACCAAGAACTTTACCTACAAAAATTGGGTTAGTATATAACCAATAAATTTCCTACTTTAAGTAAAAACTCACATACTATAGAGTTTTATAACAAATTATTCCTATATCGAAATCAAAAATAACTATTTTTCTAATTGTTACTCTCATGTGTGCCTTCCTCTCACACATACTTATTGGCTATCTTTTTTTAAATAAAAACTTACTTGTTGACTGGGATTTCTTCAAGTTTAAAATCTGTTTTACAAAACAAACACAAATCTTACATTATTTTTGTGTGAATACTTTTTCTTAAAATGTATTTTAAAATAATATATATATATGTAAAAATATTAATTAATTAATTCACATGTACTTTCTACAAGGTTAGCAAATGAGTCATCCAGCTTGTTTTCTGTGCTTGCTCCATGACGATGTCTGGTTTTAATAGGTTTGTGACCTTATGATGGTAATATTGGTTGTAACATATCATGTAGACAAAATAACCTGAAAATAAAAGACAGAAATTAGGTGAAACTCTAAAGCAAATTTATATCAACACACTAATTACTTATATGTACCTTTCCATTACAAACGAACAGGACCTCAAATTATTAGGTTAGTGAGTATAAAAATAAAGTCATGTTAAATTATTCATTAAATACATTTTAATTGAGCATCTCTTATCTGCCAGACCCTGTATTAACTAGGTGGTAAAGATACAGCAGTGAGTAAAAAAGATAAAAAGCCCTGTCTTGGTATAGTTTTCATTCTACTTGGAGACAGAAAATAACCAAGACAAATAAAGCACATACTATGTTAGAGTGTGATAAATGCAAAAGAAAAAATATCAGGGAAATGGGCATGATATGTGCTGGAGGGTGGGGATACTTAAATTTCATATTTTAAATATATTTTTATTGATTTCAGAGAGGAAGGGAGAGGGAGAGAGACAAACATCAATGATGAGAGAATCACTAATCAGCTGTCTCCTGCATGCCTCCACTGGGGATCGAGCCTGCAACCCAGGGAATGTGCCCTGACTGGGAATTGAACCGTGACCTACTGGCTTAGAGGTCGATGTTCAACCACTGAGCCACATTGGCCGGGTGGAATACTTAAATTTCAGATAGGAAAGGCTCACTGAGAAAGGGACTTTTAAGTAAAGAACTGAAGGGTGTGAAAGACTGAACCGTGTAAATCCAGCAGAAGGAACAGCATGAACAAAGGCTCTAAGGGAAGCAGAGTGGTTAGTGTGTTTAAAGAATAGTGAAGAGGCCAATATATCTAGAATCAGAATGATCAAAGGAGTTAGTCATTAACTGAGATGGAAAAAGCAAGTTTGGGGTAGGGTATCAGGAGCTTAGTTTGGGACATATTGAATTTTGAACCCCTGTCACACATTCAAGTGAAACCACTGAAGAAATACAATTCTGGCCCAGCTGGCATGGCTCAGTGGTTGAGTGTTGATCTATGAACCAGGAGGTCACGGTTCGGGTTTCAGGCTCAATCCTCAATGTGGGGTGTGCAGGAGGCAGCCGATCAATGATTTTTCTCTCATCATTGATGTTTCTATCTCTTTCTCCCTCTCCCTTCCTCTCTGGAATCAATAATGATATTTAAAAAAGAAAGAAGCCCTAACTGGTTTGGCTCAATGGATAGAGCGTCGGCCTGCGGACTGAAAGGTCCCAGGTTCGATTCCAGTCAAGGGCATGTACCTTAGTTGCGGGCACATCCCCAGTAGGAGGTGTGTAGGAGGTAGCTGATGATGTTTCTCTCTCATCAGTGTTTCTAGCTCTCTATCCCTCTCTCTTCCTCTCTGTAAAAAATCAATAAAATATGTTTTAAAAAAGAAAGAAATGCAGTTCTGGAATTCAGGAGGAATGGCTGTAGCTGGAGATACTAATTAGGGAGTTCTTACCATGTGAATGGTACTTAAGGTCATTTAGGAAATGAGTAAATTATAGATAAAGAGAAACAAGGATGAATCCGTGAAAAAAAAAGTCTTTATAAAAAGAAGCCAAGAGTCTGATAAGAAGAAAACCAAGAGGCAAACTGAAGAACGTGTATCAAAGATGAGGAAGTGATGAATTATGTCCAATGCTGTTGAGGCATCCCAGTAAGATGAAAACTGAGAAATTACCATTGGATTTTGCAATATGGATGTCACTGGTGACTTTGACAAGAACCATTTTAGTGGTTTGGTGGGTACAAAAGCCTGATTTGTATTCCCTAACTATTTAAAGTACTTAAAGTAATTCAAAAGCAAATAGGGGAACTATTAACACACCTTTCTTAGTAATTGGGCATATGCTCAAGTTGTGGGCTCGATCCCCAGTGTGGGGTGTGCAGGAGGCAGCCGATCAATGAGTCTCTCTCATCATTAATGTTTCTATCCCTCTCTCCCTCTCCCTTTCTCTCTGAAATCAATAAAAATATTTTTAAAAAAGAGAGAAAACATGGTTTCAGCTAGCCACACAATTTTCAACAGAACTAGTTCAAGCAATGAGTGTTAAGCAACCAGGGCCAAGTGCTCAGGGTAGCATGCGTGGAGTTCACCAGTTTGAGTCTGTTGGTAATCAGGCCCATCTATACTAATAAAAGGGCAATATGCTAATTAGACCAGGTCAACTGACCATCTTCCAGATGTCTGACTTCCTTCTGGACAAAGCCATGATGGTGAGACCAGCAGGGGAGGGCAGTTGGGGGCTACCAGGCTGGTGGGGAGGGCAGTTGGGGGCAACCAAGCCAGCAGGGGGGGGAGCAATTGGGTGCAATCAGGCCAGCAGGGGAGCAATTAGGGGTGATCAGGCAAGCAGGCAGAGGTGGTTAGGGGCAATCAGGCAGGCAGGCAGAGTGGTTAAGGGCAATCAGGCAGGCAGGCAGGTGAGCGGTTAGGAACCAGTGATCCCAGATTGCGAGAAGGATGTCTGACTGCTGGTTTAGGCCTGATCCCATAGGGGTCGGGCCTAAACCGGCAGTCAGACATCCCCCAAGGGGTCCTGGATTGGAGAGGGTGCAGGCTGGGCTGAGGGAACCTGCCCCCCCCCCGCCATGCACAAATTCCATGCACTGGGCCTCTAGTAGGTCTTTATAATAGCGTGGGAGTAGCTCCCCTACTCCCCCTTTACTCTACTTGGGATTCACATCCACAGCAGACTGAATCCACAGCTTGTTAACCACTATGTTTGTAATATCTGCTGTAAACACTAATGATTCCCAAACCATAGGGACTCAGAAAAATAGTCATTCTTTTGGAAATGACGCAAATGTATAGTTTTTGCTATATATGTGGTTTGACTCAAAGGACTTACATTCATCATAGTTTGAGTTAAACTCACCATTGAAATTTCAGGTGTATCCATTGAGAATATGCACAAAAGAAAAAGAAAAACATTTAAAATAGATACAGTTTAAATCTTTTCATTAAATTAAGAACTATAATTCAGATGCATATAAACCCTACGATAATATAGCTCATTATTACATGGATTTGTGTCTAAAGGATCAAGTAACATTATTGAAATACAATCACCCATTAAAAAATAAAATATGGATAGCCACCTGTCAGAATGGTTATCATCAACAAATCAACAAACGACAAGTGCTGGAGAGGATGCAGAGAAAAAGGAACCCTCATGCACTGCTGGTGGGAATGCAGACTGGTGCAACCACTATGGAAGACCGTATGGAGTTTCCTCAAAAAGTTAAAAATGGAACTCCCATTTGACCCAGTAATCCCACTCCTAGGAATATATCCCAAGAAACCAGAAACACCAATCAGAAAGGATATATGCATTCCTATGTTCATAGCAGCACAATTTACCATAGCTAAGATCTGGAAACAACGTAAGTGCCCATCATCGGATGAATGGATTAGAAAACTGTGGTACATCTACACAATGGAATATTATGCTGCTGTAAAAAGAAAGGAATTCTTACCATTTGCAACAGCATGGATGGAACTGGAGAGCATTATGCTAAGTGAAATAAGCCAGTCAGAGAAAGAAAAATACCACATGATCTCACTCATTTATGGATAATAAAGACCATTATAAACTTATGAACAAAAATAGATACAGAGGCAGAGCAGCATCGAACAGACTGTCAAACTACAGCAGGAAGGCCGGGGAGGGCTGGGTGGGGGAGGGGGTTAAGAGATCAACCAAAGGACTTGTATGCATGCATAGAAGCATAACCAATGGACACAAGACACTGGGGGTAGGGGAGGCCAGGGGAAGGTCAAGGGAAGAAAAAGAGAGAGAGAGAGACATATGGACCACTCTTTGTAATATTTTAAGCAATAAAACAAAATTTTAAAAAATATAGAATATGGTTGATTATGAGCAGTCATATGAGTAAATGTATAGCAACAAGCTCTCCAGAAAAAAAGGCCTGTTTTGTAGTGTTTGTCTATTCCTGTGGTGTAAATATTTCTATCATGGCCAATTTCAAGTGACTAATGTGACATCAAACAGCTTACAAAATTCGTGAAATTTTACGAATGGGCTCTTGTAAACTGGTATGAACTGTATCTAGTACACCCGTAAATTATAAAGCAAACTAGACTTAAGAAGTTACAGTATGCCTTAGCCGGTTTTGCTCAGTGGATAGAGCATCAGTCTGCGGACTGAAGGGTCCCAGGTTTGATTTCGGTCAAGGGCATATGCCCAGGTTGCGGGCTTGATACCCAGTAGGGGGCATGCAGGAGGCAGCCGATCAATGATTCTCTCTCATCATTGGTGTTTCTATCTCTTTTTCACTCTCCCTTCCTCTCTGAAATCAATAAAAATATTTTTAAAAGGAAATTACAATATATCACACTGTATGTATGTATTAATGTGTTTCTTTGCAAAATTTTTATTTTAATTAGTAATCATTTGCATGTACAAAATTCAAAAATTACAAAATGGTATACAGTGAAGACTCTTTCACCCATCTCTTATCTTGAGCCACTAAGTTCTGCTTGGAGAAAGGGTATTTTATTCATTTATTGTATATAGAAATGATAAACATATATTCTCTTTCTGTTTTGAAAAACAAAGATGGTAGCATACTATACTTTGTTTCACATCTTGCTCATATTCCATTTAACAATAAATCTTGGATATCATTCCATTTCAGTACATAAAAACAAGGCCCCTATTCATAGTCATTTTGCTATTACAATGCTGCAATGGATATCCTTGTGCATTCATCATTTCAAAACTCTGAATATATATATGTGATAAATATATAGATTAATATTAGATAAGTTCCTAGAAGTGAAATTGCTAGGTTAAAGAGGAAGCAGACCTAGTAGGTGGTTATGCAGTGGAAAAATTAAAGATTCCACTGTTGGAGTAATCCTGTCCTCAATTATTACTGACATTCATACAATATAATCATATTATATTACATAATCATACACTATATTACCTGAAAACCAATTTTGCCTTGATGAAACTTTCATAATTGAACTCTTTGAGATGGAGTGAATCAATGAGTGCTGGAGACTTAAGAGATCACAAGAAAGATGAGGCACATGAGAATAAATAGAATGACATACAGTATAAACTACCCAACTGAATCTACATTTCTTTAATTCACCCATCTATCCATTCATCTATCAATCCATCCAACCGTATACTAACTACACATCTAACTGTGATGAAGAGATAATTAAGAAATAGTCAATAGACCTGTTGTCTAATAGAAGGTGGTAATATAAATTAATTACAATCAACATAACCTAAAGAGGAATGAATGCATAATGCATGACCCTTATAGAAATTTTGGACAATACTGAAAAGTACAAAAAAGAAAATTGAAATCAACCAGAATTTTCCACTCAGAAATAGCTCATGGGAATAGTTCCAAGTGGTGTACCGAAAATCTGTATTATTCAATGCATATGTATATGCATATATGGAGGGGTGCACGAGTGTCTATGTGTATATATGCATATATGCCTTGAATGTTATTATGAATACTGTTTTATGGATAAACAGTTTGCTATACCATTAAATAATTGTCTATAACAGTTATTCTCACTAGGGAAGTCCTTAAGGGAGGAAATCAAATTATTCAAAAGAGGTGGCTAATCCAGTCCCAACCTCTGACTTTGAGACTCACTCAGTGTAATAAAAGACATTCCTTTGGGAAACAATCACCCTTGTGAAGAGGATGGAATCCCACAAAAGACTGAAAAACGCTATTCTGTATTATAACTTAAAATCACTGCATAATATTCCATCATATTCGAAGCCCATAATTTATTTAGTCACTCTCATGTTGTTAAAATGAGGGAAATTATTTAGAGGAAAACAAAATTAACCTATACTGAGACATTTATTAACTTACCTGTAAGGAGGAAAAACTTCATTTTTCTCGTCCAATGAAGCTAAGTGCTGTTTTAGTGCTTCAAGTAAACTGTTGGGTGCCTAAAAAGGAAGTTATTGTGAAAGAGTTATTTACTGATAGTTGTGTTTTTTTTTTAGCAAATTCATACTCTCCTATATCATTAAAAGGTTTTGAAAAAAATTAGGACACCTGTGTAGCAAATTCATTAAAGCTAACGAATTGCTATAAATAAATTCATTATTAAAAGTGACCTCTTGGGCCCAGCTGATGTGGCTCAGTAGTTGAGCATCGACCTATGAACCAGAAGGTCACAGTTCGATTCCCAGTCAGGGCACATGCCAGGTTGTAGGCTCAATACACAGTAGGAGGTATGCAGGAGGCAGCCAATCGATAATTCTCTCTCATCGTTGATGTTTCTATCTCTCTCTCCCTGTCCCTTCCTCTCTGAAATCAATAAAAGTATAGCTTTTAAAAAGTGATCTCTTGTTAGCAAATCAGATTTTCAAACTGCTTTTATGTACATTTTTTAAAAACAACAGGAAAAAAAAAAGCTTCTTAAAATGATCAAAGAACTGCCCTAACTGGTTTGGCTCAGTGGACAGAGCATTGGCCTGTGGACTGAAGTGTCCCAGGCTCGATTACAGTCAAGGACATGTACCTTGGTTGTGGGCACATCCCCAGTAGAGGGTGTGCGGGAGGCAGCTGATCGATGTTTCTCTCTCATCAATGTTTCTCTCTATCCTTCTCCCTTCCTCTCTGTAAAAAATCAATAAAAATTTTTAAAAAATGATCAAAGAACTGCTAAAATATCTATCCCCTTTGGAGAAGACATTGGGCTTGAAATCATTTATTATTTGTGGTTCCTTCATGAATCACCAGATCATAAAATAAATTTAAGTATAACATTAAGGAAAAGAGGGTGAAGGGGAGAGAAAGAAACTGAGAGCTAGAGAAAGGAAGAAAAAAAAAAGAGAGAGGATCTCACTCATATTAGCAAATTTAATCGCAGTTTCTGGCCTCTGCTGGAATGTTACCCCCTCAACAGAGATTTCCTTGACTATCCTATATAGAACAGTACCTACCAAGTCTCTTTACCCTCACTATGTTTGATTTTTCTTCATAGCATTCACCTTTACTGAAATTATAGGTTTATCTCTCTGTATGTTTATTATTAACCACAAGGGGAGTGCCGCTCAGCCACAAGCGGACCTAAGCCAGCAGTCGGACATCCATTGAGGCCTCCCAGATTGCAAGAGGGCGCAGGCCAGGCTAAGGGACCTCCCCCCCCCCCCCCGCCCAAGTGCACAAATTTCATGCACTGGGATTCTAGTCAATGATAAATGTCGTTGGGTGAGGATTAACAACAAAAAAACACATAGTTTAGTTGTTATACTATGAGTCACCATTTAGCACTCAACGGGGAACAGCCTCTTTATAAGACCAACAGCTCACAGACCTATTCAGAAGACCTAAGTCTATGTGTATATACCAGTGATTTTCAACTGGTGTGCCACAATTTTTAAAACATGCCAATACCTGACTGTTTTGTTTGGAGCACTGACCTCTTTTCCCTTGGATTGTCAAATTTAAAAAAATAACAACAGCCAACACAGCAATAGCCATGCGATGTGAATGAATCAAAATTATACCTTTTTTTTGTCAGAGCAACCAAAAATATATTTTTTTGGTGTGCCACAGAATTTTAGTAATTAGTTTATGTGTGTCATGAAATTAAAAAGGCTGAAAATTGTTGGTATATACATATGTTATTCATGGGGAAATGAAAACACACATATAGGTATACTAGTGGCCCAGAGCACGGAATTCGTGCACATTAAAAGGGAATTAATTAGAGGAAATATTTTAATATTGTTATTTGTTCTTTCTCTATATTAGAAGTGTCAGAGATGAAAGAAAATTAGTAAAATGCATATGAAAATCTCCCTCCTGTCAGAGTCTGGGGTGCACCGCAGGACCCAGAGTCAAGTCCCCACCCACCACCTACACGCACTTCGAAAACGCAGGAAACCCAGACCTGGCCAGCCCCACCCTCACTGGGTGAGACCCAGACCCGGCCAGCCCCACCCCCATCAAGCCCCTTCAGGTGGGGGGCACAGCCTCAGGTCCCCCAGCCCGGCGCTGGGTGACAGGTGCAGTCTCAGGTCCCCTGTCAAGCCCCACAGGGCGGGGGTCACAGCCTGAGGTCCCCCGACCCGGCACTGGGGCAGGGGAGGCATGGCCTGAGGTCCCATCTCAAGCCCCGCTGGGCGGGGGGTGTGGCCTGAGGTCCCACAGCCTGGCACTGGGGCGAAGGCCGTGGCCTGAGGTCCCCCATCAAGCCTTGCCAGGCAGAGGGCACAGCCTGAGGTCCCCCAGCCCGGCGCTGGGGTCGGGGGCATGACCTAAGGCAGGGGTTCTCAACCTGTGGATTGTGACCCCTTTGGGGGTCGAACGACCCTTTCACAGGGGTCGCCTAAATACATCCTGCATATCAGATATTTACATCACGATTCATAACAGTAGCAAAATTACAGTTATGAAGTAGCAACGAAAATAATTTTATGGTTGGGGGGTCACCACAATATGAGGAACTGTATTAAAGGGTCGCGGCATTAGGAAGATTGAGAACCACTGGCCTAAGGTCTCTTGGCCCAGTGCCAGGGCAGGGGGCATGGCCTGAGGTCTCCCGGCCCAGTGCTGGGGCGGGGGCCGTGGCCTGAGGTCCCTCGCCCTGGCCAGGCAACATGCAGCCTCAGGTCCCTACTGTGTTTGGTCATGACATTAAGGCATCCTGGCTAATTTGCATATTCCTCTACTATTATATAGGATGGCAAAGGATGGAGTCTCAGATTATGATTAACATAACAAACATACAAACATAAGGATGGAGAAGTCATTTGAATACATAGGAGAGATACACTGACCTGAGCAAGATATGGAATGTTGTTCTGGTCGATTCCAACTTGCTGAATTCACATAAAGGGGGGAAAGGACACATTATATATATATGATTCTCATGATTGATGATTCTCATCATGGATGTTTCTATCTCTCTATCCCACTCCCTTCCTCTCTGAAATCAATATACATATATAATTTTTTTAAAGAAATCCTTGTAAGATTACTATTGTGCACAAGTGCATTTGGATAGTACATTTGAGGGACTTAATGTTAGTTTTTTTTTTTTTTTTTAGTTTTACTGTTTACAAAATAGTTAAAACTAATACGAATTTCTGTGTGTTTGTGTGGTGGTGGTGGTAGTAGGAGGGGAAAGTTATGTTGGATATTAAACTAATATAGAAAATAGAAAAGCTTTGGATAGAAAGAGTTGTATACCTCTGCAACCTTCAGGAACTGTTCAAATTTGGTTGTTCCTGCGAGGAACTGGATGTACATGTCCAGACTTTCGTTGCACTGGCGCTTCGTCATGTGAAAGAACTTGTCTAAAAATAGAAAAAAATTGCCATGAAGGAGCCAATAACTTAGGAATTTTCAAGTTTCACTCCATTCTAATGATACTATTTTAAGCTGATTTTGGATGTGAATTTAACTTATACTTAATAGTTTTAAAAAGATGTATCTTTATTTTGAAAGTATTGCAGATGCCCCCTCCCTTTTTTTCCCATTGACCCCCTCCACCCCCCACCCGCCCCCCCTCCCAGGACTTCATGGGCAAAATAATTATAGTTTTAACCCAGTTATTTTCTGTTTTAAAAAAACAACACTACTCAATATATATATTTAAAAGATTTTTATGGGGTAACTACTGCCTGCCAAACACTGGTGCTGAAAATACACCTAGAATTGTTAAAAAGATGTTTTTATTGTTTTCAGAGAGAGGAAGGAATAGGGAGAGAGAGAAACATCAATGATGAGAGAATCATGATCGGCTGTCTACTGGGGCTCGAGCCCACAACCTGGGCATGTGCTTTGACTGGGAATTGAACCATGACCTCCTGGTTCATAGGTCAATGTTCAACCACTGAGCCACACCAGCTGGGCACATCTAGAATTTAATAGCATAGAGGTTTTTTTGGATAATTTAGATTCAATTTCTACAACTTCTAGTATGTAATCATTTTGAATTCTCTCAGGGAAGAGGCTGTGCTTCCCACTCTTTTATAACTCTATAAACGTGCTAGGTACTTTTAAGTGTAAGAAAAATCTCAAATTCTCATCAATGAAGTCTGGAGAACCCTTCCTATGAAATAATTCACTAGGGTGAAATAATGACAGATAATTCATGAAAAGACTAAGAAATATATGCCTGTATTAAAAAAAAAACAATTACTTATTATTTTCCTAGAAAAATCAGAACTGTATTTTTGACCTTGGTGGAGTGGGCCTTAATGCAGAAAGATGGCAACCCATGTTGATTCCCTAGTAAATTTCTCCAAAATGTCAGTTAGCACATAAAAATACTGAAAAGTTCTGTGGCTAATTAAGCAAATTTTTAATCAAAAGAACAATATAATGTCTCATTATTTAAAAATATATATGATCATGCAACTATCCTCTATTTTGAACCTAAAACAAATGAGTCTACTTATATGCATATATGCATAACCCATGGCTGCAGACAATGGGGTGATGAGGGCCTGGGGTGGGGGGTGGACGTGGGCTGGAGGGTGTCAATGGGGGGGGAGATTACATATGTAATACTTTCAACAATAAAGATTTCTAAAAAATAAAAAAATAATAAAATAAAAAGTAAAAAAACAGGAAAAAAATAAAACAAATGAGTCTAAATATAGACGTAAAGATTTTTATAAATAAATTGTTTTACCAGTTTTTAAAAGTATGTAATGTTTATTCTTTAGCCTACCTAGCACATTGAGAATTCCCTCATTATAGGCTGCAAAGAGGCGAAGAGAATCCTTAAAGAGGAGCATGAAAGCAGCATGTATTATACGATTAGTTAGTTCATTTGCATTTGCCTGGAAATTAAGTAAAAGAGTAATCAATTATCACCACAGTTAAAAAAAATTTCTTCCCCCACCTACAAACAATGCCATCTACACTAATAAAAGAGAAAAATGGTAATTGGCGTACGACGCTACCCTTTTCATTGGCTAATCAGGGCTATATGCAAATTAACTGCCAACAAGATGGCGGTTAATTTGCATATGTAGGCACAATGCAGGGAGGTAAAAGGGAAAGCAGGAAGAAGCCCCCTGCCACTGACAGTGATCGGAAACCCAGGGGGGAGCTAAGAGGTGGGGGGCATAGAGCCCCCCAGCCATGATCGGAGAATCAGGTGCCTTTTCCGCCCTGGCCAGTGATAGCAGGAAGTAGGGGTGGAGCCAGCGATGGGATCTGGGCACAGTCGAAGCTGGCAGTCCCGGGAGCTAGGGGTCCCTTGCCTGGGCCTAAAGTGAAGCCCACGATTGCGGGGCCGCTGCAGCTGCGGGTCCCCGCTGCCCGAGCCGGACACCTCAGCCAGAGGCGTCCTGCAGGGGCAGGGGCGGAGCCCGCGCGATCGTGGTGCCCCCCGCTGCCACGGCCGGACACCTAGGCCAGAGGCGTTAGGCCTGGGCAGGGGCGGAGCCTGCAACCGCGGGGAGCTGGGGGTCCCCTGCCCAGGCCTGACACCTCTGCCGGAGGCCTCAGGCCTGGTCAAGGGGCCGATCCAGTGATTGGTGATCGGAGGGTGATGAGGGTCAACTCCTCTGGCGGAGGCGTCAGGCCTGGGCAAGGGGCCGATCAGGCGATCGGAGGGTGATGGGGGTCTACGCCTCTGGCCGAGGCATCAGGCCTGGGCAAGGGGCTGATCCTGCGATTGGAGGGTGATGGGGGTCAACGCCTGAGGGCTCCCAGTATGTGAGAGGGGGCAGGCTGGGCTGAGGGACACTCCCCGCCCCCCCACCCAGTGCATGAATTTCGTGCACCAGGCCCCTAGTCTATACTAATAAAAGCCTAGGTGGCCCTCGCGCCCTCATGTCGTCACAAGATGGCCACCATAAGATGGCCAGCAGGGGAGGGCAGTTGGGGCGATCGGGCCAGCAGGGGAATAGTTAGGCATCAGTCAGGCAGCAGGGAAGCGGTTAGGGGCTGATCAGGCAGGCAGGCAAAAGAAGTAAGGGGAATCAGGCAGGCAGGCAGGCAGGCAGGCAGGCAGGTGAGTGGTTAGGAGCCAGCAGTCCTGGATTTTGAGAGGGATGTCAGACATCCCCTGAAGGGTCCCAGATTGGAGAGGGTGCAGGTTGGGCTGAGGGACACCGCCCACCCAGTGCACAAATTTTGTGCATCGGGACTCTAGTTTACCAATATTTTGATAAAGGATTTATAAAGCTCTTACATTAAAACCAAGAAGAGCGTCAAACTGAGTTTGAATAACTGGAAGTGTGTTTAGCAGGTCTTTAGTATTCATATTTCTCATGAAGCCATCCAGCCTATAAAAGATCAAAGAAATTTATAACATTAATAATTAAGAGTTTTAGAAGCACTATGACATCAACATCTTGAAATACAGTTGTTGTTTTTACAAACTACATATTAGAGCACATATGTATTTCTGTATTTCTTGCTTACAAACTAATGATATTTACTGACCCTCTCTTGGTTTTGGTGACATCATATCCGATCAGTCTATATGCGAGTGACTTTTCATTCAAAAACCTGCTGTATCGTCTGATGAAGGTGGACATGGCGTAGCCTAAAAAGAAAATATTTTCATTATTTCTAATTTAACCAATATTAACCATTTGCAATATCTATATATATACATATAAAAAGGCAGCTACCCTAACGGCCATAATAACCTTAACCTAACAACTGATCACTATGATGCTCACTGTGGCCAGCAAACTGACCCAATCAGAGGGTGGGGTCAGCGGCCAACTTCACGGCCCCTCCCCACTGCTAGCCTGCCCCTGATCGGACTCTCCCACCACAATCAAAAGTGGGGCCTGCCGGCCAAACACCCCCACCCTTCCCACCTCCCGCCAGCCCAGCCCCCAATCAGCCTGCCCCACCACGATAGGCCCACCTCTGATCGCACCGCCCCTACCCCAATAGGGAGCAGGGCTGGCCAGCCAACTTCCTGCAGCCCCTCCCCTCAGCCAGCCACACCCCCAATGGGCCCCCACCACCCTGATCAGCCTGCAGCCCCTTTTCCCCAGCCAGCCCCAGCCCTGATCACCCCCCCCCACCTCAACAGGGGGCATGGATGGCAGGCCAATCTCCTGCAGCCCCTCCCCCCAGCCAGCCCCACCCCAGATCAACCCCCCACCCCAATCAGGGGCAGGGCCAGCTGGCCAACCACCCATGGCCCCTCCCCCAGGCCGCTGGCCCCTGATGGGCACTCCCCACCCACCCTGTTCAGGGGCGGGGGTGGCCAGCCCACCGCCCACAGCCCCTCCCCATGGCTGGCCCAGCCCAACCTCTAGGCTGGCTGGCCAACCTCCCACCATCTCTTCCTCCTGACAGGCCCAGTTCTGATCCCCCCTGATTGGAACCAGGCCAGCCGGACCCAACCCATACATGAATTCGTGCACTGGGCCTCTAGTATGTCAATAAATGCAAAGACCTCTTATTCCACATTCACCCATATACCTCAACAATTATCTTTAAAGTACAAAAGCTAGAATAGCCTTTATTAATCATCTAGTCCAATATTCCTCAAATTTCTACTGATTATTTTTTATTTCCTCAAAGCCTTGATATAACTTCATGATGTGGTGCTGATGGTGACATTCCTGAACAGAGGAAATAATTAAACTTTATCGATTTTTTTCACATTTCTACAAAAACTATTGTAAATTCTTAGCATTTTTCTAAAACTCCCCATCTCATTGTAGTCATCCCTTCCCTACCCTCCCTCCATGCAGAAAATGACCTTGTTCCCTACTTCATAGGCAAAATAGAGAAAAAGGGGCCATGAAGGAAACTCAACTTCTCACTACTCAACTTCCAAACATACCTTTTTTAAAAATATATATATTTTTACTGATTTCAGAGAGGAAGGGAGGAGAGAAATATAGAAACATCAATGAGAGAGAATCATTGATTGGCTGCCTCCTACACGCCCCACACTGGGGATCAAGCCTGCAACCTGGGCATATCAAACCATGACCTCCTGGTTCATAGGTTGGCGCTCAAACACTGAGCCATGCTGGCCAGGCTCAAACATACCCTGATTCATTTATTCAATTTATTTATCCATTCAACTGCCAACTGAGCCAGGCACTGTTCTAGATGTTGGAAATTCAGCAGTGAAAAAAAATAAACAAAAATCCCTGTCCTCGTGGTGCTTATATTCCAATGTAGGACTCATAGACAAGCAAAAGAAAAGAAAAACGCAGAGATGGCTAGTGAGAAGTGGAAAGGATAAAACTCAGGCAGAGAGGGGACATAGGGTTGTGCCACGATTTTTGGAAGACTGAGCAACGAAGGCTTACTGAGTAAATAGTGGACAGTTCAGTTTCCTCTGACTTTAGCACGTAGCATATTCTGTTATTCTTAGTAAGTATTCAAATATTTTGTACCAATGAATTTAGAAATTATTTACCATTATAAAATGTGTAACGCACCACACCCTTTATAATTTAGAAGCATTTTCTTTTTTTTAAATATATTTTATTGATTTTTTACAGAGAGGAAGGGACAGGGATAGAGAGTTAGAAACATCGATGAGAGAGAAACATCCATCAGCTGCCTCCTGCACACCCCCTACTGGGGATGTGCCCGCAACCAAGGTACATGCCTTTGACCGGAATCGAACCCGGGACCTTTCAGTCCATAGGCCAACGCTCTATCCACTGAGCCAAACCGGTTACGGCTAGAACCATTTTCTTAAACATGCATGATTTTCAGAACTTTTCCCTCCTTGCCACGTAGAAATATTTTTTTTTTACATATATTTATTGATGTTAGAGAGGAAGGAAGAGGGAGAGAGAGAAAGAAACATCAATGATGAGAGAGAATCATTGATCGGCTGCTGCCTCCTGCATGCCCCACACTGGGGAATGAGCCTGTAACCTGGGCAGGTGCCCTGACCGGGACTCGAACCCTGACCTCCTGGTTCACAGGTCGCTGCTCAACCACTGAGCCACGCTGGCCGGGCCACATAGAAATATTTCCATAAAAGAACCATCTTACCTTCTACGACACTGTTATCCAGGAAGCTGTGTAAAGTGAACAAAGAGCTTCGAGATGCAAGATGACGGATAAAACGCTGTCAAACAAATGTGCCAAATCCAAAAATTAGTTTGTCCACAAATAGAGTTCATTAATGATTTTGTCATTGGGAATGAATTCTTAACATAATTCTATCCTACAGCTTCTATATACTTCATGAGCATTAAGGTGAGCAGGATCATATCCTGAGCTACACAGCATAAGGGCCTGCAGTGTTGTCCTCTGTGCATATACCTCCCAAGTACATAAAGGATTAAACAGCAAAGCTCATGTGTATACGCATGCTTCCCCCCACCCCCAAGACTTTCTATCTAGCCATTCCCCCTTTTTGATTTTTGGAACATTTACTTAATTACAGAATTGATTATTTTAATTAATAGTAAATCACTTAATACTTTAATTTACAGAAAAATAAAATTTTTATACATCTGTGTACCCCACCCCACTACCCAGAAATGACAACTGCTTTCTGACATATTTGTTTCTTCAAGTCTATTTTTAAAATAAGAGGATTAAAGTATTACAGATAAAGTTAAAAATGCCCTTTAGCCTCATCCTTCAGGTCAATTTCCTTCTTCTACCTGAAGATACCTGTATTGTGATTTTAATGTGCTATCTTTAGTCTATTTTCTTTATAGTGTCATATATTATTTATTCCATGGAAAATATTAAGTGCATTTTAAAAATTTATATAAATGATATTATACTCTACCATTTTATAACTTGCTTCCTCTATTAGCATTGCTTTTTGAGATCTAGCCTCGTTGGTATAGATTGTATTTCGTGCAGTGTAGTATTTCATTGTATAAATGCACCTCATTTTGGTTATCTGTTCCCTATGATTGCTATCGGGGTGATTTCTTCTTTCTAAATATTATAAACTAGAGGCCAGGTGTATGACAATTCATGCACTGGAGGGGGGAGTCCCGCAGCCCGGCCTGCCCCCTCTCACAGTCCAGGAGCCCTTAGGGGTGGGAGGCAACTCGGCGATCAGGGGAAGGCGATGCCCCCATCACACCTCTGTTGCTGCCACTGCCAGCAGCACAAGCCTTGGCCGGCCTTAGTTACCTGAGCCTTGGGCAGCCCTGGGCGGCTGGGCAGCTGCCATCCGAGGCTTGCCTGCGCCTCAGGCTGACCCTGGGCGGCTGGGCAGCCGCCATCTAAGGCTTGCCTGTGCCTTGGGTGTCGGCTGGACAGCTGCCATCCAAGGCTTGCCTGCGCCTTGGGCTGGCCCTGGGCGGCTGGGCGGCTGAGGGGACTGGGGGACTCCAGGGGCAGATGTGCAGAGCAGCTGGACCCGCCTAGGGGCGGGCCCGGCCTTGCTGCATGCCTGCTGCCCCCGTGGGGCTGAGAGGACTGGGTGCCGCCATCATTAAGGGTGTGGCAGTCAATTAGTATATTCCCTTTATTGGCTGTGGGCGCTGCCATCTTTGTGAGGGCCTGATGTTCAATTAGCATATTCCTTCTTTATTAGATAGGATATGCTATGAGTAGTGGGCTTGCTGGGTTGCTGGGCATTTTCAGTTTTACTAAACATGTCTCAATGCTTTCCTTTGACAGTGATAAACTGCAACAACTAATATTTACATGTCATCTAACATTTTCTTAAGGTCTTCACAACTCTTGATGCTGCCATGCATTTTCAATTTTGCTTTTCTGAGCATGTTCTCTGATGGTTATCAGCCATTCTGGTTTCCTTTTCTATAAATTCTGTTCGTTTTTTTGTTCATTATTGCATTGTACTGCCCTTTTCTTATGGATAATGCATTCTGAATATCAATCTTTTGTCTGTAATATATAAAATCTTATTCCAACTTTATGGTGTCTTCCCTACTAAAAGGTCATCACCATATTCTCCTACATTTTCTTTGATTTTAAAATTTAGGGTTTTGCATATATAGATATTTCCTTCATGTGGAATTTATTTTGGTATAAGGATTAAAATAAAGATCTCATTCTATTTTCTCTATATGAATGTTACTTGTACCAAAGACTTTATTTTAAATTCCATACATTCCCCCAAGCTCCCATACAAGCAGAGTTCTACTTCTGAGCTCTCTCTACTGAGTTCCATTTATAAAAATGCTCTATTTTTATCAACACCATATTATGCAATTACTGTTGCTTTATAATAAGTTTCAAAATCCAGGAAATTTCTAAATCCTAATTTTTTTTAAAAAAATTTTTAATGACTTCAGAGAGGAAGGGAAAGGGAGAGAGAGAAAAACATCAATGATGAGAGAGAATCATTGATTGGCTGCCCCCTGCACACCCTACACAGGGGATTGAGCCCGCAACCCAGGCATGTACCCTTGACTGGAATCGAACCTGGGACCCTTCAGTCCGCAGGCCGATGCTCTGTCCACTGAGCCAAACCAGATGGGGCTAAATCCTAATTTTTTAATGCAAAGCTTACTGAGATAAAATGTTAATTTGAAGTAGAAAATAATTTGTTATAGAACACTTCAGTTGTTCTATAAAATACAAAGAGTGTTGTATGTGAGGTGGACAGGTGATGTAATATACTCAGGTATCGAGTTTCTCCTGGTAAAGTAAAGCAGTTAGGTAGAAATACATTTATTAAAAAAATCTTTATTGTTGAAAGTATTACATATGTCCCTTTTTCCCCTCATTGATTCCCTCTAACCCACCCCCACCCGGCTCCAGGCCTTTACCACCCTATTGTCTGTGTCCATGGGCTATGCATATATGCATACAAGTTCTTTGGTTGCTCTCTTCTCACCCACTCCTACCTTCCCTCTGAGATTCCGCAGTCTGTTCTATGCTTCTACATCTCTGGATCTATTTTGTTCATCAGTTTATTTTGTTCTTTAGATTCCACATATGAGTGATTTCATGTGAAACTTGTCTTTCTCTGACTGGCTTATTTTGCTTAGCATAATACTCTCCAGGTCCCTCCATGCTGTCTCAAAGGGTAAGAGATCCTGCATAGTATTCTATGGTATAAATGTACTATGGCTTTTTTTATCCACTAATCTAATGATGGGCATTTGGGCTGTTTCCAGATCTTAGCTATTGTAAATTATGCTGCTATGAACACAGGGGTGCATACATTCTTTCTGATTAGTGTTTTGGGATTCTTAGGATATATTCCTAAAAGTGGGATCAAATGGCAGTTCCATATTTAATTTTTTGAGGAAACTCCATATTGTTTTCATAGTGGCTGCACCAGTCTGCATTCCCACCAGCAGTGTACGAGGGTTCCCTTTTCTCCACATCCTTGCCAGCACTTGTTATTTGTTGATTTGTTGATGACAGGCATTCTGACAGGTGTGAGGTGATACCTCATTGTCGTTTTAATTTGCATCTCTCAGATGATCAGTGACTTTAAGCTATTTTCATATGCCTCTTGGCCATCTGTATGTCCCCTTTGTACAAATGTCTATTTAGGTCCTTGGCCCATTTTTTAATTCTTTGTCTTCCTTTTGTTAAGTTTCTTATATATTTTGGATATTAACCCTTTGTCAGATGTATAACAATACATCTTTAAGGGCTTTCTCTTTTTTGGTCTAAATCAGTGGTTCTCAACCTGTGGGTCGCGACCCCTTTGGCGGTCGAACGACCCTTTCACAGGGGTCGCCTAAGACCATCCTGCATATCAGATATTTACATGATGATTCATAACAGTAGCAACATTACAGTTATGAAGTAGCAACGAAAATAATTTTATGGTTGGGGTCACAACATGAGGAACTGTATTTAAAGGGCCAGAAAGTTGAGAACCACTGGTCTAAATCATCTAAAGAATTGAGTGAAATATCCAATCTATTGTCCACTTTTTTATCCAGTAGCTAAAGTAATAGTATGTACCTCAAATACTGATTACAAAGATAGTCATATGCAAAAAATGAAAAAAAATCAGTTTTTCTAATACCCACTGCTATTACTTCCCCTACTTGTCACAATTGAAAGTAAAAGGTGGTTAAGCCTTTGCCAAACCAAGAACGTTTCTGCAGTTGGAAAAGACTACCATTGTATAAACACCACACTCACCTCGTTTCCATGCACCATAAGGTGATGAACAGTAACCAGGGCTTTGAACACCACTACCCAGCTGCTGCTCTTCGCCTTCTGAGAAAGAACATCTGCCAGGCGTTTGACACCCATGTTTGATGCGTTAATGTAGTGCGTGAGATCTAAATCAGAAGACAGTGACAAGCATTACAATGCAGGCTGAGAACTAACTTTCAAAACCAAAATCGTTAGCTTTACTGGAAATCCAGATGCAATCAAACCTCAGAGAACAAAGGGAATACAGAACATTTTCTGCATTATAAGTATCAATTTGTAATGACATATTACATGACATTTAATGCCTGTCTATCCTATTGCTCTATATACTTGATGATGGTAGGGACTGTGTCCGATTTGGTCACCACTATATTCCCGAGACCCAGCACAGTCGTTGCTATCTAATGGGTTATGGTAAATAATTGTTAAGTGAATAGGACTCAAGAAGGTAAAGTAACAGCCCTAACTGGTTTGCCTCAGTGGATAGAGTGTCAGCCTGAGGACCAAAGGGTCCCGGGTTTGATTCCGGTCAAGGGCACATGCCTGGGTTGCGGGCTCGATCTCCAGTAGGGGGGGTGCAGGAGGCAGCTGATCAATGATTCTCTCTTATCATTGATGTTTCTATCTCTCTCTTCCTCTCCCTTCCTCTCTGAAATCAATAAAAATATTTTTTTAAAAAAAGGTAAGTAACGGACATACAAATACTTAAGTCGCAGGGCTGGGCTTTGGAATCAGGTTTGTTTGACCTCGGACACCAAGACATTAATCATTACGTCATACTGCCTCTTTTTTTAAATATATATATTATTAAATATATATTTAATATATATTATTAAATAAAATATATAGATTATTTCAGAGAGGAATAAACAGATAGAAACACCAATTGTAAAAAAAGAAAAAGAAACATCAAGTATAAGAAGGAATCACTGATTGGCTGCCTCCTACATGTTGGACTGAGCCCGCAACCCAGGCATGTGCCCCCAACTGGGAGAGAACCTGGGACCCTTCAGTTCTCTCCACTGAGCAAAACAGGCTAGGGCCATACTGCCTCTCTTAAGGAAAGTGTCATACCATGAAGGTTCATGGCAGTGTCTTTGCAGTGTCTGTAGTGTCACTTTACATCTGACCTTTTATTTTTTTAATTATTACCCGAGGGTATTTTTCCATTGATTTTTTGGGGAGAGTAGAAGAGAGAGGGAGAGGGAAAGACAGAGAAACATCATGTGAGAGGCCACCCATGATCGCACCCCCCACCTCAATAGGGGGCAGGGCTGGCCAGCCAACTTCCTGCAGTCCCTCCCCTCGCTGGCCACGCCCCTGATGGCCCCACCACCCTGATCGGCCTGTAGCCCTTCCCCCTGGCCAACCCCGCCCCTGACCCCCACCCCACCTCAATAGGGGGCGGGGGGGGGGGGTGCGGGCTGGCCAACCTCCTGCAGCCCCTCCCCCAGCCAGCCACGCCCACCATGGGCCCTCACCCCCATGATCAGCTTGCAGCCCCTCCCCCAGGCCAGCCTCCCCACACCAATAGGGGGCGGGGCTGGCCGGCCAACCTCCTGCAGCCCCTTCATCTGGCTGCCCCACCCCTGGCCACACACCCCCACCTCAGTGGCGGGTGGGGCTGGCCAGTCAACCTCCTGCAGCCCCTCCCCCTGGCCGCCCCACCCCTAGTCACACCCCCTCCTCAATGGCGGGTGGGGCTGGCCAGTCAACCTCCTGCAGCCCCTCCCTCTGAAGGCCCCACCCCTGGTCACACCCCCCACCTCAATGGGGGGCGGGGCCAGCCAGCCAACCTCCTGCAGCCCCTCCCCCTGAAGGCCCCACCCCTGGTCACACCCCCCACCTCAATGGAGGGCGGGGCCAGCCAGCCAACCTCTTGCAGCTCCCCCCCCCAGATCAGCCCCTCACCCCAATAAGGGGTAGGGCCGGCCAGCCAAGGACCCATGGCCCCTCTCCCAGGCCGCTGGCCCCCAATCGGCCCCCCAACCCCAATCATGGCGGGCCCTTTCCCCAGCCAGCCCGGCCCTGATGGGGTCCTGACCAGGGGGGTGGCAGCTCCCGCCATCTCCTCCTCCCAACAGGCCCAGCCCGGATCCTCCCCGATTGGGCCAGGCTGGCTGGCAGGACCCCACTCATACACAAATTCCTGAAATGGGCCTCTAGTATATATATAAAGAAAATTAACTTGTTTCACTTAGTGAACTGTTAGTTGCTGTGATACATGTACATTGTCATGAGGATCAGATAACATTTCAGAAGGCAAATACATATTAAGTCAATGGAGTTTTAAAGGAAAATACCAAAAATACCAAAATAAGAGGTGATCAAAAGAATGAGTCAGTTATGAAGGTTTTAAAAGCAGTAGGATTTATGTATATAGCCAACAGCACATATTTATAAAGTCCCTACTCACAATGGACTCAAACAATAGGGAGTGGGGAGATCTCTTCTGTCTTTGAGCAAAAGCTAACTGTAAGAATCAAAATTCTTTCCCCTGGAAACATTCACAGGGAACACAAAAAAGGTTGCCATGGAAACCCTAAAGCCTATTCATGAAACTTAAATTAGGATTGCCTATGGGAAGATCTGCTTTTTTTCAAAACTTTTTCAACTTTATTGTTGAGAGTATTACAAATGTCTCCTTCTTTCCCCCTCCCATTTGACCTCCCCGGGCGCTCTCCCCAGGCCTTCCAGGCACCATTGTTTTTCCATGGGCTATGCATATACGCATATAAATTCTTTGTTTAATCTCTTCCCCCATCCCTTCTGAAATACATCAGTCTGTTACCTGTTTCAATGTCTCTGGATCTGTTTTGTAGTACATCAGTTTATCTTCATTAGATTCCACATAAAAGTAAGATTGTATCATACTTCTCTTTCTCTAACTGGTTTATTTTGCTTAGCATAATGCTCCCCAGGTCCCTCCATGCTGTCTCAAGGGGTAAGAGATCTTAATAGGTTTTTTAAAATTTATTTCAGAGAGAAGGGAGAGGGAGATAGAAACATCAATGATGAGACTCATTCATTGGTCAGCTGCCTCCCCACGGCGCGTACTAGGGGTGGAACCGGAAACCGAGGATGTGCCTGACAGGGAATCCAACCATGGCCTCCTGGTTCATGGGTGGATGCTCAACCACTGAGCCACAGCAACCTGGCAGGGAAGATCTGCTTGATAAACTTTTCCTCCCTTTATTTCAGAAGACCCACTGAATGTCATGGGGCCTGGGGTGGCCTTTGGAATTGAGACTTTTCGCAGAAGCCTGTGTTGTTATTCCCCCACCTCTTGTGCCCTAAGCTACTTGAATAACTTCTAGTTTGGAGTTTAAAAGTCCAGTAGTTCTCTTCTAGGCCCAATCAAAGGTGACCAGTCCTACAGCAGCGAGGAGTGGGGAGCGGAAAGCCGGGAGGGGGAGGGGAGGGGAGTGGGGTACCACCCACCCGCCATTTAGAGGCCCTCAGATCACTAGACTTCCTACGCCTCCTCCTTCAGTTTGGTGAGTCGTCCCCACTGGACCTTCTACTCACCATCTAGGTGTCTCGAGTCTGGTTCCACGAGCTCATCCTTGGTCGCTTCGAGGGCAGCCTTGGACACAGATGACCCCATGTGTGCGTCGTAGACGGCCGGCCACGAGGGCGATGGCTGCTGAAGTGTGGCTCCTCCTCTTCCTGTCGGCCGACTGAGCGGCGGCGGCGGCGGCGGCGGGCCGGACTGAGCGACGGACCACACCCCCTGGCAACGGGTGAGGCCCCTACTGTGACGAAAGAAAGGCCTGACCTGCAGTCAGCTTGCACCTTGGTGACCTTTTCACAGACCCTGAGGCAGACCTGCTGCCTTATGACGTGGGATTTTTCAAATGTGAGGCGGGAGACATGTTTCTGCAGGGAAACTGGGAAAGATGGCCGTGGGTCCCAGAACGAGGCCTAGGGCGGGGCAGCTCCTGAGAGGCCACCGTAGAACCTTTGCTTACTTAGTAGACACTCAAAACACAATCAACAACACCATGGAATGAATAGGATGACGAAGGGGGATATTGGGGGGGGGGGGAACCAGGAAAGCTCTGGAAGTGGCCACGTGATAGTACTTAGGGAATCCTTTGTGAGGGAGGCTTCGATCACACATTATGGGAGCTATATCCTGCCTGAGGTGATGTCCTCATTCAGCATCAGATATACCAGTCCTTACAGTTTGTTTAACAGTATTCCTTTGTTATCCTTTGAATGCCTGCGTAATCAGTAGTGATGTTACTTCTGAGGTTCTTGATATTGGGAATATTTAAGTCGTCTCATTTTTATCTTGATAGATCTGGCCAGAAAGTTATCAATTTTATTGATCATCTCCCTTTAGGTTTCGTTGATTTTTCTCTATAGTCTGTCTAATATTCCATTTATTTCTCTTCTTATCTATATTATTCTCTGTCTTCTGCTTGCTTTCACTTTCTTTTGCTCTTTATTTTCAGGTTTCTTAAGGTAGGATAGCTGACTGACTTAAGATTCTTGTCTTTTAATAATATACGCATTTAGAGTTAAGCACTGCTTTTGTTGCAAAGAACATATTTCTGATGATTTCAGTGAATTAAAACTTGTTATTTTGTGGCACAAAATATGCTCTATCAAGGTAAATGTTCTGAGTAAAATTTTCTTGAAAATATTCTAGTTTTATATACTTGGCCAGCATACATACAAAATTGCAAATACTAAATGTAACGATGACCTTTAAATTCTTTATTTTGTACATATGTTGGAAGTGTGAATTTTTCATCTATAAGAAATTGTATTGAAGTGTTCAGTTCACCTTCTTACACAAAGTTATGCCTACCCTGGTTTGAACATGAAATGTATGTGTTCAGAAAAAATTCAAAAAAAGTAAATTGTTTTTCAATTACAGTTTACTTGCAATATTATTTTATATCGATTTTGGGTGTACAGATTAGTGGTTAGGCAATCATACACTTTACATAGGTTTCCCCTTAATACTTCCAGTATCCAACTGGTACCATACAAAGTTATCACAATATTACTGACAACATTCCCTATGCTTTACTTTATTTATTTATTTATTTATTTATTTATTTATTTATTAAATTATTAAATTTTATAAGTATTACAATTAGTAGTACATATGTCTCCTTTTTTTTCCCCATTGACCTTCCCCTGGCCTCCCCTACCCCCGCCCCTAACCCCACCCCCCATCCTCCGGCCCCCCACCACCGCACATGCCCTCAACCCCCTCCCAGTGTCTTGCGTCCATTGGTTATGCTTATATGCATGCATACAAGTCCTTTGGTTTATCTCTTACCTCCCCCCACAACCCTCCCCGGCTTTCCTGCTGTAGTTTGACAGTCTGTTCGATGCTTCTCTGCCTCTGTATCTATTTTTGTTCATTAGTTTATAATGGTCTTTATTATCCATAAATGGGTGAGATCATGTGGTATTTTTTCTTTTTCTTTCACTGACTGGCTTATTTCACTTAGCATGATGCTCTCCAGTTTCATCCATGCTGTGGCAAATGGTAAGAATTCCTTCACTACTTTATTTATTTTTAAATATATTTTTATGGATTTCAGAGAGGAAGGAAGAGGGAGAGATAGAAACATCAATGATGAGAAGGAATCATTGATCGGCTGCCTTCTACATGCCTCCTACTGGGGATTGAGCCTAAAACCTGGCTATGTGCCCTGACCAGGAATCCAACTGTGACTTCCTGGTACATAGGTCAACGCTCCACCATTGAGACATGCTGGTTGGGCCCCTATGCTTTACTTTCTTTTTTAAAAATTTTAACTTATTTTTTAATTAATTTATTTTTTACAATATACAAAATAAATCTATTACCAGATTATAGATACAAAATAGCCATTTACATGCAACAAACATTAATATTTCAAAAAAAACGATTTTAGCTGTAACCAGTTTGGCTCAGTGGATAGAGCGTCGGCCTGTGGACTGAAGGGTCCAGGGTTTGATTCAGGTCAAGGGCACATACCTTGGTTACGGGCACATACCCAGTAGGGAGTGTGCAGGAGGCAGCTGATCGATGTTTCTCTCTCATCAATGTTTCTAACTGTCTATCCCTCTCCCTTCCTCTCTGTAAAAAATCAATAAAATATATTTTTTTAAAAAGAAAAATGATTAAATACAATAATGTTACATGCAATAATATTAATATTTTAAGAAAAACAATTTTAAATATAATAACATTACCTGCAATAAACATTACTATTTTAAGAAAAAAGATTTTAAATATAATACCAAAACTGTACTAACATAGTATAATATCACAAAAGTTGTAGGAAATATTAAAAATCTGCAAATAGCCCTGACCGGTTTGGCTCAGTAGATGGAGCGTCGGCCTGCGGACTAGGGGGTCCCAGGTTCGATTCTGGTCAGGGGCATGTGCCTTGGTTGCGGGCACATCCCCAGCGGAGGGCGTGCAGGAGGCAGCTGATGGATGTTTCTCTCTCATTGATGTTTATGGCTCTCTGTCCCTCGCCCTTCTTCTCTGTAAAATATCAATAAAATATATATTTTTAAAAATCTGCAAATAACAGGCTTATTTCTATTATATTCTAAATTTTTTTTCCTATGGCTCTATTTTTGTTCATCAGTTTATGTTGTTCATTATATTCCACAAATGAGTGAGATCATGTGGTATTTTTCTTTCTCTGACTGGCTTATTTCACTTAGCATAATGCTCTCCAGGTCCATCCATGCTGTTGCAAATAGTAAGAGTTCCTTCTTTTTTACAGCAGCGTAGTATTCCATTGTGTAGATGTACCACAGTTTTCTAATCCACTCATCCGCTTGCTGATGGGCACTTAGGCTGTTTCCAACATCTTAGCCATGGTGAATTGTGCTGCTATGAACATAGGGGTGCATACATCCTTTCTGATTGGTGTTTCTGGTTTCTTGGGATATATTCCTAGAAGTGGGATCACTGGGTCAAATGGGAGTTCCATTTTTAATTTTTTGAGGAAACTCCATACTGTGTTCCACAGTGGCTGCACCAGTCTGCATTCCCACTAGCAGTGCACGAGGGTTCCTTTTTCTCCACATTCTCGCCAGCACTTGTCGTTTGTTGATTTGTTGATGATAGCCATTCTGATAGGTGTAACATGGTCCCTCGTTGTTTTGATTTGCATCTCTCGGATGATTAGTGACTTTGAGCATCTTTTCATATCTCTTGGCCTTCTGTGTGTCCTCTTTTTAAAAGTGTCTATTTGGGTTCTTTGAGTATAGCCCTGGCTGGTGTAGCTTAGTTGTTGAGCATCACCCCATGCACCAAGAGGTTGCTTGTTCAATTCCACGTCAAGGCTGATGCCCAGGTTGCAAGTGTGATCCCCGCTGGAGGGCATGCAGGAGGCAGCTGATCGATGTTTCTTCTCTCTCTGTCTCCCGTCCTCTCTCTCTAAAATCAATAAAAAAAAATTTTAAATCCTCACCTGAGGATATTTTTCCATTGATTTTTCAGTGAGAGTGGAAGAGAGAGGGAAAGACAGAGAGATATATCAATGTGAGAGAAACACATCAATTAGTTGCCTCCTGCATGGGCCTGGGCCGGGGAGGAGCCTGCAACTGAGGTACGTGCCCTTGACTGGAATCGAACCCAGGACCGTTTGGTCTGCAGGCTAACGCTCTATCCACTGAGCCAAACAGGCTAGGGCAAAAAAAAATATTTGAAATAATAATTTTCTGAGTACAAATCTTTTATCTCATTGATTAAATATATTCCTAGGTATCCTATTTTATTTTTTTGAAGCTATTGTGAATATATTGTCTTCTTAGTTTCCCTTTCTGATAGTTCATTATTGGTGTATAAAAATGCAACCAATTTCTGGATATTTATTTTGTATCCTGCTACTTTACTGAATTTATTTATCAGTTCTAGTAGTTTTTGGTGGAAACTTTAGGATTCGCTATATACTGCATCATTATCATTTGCAAATAATGAGTTTTCCTTCTTCCTTTCCAATTTGGATGCCTTTTATTTCTTCTTCTTTCTGATAGCTGTGGACTTTCAGTTCTCTGTTGATAAGAGTGGTGAAAGTGAAAATCTCTGTCTTGCTGTGATCTTCCGGGAAATGCTTTTAGTTTTCCCCATTGAGTATGATAACTGTAGGATTGTAATATATGGCTTGTATTGAGATGCGTTCCCTCTGTTCCCACTTTGCTGAGCGTTTTTATCTTAATGGGTGCTGGATTTTATCAAATGCTTTTTCTGCACCAATTAATATGATCTGATAATAGGATTCTTATCACTCGTGATGTGTAATGTTGTTTTTGTTTTTTGTTTTTTTTAAAAATATATTTTATTGATTTTTTACAGAGAGGAAGGGAGAGAGATAGAGAGTTAGAAACATCGATGAGAGAGAATCATCGATCAGCTGCCTCCTGCACATCTCCCACTGGGGACACGCCCGCAACCCAGGCACATGCCCCTGACCGGAATCGAACCTGGGACCTCTCAGTCCGCAGGCCGACGCTCTATCCACTGAGCCAAACCGGTCTGGCACGTGATGTGTAATGTTAATTGATTTGGGGAGTATTGTACCAAACTTGCACCCCAGGAAAAAATTGCATCTGATCATAGTGTATGATCCTTTTTAATGCATTGCTAGATTCAGTATACTCCATATTTTGTTGAGGATTTTAACATCTATGTTTACCAGGTAGGGCCAAGTGGTGTTCACCAGATTGATACAGATTCAAACTCTGTGCCAGTACTGGGTCTGAGACCACTCAGCAAAAGTCCCGGGGTACACTAAGGCCAGCAACCACCCACCAGGTACACGCAGACCTTTTTGATGGGACAGGGTCTCAGGGAGTCAGCTAGGTGAAGCCAGCAGAGTTCATCAGACCCCAACAGACCAAAATTTGGCCATGTGAAGTTAGGGCTCTGCAGAGACATGGTGGTTTCAGTCAGGCATGTGAGGGAAAGATGGCCCTTGCCCTAGAGCAGTGGTTCTCAACCTTCTGGCCCTTTAAATACAGTTCCTCATGTTGTGACCCAACCATCAAATTATTTTCGTTGCTACTTCATAACTGTAATGTTGCTACTGTTATGAATCATAATGTAAATATCTGATATGCAGGATGGTCTTAGGCGACCCCTGTGAAAGAGTCGTTCGACTGCCAAAGGGGTCGCGACCCACAGGTTGAGAACCGCTGCCCTAGAGCCACACAACTTTCTCTCCTAGATTCTGCCTGGACCTACTCAAAAGCCTGAGCTCAGCAGGCAGGGACACCAGGAATCAGGAGGGTGGGGCTAGTGAGGGGGCGGGATGCAGGGCAGACTCGTGTGAAGTGGGGGAATGGCCCGTGCTCCAGAGCCACACAAATCAGTCTCTCCTGGATTCTGCCCAGACCACCCTACCTGGTAAAAGAAATAGACTTACAAGTCCAGGAAGTGCAGAGGGTCCTAAACAAGAGGAACCCAAATAGGCCCACACCGAAACATATCATAAAGAATCTTAAAAGCAATAAGAGAAAAGCAGTTAGTTACCTACAAGGGAGCACCCATAGGACTGTCAGCTGATTTCTCACCAGAAACTTTGCAGGCCAGAAGGGAGTGGCAAGAAATATTCAAAGTGATGAATAGCAAGGACCTACAACCAAGATTACTCTACCCGGCAAAGGTATCATTTAGAATTGAAGGTCAGATAAAGAGCTTCTCAGACAAGAAAAAGCTAAAGGAGTTCATCACTACCAAACCAGTATTACATGAAATGTTGAAGGGTATTCTTTAAGAAGAGGAAGAAGAAAAAGATAAAAAATATGAATAATAAAATAGCAATGAATATCTAGCTATTGACAACTGAATCTAAAAATAAAAATAAACAAACAAGGAATCTAATGAACAAAATAAACTGATGAATAAAATAGAACCAGAGGCATGGAAACATGGAACAGGCTGACAAATCTCAGAGGGAAGCAGAGGGTGGGTAGGAAGAGATTAACCAAAAAACATATGCATATATGCATTACCTATGGACACAAAGAATAGGGAGGGGTGGGGCAGGAACCAGGTGGAGGGGGATAATGGGGAGGAAAAAGGAGGACATCTGTAATGTTCTCAACAATAAAGATTAAAAACAAAAACCAGCCCTGACCGGTTTGGCTCAGTGGATAGAGTGTCGGCCTGTGGACTCAGGGGTTCTGGGTTCGATTCCGGTCAGGGGCATGTACCTCGGTTGCGGGCACATCCTCAGTGGGGGATGTGCAGGAGGCAGCTGATCGATGTTTCTCTCTCATCGATGTTTCTAATTCTCTGTCCCTCTCCCTTCCTCTCTGTAAAAAATCAATAAAATCTATTTAAAAACAAACAAAAAACCCCCACAAAAACCAAACCAACATATTGAAAATGGTATAATACTCTTTATTAGACTGCAGACTGTACCCAGTTTCACATGATACAATGGTACAATACTCCTTATCAGATTGCAGAACTTATTCAGATTTTACATGCATTCATTTGTGAGTATGTGTAGTTTTAGCACATATTTGAATTCATTTAATCAACACCACAATCATGACATAGAATTGTTCCATCACCACAAAGGAACTGATTGTGTTATCCCTTAATAGTCACACATATCCCATACCCCTCCAGTCCCTTCCTGGTCACCATTAATCTGTTCTTTGTTTCTATAATTTTGTCATTTCAAGAATGTTATATAAATCAATCATACCTATGTGACCTTTTGAGACTTTTTTAATTCATCATGATACCCTTAAGGTCCATTCAAGTTGTGTGTGTCAATAGTCTATTCCTATACATTGAATAGTAGTATTCCATAGTATGGATGGTTGGTTTAACCACTCAATTGGGGGACATCTGGGTTGCTTCCAGTTTTGAGCTATTACAAAGAAAGACACTAAGAAGATTTGTGTATAAGTTTTCTTGCCAACATAGTTTTTCATATCTCTGTAATAAATGTACATGAGTTCAACTGCTGGGTCATATGGTACATGTATGTTTAACTTTATTAAAATTTCATTTTTCATTTCTATCAGCCAAGGATGAGAAATCCAGTTTATATGTTCAACAGCATGATATTTTCAATATCTTTTCTTTTAAGCATTCTGATAAATGTGTAGAAATACATCATTGTGATTTTAATTTGCATTCTCTGATGACTAATTAAGTTCAACATCTTTCCATGTGCTTACTTGCTATCCATTTATCCTCTTTAGTGAAATTCATTTAGCCTATTCACATCTTTTGCAACTGGATTGTTTGTTTTTACTGTTATGTGTTCTAGATTGATCAGATATATGATTTGCAAGTAAGTCTCAATTTCTTCCTCTTAAATTTTTTCTGAAGCAAAAGTTTTTCATTTTGATGAAGTCCAATATATCAATTTCTCCTTTTAGGATTGTGCTTTGAGGGTGGAGGCTGAGAACTTGTTGCCTAGTCCAAGATCCTGAAGATTTTTCCATGATTTTATTTCTAAATTTTTTACATGTAAGTTCATGATATAGTTATGTTGATTTTTGTATAAGGTTTGCATTTTATGCCAAAGTTCATTTTTTGCCTTTGGGTGTCCAATTACTCCAGCATCAACTTGTGTTGGTGGTATAGTGGTGAGCATAGCTGCCTTCCAATTACTCCAGCATCATTTGTTAAAAAGAATATCCTTCCTTTACTGAATTGCTTTCATAACTTTGTCAAAATCAGTTGGGCATATACCTTACCATCTGATTACTCTTGTTTTATAGTAAGTCTTCAATCAAGTAATGTGAGTCTTCCCACTTTTTCTTCAAAATTGATTTAGCTTAATTAATTTTACACTTGGATATTTTCATTTTTTCCTATAGGGAGACAAAAAGAGGGAGAAGAACTGTGGCTGTGAGAAACTAGGGAAAATATAGCGTTTATACTGCATATGCCCTAGTGTAGTGGTTTTCAAACTTCAGCATGCCTTAGGGTCAGCTGGAGAGTTCATGACAATTTCTGGGCCCCACCCCTAGAAATGAAGTTTGACCTCCAAGTAATTCTGGTGCAGGTGGTTCTGGACTATACTTTGAAACATGAAAAACAATAACCTAAGAAGAAATAAGAAACAAAACAAAAAACAACACTTTGTTGTTGTTGGGATTAGGGCTCTTTTTGTTTACTTTCTACCTCCTCCAGGAAGTTCCCCCTTTTATTTCCAGTATGCAATAGGCTTGGCTCTTTTCTGAAGACCACATTTGTGGTTACATAAGAATAATGTAACAGAACATTTTTAAAAAATATATTTTATTGATTTCAGAGAGGAAGGGAAAGGGAGAGACAGAAACATCAATGATGAGAGAGAATCATTGATCAGCTGCCTCCTGCACACCCCACACTGGGGATGGAGCCCTCAACCCAGGCATGTGCCCTTGACCAGATCGAACCTAGGACCCTTCAGTCCACAGGCTGATGCTGTACCCACTGAGCCAAACAGGTTAGGGTGCAACAGAACATTTTAAAGTATCGTTTTTGTTATCTCCTAAATCCTAAATATTTCTGGAAAAACACATTTATATTATAACTAGAGGCCCAGTGCAATTCATGCACCGGTGAGGTCCCTCAGCTTGGCCTGCGTCCTCTTGCAATCCAGTACCATTCAGGGGATGTTGGAGAGCCGGTTTTGACCTGATCCCCACAGGCCAGGCCAAGGAACCCCACTGGTGCACGAATTTGTGCAATGGGCCTCTAGCCTATAATAATAAAAGCGTAATATGCATATCAACCGAACAACCAAACAGCAGAACGACTGTCAGGATGAACTTCTGGACGACCACGCTATGACATGCACTGGCGCCAGGCCAGCCAAGGAGAGTGCAAAGCAATTAGTCGGGGTGGCCCGCCATTGCCCCATGATCGCCCCGCAGAGGGAGGTCCAGGCCACCTTCTGTGGGGTGATCGATGGGGGGGCTCCAAAATCGATCTCCCTAAAGAGGGAGGCCCAGGCCACCGGCCGGCGGGGAGATCAATTGGGGGGGGGGGGGCTGCGATTGCCCCAAAGGGCCTCCCTTTGCTGGGCGATTGATCTGGGGGCCCTGCAATGGATCACCCCAAAGAAGGAGGCCCAGGCTACCTGGCCCTCTGTGCAGAGATCGATCGCAGAGCCCTGGCCAGGTGGGCGGGGCCTCCCTCTGCTGGGCAATCAATCTGGGGGCCCTGTGATCGACCGCCAGATTCATCAGTCTGTTCCACGTTCCCATGCCTGTGGTTTCTGCTTCTGCGTTGAGCGTCTGCCCCGATGGTTAGTGCGTGTCATAGCTACCAGCCAGTTGGCCAGTCACTTAGGCTTTTGTATATAGACTAGAGGCCCAGTTCACAAAAATTTGTGCACTCCGGGGGAAGGGGGTCACTCAGCCTGGCCTGTGCCCTCTCGCAGTCTGGGACCCCTCGGGAGATAACGCCCTGCTGGCTTAGGCCTGCTCCCGGGTGGCAGAGGGCAGGCCCAATCCCTAGGTGCAGCCCCTGGTCGGGCTCAGAGCAGGGCTGACTGGGGAGTTGGGGCGCCACCCCCTGTCATGCACAGAGCAGGGCGGATCGGGAGGTTGCGATGCTACCCTCAGTCATGCTCAGGGTAGGGCCAATTGGAGGGTTGGGGCACCGCCCCGTCACACTCAAGGCAGAGTCGATGGGGAGGTTGTGGCGCCACCCCCTTTCACACACAGAGCAGGGCCCATCGGGGGTTGGGCTCCTTACCCTGTCACGCATGGAGCAGGGTCGATCAGGGGGTTGGGGAGCTCCCCCCTGTCACGCACAGAGCAGGGCCCATCAGGGGGTTGGGGAGCTCCCCCCTGTCACGCACAGAGCAGGGCCCATCAGGGGGTTGGGGAGCTCCCCCCTGTCACACACACAGCAGGGCCCATCAGGGGGTTGAGGAGCTCCCCCCTGTCACACACAGAGCAGGGCTGATGGGGAGGTTATGGCTCTACCCCAGCACACACAGAGCAGGACCCGTGGGGGGGGGGGGTTGTGGCGCCGCCCTCTATCACGCACAGAGCAGGGCCGATCAGGGGGTTGGGGCACCGCCACTCTCACACTCAGGGCAGGGCTGATGGGGAAGTTATGGCTCTACCCTGTCACACACAGAGCAGGGCCTGTGGGGGGGGGGGACGCGGGTTGGGGTGCCGCACCCTGTCACACACAGAGCCTCAGGGCGATCAGAGGTTGGGGTGCTCCCCCGTATCAGGCACAGAGCAGGGCTGATCAGGAGGTTGGGGCGCCTTCCCCTGTCACAAACAGAGCAGGGCGGATAGGGAGGTTGTGGCCCCGCCCCCTGTCACACACAGAGCCGCAGGGCGGTCAGGGGGTTTGGGTGCTGCCCCCTGTCACGCTGATCCCGGTGCTGGGAGGCCTCTCGGCTCCGCTGATCCCGGTGCTGGGAGGCATATTACCCTTTTACTATATAGAATAGAGGCCTGGTGCATGGGTGGGGGCTGGCTGGTTTGCCCTGAAGGGTGTCCTGGATCAGGGTGGGGGTCCCCACTGGGGTGCCTGGCCAGCCTGGGTGAGGGGATGATGGCTGTTTGCAGCTGGTCACACACCCTTCAGGGTGGGGGTCCCCACTGGGGTGCCTGGCCAGTCTGGGTGAGGGGCTGAGGGCTGTTTTCAGACTGGTGGGTGACGGAAGCTCCCAACCGCTCCTTTTTTCTTTTTTCTTTTTTCTTTTATAATTCTGGGCCAGCTTTAGCTCTGAGGCTCCAGCTCTTAGGCCTCCGCTGCTGAAAGTAGGTATCTGGTTTGTTTCGGTTCAAAATAATGTATAACTCCAGCTCTGACTCCAGCTCTGAGATCCCAGCTCGCTGAAAGCTGGTTTCTGGGTATATTTGTTAAAATGTTTCAAACTGCAGGCTCAGAGGCCTGCAGTGGCAGGCGGGGAACGTTGGTTTCCTCCATCACTGAAGCGAGCAAGCCTCATGTTAGTTTCAAGCTGCCTGGCTGCCTGCCGCCATCTTGGCTGGCAGTTAATTTGCATATCTCCCTGATTAGCCAATGGGAAGGGTAGCGGTCGTATGCCATGTTTCTCTTTTATTAGATAGGATAGATGGAAATTCTTAGGTAAATAGAATCTGCTTGATACAATTTTACTTCAAATATGCTAAAACTCATCTATTGGGTTAGAAAGACACCAATGTAGACTCCACTTTGATAGGTATCTCAGAATACATATTTCAATTAAATCCTGCACTAAGAAAAAAAAAAGAATACATATTTCAGAGATCAAGAAGAAAGACATAATCCTTGTGTACTTGTTTACTTGTGCAACATCATAACTACAAAACTCAAACATTAAATACTATTCTTCCTTCAACTTGTTCTAGGGAGTGAGTGTATCTGAAAATGAAAACAAATATTTCCAAGTTAAACAAGGAGAAAATAAGCATTTAAAATATATCCCTCAGATACCCAGGGAGTGGGAAATGGCGACCAGCAGGAAGGTAGGGAGGGAGAGAGTGTGAGAGCGCAAGGAAGTGATAGAGGAGTGTGTGGACGTGTGTAGTGTGTGTGTATGAGCTAGGGACAGTTAGATTCTGCAGGTCTTCTAAGGGGCTGCTAAACCGGGCAGTCTTAGGCGGCGGAGTCCCGCTCCCTGTGCGGACACTCCTGGGAGGCCAGCACAGGCACGGCGACCATGCCATCTAGGGAAACAGAGCTGCTGGAGACTAGGATCCTGGCCTTAGCACCACCCAGCCTGATCTCAGACGCATACCAGGACCCTGCAGCCACTGGGGACAGAGACCTGTGACCACAGCTACAGACCTGCGGACACCAAAAGTTCAGAAATCCCCGCGGCAGATCCGTGAGTAACAGAGCCCATCCCCCCTTCCCGCAGGCTTGCAGGCAGCGCCAGAGTAACTAACTGATAGAGCCACCCCTTGCTGGGGCCTCAGCGCTCCAGGAACTTTAGCCTGGAAGTGCACGAGCACCTTGGAACTGATCCCGCGTAGGGCCGGGTTCAGGAGTCCTGGGCTGGGAGCAAACGCGAGAACCCCAGGAACTGAGCCTACGCGCACTGCCGGCTTCTGAGCCCTGGGCTGGGAGCAAACACGCGAACCCCAGGAACTGATCCTATGCGCACTGCTGGCTTCTGAGCCCTGGGCTGGGAGCAAACGCGCGCGAACCCCAGGAACTGAGCCTACGCACACTGCCGGCTTCTGAGCCCTTGGCTGGGAGCAATTGCGCGAACACCGGGAATTTGTCCCACGTATCACAGGCCCAGGGACCCCGATTCTCTGGGCAGGAGGCAGCACCAAGCACCAGTGACTTGACTGTGTTTCTTATCACCTGCGCCTGAGATCCTGATTTCCTGTGCATTCATACTAAGAGCCAGTGACTCCAATTCCTGGTGCAAGGGCACACAGGGATCCTAATTCTCAAGGCAAGGTCGCGCGAAGCAACAGAGACTCTGATACTGGATTCTTGGGGAACTGTGACTCCTGGCGCACGCTAGGGGGCTCTGGTTTTCAACACGCTCCAGGGGGTTCTCTGTTTCAGCATGGTGCAGGCAGGGTCCCTGATTCTAAGGGCGTGTACGAGGCCACATTGAGCGCTGACAACACTGACTCTGAGCGAGCCTGGTTCCCACCAACCCACAACAACCACACATCTTAGTGTCAGAGCTCTTCAGTGACACTAGGGTGGTGGGAGGCTCCCACTGCACACGGCCCAGGCCCACACAACTCGACATTTGAACCATCAGGAGATAATCAGAATGAAGAGATGAAACAACACCCAGAGGAAAGACAATGAGGAGTCTCCAAGAAAGGAAATTAATGACGTTGAAGCATGCAACATGACAGAAAAAGAATTCAGAATAATGGTTGTACAATTCATTCACCGGATGGATGAGAAAATCAACAACCTATGCAAGAATCAGGAAGAAATGAAAAGTGATATAGCTACAATCAAAAACACCAAGGAAAGTTTCAACAGCAGACTAGAAGAAGCAGAGGACCGAATTAGTGAATTAGAAGATAAGGCAGAGAAACAAGCTCAATCTGAACAGCAACTGGAGAAAAAAATTAAAAAGCAGGAGGAGAGCCTAAGGGAGCTTTGGGACAACATGAAACGAAGTAACATACGCATAATAGGGCTGCAAGAAGGACAAGAAGAGCAGCAAGGATTAGAAAATCTATTTGAAGAAATAATGTCAGAAAACTTCCCAGATATGGGGAAGAAAAAAGTTACACAAGTACAGAGAGTCCCAGGCAAGATGAACCCCAAAAGACCCACACCAAGACACGTCATAATAACGATGGCAAATGTACAAGACAAAGACAAAATCTTAAAGGCTGCAAGAGAGAAACAGAGAGTTACCTACAAAGGATCCCCCATCAGATTATCAAATGATTTCTCAACAGAAACACATCAGGCCAGAAAAGAATGGACAGAAATTTACAAAGTGATGCAAAGCAAAGGACTGAATCCAAGAATACTCTTTCCAGCAAGGCTATCATTCAAAATTGAAGGGGAAATAAGAAGCTTCACAGACAAAAAAAGGCTAAGGGAGTTTATCACCACCAAGCCAGCAATGCAAGAAATGCTAAAGGGACTGGTGTAAAAAGAAGAACTAAAAAGCCCAGAAAGAAAACAGCCACACAAAAAAATAGAAATGGCTACAAACAAGTACCTTTCAATAATAACTTTAAACGTAAATGGACTAAATGGTCCAATCAAAAGACATCGAGTGGCTGAATGGATAAAAAAAACATGACCCATATATTTGCTGTCTACAAGAGACCCACCTCATTAGAAGGGACTCACACAGACTGAAAGTGAAGGGATGGAAAAATATCTTTCAGGCAAATGGAAATGAAAAAAAAGCTGGGGTAGCAATACTTATATCAGACAAAATAGACCTCAAAGTGAAGGCCATAACAAGAGATAAGAAAGGCCAATTCATAATACTAAAGGGATCAATACAACAAGAGGATATAACCCTGATAAACATATATGCACCCAATGCAGGAGCACCCACATACATAAGAAAACTCCTGGAAGATATCAGGGGAGAGATCGACAACAATACAATCATAGTAGGGGACTTTAATACACCACTGACATCACTGGATAAATCCGCTAGACAAAAACTCAGCAAAGAAACAGCAATCCTAAATGACTCACTAGATCAGATGGACTTAATTGACATCTTCAGAACACTTCACCCCAAAGCCACAAAATATACGTTCTTCTCAAGTGCTCATGGGACATCTTCAAAAACAGACCACATATTGGGTCACAAACAAAGTATCCCCAAATTCAAGAAGATTGAAATCATACCAAGCATCTTCTCAGATCACAAGGCCATAATATTAGAAATAAACTATAATAAAAACAACTCAAAATACTCAAACACTTGGAAGCTGAATAGCACGTTATTAAATATTGATTGGGTTACCAATGAGATCAAAGAAGAAATTAAAAACATCCTGGAAACTAATGACAATGAAAACACAACAATCCAAAACCTTTGGGACGCAATGAAAGCAGTCCTGAGAGGGAAGTTTATAGCTCTACAGGCCTATCTCAACAAACAAGAAAAAATGGTAGTAAATCATCTAAATCTACAGCTCAAAGAATTAGAAAGAGAGCAACAAGAAAAGCCCAGAGTGAGCAGAAGGAAGGAGATAATAAAGATTAGAGCAGAAATAAATGACATAGAGACCAAAAATAAATACAGAAAATCAATGAAACAAAGAGCTGGTTCTTTGAAAGGATAAACAAGATTGACAAACCTCTAGCCAGGCTCACCAAGAAGCAAAGAGAAAGGACCCAAATCAACAAAATCAGAAATGATAGAGGCGAAATAACAACATATCCCACAGAAATACAAATGATTGTTAAAAAATACTATGGACAACTCTACTCCAACAAACGAGACAACCTGGAGGAAATGGACATATTCCTAGAAAAATACAACATTCCAAAACTTAATCAGGAAGAATCTAAAAATCTCAATAGGCCAATAACTATGGAAGAAATTGAAGCAGTCATCAAAAAGCTTCCAGCAAACAAAAGCCCAGGACCAGATGGCTTCACAGGGGAGTTTTACCAAACATTCAAGGAAGAACTAAAACCTATCCTCCTCAGACTACTACAAAAAATCCAAGAGGAAGGAACACTTCCAAGCTCATTCTATGAAGCCAGCATCACCCTAATACCAAAACCAGGTAAAGACAACACAATGAAAGGGAATTATAGGCCAATATCCCTCATGAACATAGATGCCAAAATCCTCAACAAAATCTTAGCAAATCGGATCCAGCAGTACATCAGAAAGATCATACACCACGACCAAGTAGGATTTATCCCAGGGAAGCAAAGATGGTACAATATCCGCAAATCAATAAACGTGATACATCACATAAACAAATTGAAAGAAAAAAACCACATAGTCATATCAATTGATGCAGAAAAAGCGTTTGACAAAATTCAACACCCATTTTTGATAAAAACTCTCAGCAAGGTGGGAATTGAAGGATCATACCTCAACATAATAAAAGCCATATATGACAGGCCCACAGCCAACATCATACTCAATGGACAAAAACTAACACCATTTGCCCTAAGAACAGGAACAAGACAGGGATGCCCACTCTCACCACTCCTGTTCGACATAGTACTGGAAGTATTAGCCATTGCAATGAGACAAGAAGAAGAAATAAAAGGCATCCAAATTGGAAAAGAAGAAGTAAAACTGTCCTTATTTGCAGATGACATGATATACTTAAAAAACCCTAAAGACTCCATCAATAAACTATTAGACTTAATAAAAGAATTCGGCAATGTAGCAGGATACAAAATTAACGCCAAGAAATCTATGGCATTTCTATACACCAATAGTGAATGTGCAGAAAGAGAGACTAAAAAAGCAATCCCATTTACCATCGCACCAAAAAAATTAAGCTACCTAGGAATAAACTTAACTGAAGAGGTAAAAGACCTCTACTCAGAAAACTACAGGACGTTGAAAAAAGAGATAGAGGAAGACATAAAGAGATGGAAGAACATACCATGTTCTTGGATTGGTAGAATCAACATCATTAAAATGTCCATACTGCCCAAAGCAATCTATAAATTCAACGCACTTCCCATTAAAATACCAATGGCATATTTCATAGACCTAGAACGTACTCTCCAAAAATTCATCTGGAATAAAAAACGACCCCGAATAGCTACAGCGATCCTGAGAAAGAACAAAGTAGGTGGGATCTCAATACCAGATATCAAGCTGTATTACAAAGCCACTGTTCTCAAAACTGCCTGGTACTGGCACAAGAACAGACATATAGATCAATGGAATAGAATAGAGAGCCCAGAAATCGGCCCCAACCAATACGCTCAATTAATATTTGACAAAGGAGGCAAGAACATACAATGGAGTCAAGACAGTCTCTTCAATAAATGGTGTTGGGAAAATTGGACAGATACATGCAAGAAAATGAAACTAGACCACCAACTTACACCATACACAAAAATAAACTCAAAATGGATAAAGGACTTAAATATATGACGGGAAACCATACAAATACTAGAAGAATCCAAAGGCAACAAAATCTCAGACATATGCCGAAGCAATTTCTTCACCGATACAGCTCCTAGGGCATTGGAAACTAAAGAGAAAATAAACAAATGGGACTACATCAAAATAAAAAGCTTCTGCACAGCAAAAGAAACCATCAACAAAACAACAAGAAAACCCACTGCATGGGAAAACATATTTGCCAATGTCATATCTGATAAGGGCCTAATCTCCAAAATTTATAGGGAGCTACAACTTAACAAAAGGAAGATAAACAATCCAATCAAAAAATGGGCAAAGGACCTCAATAGACACCTTTCAAAAGAGGACATTCAGAAAGCCAAGAGATATATGAAAACATGCTCAAAGTCACTAATCATCCAAGAGATGCAAATCAAAACAACAATGAGGTACCATCTCACACCTGTCAGACTGGCTATCATCAACAAATCAACAAACGACAAGTGCTGGAGAGGATGTGGAGAAAAAGGAACACTTGTGCACTGCTGCTGGGAATGCAGACTGGTGCAGCCACTATGGAAGACAGTATGGAGTTTCCTCAAAAAACTGAAAATGGAACTCCCATTTGACCCTGTGATCCCACTTCTAGGAATATATCCCAAGAAACCAGAAACACCAATCAGAAAGGATATATGCACCGATATGTTCATAGCAGCACAATTCACCATAGCTAAGATCTGGAAACAGCCTAAGTGCCCATCAGTAGATGAATGGATTAGAAAACTGTGGTACATCTACATGATGGAATACTATGCTGCTGTAAAAAAGAAGGAACTCTTACCATTTGCAACAGCATGGATGGAACTGGAGAGCATTATGCTAAGTGAAATAAGCCAGTCAATGAAGGAAAAATACCACATGATCTCTCTCATTTCTGGATAACAAGACCATTATAAACTTATGAACAAAAATAGATACAGAGGCAGAGCTGCCTCGAACAGACTGTCAAACTACAGCAGGAAGGCCGGGGAGGGTGGGAGGGGAGGAGGGGGGTGGGTAAGAGATCAACCAAAGGACTTGTATGCATGTATATAAGCATAACCAATGGACATAAGACACTGGGGGGCAGGGGAGGCCAGGGGATTGTCATGGGCGGGGGGAAAAAAAGGAGACATATGTAATACTCTTTGTAATACTTTAAGCAAAAAAAAAAAAAAAATCCCTCAGACATGTTATTACAGGTTGTCCTTGCCAATACACCTACTACAGCCTTTTTCTTAAAATATATTTTATTGATTTTTTACAGAGAAGAAGGGAGAGGGATAGAGAGTTAGAAACATCGATGAGAGAGATCGATCAGCTGCCTCCTGCACGCCCCCCAGTGGGGATGTGCCCGCAACCAAGGAACATGCCCTTGACCGGAATCAAACCCGGGACCCTTGAGTCCGTAGGCTGATGCTCTATCCACTGAGCCAAACCGGTTCGGGTGAAAGGTTTTTTGAAAAGGCTGTAGCAGCGGAACCGGTTTGGCTCAGTGGATAGAGCGTCTGCCTGCGGACTCAAGGGTCCTGGGTTCGATTCCGGTCAAGGGCATGTACCTGGGTTGCGGGCACATCCCCACTGGGGGGCGTGCAGGCGGCAGCTGATCGAGGTTTCTCTCTCATCGATGTTTCTCTCTATCCCTCTCCCTTCTTCTCTGTAAAAAATCAATAAAATATATTTTTTTTAAAAAAACCCTTTCATAGTCTCCTTAAGTCATCTTGTAATGCTCTTTGTAGGCTAGTTATAGGGAGAGGGTTCATTAAGCCCCAATGAAACTTTTAGGAAGATGTCCTGTGTTTATTCCATGCATAAAACTCATCCACTGTGATATAAAAAGAGTTGCTCCCTGTTTGGCTATATATGAGGTGTGTGAATTTTCAGACCATTGAAAAAAAAGTTTCTTACTTCATTTTGTCTCCCACTTTATTCTAGAGAAGAAAGTTCTTGCATAAGCTCTTCCTTTTCTTGTTCCAACTCCTGCAAATGATGTTGGTTTTGCTCCAGTCTGTCCTCCAACCACTGTAGGAGAGGTCCGCTGACTGCTGACATCTGACTGCACAGGTTCTTGGTAAACACTTCAATAGGAAAAACACAGATGAGTAACATGCCACCCCCAGCAGCTCACCCCCCAACTGTGAACGCAGAAAGAAGGGGTTGGAGGAGGAAGTAGAAAAAGTACAATAAGTAGGACTGGCAGACAATTTTGTACGGCCATCCAGAGGAAAGGCAGAACAGCTGAGCCAAGGTTACCTATTCTGAGGCATTCCTGAACACCCCTGGACGCATGGGCCAGAGGGAAGCCTAGCTAAGCAGAGAGCGGAAAATGACCAGCTCTTTATTCCCTTAGATAGAAATGATGGGACCAATACACTAAGCCAGTGGTCGGCAAACTGCGACTCGCGAGCCACATGCGGCTCTTTGGCCCCTTGAGTGTGGCTCTTCCACAAAATACCCACTTCTGCGCATGGGCCACGAAGTTTCAATCGCACTGTACGTGCGCGCCCGCACATGGATTTTGTGGAAGAGCCACACTCAAGGGGCCAAAGAGCCGCATGTGGCTCGCGAGTCGCAGTTTGCCGACCACTGCACTAAGCCATCTCTCTCTTTTCCTCTCAAAGTAATTACCTGTAACACTTAAAAGCCTCCCCTTCTTCCTCACTGGTGACTTTGTCAGCCACTGGGGAAGACTGCACAGAATGGCCTGCGACTCAGGACTAGAGAGGAAATGTGGGTGGGTAGCTGTGTATGTTGGGGAAAGGTAATTTTGTACATTGTATTGAGTTTGCTGTTTCTTGGCCTTGTATAGGGATTCCTTCTATATTTATTGGCATGAAACAATTTCCTTCCTCGTGCCCTCCCTCCCTTTCATCTGTCTTTCTGTCTGTGTTTCTATCCAACTCTTTTGATTCCCACCCACCATCATAGGCTGGTAGTGGTATGCTAGAACCAACTTCGACCAGCTCATGAGAGCCAACTGTTGACATTTCAAAAAGTTTGTTACCTGATTGAAGCCATATTAGTTATTTGAAATTAGCCATGAAGAGCTATTATACCATGGAAACTGGCAAACACACCAAATCAGGGACCTCCGCCTCCCTGAGAATTGGTTATTAAACATGTACCAGCACACCACTGAGGGGGAGTCTCTCATAAAACTTGTCCCTGTCTTTTCTCCAGTCTTACTTTAGGCAGCACTTCTATTATCTGAGGGTATAAGGCAGCGGTTCTCAACCTGTGGGTTGCCAACTTCTGGGTCGCAACCCCTTTGGGGGTTGAACGACCCTTTCACATGGGTCGCCTAAGACCATCGGAAAACACATATATAATTACATATTGTTTTGTGATTAATCACTATGATTTAATTATGTCCAATTTGTAACAATGAAAATACATCCTGCATATCAGATATTTACATTAAGATTCATAACAGTAGCAACATTACAGTTATGAAGTAGCAACGAAAATAATTTTATGGTTGGGGGTCACCACAACACGAGAAACTGTATTAAAGGGTCGCGGCATTAGGAAGGTTGAGAACCACTGGTCTAAGGCATTTGATAGAAAAGGTGAGAGCAGGATTAATGATTGGCAAAGCTTTTGGGAAAGGAAACGTGAGGATAACTTGTACCAATCGCTTCAGTCACTTCAACTAAATTTGCTTCTGTCAGCTGAGTATTCCAGAGATGGATCACTGCCTATAAACAAGAAAAAAGATCTTACCTGAGCCATTATGGATCTTGGTTACTGAGTCCAGATGTGTAAGACTAAAGGGATAAAATAGTTAAGGTTAGCAACAAAGCAGCAGTGGAGGGAAAACAAAATGGTCATGGACTCTATACCAAAATGATACACTGTGCCAGATCTCTGCAATCTGGACTAGATGAATATGTATAATTTAAATTCACATTATGGTTAAATTTTGCATGATTTTTGAGACATGACTTTATTCAGAACTTGAATATAACTCAAAGAGATATTTTTTTAAAATCCTCACCAGATGATATTTTTCACTGATTTTTAGACAGAGTGGAAGGGAGGGAGAATGGAGAGAGAGAGCGCGCAAGAGAGAAAGAGAGGCAGAGACAGAGAGAAACATCGATGTGAGAGAGACACATCAATTTATTGCCTTCCGCTCAAGCCCCAACTGGAGTCAGGGGTGGATCCTGCAACCAAGGCATGTGCCCTTGACTGGGAATAAAACCTGTGACCCTTTGGTCCACAGGCTGATATTCTAACCACTGAGCAACTGGCCAGGGCTCAAAGAGATAATTTTGAAATTACTGTCTCTCATTGAAGCCTTCACATAGTATATATTTATTGGGCAAGACCCAGTGCTTGGCATCAGGGCTAAGATATTGCAGTTTATTATTTTTTTACAACCCAAAAAGTGTCTGTGCACTTGGAAGATCCAAAGTGCTACAAGAGATAAACAATTGTTAATGAGATTGTTATCAGACAGTGTGAGAAACTTTATAATCAGAGACTGCTATGAAGCATGCTCCACAGAGAGGTAAAAGGAAAGAGCTGAGCTGCTAAGATGAAAGGAGAGAAGAGGACAATAGGGACTGGCCCTTAGAAGTGGAGAAGAGAAGTGAGGAAGCTTCCTACCTGTGGATCCTCCTATATGCATCCTGCTCTTCTTGGCACAGGATCTTGGGCAGCTCAACTGCTGATTCAAGGCACACTTTTCCAATGCTCACATGAGGTACAATATGGATTGGGATTTCAATTCTCTCATACCTGCAAGACAATCAATTCAAGTCAGTTTTTGTTTGTCTGTCTCAAGCTTTTTGAAGTATAATTGACAATAGGAATCTTATATAATAAAAGGGTAATATGCAAATCAACTGAACAGCAGAACAATGGGTCGCTATGACGCGCACTGACCACCAGGGGGCAGATGCTCAATGCAGGAGCTGCACCCTGGTGGTCAGTGCACTCCCACAGGGGGACCACCACTCAGCCAGAAGCCCAGAAGCCAGGCTCATGGATGGTGAGTGCCTCCACGGCAGTCGGACATCCTGAGGGCTCCCGGACTGCAACAGGGCACGGGCTGGTTGAGGGACACACCCCCAGTGCACGAATCTTGTGCACTGGGCCTCTAGTTATATATATTTAAGGTTTACAAATTGATATTTTGATATATATACACTGTGAAATGATTACCATGCTCAAGCTAATCAACATATTCATCACCTCACAGTTATCGTTTTTGTCATGAGAACACTAAGATTTACTTTATTAGCAAATTTCAAGTATGTAATATAATAGTTTTAACTGTAGTTATCCTGTTGTACATTAGATCTCTAGAATTCATCCTGAAATTTTGTATCCTTTTACCAACACTTCCTCATTTTCTCCTCCACCACCCCACCCCTAACAACCACCATTCTACTCCCTGCTTCTATGAGTTTGACTATTTTAGATTCCACATGTAAGTGAGAGCATGTAAGATTTGCCTTTCTGTGTCTGGCTTATTTCATTTAACATAATGTTCTCCAGGTCCATCCATGTTGCTGAAAATGGTATATATTCATACATATACACACATCACCTTTTCTTTATCCGTTTTTTTCCACTGATAGACATATGTTTCTTCCAATTTGTTGCTATTTCAAACAATGCTACAATGCTTTAATAATAACTTAACAATTATTATAAGAAAAAATTTAAAACATTCTTTGCTTCTGTTTCCCAGTTAGATAATCAGCCTGACTTTCATCTTTGCATCCTCAGTGCCTACCCTGATGCTTGGCATACAGCAGATATTAAATTAAGATTTTTTCTAATTTAGGATTAATTGAATTTAAATGAGGAAGCTAACCAATGCAAACATTGGAATGAAATACTGTAATTCTACAGTTAAGTTTATGGCACAGCAAAGACAATAGTCTATACAAATCTATAGTACTCCGCATACTTGGTCTTTGATTTACAATTCACCAGAAAAAGGAAAAGTAACAGTGCAACTCAGAAGAGATACAAGAAATGCTGGACAGGCCCAGCCGGTGTGGCACAGGGTTGAGTGGAGACCTCTGAACCAGGATGTCACTGGTTTGATTCCCAGTCGGGGCATGTGCTCAGGTTGCGGGCTCGATCCCCAGTAAGGGGTGTGCAGGAGGCAGCCGATCTCATCATTGATTTTCTATCTCTCTCTCCCTCTCCCTTCCTCTCTGAATTCAATAAAAATATATTTATTTATTTATTTATTTATTTATTTTTAAATATATTTTATTGATTTTTTTACAGAGAGGAAGGGAGAGGGATAGAGAGCTAGAAACATCGATGAGAGAGAAACATCGATCAGCTGCCTCCTGCACACTCCCACTGGGGATGTGCCCGCAACCAAGGTACATGCCCTTGACCGGAATCGAACCCGGGACCTCTCAGTCCGCAGGTCGATGCTCTATCCACTGAGCCAAACCAGTTTGGCAAAATATATATATATTTTTTAAAAAAAGAAATGACAGGACTGTGAGGGTGTAATTGCAATTAAAAGACTGCTTGTATGACCCTAGCTTTCTAGGTCCCCAATACCCAAGATGCTAAAGAGATTCTAACTCCTCACAGAGATGTTAGTGGAAATAAGTAGACTATAGAATTCTTAGTCTTACCAGTGAGAGAAATAAAATGAAACAAAACAGCCCTAACTGTTTTTGGCTTGCTGGATAGAGTGTGAGCCCATGGACTGAAGGGTCCCAGGTTCGATTCTGGTCAACGGAGTGTACCTCGGTTGCAGGCTCAATCCCCAGCCCTGATCAGGAGGCATGCGGGAGGCAACCAATCAATGTGCCTCTCTCACATCGAGGTTTCTCTCTCTGTGTCTCTCCCCGTCCCTTCCACTCCCAAAAAATCAAAAAAATCAATGGAAAAAATATCCTCAGGTGAGGATTAACAACAAAAATAAACAAAACAATCGCCCTAGCCAGTTTGGCTCAGTGGATAGAGCGTCGGCCTGCGGACCGAAGGGTCCCGGGTTCGATTCCAGCCAAGGGCACATACCTGGGTTGCAGGCTCGATCCCCAGTAGGGGGCGTGCAGGAGGCAGCCAATCAATGATTCTCTCTCATCATTGATGTTTCTATCTCTCTCTCCCTCTTCCTTCCTCTCTGAAATCAATAAAGAAATATATTTAAAAAGAAACAAAACAATCAATGTCCTGGACTAGAAATTAGCCCATCAATACATACGTACATCTCTGCCATACTTACTCTGAGCTCTTTTGGGCCTGAATGGATTGAAAGCAAGTGTAGAGTACCCGGCCAGTCTACAAAAAAATAAATAAATAAATAAGAAAGATAGGTCACACAGAGAAGGATTAATTTTGAAAAAGGTATAGCAATGTTGTGGACTCTAACCTCAAGTTCAAAGAGCACTCTGAAAGTGGAAGGTTAAAAGAGATCACAGAGATGGAATATGCCATAAATCAGCTTCTGTAAGTATCATGTAACTAACTCAACACACAGTGGCCACAATCACATGGATGGACCTGGAGAGCATCATGCTAAGTGAAATAAGTCAGTCGGAGAAAGATAAATATCACATGGTCTCACTCATTTGTGGAATATAATGAACAACATAAACTGATGAACAAAAATAGAGCCAGAGGGGGAAAGTAATATTTTAGAATATAATAGAAGTAATCCTGTTATTTGCAGATTTTTAATATTTCCTACAACTTTTTTGATATCATACTATGTTAGTACAGTTTTGGTAATATTATTATACTTAAAATCCTTTTTTTCTTGAAAAATTAATGTTCATTGCATGTAATATTATATTTAAGGTAGTTTTTCTCGAGTAATTGGTGTTTACTGTATGTAACATTATTATATTTAAAATCATTTTTGTGAGATATTGTTTATTGGATGTATTATATTTAAGATTGTTGCCGAAACCGGTTTGGCTCAGTGGATAGAGCGTCGGCTTGCGGACTGAAAGGTCCCAGGTTCGATTCCGGTCAAGGGCATGTACCTGGGTTGCGGGCACATCCCCCAGTGGGAGATGTGCAGGAGGCAGCTGATCGATGTTCCTCTCTCATCGATGTTTCTGACTCTCTATCTCTCTTCCTTCCTCTCTGTGAAAAATCAATAAAAAAATATAAAAAAAAAAAGATTGTTTTTCTTAAAATATTAATGTTTATTGCATGTAACATTATTATATCTAAAATCATTTCTCTTGAAGTAAAAAAAAGTTCTCATTTGAAAAACAAAAAAAAACAAAACACACAGTGGCCACAATCAAACATCTGCTCATATGATAGTAGAGAACTGCTCACAAACATGAGAACCGAGAAGCTAAGAACCAGAATATTCAAACTGCTCTGTTGGAAACCAACACACTTATTCAATAGCCATTTATAATGACAACAAATAAATTTATGATGACAAAACCAAAAGCATTTCAAATAAAGTATAAAGTTCAAAATACTGAACTTCACTTTGCGGAAACGTGATTTTATGGCCCAGCCAACATGGCTTAGTGTTTGATTGTTGACCTATGAACTAGGAGATCATGGTTTGATTCCGGTCAGGTCATATGCCTGGGTTGTGGGCTCGATCCAGTGGGGGCTGTGCAGGAGACAGCCGATCAATGATTCTCTCTCATCATTAACGTTTCTATCTCTCTCTCCCTTCTTCTCTGAAATCAATAAAAATATTTTTTCAAGGTGATTTTATGAAGAATATTCATTGTTAACATAGATTCTGAGAATATAACTGATGAGCTAATGATAGGACTCACTTGATACTGTTGGCAAAATTCATACCAACAATGTTAAAAAGTACTTTTCTTTCTGTTTGAATGGACATCTAGCAAAATCTCTTTACATGAACATAAAATTCAAACAGAAGCACTCTAAACAGAGAGTGGCAAGACTAGCCATTGATCAAATTGCTTAACATCTCTGAGCTTCAGTGTACTCATCCATAAAATATGGATAATAATGGATCCTCATTGGCTTGTTATCAGGGTTAGAGCATATTTATGTAAAACACCTAATAAGTATGTGCCATACAATAAGATAAATGGTAGTACTTGTTACTATTATTAGCCATCAAAATATATTCAGAATCTGGACACTTCACATTGCCTCTATTCCTACCACTATGGTCAAACCTCCATCATTTCTTGCTAGATTACTGTAATATCTTCTTAACTTCTTTCATGGATCCATGGATTCCATAGCTCCCCCCACCAATCCCACCCTAATGCTAATGCAAACCTTATGCAAATTATTATTAACACAGTAACCAAAAATTTCCCATCATCGTAATAAAAGGCTAATATGCAAATAGTCATCATGCCATCATGCAAATCAGCAGGGACCTGAGGCTGTGTGGCACCGGGCTGGGGTGGGGACCTGAGGCTGTTCCCCCTGCCTGGCGGGGCTTGATGTGGGACCCGAAGCCACGCCCCTGCCCTGGCACCTGGGCTGGGGCACCTGAGGCTGCACCCCCTGCCCTGGTGCCGGGACGTGAGGCTGCGTCCCCCGCCCGGCGGGGCTTGATGGGCATGGGGCCAGCCAAGTCTTGTTGTCGCCCAATGGGGATAGGGCCAGCCAGACACTTCTGTTATAGAGAAAGGATGAATAGCAATATTAAAATATTTCCTCTAATTAATTCCCTTTTAATGTGCATGAATTTCATGCACTGGGCCACTAGTTCAAACATAAAATCACCCTCTAGTGCAGTGATTTTCAACTGGTGTGCCACGGCACTCTGGTGTGCTGCAAGGATTTTTAAAACATGCAATATCTGACTAGGCACTGACCTCTTTTCCCTTAGAATTCAAATAAAAAATGACAAAAGCTGCCCAGCTGGCATGGCTCAGTGGTTAAGCATTAACCTATGAGCCAAGAGGACATGATTCAATTCTTGGTCAGGGCACATGCCTGGGTTGCGGGCTCGATCCCCAGTAGGAGACGTGCAGGAGGCAGCCGATAAGTGATTATCTCTCATCATTGATGTTTCTATCTCTCTCTCCCTTCCTCTCTGAAATCAATATATATATATGCTTCCCACTCGCCTCCCACCGGGGGTTGAACCTGCAACCCAGGCATGTGTCCTTGACCAGAATCGAACCCAGAACCCTTCAGTCCACAGGCCGATGCTCTATTCACTGAGCCAAACCAGCTAGGACAAAAAATATACATATATTTTTAAAAATGACAATAGCCAACACAACAATAGCTATTTGGTATGAATGATCAAAATTATATCTATTTTATTTGTCAGATCAGCAAAAAAATATATTTTTTGGTGTGCCACAGAATTTTAGTAGTTAGTTAATGTGTGCCATGAAATTAAAAAAAGGTTGAAAATCACTTCTCTCGTGGCTTCTCAACTCAAAGTCAAGGCCTTACAAGATCTGGTCCCTGTTATCTTTCAGACCTCATGGTAGGATAACCAAATGAGTTATCATCCAAACCAGGACTCTTCCAAGAAGTAAATCAACTGCATAGGAGATGGGGATATTGGGGTAAAACTGGGGCTGACAGAGGCATATGGGGACATGTGGTCACGGTCTTCCTCACTCTGCTGCAGCCACACTGACTCCCTTGAACATGACACACTCACCTCAGGTTCTTTGCACTGGCTATTTCCTCTGCCTGGAACGCTCTTCCCCCAAGAAATCCACAAGACTTGCTCCCTCACTTTCTTCAGGTCCTGACTCAATGACCTTTCTCATTGAAACCTTCCCTGGCCACCCTATTGAAATTTCAAAAAGATTTTTCTCTATTCTGCATGCACGCACGCATATGCAGGCACACACACACAATACCTTTGTGTTTTTATCTTCTATGAAACAGGAAAAAATAAGTCCTACAAAGCCTTGATCCATCATCTGGTACATGGCTTGTGTGCGAACATCTGTAAATAAAAATCAAAATCTGCTGTCAGTATCTCATAGTCATAAAGATTTAAAAGTGGTATACAATCCTCCCAAGATTCAGATTCTATAGGCAGAAAAGGAATATATCCTCAGTACAATATGGTTGTCAAAGTATTAATATTTCACTAGGTCAGAAAAATACTATGGGATGTCTGCAATTAAATTAGAAAACTTATTAATAACTCTAGGCTGCCTACCCCAAGACTAGCCCTCCTATGAAACGTAGCATAGAAAAAGAAAAATGGAAAACTTAAATTAGCCCCCAAAACTTGATAATTGCTTCTAGGGGACCCAAAGAGAAAGGAGGGCACTGGAAAGAAACAAAAAGATTTCCTAGAGTCCAGCCACCATGACTCAGTGGTTGACTATTGACCTATGAACCAGGAGGTCACATTTTGATTCCCAGTCAGGGCACATGCCTGGGTTGTAGGCTTGACCCCCAGTGGGGGGCGTGCAGGAGGCAGCCGGTCAATGATTCTCTCTCATCATTGATGTTTCTGTCTCTCTTTCTCTACCTTTCTCTCTGAAATCAATAAAAATATATTTTTAAAAAAGATTTCCTAGAATAAATTTTTTGATGGATAGCTTCTGGGGAAGTGAATATATTAGACTTGATACTAAAAAACAGAAGCATAGGCCGAAACCGGTTTGGCTCAGTGGATAGAGCGTCGGCCTGCGGACTGAAGGGTCCCGGGTTCGATTCCGGTCAGGGGCATGTGCCTGGGTTGCGGGCGCATCCCCAGTAGGAGATGTGCAGGAGGCGGCTGATCGGTGTTTCTCTCCCATCGATGTTTCTAACTCTCTATCTCTCTCTCCCTTCCTCTCTGTAAAAAATCAATAAAATATAAAAAAAAAAAAAAAAACAGAAGCATAGACCTATTACAGAGGAAATTCTTTTTTTTTTTGCATTATCTTTTTTTTAATCTTTAATTTCTTTATTGGTTAAGGTATTACAAATGTGTCCTCATCCCCCCATTAACCCCCCCCCCCATGCTCTCATCCTCCTGTTGTCCGTGTCCATTGGTTTGGCTTATGTGCATGCATACAAGTCCTTTAGTTGATCTCTTCCCCTTACCCCCACCCTCCCCTACTTTCCCTCTGGGGATTGATAGTCTGATCGCTGTTTCTCTGTCTTTGGATCTGTCCTTATTCATCAGTCTATGCTGTTCTCTATAGTCCACAAATGAGTGAGATCATGTGATATTTATCTTTCTCTGACTGGCTTATTTCACTTAGCATAATGCTCTCCAGTTTCATCCATGCTGTTGCAAATGGCAAGAGTTCCTTCTTTTTCACTGCAGCGTAGTATTCCATTGTGTAGATGTACCATAGTTTTTTAATACACTCATCTGCTGATGGGCACTTAGGCTGTTTCCAAATCTTAGCTATTGTAAATTGTGCTGCTATGAACATAGGAGTGCATACATCCTTTCTGATTGTTGTTTCTAGTTTCTTGGGATATATTCCTAGAAGTGGGATCACTGGGACAAATGGGAGTGAGCAGGGCCAGCGCCTTCAGTGCATGGCAGCCACAGTGATGGGAGTGGGCTGCAGCAGACAGGAGACTGGGGACCATGGTGGGAGGGACCGGGCAGGGGTGCAGAAGATGGGCCAAGACCCACCCCTGTGCCCACCACAGCCTCACGGCCCACAGTTTCTTTCAAGCTGCACAAATTGGTGCACTGAGCCCCTAGTCTGTTAAATAAGAATAAACATCATCCCTACATTCACAGGGCTTTGTATTTTTAAAATTGCAAGATTTTTTAGCACAAAGCCTAGCACATCAAAGATATTTCATAAGCATTCCTGAAGCATTGTTGAAGAACGGCTATCTGAGTCTGAAAAGGATTACTGTCCATACCATCCCACCCAAAGTGCTTTTCTCAAGATCACCAATGATCTATTCTTGGCCCTCAATTTACCCGATTGTTCCCTCCTTAAATCTGTCTTCACTTGGCCTCCCACTCCCACTCTTCCCCTCTGTCCTCTTACCTTCGTGGCTGATCTTTTCCAGTCTCTGATCTTGTTGGATCCTTCCCATCTTCCCACTCCTGACATAGTGGCATACCAAGGGCTATACTCACTCCCTGGGGGATTTCATCCTAGTTCCACGGCTTCATACCTCATCTCTACACTAACCACTCCCAACTCACCCCCAATAAACTCTAGTCCCACACTTCTACCCCAAACTCCAGAATCATATATGCAATTGTCTACCTGACACTTTGCCTTGGTTGTCTGACTACAGTGTCGCTCATTCAAGATGGAGTGCTGAAATTTTATCTCTATTAAAAATACTCAACATGATGTAAATCATTACTTTTAAAACATAGCACAATAAAAATCAGGAAACCTGTTTAAGGATAGTTAAATTTTGCTTGAAAGCAACCATAGCTCACATAATGGAAAAGGAAAATCATATTCATGTCTAAGAACAATAAACACTGCAAGCCCCTACTTACCAACATGTGAAGGCCAAACAGTTATATGAGGATGGGAGTGATACCAGCCCACCACTCTCATGGGACGACCTGTTAGTTCAGCCAACCTGTGTGTCTGTCAAGGTATTTTCAACTTGTGGGAATAAAAGCAGTGATGCTGACAAGGGCTCAGAAAGCATCCTGAGGTTGAAAACAAACCGTTTACAATTTAATGTCAATAAAGAATGAAGTAAGGTTGATACCCAGAATTTCCCAGACTTCCCATTTAAAAACAAAGGAGTCTCTCTCTCTCTCTCTGAAATCCACTCAGTTCCCATTATTGTATATAGTTACATTCTCCTTAGCTAATGTTTGATCACTGAAATACTTATCACTGCGCTGTCTGGAAAAACTTTTCTAAATCTTTGGAAGTCGCTTACATTATTAACTGGAGTACAGTGGGGCCTTGACTTACGAGTTTAATTCGTTCTGAGACCGAGCTCGTTAAGGAGCTCGTTAACTCAAATTACTCTATCAACTCAATGCAAAAAATCGGCAGAGAAACAGCTGGTATCTCAAAAAACTCGTTAGTCGGGACACTCGTCAGTCAAGGCCCCACTGTACTGTTCTAACCTCTCTCTCTCGCTCGCTCCATCCTACTCCCATTTTTGAGAAATACAAGATTTTAAAAATTCATTTGCTTTCTCTCTGGCAGACTACCCATGTCAACAATAGCAACCAGGGTGGTTTTGTTACAGGATAGTAAGAAGCTAGGAAAATTGCAGGGCAGAAGGAATAGGGAAACTGAGACAGGAAAGTTCAAACAAGGTCAAAGCTTGTGGGCAATTTGCAGCTGGCCTGCAAATAACAAGCAATTATCTTCCCCGGCCAAGGACACTTGAGAGCAAATGGTTAAAATCCTCCCTAAGGAAGGAATGCAGGAAAGGAGGGGGGAAGGGGAAAGGAAAGAAAGGACCGTTTTACTCCCTAAGCAGAGAAGCCAGGAGTCTCAGGGCTTGGAAGATAAAATTGCCCCGTGCTTCTCATGAATTCTGGGAAGGCCACAACAAAGTTAAAAGGGACCTTGAGAATCAATCTAAACCAAGATATTCAACAAGAGAATCTTTGAAACCTATAGACAGGAGGGCATATAACGCCTAGAACCCTTGCCAGGTACTCACTTTTCCGGGTTAGCCGGAAAAGCCCATCTGTGCTCCCAGCTGGTAGAAATGAAAGGGATTTGCTCGCCTTGCTTCTTTAATAAGTTCGCTTGCTTGAATTGCTTCAATAAATTAGCTTTATCACAATGCAATCATCTGCAGTTTTCTCATTTAAATTCATTTCTTTGAGAAGACAAGACTCGAGGTTGGGGACAGCCCTCTCCCTCTGGTGTCTGTGTGAGGTGCCTGTCACATGTGCAGAGATCAAATGAACCTAGTTCCGTCTCCCCATTTGTCTAGAAATAGCCCCCAAAGGAATCTTTTCCTCCTTCGTTCTGGAAATAAAATTTGCCTATAATTCTGAGGCTCTAACTTGAGATAAGAACCCAACTCAGAGCCCTTGGCCAGTTTGGCTCAGTGGATAGAGCGTCGGCCTGCAGACTGAAGGGTCCCAGGTTCGATTCCGGTCAAGGGCATGTACCTTGGTTGTGGGCACATCCCCAGTGGGGAGTGTGCAGGAGGCGGCTGATCGATGTTTCTCTCTCATCTCATTGATGTTTCTAGCTCTCTAACCCTCTCCCTTCCTCTCTGCAAAAAATCAATAAAATATATTTGGGGGAAAAAAAGACTATTGCTGCTAAAGTGCAAAATGCTGGCTCACTTCCCTGCAAATTACATTAAAAGACGATAACACTTTTTTATACGACTGAGTCTAAGAAAGAATACTTTTTAAGTTATCTTTTTATTTTTCAGTCGCCAAGAAAAATTACTTAACTGCTCTGAGCTCATTTCTTCAGCTGCAGATGGGGGAGTCCAGCTCACACAGTGAAGAGTAAATGAGGTAATCCAAGCAAGGAGCATCTTGCCTGGCACGGAGTAAATACTTGATAGACACTCACAGTCATGTCAGTACATTAACACGCAACAATGTGTCCAGCCATTCCTCTCCCGCTTTGAGAATGGACTCCTTTCAGTTTGAAGTTACAATCCATAATCACAATCAACACACATCTTTTCTGGGAATTTTATTTGGGGTGAGTTTGTCTTTGTTTGCTCGAATACCAATGAATGGGCTTTCTGCTTCTGGCTCAAACGGAAGAAGAGGGACTGGACTTATCTCCTGCCTGAGACAAGCAAACAAGCTGGATTATATGAAACAGGAAGGCCAACATATGGGAAACAAACAAGGTGAGCCCTTGAGAGAATGTCCAGGCCACAGAGCAGGAAGGGGAACTGAGGTGCAGCTCAGCCGGCTCCCTGGGCTTAGGAGATGGATCGCACAGTCCAGCAGCTAGAGTTGGCAGGGCGGAGGACTGAGAAGAGAGCAGTAGAGGGAAAAACTCTTGCATATCCAGAGGGTCCCTCTGGAGTATTCCACAGACCACTGATCAGCACAGTCTCTTCGTGAGGAGACTAGATGAGGTATGGAGTCCAGATCATAGGAAGCAAATGTCCCATTTGACCATTCTTTGGTTGTACTTTACATGGAATATTGCATTCAGTTCTCAGCAGTGCATTTTTATTTTTTTTTTGTTTTGTTTTTTTAAAAAATAATATTTTTATTGAGTTCAGAGAGGAAGGGAGAGGGAGAGAGAGATAGAAATATTAATGATGAGAGAGAATCATGGATCGAGCCTGCAACAGGGCATGTGCCCTTGGCTGGAATCGAACCTGCGACCCTTCAGTCCGCAAGCTGACATTCTAGCTACTGAGCCAAACCAGGCAGGGCGAGCATTGCATTTTTTCTTTTGAGAGGCAGCCTCAAAAGAGAATGTTTCCAAACAACATAGACCAAGATAGTAAAAAGCCTAGAAATTAAATGATACTAGGAAAACTGGGGAAGCGGGGCATAAGGGACTGAAGAGGGGTGGAGAGAGGAGGACGAAGGGACTCCTCATAGAGTTCATTGTCATAGGATTTGACCTTGGGATCTTTGGGCATTTAAGAGAAGGAATGTTAGAAATTTCTAATTCTTCAATAAAAGCCATACAAAAGGAGAAGTGGACAAAAATTCTGATTAACCACCCAGCCAGTGTGGCTCAGTGGTTGAGCCTCGACCTATGAACAAGGAGGTTTGATTCCTGGTCAGGGCACATGCCCGGTTGCAGGCTCCATCCCCAGCGTGGGGCATGTAGGAGGCAGCCGATCAGTGATTCTCTCTCATCATTGATGTTTCTTCCTCTCTCTCTCTCTCTCTCTCTCTCTCTCTCTCTCTCTCTCTCTCTCTTCCTTCCTCTCTGAAATCAATAAAAATATTTTTTAATTTTTTTTTAATTCTGATTAACCAAGCAATTGGATCTAAGGGGCAAATATGAAAACTGGGAGTCACCAGGAAGAAAGCCTGTGAAACCTCCTCCTTAAGCAGGCTAAGGTAGCAAACAGAGGGACCTGGCTTAGAAGCCCCAGAGCACATAAAAACTTCTCATCAAGCCCTGACCAGTTTGGCTCAGTGGATAGAAGGGTCCCAGGTTCAATTCCAGTCAAGGGCATGTACCTTGGTTGCAGGCACATTCCCAGTAGGAGGTGTGCATGAGGCAGCTGATCGATGTTTCTATCTCATCGATGTTTCTAACTCTCTGTAACTATCCCTCTCCCTTCCTCTCTGTAAAAAATCAATAAAATATATTTTTAAAGAAACAACAACTTCTCATCAACCAATAAGGATATCTCCGCCTCTGTTGAGGCCGCAGATAACTGCTCTGGCGAAATTTCCACTCGGTCCTTCCTCTTATCAGAACGTCGCAAGATGATGACAGAATGGATGTGAACAATTCTGACGGTGTCAACCTAAGGAAAAATCCACAAAAATGTTTACTTCTGTCTCTCTCCAATAATATCTCCCTCTGCAATTATAGAATTGCATTGTATTACATTATCAGGTTAAAGATTCCATTTTAGAAAACTGATATTCTCCCCGCGAATGATTGAATGTTTCAAATAAAAGACATCTAACCTCACCATATACATTTCAAAACAAAAAAATACTAAAGCTAATATTTGCATCAAGGAAGGGCTTTTTGAATGATCAACTTAAAATCATCTGATTCACAACTATGTGTGAGACACACAAAAGAAGGCAATTTCCACAGTGCTGAAAATTCAAATGTTTAAAATGCTAACAGTCTGGTTGAGCAAGTATATTAATTCACTACATTATAAAATAATGCAGTAAATTAATGCTACAGAAGCTCAAAGGAAAGGAGTCACTTAGATTAAAAAAAAATCTTCATAGAAAAGGCAGATGAGCGTTCATATTTCCTGACTGCTGTGTGTGTGCACACGCATGTGTTTGTGTGTGTGCATGCATGCGTGTGTGTGTATGTGTGTGTGTATAGATAGAATTTCTTAAGATTTCAAATGCATGTGGGTGATATGTTTGGGAGACAAGTTGGCCAACTGATTTAAAGAGAAAACTTGAGATGGAATGGCAGATAGTAAGGCTGAGAAAGAAGGTTAAAGTAAAAATGTGCGGGACCTCAAATGCCAACCCATGACCTGCAGGATGAACCAGACAAAGGAAAATATTTCAGATCGCCTGGACATGAAGGGATGATAACGTACTGGACTAACTGTATGGCAGAGATGGAAGAAAGAGATATGAGATTCATTAAGAGGGAAGAATCCACAAGATTTGGTAGCTTATGGGCCATGGGTGATAGAAGACAGGACAGTGTCAAGGATGACTCTGAAGTTTTAAAGTTGAATGGTGAAACAGGAGGCAGATCTAAGTTTAGCAAGGATCAGGACGGAAGGAAGGAAGGAAGATGAGCGTGTTTTCAGATGAGTTGATCTGGGATGAGAGGATGCAAATAAAAGCAAGGAATAGTGTGGAGAGGCACCCCAGAGGTCCAGGCCTAAATCAAGGGAGGTACCCACATTTTGGATGGAGTACAATAAGAGGAGCCAGGAAGGAAGACAGAGGAGTCAAAACCAGAACAATGAAATGGTTCAAAAGTTTCAAGGGGAAAGATGGGTGTGGCATTGCCAGACGTTGCAGGGACATGGGTAAAATCTAAGAGGAGATTTTTAAGTAAGCTACAGACCTACACAGTGCAATACAGCAGCCATTATACACATGTGGCTATTGAGCTTGAAATGTGGTCCCCTTTCATGCCTTTGTCTACCTGGTGAACTCTCTCATAGCCTTTAAATTCCCTTTGATGAGCCTTTAAATGCTCATCCTATAAAGAATTGATCATTCTCCCTTGTCATACGTTTTTTAATAATACAAATACACATCTTTGCTAGAGTTTATGTCATGTGGTGTTCTCTTGGTTAACACAATTTCCTCCTCTACTAGAATGTAAGATCCTAAGAGCAGGGAACATGTTTTAGTTATGTTTTAACCCCAGTGACCATACAGTGTCTGGCAGGCACAGAGTACACAATATGGAAAATCAAAAGCAGAGACAGAAAGACACTAGACCTTCGAAGGAGCAACAAGAAAAAGAACTGACTTTTCATTGTAGTTTTGATTTGCATTTCCCTAATAGCTAGTGAGTCAAGCACCTCTTCATATATCTGTTGGCCATTTTGTATGTCTTCTTGTGAGAAGTATCTGTTCAGGTCCTCTGCCAATTTTTTAATTGGATAATTATTTTGCTGTTAAGTTGGATGAGTTCTTTCCAGTTTTTGGATATTAACACCTTGTCGGAGCTATTGTTTGCAAATATCGTCTCCTATTCAGTTGGTTGCCTTTTTGTCTTATTGGTGGTTTCTTTTGTTGTGCAGAAGCTTTTGAGTTTGATAGTCCCATTCATTTTTGTTTGTTTGTTTTGTTTTTACTTTCTTTGCCTTTGGGGTCAAATTCATAAAATCTTTTCTAAGACCAAAGTCCATAAGTTTAGAACCTATGTTTTCTTTCTGTGTAGTTTATTATTTCAGATCTTATATTTAGGTCTTTGATCCCAACACCATTCATTTTTTTAATTTTTAATTTTTGTTAAACCTCCCTCCTGAGGATATTTTCCCCATTGATTCTTAGAGCAAGTGGAAGGTGGGGAGAGAGAGAGAGAGAGAGAGAGAGAGAGAGCGAGAGAGAGAGAGAGAAAGAAACATCAATGTGGGAGAGACACACTGATGGGTTGCCTCCCACATGCACCCCCAGGGGGACTGGGGATCGAACCTGCAATCCTTTGGTGCATGGGGCCCACACTCTATCTAACCACTTCAAAACACAGGCCAGGCTTCCCAGAACCATTTATTGAAGAGGCTTTTTTTTCTCCATTGTACCACCTCACATCTGTTAAAATGGCTATTATCAACAAGATAAGTAATAACAAATGTAGGAGAGGATGTTGAGAAAAAGGAACCCATATTCACTGCTGGTGGGAATGTATACTGGTACAGCCACTATGGAAAACAGTATGGCCCGGCCGGTGTTGCTCAGTGGTTGACATGAAGCTATGAACCAGGAGGTCATAGTTCAATTCCTGGTCAGGGCATATGCCCAGGTTGCAGGCTCAACCCCCAGTAGGGGGCGTGCAGGAGGCAGCCAAGTGATTCTCTCTCATCATTGATTTTTCCACCTCTCCCTCTCCCTTCCTCTCTCTGAAATAAATAAAAACATATTTCTTAAAAAAGTAAACAGTATGGATGTTCCTCAAAAAATTAAGAATAGAGTTACTATATGCCCCAGTAATCCCTCTCCTGAGTATCTACACAAAAAAATTGAAAACATTTATTCGCAAAGATATATACATCCCTATGTTCATTATAGCATTATTCATGGTGGCCAAGACATGAAAACAACCAAAGTGTCCCTCAATAGATGACTGGATAAAAATATAGTACATATATACAATAGAATACTACTCAGCCATAAGAAAAAATGAAATACTGACATATGCAACAACATGGCTGGGTCTTGAGACTATCATGCTAAGCAAAATAAGTCAGAAAAATTCAAGAACCATATTATTTCATTCATGTGGGATATAAAACTGAAAGCAACAAATGAACAAACAAGAGAAACAAACAAAAAACTCATAGAAACCGACAATAGTATGGTGGCTACCAGAGGGAAGGGAGGTGAGGGGTAGTAAAAGGAAGGTAAAGAGGGTAAAAAATATGGTGATGAAAGGAAACTTGACTTTGGGTGGTGGACACACAATGCAATATACAGATGATGTATCATAGAAATGTACTCTTAAAATCTACATAATTGCATTAACCAATGTCACCCAAATAAATTTAATTTTTAAAAAAGAAAAAAGAGCTGACTTTTCAACAGAAACAATCAAAGCCTAAAGAGAATGAATACAACCTTCAGAATTGAAGGCAAAATACAGATACGTACATATGCAAAAAGTTGAGAGAATTCATTATCAGCACAGAAATACTAAAGAGAGTTCTTCAGGAAGAAAGAAAATCCCAGCTATGAAGGAAAGAATAAAGAACACTATAAAGAGTAAAATATGGCCCTGACTGGTTTGGCTCAGTGGATAGAGCGTCGGCCTGCGGACTGAAGGGTCCCAGGCTTGATTCTGGTCAAGGGCATGTACCTTGGTTGCGGGCACATCCCCAATAGGGGGTGTGCAGGAGGCAGCTGATCAATGTTTCTCTCTCATCGATGTTTCTAACTATCCCTCTCCCTTCCTCTCTGTAAAAAACCAATAAAATATATATTTTTTAAAAAAAAGAGTAAAATATGTGTGTAAATGTAAATGAATACTAATTGTACAAAACAGTAATAATAATGTCATGTGGTGCGTAAAATATCCATAGAATTAAAATGCATGACAGCAATAATCCAAAAGGTGGGAGGGTGTAAATGAAATTAAAGTGTTCTTAGATTCTAGTATTAGCAGAGAAATAGTAAAAAAAAAAAAAATCCATTTTTATTAGACTAACAAGTCAAGAATATATATTATAACTAGGGGCCCGGTGCACGAAATTCGTGCACTGGGTGTGTGTGGGGCGGGGGGGAGTGTCCCTCAGCCCAGCCTGCCCCCTCTCACATACTGGGAGCCCTCAGGCGTTGACCCCCATCACCCTCCAATCGCAGGATCAGCCCCTTGCCCAGGCCTGATGCCTCTGACAGAGGTGTCAGGCCTGGGCAGGGGACCCTCATTTCGCCCCATCACTGGTTCTGCCCCCAGCCCAGGCCTGATGCCTCTGGCCCAGGCATCAGGCCTGGGCAGGGGACCCCCATCACCCTCCGATTGCCTGATCGGCCCCTTGCCCAGGCCTGATGCCTCCGCCAGAGGCGTCGACCCCCATCACCCTCCGATCGCCTGATCGGCCCCTTGCCCAGGCCTGAGGCCTCCGGCAGAGGTGTCAGGCTTGGACAGGGGACCCCCATCTCCCCCCGATCACTGGCTCTGGCCCCCGCCCAGGCCTGAGGCCTCTGGCCCAGGAATCATGCCTGGGCAGGGGACCCCCATCTCCCTCTGATCGCTTGCTCCACCCCCCGCCCAAGCCTGACGCCTCTGAACCAGGCTTCAGGCCTGGGCAAGGGGACCATCATATCCCCCCAATCCCCAGCTCCGCCCCCCACCCAGGCCTGACGCCTCGGCCAGAGGAGTTGACCCTCATCACCCTCCGATCACCAATCACCGGATCGGCCCCTTGACCAGGCCTGAGGCCTCCGGCAGAGGTGTCAGGCCTAGGCAGGGGACCCCCAGCTCCCCGCGGTTGCAGGCTCCGCCCCTGCCCAGGCCTAACGCCTCTGGCCTAGGCGTCCGGCCTGGGAAGCGGGGACCCGCAGCTGCAGCGGCCCCCCGATCGTGGGCTCCGCTTTAGGCCCAGGCAAGGGACCCCTAGCTCCCGGGACTGCCAGCTTCGACCGTGCCCAGCTCCCATCGCTGGCTCCACCCCTACTTCCTGCTATCACTGGCCAGGGCGGCAAAGGCGCCTGATTCTCCGATCATGGCTGGGGGGCAGGGCAAAGGCGGCCCTGGGGCCGCCTTTGCCCTGCCCCCCAGCTCTTAGCTCCCCCCTGGGTTTCCGATCACTGTCAGTGGCAGGGGGCTTCTTCCTGCTTTCCCTTTCGCCTCCCTGCATTGTGCCTACATATGCAAATTAACCACCATCTTGTTGGCAGTTAACTGCCAATCTTAGTTGGCAGTTAATTTGCATATAGCCCTGATTAGCCAATGAAAACGGTAGCGCTGTACGCCAATTACCATTTTTCTCTTTTATTAGTGTAGATATGTAGGATAAGCACTAAAAGGAAAGTAAAAGAAGGTTATAACTAATTAATGGAGGATCAAAGTGGAACAATAAAATACAGTTAATGCATCCAAAAGAAGGCAAGAACAGAAAAGAACAAACCAAAGTGGGTCAAATAGAAAGCAAAAAGATGGAGCAATAACCCACATATATCAATCATTACAACAAAGGTAACTGGACTAAATACTCCAATTAAAAAGATTATCAGGCTGGATTATCAAAACTATATGTTCCTAATAAGACACACTGTAAATATTAATACACAGAAAGGCTAAACATAAAAGAATGGAAAAGATATGCCATGCCAACACTAACTAAAAAGATAAGGTCCCTGAATTCTCGTGAAGTTTAATATCTACAGTCAAATCTCGTTTCTCGAACCTCTCCCATTTCCAACATTCGGTTCTTGACCAAGTTGTTCAGAGAAAAGGTCTCCCTTGTCAAACCAAACTTCCACTGACAATCCTTTCAAGCTTATAACTCAGCATGACCAAAAGCATCTCTCTCAGGCAACAAAGGAAAAAATGCTTTTGTTGCTGGAGAAATCAATGATTAGCAAAATTTTAAAACATAAAGAGGCCCCAAGAGTGCCAATGTTGCTAAGGAGGTGAAAGAAACTGATCACAGGCAATGGAAGAGGTAGGAAAACTGCTGCTGATTTGGATGAAGGAAAAGCAGCTAGCCAGGGACAGCACTTGGGAGGCAGTGATATGTGAACAAGCAAAGATGCTGCATGCTGACCTGAAAGACATCCCTGGACCAAATGCTAAAAGTGATTCCTTTAAGGCTAGTAGGGGTGGTTCGATAAACTTAAGAAAAGAAGTGTTTATTTGTAGATTAAACAGTAAATTAGACATGTACGGTATATAAGAAAGGTTACAACAAGGAATCATTTGGGGGTCTGGAACAGATTAAGTCTACTTCTAATGGGTGAAAATGATTCCGTTTTTGAACAAATCACTTCTCGAACAGCCTTCTGGAACAAATTAAGTTCGAGAACCGAGGTTCCACTGTATTTGGATGTTACAAACTGACACAGAATTTAAGATAAGGGAATAGACTCTTGAAAAATAAAATTATGTCAATAAGATTGGAAATGCATTTTAGTAGGAGCTGATGCCAAGGGTGAATATTCTCTTTGTCTCTAGTCAGAAATGGCTGCAGTATCCAAGAATAGTGAGCAAAAGAAATTCAGGATAGAATGGCAAGACCAGGCCAGGAATAGATGAAAAACAAAATAAAACAAGCATAAATAAAGGCTACAAAGGACTAACAGGTGTCCTTGAAAAGCACAGGTAGCTGAAGGGCCAGAGGAAGACTGTTATGGTCATAGTCACGTAAGTAGTAAGATATTCCAGTTTGGCTAGATCGGCCCCTACACCTTTTCAGTCTTGGAATTAAGATACTGAAACCAGTTCCTTTTGTTCCTGTGTCTTGGTATAGATCAACGGTTGGCAAACTATGGCCTGCCTGGGCTGCTTTGGGCCAAATCTGACCACATCCATTCATTTATGTATTGCAGCTGCTTTTGTGCTACAATGGCAGAGCTGAATAACTGCAACAGAGACCACATGGCCCACAAAACTAAAAATATTTTCCACCTGGCCCTTTCCAGAAAGTTTGCACCCTCTGGCGTGGCTTTCCATGGGTAATGGGCACATAACACTAATTTCCTATTGTAGAGGACATACATTCATTCATACAATATGTATTTATTGATTATATACTATATGGGAGGCACTATAGAGTAGCCTAAGTGTACAATGATAAACAGGATACAGTAGTGACATCCAGGAAGAGAGACAGGGAAACAACTCCACAACAACATATAAGCACTGTAATAGATATGCTCAAGGAGCTAGGGTAGCACAGAGGAGGCTATTTAACCTAGCCTACAGGTCAGGGCAGGCTACTTAAAGGAGGCAAGTGGCACCCAGGCTGAACTGCCAGGGATAAGTTGTTAACCAAGCGGAGAAGAGGGAAGCAGTCCATGCATAACAACCAGCAGATACAAGGAGTGAAACGGCAGAGCATAATGTGGAAACCGACATAATTTACCATGGTTAGAACTTGGATCCATGTAAAGAAATCCTATCTAATAATAGACAAACATGGTAATTAACCATACCTTGGACACGCTTCCCATTGGCTAATCAGGATGATATGCAAATTAACTGCCAACCAAGATGGCGGCTAATTTGCATACTACAGGCAGGGCGGGACAGCGCTATCCCGCCTGCCCCCCTGCCATCCGGGCCTGCTATCTGTGACCGGGGCGGCAGGCAGCCCGTATGGGACCCTACCCAGGGCTGGCCGGCGGGACCACAACGATCTGCCACTGGACACGCCCACAAACGGCCCTCTCGCAGGGATGCGTGGCTGGCAGGTGCTAATGTACTGATCAGCCACTGGCTGCGCCCACAAACAGCCTTCCCGTGGGGATCCTGGGTTGGCAGGTGCTAATGCACTGATCCACCACTGGCCACACCCACAAACGGCCTTCCCCTGGGGATCCCAGGTTGGCAGGTGCTAATGCACTGATCCGCCACTGGCCACACCCACAAACGGCCCTCCCATGGGGATCCCGGGTTGGCAGGTGCTAATGCACTGATCCGCCACTGGCCACACCCACAAACGGCTTCCCCTGGGGATCCCGGGTTGGCAGGTGCTAATGCACTGATCCGCCACTGGCCACACCCACAAACGGCCCTCCCATGGGGATCCCGGTTTGGCAGGTGCTAATGCACTGATCAGCCACTGCTGCGCCCACAAACGGCCTTCCCGTGGGGATCCCGGGTTGGCGGGTGCTAATGCACTGATCAGCCACCGGCTGCACCCACAAACGGCCTGCCCGCTGGGATCCCGGGTTGGCGGGTGCTAATGCACCAATCAGCCACTGGCCACACCCACAAACGGCCCTCCCATGGGGATCCGTGGCTGGCAGGTGCTAATGCACCGATCAGACACCGGCTGCGCCCACAAACGGCCTTCCCGTGGGGATCCCGGGTTGGCGGGTGCTAATGCACTGATCAGCCACCGGCTGCACCCACAAACGGCCTGCCCGCTGGGATCCCGGGTTGGCGGGTGCTAATGCACCAATCAGCCACTGGCCACACCCACAAACGGCCCTCCCGTGGGGATCCGTGGCTGGCAGGTGCTAATGCACCGATCAGACACCGGCTGCGCCCACAAACGGCCTTCCCGTGGGGATCCCGGGTTGGCGGGTGCTAATGCACTGATCAGCCACCGGCTGCACCCACAAACGGCCTGCCGCTGAGATCCCGGGTTGGCGGGTGCTAATGCACCCATCTGCCAATGGCGACGCCCACAAACGGCCTTCCTGCGGGGATCCCGGGTTGGCAGGTGCTAATGCACTGATCGCCACTGGCCACGCCCACAAATGGCCTTACCGTGGGGATCCCGTGTTGGCGGTTGCTAATGCACCAATCCACCAATGGCCACGCCCACAAACGGCCCTCCTGCGGGGATCCTGGGTTGGCAGGTGCTAATGCACCCATCTGCCAATGGCCACGCCCACAAACGGCCTTCCCGTGGGGATCCCGGGTTGGCAGGTGCTAATGTACCGATCAGCCACTGGCTGCGCCCACAAACGGCCCTCCCACTGGGATCCCAGGTTGGCGGGTGCTAATGCACCCATCCGCCAATGGCCACACCCACCAACGGCCCTCCCACGGGCATAAGTGGCTGGCAGGTGCTAATGCACCGATCTGCCACCGGCTCCGCCCACAAATGGCCCTCAGGCTCTCGACCCCCGGTGGCGGCAGGTACAACGTGGCTCCTCTGTCATGTCAGCTTCCTCATGACAGTTTCGGAAACTGACAGCAGGAAGGAGGAAGTCCCACCCCCACAGAATCATCCAGAATCAGCCGTCAGTCGCATAGCTCTCAGTGGCCTGACAGGCAGGACTCTCATTCACCTGCATCTCAGACCGTGTCAGTAGACAGGTAGGACTATGTCCAAAGAAAAACAGTTGATACAAGGTAGCTCTGCAGCCGAAAGGTTTCGGCATTATCGACAGAAAATGTCTGCGGAGCAACGTGCGTCTGATCTTGAAAGAAGGCGGCGTCTGCAACAGAATGTATCTGAAGTGCAGCTACTGGAATAACGTCGCTCTGAAGCTGAAAAACAGAGGCGTCTTCGACAGAAAATGTCTAAAGACCAACATGCCTTTGAAGTTGAAAGAAGGCGGTGGCGATGACATACTATGTCTAGAGAACAGTCAACAAGTACTACCAATACCGGTAGGAACTGCCTTCTCAGCGAAAATGGAGTACATGAGGATGCAATTCTCGAACATAGTTGTGGTGGAATGACTGTGAGATGTGAATTTTGCCTATCCCTAAATTTCTCGGATGAAAAACCATCCGATGGGAAGTTTACTCGATGTTGTAGCAAAGGGAAAGTCTGTCCAAATGATATACATTTTCCAGATTACCCGTATATTTAAAAAGATTAATGACAAACGAAGATTCTGACAGTAAAAATTTTATGGAAAATATTCGATCCATAAATAGTTCTTTTGCTTTTGCTTCCATGGGTGCTAATATTGCATCACCATCAGGATATGGGCCATACTGTTTTAGAATACATGGACAAGTTTATCACCGTACTGGAACTTTACACCCTTCGGATGGTGTTTCTCAGAAGTTTGCTCAACTCTATATTTTGGATACAGCCGAAGCTACAAGTAAAAGATTAGCAATGCCAGAAAACCAGGGCTGCTCAGAAAAACTCATGATCAACATCAACAACCTCATGCATGAAATCAATGAATTAACAAAATTGTACAAGATGCTACATGAGGTAGAAAAGGAAGCCCAATCTGAAGCAGCAGCAAAAGATATTGCTCCCACAGAGGTAACAATGGCGATTAAATATGAGCGTAACAGTGACCCGGGTAGATATATTTCTCTCCGTGTAACCAAAGTTGCTGTCATATTCAGAAACAAAGATGGAGAACCTCCTTTTGAAAGGGACTTGCTCATTCATTGTAAACCAGATCCTAATAATCCAAGTACCACAAAAATGAAACAAATCAATATCCTGTTTCCTACATTAGATGCAATGACGTATCCTATTCTTTTTCCACATGGTGAACAAGGCTGGGGAACAGATATTGCATTGAGACTCAGAGACAACAATGTAATTGACAATAATACTAGACAAAATGTAAGGACACGAGTCACACAAATGCAGTATTATGGATTTCATCTCTCTGTGAGGGACACGTTCAGTCCTATTTTAAATGCAGGAAAATTAACTCAACAGTTTATTGTGGATTCGTATTAAAAAATGGAGGCCAATCAGATAAATTTCATTAAAGCAAACCAATCTAAGTTGAGAGTTGAAAAATATAGTGGTTTGATGGATTATCTCAAATCTAGATCTGAAAATGACAATGTGCTGATTGGTAAAATGATAATACTTCCATCATCTTTTGAGGGTAGTCCCAGAAATATGCAGCAGCGATATCAGGATGCTATGGCAATTGTAACGAAGTATGGCAAGCCCAATTTATTCATAACCATGACATGCAATCCCAAATAGGCAGATACTACAAACAATTTACAACGCTGGCAAAAAGTTGAAAACAGACCTGACTTGGTAGCCAGAGTTTTTAATATTAAGCTGAATGCTCTTTTAAATGAATGTCTGTAAATTCCATTTATTTGGCAAAGTAATAGCTAAGATTCATGTCATTGAATTTCAGAAACGCGGACTGCCTCATGCTCACATATTATTGATATTAGATAATGAGTCCAAATTAGGTTCAGAAGATGACATTGACTGTATAGTTAAGGCAGAAATTCCAGATGAGAACCAGTGTCCTCGACTTTTTCAAATTATAAAATCAAATATGGTACATGGACCATGTGGAATGCAAAATCCCAGTAGTCCATGTATGGAAAATGGAAAATGTTCAAAGGGATATCTGAAAGAATTTCAAAATGCGACCATTGGAAATATTGATGGATATCCCAAATACAAACGAAGATCTCGTAGTACCATTTCTATTCGAAATAAAATTGTTGATAATACTTGGATTGTCCCTTATAACCCGTATTTGTGCCTCAAATATAACTGTCATATAAATGTTGAAGTCTGTGCATCAATCAGAAGTGTCAAATATCTATTTAAATACATCTATAAAGGGCACGACTGTGCAAATATTCAAAGTTCTGAAAAAAATATTATCAATCATGACGAAGTACAGGACTTCATTGACTCCAGGTATGCGAGCGCTCCTGAGGCTGTTTGGAGACTTTTTGGAATGCAAATGCATGACCAATCTCATGCAATCACAAGATTAGCTATTCATTTGCCAAATGATCAGAATTTATATTTTCATGCAGATGATTTTGCTGAAGTTTTAGATAGGGCTAAAAGGCATAACTCGACTTTGATGGCTTGGTTCTTATTGAATAGAGAAGACTCTGATGCACGTAATAATTATTATTGGGAGATTCCACAGCATTATGTGTTTACTAATTCTTTGTGGACAAAACGCCGAAAGGGTGGGAATAAAGTATTAGGTAGACTGTTCACTGTGAGCTTTAGAGAACCAGAACGATATTACCTTAGACTTTTGCTTCTGCATGTAAAAGGTGCAGTAAGTTTTGAGGATCTGCGAACTGTAGGAGGTGTAACTTATGATACATTTCGTGAAGCTGCTGAACACCAGGGATTATTACTTGGTGATACTATCTGGAAAGATATGATTGACGATGCAATCATCCTTAATATGCCCAAACAACTACGGCAACTTTTTGCATATATATGTGTGTTTGGATATCCTTCTGCTGCAGACAAATTATGGGATGAGAATAAATCTCATTTTATTGAAGATTTCTGTTGGAAATTACACCGAAGAGAAGGTGCCTGTGCAAACTGTGAAACGCATGCCCTTAACGAAATTCAGGAGGTATTCACATTGCATGGAATGAAATGTTCACATTTCAAACTTCCAGACTATCCTTTATTAACGAATGCAAACACATGTGATCAATTGTACGAGCAACAAAGGGCAGAGGTTTTGATAAATTCTCTGAATGATGAACAGTTGGCAGCCTTTCAGACTATAACTTCAGCCATCGAAGATCAAACTGCACACCCCAAATGCTTTTTCTTGGATGGTCCAGGTGGTAGTGGAAAAACATATCTGTATAAAGTTTTAACACATTATATTAGAGGTCGTGGTGGTACTGTTTTACCCACAGCGTCTACAGGAATTGCTGCAAATTTACTTCTTGGTGGAAGAACCTTTCATTCCCAATACAAATTACCAATTCCATTAAATGAAACTTCAATTTCTAGACTCGATGTAAATAGACTCGATGTAAAGAGCGAAGTTGCTATTAAAAAGGCCCAATTTCTCATTATTGATGAATGCACCATGGCGTCCAGTCATGCTATAAACGCCATAGACAGATTACTAAGAGAAATTATGAATTTGAATGTTGCATTTGGTGGAAAATCTCCTTGAGGGGATTTTCAACAACGTCTCAGTATTGTACCGCATGCTATGGGATCGGCCATAGTACAAACAAGTTTAAAGAACTGCAATGTTTGGGAATGTTTCAGAAAGTTGTCTCTTACAACAAATATGAGATCAGAGGATTCTGCTTATAGTGAATGGTTAGTAAAACTTGGGGATGGCAAACTTGATAGCAGTTTTCATTTAGGAACGGATATTATTGAAATCCCCCATGAAATGATTTGTAACGGATCTATTATTGAAGCCACCTTTGGAAATAGTATATCTATAGATAATATTAAAAAAAATATCTAAACGTGCAATTCTTTATCCAAAAAATGAGCATGTTCAAAACTTAAATGAAGAAATTTTGGATATACTTGATGGAGATTTTCACACATATTTGAGTGATGATTCCATTGACTCAACAGATGATGCTGAAAAGGAAAATTTTCCCATCAAATTTCTCAATAGTATTACTCCTTCGGGAATGCTGTGTCATAAATTAAAATTGAAAGTGGGTGCAATCATCATGCTATTGAGAAATCTCAATAGTAAATGGGGTCTTTGTAATGGTACCAGATTTATTATCAAAAGATTACTACCTAACATTATCGAAGCTGAAGTATTAACCGGATCTGCAGAGGGAGAGGTTGTTCTGATTCCAAGAATTGATTTGTCCCCATCTGACACTGGCCTCCCATTTAAATTGATTCGACGACAGTTTCCTGTGATGCCAGCATTTGCAATGACTATTAATAAATCACAAGGACAAATTTTAGATAGAGTAGGCATATTCCTACCTGAACCCGTTTTCACACATGGTCAGTTATATGTTCCTTTCTCTCAAGTTCGAAGAGCGTGTAATGTTAAAGTTAAAGTTGTAAATACTTTATCCCAAGGGAAATTAGTCAAGCACTCTGAAAGTGTTTTTACTCTTAATGTGGTATACAGGGAGATATTAGAATAAGTTTAATCACTTTATCAGTCATTATTTGCCTCAGTGTTGTTGTTTTTTGTTTTTTTTTTAAATATATTTTATTGATTTTTTACAGAGAGGAAGGGAGAGAGATAGAGAGTTAGACACATCGATGAGAGAGAAACATCGATCAGCTGCCTCCTGCACATCTCCTACTGGGGATATGCCTGCAACCCAGGTACATGCCCTTGACCGGAATCGAACCTGGGACCTTTCAGTCCGCAGGCCGACGCTCTATCCACTGAGCCAAACCGGTTTCGGCTCAGTGTTGTTTTTATATCATGAGTTTGTTGTTGTTATATTTTATTATTGTTTATTTATTAATAGAATTATGTATTATTTTCATATACATTGTACTCATTTCCTTTTATCTCTCATACTTTTATTATAGAGAAAGGGCAAATAGCAATATTAAAATATTTCCTCTATGCCGTAACCAGTTTGGCTCAGTGGATAGAGCATCAGCCTGTGGACTGAAAGGTCCCAGGTTCAATTCCGGTCAAGGGCATGTACCTTGGTTGCGGGCACATCCCCAGTAGGGAGTGTGCAGGAGGCAGCTGATCGATGTTTCTCTCTCATCGATGTTTCTAACTCTCTATCCCTCTCCCTTCCTCTCTGTAAAAAATTAATAAAATACATATTTTAAAAAAATATTTTCTCTAATTAATTCCTTTTCAATATGCATGAATTTCATGCACTGGGCCACTAGTCCTAATATATAAAAACCCAGGGTCTGTAACGAACAAAACGACCGAACACCAGGCTGCGCACGCAGCAGGCTCTGGTGGGTGGGGACTGGCAAGCGCGCTGAACTGCTGACCTCTCAGGAAGAGAGAGAGGCGGGGCTGATTAGCAGCTACCACAGCTGCTGGTGAGGCCCGGAGAGAGAGAAAAGCAGGGTCTGATCCGCAGCCTCCTCGAGGCCTAACCCAGCAATCTGACATCCCCCAAGGGGTCCCCGATTGGAAAGGGTGCAGGATGGGCTGAGGGAACACACACACACACACACACACACACACCCGTGCACAAATTTTGTGCACCGGGCCACTAGTATCCTATAGAATAAAACCCTAACATGCAAATCGACCAAACAGCAGAATAACTGGACACTATGATGTGCACTGACCACCAGGGGGCAGACACTCAATGCAGGAGTTGCCCCCTGGTGGTCAGTGTGCTCCCACAGGGGGAGCACCACTCAGGCAGAAGCCAAGCTCACAGCTTCCCCTCTGAGGAAGTGCTAAGAGGGTGCAGGCTGGGCTGAGGGACTGCCCCCCCTAGTGCATGAATGTCGTGCACTGGGCCTCTAGTAAGGACATAAACAGAAATGAGAGGCCCTGAATGCTTCACTAATGGGACTTCATCCTAAGGATTTTAAGCAGAGGTATATCAGACTTATGTTCTCAAGAGATTACATCCTAAGCAGTAAGAAAGGACTAGCGTCGAGACTCGAATCAAGGAAACTAATGGAGAGGCTAGCACAGAAATCGAAGAAAGAAGTGATGAGGACCTCAAATAAATAAGGTAGCAGTAATTGGGATGAAGCATTGGAAACAAATATGAAAGCAATTTAGGTTTATGGCTCTCAATGGCAGGCAGTGGTTACCAAACTTGGCTGCACATAAGAATCACCTGGATAGAGCATTATGCTAACTGAAATAAGCCAGTCAGAGAAAGAAAACTACCACATGATCTCACTCATTTATGGATAATAAAGACCATTATAAACTGATGAACAAAAATAGATACAGAGGCAGAGCAGCATCAAACAGACTGTCAAACTATAGCAGGAAGGCCGGGGAGGGTTGCGAGGGGTGAGGGAGGAGGTAAGAGATCAACCGGAGGACTTGTATGCATGCATAGAAGCATAACCAATGGACACAGACACTGGGGGGTAGGGGAGGCCGGGGAAAGGTCAAGGTGGGGGGGCAAGGAAAGATATGTAATACTCTTTGTAATACTTTAAGCAATAAAACAAAATTTTAAAAAAAGAATCACCTGGATAGCTTTTCCAAATTCTGCTGCCCAGGTCACACCCCAGACCAACTGAACCACCTCAGGATTTTTTAAAGATTACTGGGTGAGTCCAGGCTTGGGAACTACTGTGGCAGGAGGGATGTTGAAGGGTTTGAGGAAGAGAAAAGGTTCAGTTTTGAACATGTTAGTTTAAGATGCCTGTGTTTAGCCCAGCTAGTGTGTCTCAGTGGTTGAGCACTGAACTATGAACCAGGAGGTCATGGTTTGATTCCAGCCAGGGCACATGCCTGGGTTGTGGGCTCAATCCCCAGTGGGGGCGCGGAGGAGGCAGCCAATCAATAACTGTCTCTCTTCATTGATGTTTCTATCTTTCTCCCTCCCTCTCTCTTCCTCTCTGAAATCAATAAATATCCTATATAATAAAAGCCTAATATGCTAAGTGTCCGACCATTTGTTCAACCATTCTACCAGTTGCTATCATGCACACTGACCACCAGGGGGCAGATGCTCCAACTAGTAGGTTAGCTTGCTGCTGGGGTCTGGCCGATGGGAACTGGGCAAGATGGGCTGGACATGCCCTGGAGCCCTCCTGGGGTCCCTCCCTGGCCTTTAAAATATTTCTTCTAATTAATGTCCTTTCAATGTGCACGAATCCATGCATGAGTAGCTCGCTGCCACTTGCCTCAGCTGGCCACCCCACCCACCACTGCTGGTAGTTCTCCACCGCTCCTACCTCACTGCCACGCCCTCCTGTAGCTCTCTGCCCGCTGCCCCGCCCTCCCGTAGCTCTCTGCTGCTTGTAGATTGGTCATGACATTGCGGCATCCAGGCTAATTTGCATATTCCTCTATTATTATATTACGTTTTAAAAGATGCCCATGTTTAGCTAAACTTGGATGTCCACTAGACAGTTGACTATGACATTCTAGAGCCTGGAATAATTTATACTAACTAGCATCTACTGGTTAACAACAACAGTCAAAATAGCCAATATTTATTGGCTACCTGCCATGTGTCAGGCACTTGTAAAAGGGCTTTTCATGTATTAAATTAATTCTCCCAATGACCCAGTGAGGTTAGTACTATTGTTATGCCCATTTTATAGGTGAGTGTTTTACTTACATTACGCAAATCCAACTTTCCCAACAACTCTATGAGGTTGGTGATGATCACTATCTCTGTTTTACACATAAAGAATGAGAAGCTCGAGGATGTTAAGTAATGTACCCAAAGTCACACAGTAAGTATCAGAGAAAGGATCTGAAGACAGATCTCTCTAACCTCAATGTCTGTTGCAACTAAAGCCACAGGAGAGGTGATGTTGCCTAAGAAAACATTCTGGCAAGCCCAGCTGACATGGCTTAGTGGTTGAGTATTGGCCTATGAACCAGGAGGTCAGGGTTCAATTCCTGGTCAGGACACATTCCCGGGTTGTGGGCTTGATCCCCAGTGTGGAGCATGCAGGAGATAGCCAATTAATGATTCTCTCTCCTCACTGATGTTTCTCTCTCTTTCCCTCCCTTCCTCTCTGAAATCAATAAAAATATAAATAAAAAAAAACATTGTGGGAAGAGAAGGAGGCCAAGGCAGAAACTTGGAGAATAATGAATGAATAGGCAGGGGAGGAAGAGTCCAAAAAGAATAAGGAAGGGGAGGAATATGGAGATACCGCAAAAACAAAACAAACAAAAACCCTCATAGGAGTTCTGAGTTCCGAACTGAAAGATTAAGAGATGCACCAAGAAACAATCCAGGGATGTAGCAATGAGAAGGGGGCTGGAGAGGCAGAACTGGAAAGCAGATTTTGGTGGGTTTGAATGGAGAAGGTAAATAAGGGCTGGCTCTTAAAGGAAGGATGTGAGAGGAATGATTACAGGGAGATAGATGATCAAGAAGTGATTTTTCTGTCCCTTCTGAAAATGAGAGTGATATAAGCACATTTGTATCCCAAGGGAAAAGAGCCAGATGACAGAAGGTTGAAGACACAGAAGAAAGACAATGTATTTCTTTTTTTAAATATACTTTTATTGGTATCAGAGAGGAAGGAAGAGGGAGAGAGAGATAGAAACATCAACGATGAGAAAGAATCATTGACTAGCTGCCTCATGCAAGCCCCCCTATTGGGGATCGATCCCACAACCTGGGCATGTGCCCTTGACTGGAATCGAACCTGGGACCTTTCAGTTCGCAGGCCGACTGGCTATGGCAAGACAGGGTATTTCATAAGCAAGGTCCTTGAAGAAACTGTAGCTCTGGATAGGGAATGAACTTCTTTCCTTCATATAGGAAGAAAGGACGCCAAGTGGTTAACATGATGAATTTTGTATATCCTATATAATAAAGTGGTAATATGCAAATTGACCCTCATGCCCTCACATCACAAGATGGCCACCCCATGATGTCACAAGATGGCCATCACAAGATGGCCACCCCATGTCATCACAAGATGGCCACCCCCACGTCATCACAAGATGGTTGCCACAAGATGGTTGTCCCCATGTTGTCACAAGATGGCCACCCCTACTGTCACAAGATGGCTGGTAGGGGAGGGCAGTTGGGGGGGACTAGGCCTGAAGGGGAGGGCAGTTGGGGGGGACCAGGCCTGCAGGAGAGGGCAGGTGGGGGTGATCACGCCGGCAGGGGAACAGTTAGGTGTCAATCATGCTGGCAGGGGAGTGTTTAGGGAGCTATCAGGCTGGCAGGCAGAGTGGTTTGGGGCAATCAGGCATCCAGGCAGGTGAGTGGTTAGGAGCCAGCAGTCCTGGATTGAGAGAGGGTCAGGCTGGGCTGAGGGACACCCCCCCCCAGTGCATGAATTTAGTGCACCAGACCTCTAGTAGAGTTAATAAGTAGATGGAGTTGTTGCCCTATAGCTTTTATCACCTCTATCATCTGCTTGGCAGAGGAGAGGACATAATTTTTGTTATTGTCTTTTACAAAAGCACTGGCCTGCACCATAATGGGGGGAAATTAACTGTTCCTATACAACGATTAGGTTGAGAAGCATTATACTAGACCATATGACTAGAACAAACCAGAAAAGAGAAAGTCAAGGTAGACTAAGAACTATGAGCTTTGGATAGTTTGCCTGTAAGGAGAGAAGGTTTTGCCTGAGTAGATATTCGGACTCAGGATAAAAAGATAACAATGACATGAGTCAGCCAGAAAAACAGACAGATGTCAGCAAGGAGGAAAGCTGACAGTGATTACTCATCTTGATCAAATAGTAAAATTTCGCTACAAAGAACAGAAAATTGGTCCCATTCCTAGTGAGTAGATTTAACTAGAGAGAACACGCCACTCAGCCACAAATGCGGTCCTACACAAAAGGAATCGATCCTTGGCTGAGTTCATCAAACAGAGCACAGAAATCCCTCCCCAACTGCAAGTCTCCATCATGCAAATTCAAGCACACATACCTTTTCAGCGACTGTGCGCATTTCAGTTCCAGTATATGTAAATTTGGAGTCACTCCTTTTGGGGATAAATTAGAAAAAAAGGGAACAATAAAACCTTAGCAGAGACAAAGGAAGAAGGAAAGTAAACTGAAGGTAAAGCTGTGAGAAACAGTCTGACACGCATGCATATGTGGCTGAGTGTATAAAGTTTTCATGGGCAAAGCTAAATTCCTAGTATCCTTGGTATTAAAGAGGTGGGCATTGAGAGTACACATTCTGCTATGCTTCTAGGCTTAAGTTAAAACTTCGAAGCATCCAAGCTACTGGAGGTCTCTGAGATCACTGTAGGGTTCAGCAGCAGGAAGCGGAAAGCCATGGAAATGGAAGAGTGAGTTTAGATGAAGGAATGGGTCAATAGGGGGAAACGTCTCTTAATATGCACATTATCTGCCACAAAGAAAATGACTAGTATCTCACTGTCATTTTAGGGGAGACAGAACATAAAAACATATCAAGCAAGGAAATGGAAAATAGCAGCACCATATCAGTCAACAGAATTCTATCTGTAAGAGAGTTCACACGTTCACTCATGATCTTGTTTTCCTAAACCACATTTTTCACATAAGGTCACAGATATATCAACTGAAAATCCTCCTACTAGGAAGTTAGGTGGAAACCAATCTTTAGGATTGGGAAGCTATTCAAAGTGTATCATTGAGGGAGCTCCAGACATCATGGTAATTTAAAATACAATCCCTAACCAATATTGCCAAGCTTGTCATAACTCTGAGTTAATAATGGCATATAGACCAAAAGACACGAGTAAACAAACATTGTCTTACCTGGTGTCATCATTCAACTAGAGTGAGAAAGAGGAGAAAACATTATTGATCACAGTACGCTTATTTGATGTACATGATACAGATTATACGAAAAATAGGGCATGCGAGCATGAAAAACTGGAGAATTTTTACTTCGGATTGTAAGCAACTAAGCTCTATTTCCTCATCCTCTTTCGCTCCTCTGCAACACTTTATCGCTGCAGAAACTTTTGTGTCTTTGAAACCCTCTCCTCTCTTAGGTTCTTTGATACAATTAAAATGCATCCTAGAGGAAAGATTGCAGCTGCCCTAACAGTGGTCAGTAGCGTCTTAATACACTGATGTCCTATTGTGCTATATTGTCTTTCTGGCCTGACTTTCAGGTTTGGTCAATGGGGTGATAACTTCCAGATTTACAGAAGAGGCCAGGGATTAGTCGAGAAAAAAGCTTTCCCCAACCCCTAGCTTAGCCGGAACGCTGGGGGGTTCTGGGGGGTTAACCAAGCTTCGAGCAACCCGAGGATACCGAAACTCCGCGACAGGACCATCCAAAGGATCTGTCCCAGGATCAAAGCCAGGGTGCCTGTGGCCTCCGCAGCCCTGGGCGCTAACACCGACCCCAAGGACACGCTGGGCTGCTCTTCAAGGTTCCGGCCAGGCTAACTCACTGACCTACTCACCTCCCCTATGCACAGTCCCATCACCTCCTCCTTCTCTGTGCTCAGAGCGTGGTTGAGACAAACTAGGAAAGCATCCGACTCCAGATGAACCGCCTGCACCGCTTGCACCACCTGCATCGCCATCTTGGTCCGACCCTGCTCACGTCCGGCTAGGGCCCTCTTAGGCCTGACCAACCCTGAGCTCCAGCAAGCGGGTTCCGCGGGGGCGGGGCTTGGGGAGCGCGGGCGGGGCGGGGCGGGCGCGGAGCTTAGGGCGCGCGGGCGGGGCGGGCGTGTGGAGCGGAGGCGGAGCTTGGGCGGAGGCGGAGCTTGGGCGGGGGCGGAGCTTGGGCGGGGGCGGAGCTTGGGCGGGGGCGGGGCGGCCCAGCGGCACCTGGGAAACGCCCGCGCCGGTTAGGGCAGGCGTGGCCGTCGGGGCAGAGGGCTGTGGCCGGCCGCGGGAAGGGGTTCAGGCCGGGAGGCCGGGACGCAGGGGCGGCTGGGAGGCGGTGCTCCAGGGCCGCAGGCGGACGCGGTCTGTGAGCGGCGCCCGGGCTGCGGGGCAGGCGCCTCGGGAGCGCCGGCGCCCATTTTGCCCGCCCGCTGACGCGGCCTACACGCTCCAGGGACAACCCTGAGGCAGCTCCGCCGCGCGGGTCAGCCTCTCGAGCCAGTGGGACGCTCTTTGGGAAATTCCGTCCTAAGATAGTTAAGGTTTTATTTCGTTTTGTTTCCAAGTTGCGGCCCCTGAATTTTGTCCCACTCTTCCCTGGACCACTTCCGCTTGCCGGCCCTTGCCTGGAAACTTCGGTTCGGGTGACCTCGGCCCCAGATGCCCCTCTGCTCGCCCCTGGCTCACGTCCTGATCCCCGCTTGACTGACCCGAGGTGGGGGACCTGGAAGTTTTAGCCTCGCTGATCCCGAGGCGGATTAATTAGCCCAAGAAACATTATATTCATGTGAGTAACCTCTTGCAGAAACAGTGCTATACTGTATCTGAAAAAGTATCACTCTCAAACTTGGCTGCTGCTACTCTCTGCAAAGAATGTTAACTATTTGTTCTAGGGAAGGGGAATGGGGGACTTCAGGTTTTATTCAAGGTCGGGTGTATCACAGTAGTTATCCACTCTACGAGTTTCCTCGGTTCCCTTGTCTGGACGCTCTCAGACATGGTGAAATGATAGGTAAAAGTAATTTTCTTTCGCCGTATGCCAAATGTGCCATGGGTTGAAAGTAGCGATCTTTCAACTCCCAAGGTTAGGAATTACAGGGGATTTGGGGAACGATTCAAAAATCAAAGAAAAATCTATGCCGAGCCACCTCCACAGCCCATCGGTGCTTCTGTTTGTTTGATCTCGCTTTCTATCTATTCGCTGTGGAGTTTGGAAGCCAGGTAGACATGGCAGTACTGGAAAGGGAACATTCCCAAGGTGCTACCTGAAGAGGTGTTGATGCTTTGCTCTTTTCTCCCTAGTCAGTTCCAACCCACGTCTTTCCACAGATAGGGCCCTCATCCAGTAGAACTATCTGTGGTATGTATGCCAGCAACCTCCATTTTTACCTAATGCTTCAGGATCACATGGCACAACTTTCCGTGATTCATTTTGATAATGATGAAGCTCGGGAGAAATTTCAAGTGTGCAATTACATTGGACCCACGTAAATTTTCACTTAAGTTTCGATTTTGCACCACATATTTCCAATTACTGTTCGTGGCTAGTATGCTATGCCCTGATGGGGCGAGAGTGGCTGTGATTATGTTCAGTGATGGGATATTTTGAGTTTATAAATTGTCTTTAGGCACCTTCAAAAAGAAAAAAAAAAACCCTTTGTTTGTTGATGTTAATCTCATAATCTAGAATGGCATTCTCTAACTTTTATAATGCTCATGGCTTCATTTTATAGCCCTAAACGTTTAATAACATGTATGGCAAGCTTAATATGTGCTAGCCCAGTGGTTCTCAACCTTCTGGCCCTTTAAATACAGTTCCTCATGGTGTGACCCAACCATCAAATTATTTTCGTTGCTACTTCATAACTGTAATGTTGCTACTGTTATGAATCGTCATGTAAATACCTGATATGCAGGATGGTCTTAGGCGACCCCTGTGAAAGGGTCCTTCGACCGCCAAAGGGGTCGCGACCCACAGGTTGAGAACCGCTGTGCTAGACGATCTACTAAGCACTTACAGACTTTGTGTAAACTGCCCCAATTTGGAATCCGGCTCTGCAACTTCCTAGCAGTGTGGCCTCAAGCAAGTTACCTAACTTCTGTGTGCCTTCTCTTATCTTTTTTTTTTTTAAATAACCCTCACCTGAGGATATGTTTTTATTGATTTGAGAGAGAGAGAAACATCATTTGGTTGCCTCCTGTGTGCGCCACAACCTGGGTATGTGCCCTGACCAGGAATCGAACCTGCTGCCCACCAGACCAGGGCTACTTCCCTCATCTTTAAGTGGGGGGAAAAATAGTATTAATCTAATCAGGTGATTATGAAAATTAAAAGTGTCAATGTATATGAAACACATAGGAAGTGCTAAATAATTGCTGACTGTTCTAATCAATATGTTCTTTAATTCTCATTTTACAAATCAGAAAACAAGTATAGAAAATTTAACTGAGGTCACACAGCTAGTAAGTGGCAAAACCAGGATTTATACACAGGCCAGTCTGATTCCAGGTATATATGTTCTTGGTATCCTCATCTATTATAATTGGATGAGTTCATTAATTGATTTCAAATGAAATACGTGTATTTAACTGATTAATGTTTAAAAACTGTTAAAACACCTGGAAATTAAAGCAAACGCCTTTTTTTTTAAAGACACAAAATAATCTATTCTGTAAAGGAAAAATAATGGTTTTACTTAGATTACTACCTAAGGAAGCCTTCTATATTTTATATCATCCATTTAAAACATAATTAATTTACAGAACCCCTTACTAATAAATACTCTCTCTAGGCCAGTGTGGTCTCCGATTGTGGCATTAAGGTGACCCCCATGGGGACAATCTCTTTTAGTGCCTTCATGGATGTTAAAGCTATATAAACACTTTTTAAATGTATTTGAATTTGCAGCTGGAGTATTCCTTGAGTTGAGTGGAACAAGTTTATGTTCTGTGTATTGTAGCGCACCTTTTACCTAAGCTTATCTTGAGGTTTTAAGAGATTTGTCCTAGTTCAAGGGGTCCTGAATTTTGTGAGCAAGTTTTATGTGCAGAGAAATGCTCTCTAGTCAAATAAATTTGGGAAATGTTAAACGACATAAAGTTTCTATACTACATAACTTGCCAGAGCTTTTACATGTGTTAACATGCTTTATGACGCTATCAGATTCCCAAATTTATTTGACCAAGGAAAAAGTTAGGGGCACGTGTTCCAAGAATCACATTTAGAGAAATGATGTCCCATTCATACAACCTGTGATTTTGTGGGCTTTGATCTTAATCCCTCTCACTCAGCCTTTGCTTTTGCGGTTCTCTGCTGAGGATGTTGGTTAATGTTCACGTGATGGCTTCTCAGTCCCTTGATCACTGCAGTCGCCTTTTACTGGGCCTTCATGCTCTCTGAGTAGTAAGTAGCGTAAGCAAGTCCGGAGTCGTATGCTCATGCCCAGCATATTGGCCTTTGGGTCTCAACAGCACATCATGCTGCGTTTCCAGCATATTTTGTAATGACTCATAGGCCTCTTTGTAGTGATTCATAGTAACTCAGATCATCATCTCCAATTTGTTTGCCCACTGGAATTATTTCCTTTTCACGTCAGTGCAACCAGTAAAATTTCGCTTTCCAAAACCAATTTAAATGTCAATAATGTTGGTTGTTGCTGCGACCTATCTGTGAAGTTGCGATGATATTGAAACCCATTAACACTTGGTTTCTACTTTTAAAAAAAAGTAGCCACACTTCTTTTGTACTTGAAATCCAGACTTTAATATATTTTCTTTTGACATTAGCATTTACTGGGATTTTGTTTATATCACTCCTTCCCAAAGCCCCGGGGAAGAGGAGAGGCAGAACAATGATTATCTATTTGACTAGTATTTGAGACTTGGGGTGCCCAGTACTGTATCATTCGTGCTACTGAAGAGCTTAAAGTACTGCATTTGGGGAGAGCCAGGACTTGTGAAATAAGCAGAGCAAATATGCAAAGAAATATATAATTAGAGGCTAAAATATGAGTTTAGACTTAAAAGCTATAGTGGTCATAGGGAGGCAAGAAGTTTTCATGGAAAAGGCAGACACTTGCCCTCGGCCATAATAGTACTGAGGTAGAGAGGCCTGAGGAGGCATTTTAGGCAAGTGGAGAGCAAAATCAAGGATATAGAGCTAAAATTAGCCGGTGTTTGGGAGAAAGTTTATCTCAAATACAGTGGTAGTGGTTCTTCCTAGAATTGGTGACAGATAGCATGTAGCAACTGAAGCAGATGAAGGGGTTCAAGACAACTAGTAAATTTCTGCAGGAACAGGAGGGGTGGTGTTGCCATTGAGAGAAATCAGAATTTGGTTAAGGAGAAGGGGTTTCACTTTAGGTGAATTTGAAATGAGGGAACCCTATTGACAGGAGCTGACAATGGACTCAGAGTCAGAGTACACTGGGCAAAGCAACTCTGATGTTGTTAAATTATTCACTAAAATCAGACCCTTTCTTAAATCTATAAAAGATATTTTCTACTTTCCTTTTAAGGGAAGGTAAACTAACAGTGTTTAGAAAAAAATCAGACTCAGATTATTGTTCTGAACAAAGGGCTTGGTTTAGCTCAATTAATCCTTTCTGGCTCACTTTGTCCTGGGCTGCTTCATTCTGTGTTCTGGCATCTCATTTGCTCTGGACAGTCTCACTGGAGGGTTGAACAACTTCCCAAGCTGTGCTGGAGTTCCTTTCCCACCTAATGGCAACCCAATTGGAATAGGAGGCCTGTGTTTTGTGGGGAGATCCCCCAGTGTTGTACCTGTGCTCTGCCAAAAGTAGAAACACAGTGAAAACTGTGCGGTACAAAATGCAAAGTGCAGGCGAAGTTATTGTGAGGCCCTGAAGTGAGATCCAGGGCTGGGCGGAGGATGTATGGGTTTCGAGCCCAGTTTGCCCCATGTGAAGAGTTGGTCCAGGAGGTGGGATTCCTTTATACCTCTCGAAGGGCAGAGGGACTTTTCTGGGTTTCCGACTCGGGAAACCATAATTTAAACCCACACTTGTATGGAAAAATGCACTCCTGTGACATCCTGAAAAGCATTACTAAGATGAAACAAGGACCTAGGTGGATAATTATCATTTTCTCTCACTCAGCTCCAAATCGCCATGGTCCCAAAGCCTCTTGCAGCTCAGAAATTCCATGAAGCTACCTTAAATATTCTCCCTAATACGCATACCCCCTTCTGGAAATGCCCAGCTGCGATACCTTTCTAAGTAAACTGATAAATAGGTCGTTTGCTCTGAAAACAAACTTTTAATTTCAATTTAGAAAGCCATGCACATGATTCACCTTCTCAGTCTTACCTTTTAAAAGGAAAACTGCTTTTACATGGGGAATGGGGCGTTCATCTGTCTTTCATAACGCATTCCTGCCCAAATAAGTGTGTCCTTAGGCACACTCCTACGCATATTCTGTTGCTAACTACACTTCGTCAGATACTGCTTTGTGAATGCAAACTTGAGACCACTGCCCAGCTTCCTGTAATGCTAGTCCTACATTTCCACAGAACTCCTTACCTAACTAAATTCTTGAGTGCTTTGTAGTCAACCCAGGGCTCTGCCTGAGTGTCACTTCAGTGTCTTGCAGGGAGCTTCAGATGGCCTTGGTTCTATTTAGACTGTGCACGTAGACATATATGAAGTTTGGTTCTGGTTGGTGGTTGCTAGTACCAGGTCACCTGGCTCACTGGTGAGTTCATTCAAACCCCAAAAGTCACACCTGTGTCCTGTGCACGGGTGCTGCAGGCTTAGGTGGAGAAAAGCAGGGCTAGAATTGGAACTCAAAGCCCAGAATGGCAGGAGAGGATGTGGGGGCTCCACCCGATCGCCTCTGGGTTCACCAAGAGGGTATCTACCGAGACGAATACCAGCGCACGTGGGTGGCCGTCGTGGAACAGGTAACTTTACGTTTTGCTTATTTCTTTTTTGATTTTGCTTTCAATCAACTTGGTTTCTGACTAGTCACAGTATCCTGAAAGTCTTTGGTTTTATTTTTGATCATTTCTTTCCATCAGGGGACGAGTTTCCTAAGGGCACGAATCCAGCAAGTTCAGGTTCCCTTAGGTGACGCAGTTAGGCCAAGTCACCTTCTTACCTCCCAGCTACCTCTCATGTGGCAACTCTACCCTGAGCAGCGCTACATGGATAACAACTCTCGCTTGTGGCAGATCCAGCATCATTTAATGGTACACATGTTGCTTAATCATTTTCCATCATATTGGGACTCTTGTAACAGAGTACTCTATAAACTTTTCTTTTTCTGACAGGTCAGGGGAGTACAGGAGCTGTTGCTTAAGCTTTTGCCTGATGATTAACCTGGTATGTATTTTTGTTTCTCCACTGTCTCTCTCTCTTCTTTTTCACTCTGTCCGGTTGTGGTGATTTTAATGATCTATTTTTTTCCAGGTGCTGGGATTCTAGGAAGAAATGCTCCTCTGTTCTGTTCAGTATATGGCAATCACTTCATCCACCACTGCAGTGCACCCACCTGTGGGCCTGGGGGAGGGAGTGGGTTGAAAAACTGCTCAAGAACACAGAAGTTTAGGAAGGGTCATGAAGAACGCCGCAAGTGGAACTGCAGAGAGGGGGTTACACAGGCAGAAAGCGAGTCAACAAAAGCCCTTAGTCAGGATTCGTAACTTGAAATTGACTCCTTTGGAAATTGCCATAGAACCTTTAATGGACATCATCAGCCGGAACTGGGATCTGATGAATCCCACAAAAGTCAGCACCTGCTACACAACAGATGCTCTGATCACCAAGGACTTGGTACTGATTTAGAGAGAAGAGAGCAGCTCCTAGCAGCATCAACATCTATTGGTCGTTTCTTTGCCCTGCAGCAATTCACCTGCCTTTCCTTCTCCCATCCTGTAAATATCTTGGGTTTTGCTCCAGTGTTTCCCATCCCAGTACTGACCTAACTTGGATCTACTAAGAATTTAGGGAGCTCTAAGGGAAAAAAAAGAGGTTATTTGCATTAATGAAATTAGCTACAAAGGCTCCTGGCCCTTTTTCTTTCTGAAATTGTGTCTTCAAATTCTTAGATGTTGCTAATAATCAAAATAGTGGGCACTTAAGATTATTCTCTGGTTACAGATATTTTAAATAAGTCTTTTCTGTAAGAGTTCAAAAAAAATTTTTAGCTGCTAAACTAGCATTTATCTCAGGGCCAAATATTGCTGATCCCTAAGAAACCATTTACTGCCTGATAATTTCCTGAGTTAAAATAGTTATAACAGTTTATATGCAAAAAAAAAAACCCTTAGTTTTGCTTTTTAAAAATCTCAGGAACAATAGCTACCACGTAGCGAGTCCTTACTGCCTTCCAGGCACTATTCTATGCACGTCGTATACTTTTAATTCTTCCACCAATGCTTTGAGGTAGGTATGATCCCCAGTTTACACATTAATAATAAGGGGAAAGGCTCAAGGAGCTTGATCATTGCCAAGGGTAGTTCTGTCAATGACAGAGTGGGCAGTGGGCGGGTCCTTCAGGTTGCGGCGTCGGCTCCTCTAGTCCAACATTGGTTTACAATATTCAGGATGAATTTATTGAATTCAAGGGTCTTTTTCCCATGTAAAGCTACTTATATCTTTCGAATCAAATGAAATGGCTATTATAAAAAATACAGTTGATTCACCCTATGAATGGGAAGAGTATTTTTCAGTGTAACAGTCTTCCAACAATTGGAAGGGCATACTGCTTGTCTCTGAAGAAAATTCCTCCTAGAGGGGCTTTAAAGTCCTTATAAATAAAAGACAAAATAAAAATCATTTTTCTTATTTTAGTTTACTGGATATGCTGCAGAAGGATCCGTGCCAGAAACAAGCCTGTGAAATACAGAAATGTTTACAAGGTACTATGTTCAATGCTTTTTACATAGTTTCCACTTTATCTGTGAACCAACTACAAGCGACCAATTGTTCTTTTTATCAGCAAACTATATTAACTCCTCTCAGAATAGAATATTTCTGTAATTAATTTAGCCTGAAGATCTTTCTCACTGTACAATTGAAGATATAGAAAATAAAAAGTGATGTGATCTGAGCTTGTGGTTTACAATCTTGGGTGTATAGTAAAATCACATGGGAAGCTTTAAAAACTTGCCTAGAACAATGAAATCAGACTTCCAGTGAGTGGGGTCTGCGCAGAGGGACCTAAGAAGCTGACCACGTGATTTTAATGTGCAGGCAGAGTTGAGAATTACTAAGCTGAGCAAAATCCTTAAAAAAAAAAAAAGACTAGTTTTAAAATAGGTTGATTATACTTAACTGCCTAATAACTCACTTTTTAAAAGCAGTCAGGTTAGAATGGGGGGGTGGGTGTTGAAAATACAATTGGAATTCAGGCCGCCAAACTTAGCAACTAACTTTTAAAGGTAAAAGTGAATTTCAACTAAAGTCTATGTGATGTGATTTGTCCATTTGGTTTTAAATCAGCCATATGTTTGAACAAATGCCAGAGGATTTCTTTTTTTTTTAATCAGTAAATGATTATTGGCAGAACAAATGAAAAAAAGCATCAAGACGATGTGAATTTGAAAACTGACTTTTTGATCATTTTCCCATTTTTAAAGTACAATAATAGAGATGGATACCCATGAAAATAGAGAAAGGTAGGAAGGGAAAATGTTGAGTTCCCCCAAAGACTCAACATCAAAGAAAATCCTTGTTTGTACATTTTCTCTTTTTAATGTCTATTCATTCTTTTTTTTAAAAAAAATATATTTTATTGATTTTTTACAGAGAGGAAGGGAGAGAGATAGTTAGAAACATCGATGAGAGAGAAACATCGATCAGCTGCCTCCTGCACATCCCCCACTGGGGAAGTGCCCGCAACCCAGGTACATGCCCTTGACTGGAATCGAACCCGGGACCTTTCAGTCCGCAGGCCGACGCTCTATCCACTGAGCCAAACCGGTTTCGGCTATTCATTCTTGAACTTTCCATTTTATGATGTAAGCAATATTATCTGTAAAATCTTTTAATCTAAAGTGTTTATAACAATGCCATTTTATTCATCCCTTTCTCCAAATTTAAGAAAAATGAAAAATCTTTTTCACAATTAATTTCTTCCAAATAAACTAACTGATTTGAACTAGCAACCCATGACTTAGGGCAGCGGTTCTTAACCTGTGGGTCGTGACCCCTTTGGGGGTCGAACGACCCTTTCACAGGGGTCGCCTAAGACCATCGGAAAACACATATTGAATATATAATTACATATTGTTTTTGTGATTAATCACTATGCTTTAATTATGTTCAATTTGTAACAATGAAAATACATCCTGCATATCAGATATTTACATTAAGATTCATAATAGTAGCAAAATTACAGTTAAGAAGTAGCAGTGGAAATAATTTTATGGTTGGGGGTCACCACAACATGAGGAACTGTATTAAAGGGTCGAGAGATTAGGAAGGTTGAGAACTACTGACTTAGGGAGAACAAGAATCAAGTTAGAACTAGTTATACCCCTTGCCACAGTGTGGGAGGATTGAGGGCTGGAAGGACTAAGAGTTCGAATTAATCATTCCCTGGATGACAGTTATAGCCAAAAGGGCTTTAACCATATTAAGTCATTTGATCGTTTCATCCATGAGGTAGATGTTACCATGACCTCCATTTTACAGATGTGGAAATCAACACAGAAGTTACATAACTTGCCCAGGGTCACACAACTAGTAAGGGGTACAGTGAGGGTTTGAATCCCACTGATCTGGCTACGAGCCTGGACTCAGCAACTCCACTATACTCTGGGTGGTCAGAATTGTCTTTCCTATCACAGGCTAACTCCCATGCACTCCAATTTAGTATCGAGGGACCCAAGTCAATTGAAGATGATTTAGAACCGTTAGGTCAAGTCCTCCTTGACTTAGGATCTATGTATAGCCGGGTCTGCAAATGTTTTCTATAAAGGTCCAAACAGGAAATAGTTTAGGCTTTGGAGGCCAGGAGGTCTTTGTTGGAGAGAGAGAGGGAAAGAGGAGAGGCAAATTACAACCCTTTAAAAATGTAAAAACCATTATTAGCTCACAACTGTAAAAAAGGGTTGACTCAGGCTGCAGTTTCAAACCTCTGATGCATAGACTTGGTAGGGAAGCTTCTAGTAGCCACCTTAAACTGTATGCAAAATGCATTTTTCATATGCGCATTTTTCTAATTCACCAAATTGTAAAGGAGTTAGTGACCAAGGAACATGAACTATTAACTCAACCTTAAGGAAAATGAGCCCAGTTGGTTGAGCTTTGAGGTCGACCTATGAACCAGAAGCTCACAGTTTGATTCCTGGTCAGGGCACCACGTCCAGGTTGCAGGCTTGATCCCCAGTGGGGAGTGTGCAGGAGGCAGCCGATCAATGATACTCTCTCATCATTGATGTTTCTATCTCTCCTTCTCCCTCTCTGAAATCAATAAAAATACATACATTTTTTAAAAGAAAAGAAAATTATATAGAAAAATACCTTTTGACCACTCTGTAAATCATACTTTTCTTCCTGGTCTCTAAATCAGGAAGAATTCCATGGACTTTAAAAAATCCTCTTTCTTCCAGGTCTGTACATACAGTAAAGTAAAAAGGAGTGGGAAGCATTGATCTAACCCCCCAACTCCCTGTGCCTTAGTCCTATGAGATCATGACTAGATTCTGCCTCTCTGTTTTTCAGCCAACAACTACATGGAATCTAAGTGTCAGGCTGTCATCCAAGAACTTCGTAAGTGTTGTGCTCGCTATCCCAAGGGAAGATCTCTCGTCTGTTCAGGATTTGAAAAAGAAGAGGAAGAAAAGCTGAAGTCCACATCAAAGTAAAGTTCTGCGGAGAAGTTCAATGCTGCACCACCTTTCCACCAAGCGAGTTCTATTTATCCTCCTGACTCTTCAGGCCAGGTAGCAGCAAATAGCAAATGAAAAAGTCAACTATAAAAGTTAATAAATATGCCATCTATGCAGAACAGATAGAAATATATTAAACAAATATGTAGAATGTAATAAAACTGAGCTGCTAAAATAAACCTGTTATGTGAAAAAATTTTGGTTTGGTACTGTGATATCATCACTCACAGGAAATATATATTTGGTTTTTGTCTCCATTCCAGACACAAACCTCCTAAAACCTTTGGAATTTCCTAAGTGATACGAAAGATAAAGATGTCTTATTACATTAATGAGGTGACTTTTAATGAGGAAAGCTCCTAGGTAACCCATGGCTGGGGGCCGGTTGCCATGGGAGCCACATGATTAGAGGGTTGGAACTTTTAGTCCCCACCCCCATGCCCACACCCAATTTCTGGGGAAGGGAAGAGGGGCTGGAGAAGATTGAGTTCAATCACTAGTAGCCAAGTGTTTGGTGAAAACATCTCTCCTGTGACATCTTTGATAGATTACATGCTAAATTCAAAGGTTTCTCTAACCCAAACCCATTCCCGTTTTCTATATATATAAAAGCCTAAGTGACCAACCAGTAATTATGATGCGCACTGACCACCAGGGGGCAGACACTCAACACACAGGCATGGAAACATGGAACAGACTGGTGAATCTCAGAGGGAAGTGGGGCAGGGAGAGATTAACCAAAGATCTTATATGCATACTAGAGGCCCAGTGCATGGATTCATGCACTGGTGGGGTCCCTCAGCCTGGCCTTCGGGGATCAGGCCGAAACCGGCCTGGTGCACAGATTCTTGCACCAGTGGGGTCCCTCTGCCTGGCAGAAACCGGCAGTCCAACATCCCCTGAGGGGTCCCAGATTGTGAGAGGGCACAGGCCAGGCCAAGGGACCCCACTGGTGTGCGAATCCATGCACCAGGCCTCTAGTATTTCCAGTAATTTAAAGCAAAGTGTCTTCCCAAATGCAAGAAAGAGCATTTCTTTCTGCTTTTGCATCCCCGTCAGAGTGCCTGGCCAGAAGGCATGTCATACTTAGTGAGTGAGTGGTAGAAAAGGCATAGAAATGATTCTTCTTTTTAATGACCCCTAATTTATCATGAGAGAACTTTACTGGAAGTTGGGCAGGCAGCAACTGAATTAGAATTCTTAGGTGGTTTATCTACTCTTTATATTCTTTTTTTTTTTTTTAATATATTTTATCGATCTTCTACAGAGAGGAAGGGAGAGAGATAGAGAGCTAGAAACATCGATGGGAGAGAAACACCGATCAGCCGCCTCCTGCACATCCTCCACTGGGGATGCGCCCGCAACCCAGGTACAAGCCCCCAACCGGAATCGAACCTGGGACCTCTCAGTCCGCAGGCCGATGCTCCATCCACCGAGCCAAACCGGTTCCGGCTACTCTCTATATTCTTATGATCAAAACTGATTACAGCAGGTCCTGGTGTTAATATAAGGCTGCCAAAGGAAACCTGTTGACAGTTGTCAGTGACTTCTTTGTGTTTGTGTGTGGTTAATCCTCACCTGAGGATATGTTTACCATTGATTTTTAGAGTGGGAGAGACAGAGAGAGAAAGAGAGAAACATCAGTTGGTTGCCTCCCATTCACGCCCCAACTGGGGCCGGGGACCGAGCCTACAACCGAGGTACATGCCCTTGATCAGAATCAAACCTAGGACCCTTCAGTTCACAGGCTGACACTCTATCCACTGAGCCAAACTGGCTAGGACTGTTAGTGACTTCTTACAGTGGATGGGGGGTTGCCAGTATCAAACAGGCCATTTGCTTTCCTCCCTTCCCCCCAACCAAACAAGAAAAAGATTACTTTCTAAGCAAGAGTAGAAACAAATTCTGATAGGCACCTAATCTTAGTCCAAGCTGCTATGACAAAATACCACAGACAAGACATTTCTTTTTCATAGTTCTGGCAGCTGGAAGGCCAAGGCCAAGGAACCACAGATTCAGTATCCAGCGAGAGCCTGCTTCCTTATTCGTAGATGGCTGCCTTCTCCCTGTGTCTTCATGTGGTGGGAGGGGAGAGGGGGCTCTGTGGGGCCTCTTTCATAAGGGTATTAACCCTTCATGAGGGCTCCACCCCCATGAACTAATCACCTTCCAAAGGCCCCACAGCCAAATACCATTACATTGGGGGTTAGAATTTCAAATGTGAACTTTGGGGTGCACATTCAGTCCATACAAGGATCCTTCCTCGCCTCTTCCAGCATGCTAGACAAAGCCTGCATTGCTGTGGATGGACTGAGATAGTCTATCCCTGATGTGCAAATACCATTATTATCTGAGACCAACTGTTCTTTAAAGCACCATTCCCCAAAGTGTTTCTAGGAATTGCTATCATAGGGGGGAAAGTCTTCTGTGTTCAGATATGTCTGGGGCATGCTAGGTTAGACCCAGTGTGGGGTCACGCAAGGCTATAGCCCAATTCCCCCCGCCCTGCCCCCAGTCAGTTCAACATTGTTTGCCTGGCTGGTGGCCACAAGAAACAGAGCAGCACAGACCCAGGTGTCTTCCCACGTCCTTGACAGCCAACAAGTCTCGGCAGACCCTGTTTGTCCTTGGCCTGCACTCAAGCTATTCCAAAGCATGGCACCCCCTCCCCTCTGCTAAATAAGCCCCCGCCTGACCCTGGCAGGGTTGGGAAACTTACCCGACAGGCAGCCATTGGGTCTTCCCCATGTGCAAGTAATAAAGGCTATGTCCTGGCCTGCTGGCATGGCTCAGTGGTTGAGTGTTGACCTATAAACCAGGAAATCAAGGTTTGATTCCCAGTCAGGGCACATGCCCAGGTTGCAGGCTCGATCCCCAGTAGGGGGCGTGCAGGAGGCAGCCGATCAATAATTCTCTCTCATCATTGATGTTTTTATGTCTCCTTCTCCCTTCCTCTCTGAAATCAATAAAAATATATTTTAAAAAAATAAATAAAGGCTACATCCTTCTCTTCTGGTCCCCCACATGGTTTTTCCAGGCTATCAAAGAGCAGCCTGGTGCTCCTGAAATTGGAGCTCTTATGTTGCACACAAGTAAACAGGTTTCTTTCCTGTAAGATTTCAGAGCTTTTCATATGCTAATGTGAATTATGATTCTTTGCAAGGACTATTGTATGCAGTACTTTTCAAAGTATAGCCAGCGAACCCACTCTGCGGACAGCATCTCTCAGGGTGAATGTTCTCCAGAGAGACTTGGAGAAATGGTGCCTTAGAGATGTTTGGCCCACATACCAGGTTAACAGTGCTACAAGTTCATAAAATCATCCAAATGAACCTTTGTGTTCGTAGTGAAACAATTTATTGATTTCAGAGAGGGAAGGAGAGGGGGAGACAAAAACATCAGTGATGAGAATCATTGATCAGCTGCCTCCTGCATGCCCCCTACTGGGGATTGAGCACACAACCCGGGCATGCACCCTGACCAGGAATCAAACTGTGACTTCCTGGTACCTAGGTGATGCTCAACCACTGAGCCATGCCGGCCAAGCAGTACTGAAACAATTGAATAAAACATTTTAAAACTATGTTTATATCATATACAAGTCTAAATTACATTTAAAATGGTCAATTGATGGTGGTGCTGGGATTTCCATTAGGAATCCCATGATCAAATAGATTGCTTTTCTATGCTTTATTATAAAATCATTTTTATTGAGTTAATTACTCGTTTCAAACTTTTAAATTTTTTTTCCTAAAAGCAATAAAAAATAAATATTTTTCCTAAAGTATATTACTTTATTTAGGGATTTGAAAGCTTCAAATCAATCGTTCCTTCCTATCTTTTAAACTTAGTCCTGTCTCAGTTTAAGTCAACATCTATTGGCAGACACTGATTGAAATCTTATTCTTCTTAGCTATTATGACAGAAAAATCAAATAGCCACCAGAGAAGTTCAGTTACTGAATGTTTTTTATGTGTTAGGGACCATGATTTGCACTGAATCTGTCTTCAGGGAAGAACTGGGAAGGGAAGAACTATGATCTCATCCTGCATTTTAGAGGCTGAAAAGCTTGTAAATGGGCTCTTAGTGATGATAAGTTTAATCACTTGGTTAAGAAGTGAATGACAGACCTCTACGCTGGAAAGTTCGTTTTCCCTCTGTAATGGATATGTGGGGCTATATGTTGATGCCCTACGAATATCCCACAACCTTTCACCTAATAGCTGTAGCATCCCCTGGGGACAAAAGGCCCTGCTCTGCCATTATGCTGCAGTGGTTCTCAACCTTGGCTGCACATTAGAATCACCTGGGAATCTTTTTCAAATCCTGATTTCTGGGCCTCATCCTCCGGAAATTCTGTTTCTTCGTTATGGGATGGGGCCACAACATTAGTAACAAAGAAACAGAATTTCCAGAGGATGAGGCCCAGAAATCAGGATTTGAAAAAGATTCCCACGTGATTCTAATGTGCAGCCACGGTTGAGAATCACTGTGCTAGAGGGCCAGTGCTCTTCCCTGCATCCACGCCACACTATCCCTGTAACATTTAATACACTGTAATACTACACTTATGTTCAGCACCTGAAGTTGTATGGCATTTAACTTAAAAAGCTTTAAAGGGTCCATTAAGTATTTATTTATTTATTTATTTATTTATTTATTTTGGAGAGAGAAAGGGAGAGGGAGAGAAACATCAGGATTGATTGGCTGCCTCCTACACGCCCCCTACTGGGGATGGTTCCCATGTGCAACCAACTGAGCAACACCAGACAAATAGTCACTTTTATTATTTTTGTATTTTTTTTTATTGATTTCAGAGGGATAGGGAGAGGGAGAGATAGAAACATCAATGATAAGAGAGAATCATTGGTCGGCTGAGCCCACAATCCAAACATATGCCCTTGACTGGAATCGAACCTGGGTCCCTTCACTCTGCAGGCTGACGCTCTATCCACTGAGCTAAGCCAGCTAGGGCACAAGTATTCACTTTTAACAGCAGAACTATATTTGTATTAGCACCAGCTTCCCACTCTGTATTTCAGTAGTTTTCAACCTTGGCTGCTCATTAGAAACACTTGAGGCATGTGAAAAACTCAGGCTGGCCTGGCCAGCGTGGCTCAGTGGTTGAACATGAACCCATGAACCAGGAGGTCACAGTCCGATTCCCAGTCAGGGCACATACCTCGGTTATGGGCTCCATCCCCAGTAGGGGGCGTGCAGGAGGCAGCTGATCAATGATTCTCATCATTGATGTTTCTCTCTCTCTCCCTTCCTCTCTCTGAAATCAATAAAAACAAATTTAAAAAAGAATATGCCTCCCTACCCAATTAAAAATAATAAAACATTTGAAACAAACAAAAATAATGTCTCCCAACTTTAATCACCTCCTGTCTTCTGCCAGCACCCAGTAGGCAGGGCTTTCACCCAAGTAATAGACCAGGCAAGGAAGTCAAGCCCCGCCCCTCTGTCCTGTTGCTTAACGGTCCTAGGCTGAGTGGTGAGAGATTGAACCAAATAGGGAAGCAGGAGCAAAATCTTATTAGTATGTTATCACAATGACAGTGACATGACAACAGGGAGGCTCAGGCAAGAATCCGGTGAGCTCAAACAGTGTCAGCACTGAGACGTCTCTCCTTAGGCAGAAAGAAAACATCCTGAATATTTGTTGAGCCTGAACGTAGCCTTGTAAAGCGAAAATGCCCCTGGATCCCTCTCCTCTCCTCTCCTCTGACGCCAGGAAGAACTTGGGGGAGAAGGGACTCAAGCATTATAGCTCTACTGTATCCGGACCCAAGTCCTCATCCTACCCGGTTCCATCGCAGGAGGAATGCTGGGTCAAAGGATGGCCCAGAGTGGTGAGGATGCTGCGATGTGAGGAGCCAAAGGGGAGATGAGCCTCGCTGGAGCTCCGGCCACCAGGTGTGGATGTTTAGTGCTGATACCCACTTCGCTAAGTGCCAGAGGATAGTCTCCCAATTGGGGTCAAGCTACAGGTTGAGAAGCCCTAAGTGCGGCATTACACGTTCCTGCCAGCAGGGGGCGACAAAACTATAAACATGTTCAAAGTCAAGTTGCTGGGGCGGAACCACACAGAACACTCTGAATCCCTCAATAAGCCAAGGAAAAACTGCTGTCTCCCCGTCCTCCGCTCCCCACCCCAAAAAAGAACGCTCAGCACATTATTGGACTCTGGGTACTGGAGAAAAATAAGCGCCTCGCTAAACAGGCCTCACTAGTCAAATGAAAATAGTGCATTCACAGCTGCAGTAGCCCGGTCCTGGTATCTTGGTTTTACATGAAGGGGTGGCAGCTCTTCTTCGGAAGGAAATCCTTATCTCCCACTTCACCACCTGAAGCAAAGCTGCTGGCAATAGAGCCTCAATTTAGAGGCTCCCCCAGATGCCCAAGCCTGCTTCACTGGCGACTCAGCTCAGGGGAAATGCAAGATGTGTGCCAGAGTGCTGCCAGGTTCAACCCTGCACCAGCTCTGCACAGCCACGTGGTGGCCCACTCAAGGCCATTCTCATAGCAGCAGGATGAGGCCCACATGGAATATTGCCCTCAACCATGCCCCTTGGGGGTCCCAGAAGCAGACAGCTGGGAATATACTTTAAGAAGACCTATTGCCCAGCCAGTGTGGCGCAGTGGTTGAGCATCAACCTATGAACCAGGAAGTCATGGTTCAATTCCCAATCAAAGCACTGCTCAGGTTGTGGGCTCAATCCCCAGTGTGGGGTGTGCAGGAGGCAGACGAACAATGATTCTCTCTCATCAATGATGTTTCTATCTCTCACTCCCTCTCCCTTCCTCTCTGAAATCAATAAAAATATTTAAAAAACATCTATAGATCTTTTTTTTTTTTTTTTTTTTCTTTTTTTTTTTTTAAAGCACTTGTCTCCTTTATTGAACATCTGCAGGGCACCTCGGCACTGCCTGGGCAGCAGGAGGAAGAACAAGCAGGCAGGGGGGTGCGCAGCGAGACGGCCCTCTCACTTCCAGTTCTTGAAGAATTGCTTGAAGATGAGACTTTCACGGCCCTGGGGCAGGATCTCCACCTGCGTGTTTGGGGCGTACCGCATGCGGGAGATGAAGCCCTCGGCCACTTGGAGGGCCGCCTGCCGCTCCTTCTCATTAGCTTTTCGCCCCTTCCAGATGTAGATCTTGCCGCAGAGCCCGTTGTCCAGCACAAAGCAGTCATCAGGTATCAGCAGCTCCATGGCGAAGGGGCTGGCGTCGGCCACCTTGGTCAGGTTCATCTGCCCGGTGGCGTCAGAGACCTTATACAGAGCCGCAGCGTGGGCATTCGTCTGGTCCGCTGTGAGGTCTTCCTCAGGGTTGCCCTCCTTCAGAGCAGGCTTGGGGCCCAGGACCTGGATCATCTCGGCAGGCTCCTCCCCATCGCTGACGATCTCCACCTGGGCCTTGCCCTGCCGCTCGCTGTCCCGGATGGCCAGGGCCAGGTCCCGCGCCTTGTTGCGCTCCAGGATGTTGGACTTGGCCCCGCACCAGGTGAAGATGTTCTGGCCCAGGTCCAGGATGAAGCAGTCCCCGGTGTTGAAGCTGTCCCAGCTCAGCGCCCGCTCGGTGGCGCGGATATTCTTCTTCCCCTTCACCTGGTACAGCTTCCTGATGGCCTCTGGGGCGGCCTCTGCGGAGATCTTGTGAAATGCCGACTCCACGCCGCCTTCCTGGTACTTGAGGCCCCTCGGGAAGTAGCTCATGAAGAGGTCGGACTCATTGCCCTGCACCTCGCGGTGCTGCACAGGCCGCTCCCCCAGCAGGGTGTTGAGGTGCACGGCCAGCACCGCGCAGGCTCCCTGCTCATCCCGCGAGGACTGCTGGCCTATCCACAGGTGCAGGTGGGAGAACTCCTCCGTGCCGTTGTACAGCACCAGGTAGGAGTCCCCCGAGAAGAACACGCCCTGGTTCTCGGGGGCCACGGGCACCGGCTTCATCTTCTCCACCCGCCATACGTACAGGCCGGGCTCCTGCACTGATGTCGAGAATGGAGAGCTGCTCTGGGGGATGGGTGTGTACATGCTGTTTCCAGACCTTTCGCAGCGCGGCTTCTGCTTCTCAACATCTATAGATCTTATTTCAGTCTATTATCTACTATTAGAGGCCCAGTGCATGAAATTCGTGCACTGGGGTGGGGGTCCCTCAGCCCAGCCTGTGCCCTCTCGCAGTCTGGGAGCCCTTGGGGGATGTCCAACTGACAGCTTAGGCCTGCTCGCCAGCTGTGAGCCCGGCTTCTGGCTGAGCGGTGCTCCCCCTGTGGGAGCTCACTGACCACCGGGGGAAGCTCCTGCATTGAGTGTCTGCCCCTGGTGGTCAGTGTGTGTTATAGCGACCAGTTGTTCCACCATTGGGCCGAAACCGACTCTCCGATATCCCCCGAGGGGTCCCAGATTGCGAGAGGGCGCAGGCCAGGCTGAGGGACCCCACTGGTGCATGATTGGGGCCAGGGAGGGATGTGGGAGGTTGGCCAGCTGGGGAGGTTGGCCACCTGTCTTGCTCAGTCCTGATCAGCTGGACCCCAGCAGCAAGCTAACCTATTGGTTGGAACATCTGGCCCCTGGTGGTCAGTGCACGTCATAGCAACTGGTTGACCAGTAGACTGTCTGCCCCCTGATGGTCAGTGCATGTCATAGCAAGCAGTTGAGCAGCCTTAGGATATCCTATCTAATAATAGACAAACATGGTAATTGACCGTACCTTCACTATGCCTCCCATTGGCTAATCAGTGCAATATGCAAATTAACCGCCAAAAAAGATGACAGCTAATTTGCATACTGCAGGCAGGGCAGGACAGGGCAGCCGCCAGCACCAGCCGCCATCCTGGGCTGCAGGCCAGCCCCAGAAGGTGCCCAGAGCCGGTGATTGGGGGAGATGGGGGTCCCCTGCCCAGGCCTGAAGCCTGGGCCAGAGGTGTCAGGCCTGGGCGGGGGCACAGCCAGCAATCGGAGGGGTCTGGGGGTCCCCTGCCCAGGCCTGACATCTCTGGCGGAGGTGTCAGGCCTGGGCAAGGGGCCGATCCTGCAATGGGAGGGTGATGGGGGTCGACGCCTCTGGCCGAGGCATCAGGCCTGGGCGAGGGCTGAGCCAGTGATCCGGGGGAGATGGGGGTTCCCTGCCCAGGCCTGAAGCCTGGGCCAGAGGTGCCAGGCCTAGGTGTGGGAGCGGAGCTGGCAATCAGAGGGGTCTTGGGGTCTCCTGCCCAGGCCTGGGCAAGGGGCTGATCTGGCAATTGGAGGGTGATGGGGGTCGACGCCTCTGACCAAGGCGTCAGGCCTGGGCGAGGGGCCAATCTGGCGATCGGAGGGAGATGGGTGTCCCCTGCCCAGGCCTAACGCCTGGGCCAGAGGCATCAGGCCTGCGGGGGGGGGGGGGGGGGGGGCTAAGCCAGCGATTGGTGTGAACTACAGAGGAAACACCTTTTCTGATCGCTCATTGGTTAAGCTCCCTGTATGCCACTGGTAATATTCTTAGTAACTTGGGTAATAAGAATCCACAAAGGTGATCTAGGGTTTTTCAGCACACTCCTGGCGAAAAAAACGAAGGTCCGCTGCTGGAGGGCTAAGAAATGTCATATCCTGCCCTAGCCACTTTGGCTCAGTGGATAATGCCTTGGCCCGCCGATGGCAGGGTCTGGGTTCAATTCTGACCAAGGGCATGTACCTAGGTTGCAGGCTCCTCCCTGGCCGGGGCCCAGGTCAGGGCTCATGCAGGAGGCAACCAATCAAAGTGTTCCTCTCACTTTGATGTTTCTCTCTGTCTTTCCCTTTCCACATTCTCTAAAAATCAGTGGAAACATATCCTCAGGTGAGGATAAAAAAATAATAAAGAAATTATTATTATATGAAAGACACATCTTGAAAATGCCTAAAGAAAGTTGTCATTTTTTCATGGTGATGGGACTGGAGTCCGTGTTGATGAAAAAACCTTGCTGGCTGCGGTGACTGGCAGTGGCTACAGCAGCGGGGTGATGGGGCTGGTGCCTTCCCCTGATCAGCCCAGTTGCCTCCCTCAAAGGGAAGCCAGACTGCAGCATAGGCCCTGTCCCCAAGGGGAGCAGGGAGCGGGCCTAAGCCGTCACTAGGACATCCCCTGAGGGCTCCCAGTATGTGAGAGGGGGCAGGCTGGGCTGAGGGACACCCCCCCCCCCAGTGCACGAATTTCGTGCACTGGGCATTAGTCATTAGCATATTACGCTTTCATTGGTTGAATGGCCAACTGGATGACCACTTAGCATATTAGGCTTTTATTATATAGGATTATAACCCACTCAAAGCAGCTTAGACCAACCTGCTAAGCTTTGTTGTCAACACTGATAATCAGATAAAAAAATAGATGGACAAAAGGAACCCACAGATTACTGGAGAGGCATTCAGTGGCCACTTTCCCCAAATGCAACCCAAAGGTGCACAGGGCACTTCAGTTAGGTTTTATAGTCACTATTCCATTCGTCTGTGTGAGTCACATGGGTAGTCATGAAAGGCTTCAGACTTGCCATATGTGGCATAACCCGGGTACCCAGGCATCAGAATGTGGGGAACTAGGGAACAAATAACCGTGTCTTCAATAAATATACTGGAAGTCAAAATAAAAAGAGCATATAAGACTGAGACTTGAGACATCCAACTGGATGTCTTATATGCATTGATTCCAACAAACCAAATGTAAAACTTGAGAGGGAATTTTGAACAGTGACTACATATTTGATGCTATTAAGCGATTATTAGTTTTTTATATAATAGGATATTGGATTTATGGTTTTTAAAGAGTTCTTACCTTTTAGAGATACATACTAAAATATAAAATGACACATTTGGCATTTATTTCAAAATAAATCATAAAACGAGCTCTAATTTGATTATCATTGTAGGTGGGTGATGGATACACAGGGGATCAAGTGTATCATTTTCTCTACTTTCATATATATTTGAAAGTTTCCATAATAAAAAGTGAAAATATTTTAAGTTCTTGTATAAAAATATGCAACAAAGAGGCTCATAGTATTACTACTGAGGACAATTCATAAACATTGCAAGCAAAATAACTTAAGCTGCCATAAAGTACTACCGTAATGTGAGAAAAATGCACCCATCAGAAAGAATATATGCACCCCTATGTTCATAGCAGCACAATTTACAATAGCCACGATTTGGGAACAGCCTAAGTGCCCATCAGCAGATGAGTGGAGCAGATGGATGAATTCTAAAAAATTCCACAAATCCATTGGTAGCTACAATTTCCACATTCAATATACCATTCCCAAGGTAATTTAAAAGGCAAACATTTTAAAAGAAAGGCCTTAAAAACATACATTTTGCAAGGGATTAACTGCAAGTTTAAAAACAAATTCCAGCCCTAGCTGGTTTGGCTCAGTGATAGGGCATCAGCCTGCAGACTAAAGGGTCCCAGGTTGATTCTGGTCAAGAGCATAAGCCCAGGTTGTGGGCTCCATCCCTGGTAGGGGACGTGCAGGAGGCAGCCGATCAATTCTCTCTCATCATTAATGTTCCTATCTCTCCCTCTCCCTTACGCTCTGAAATCAATAAAAATATATTAAAAAAAACAAATTCCAAGTTTTTTGTATCCTCAGAATTCATAAAGTCTTAATTCCTTAAAAAACAAAAATAAAAAAATAAAGTCTCAAGTCTTTGCATCAGCCCCTTTTCCAGATACCTTTGTATGAGGTCATTACTCATATATTCAGCAAATGGTACCTATTAAGTGCTAGGCTCCATGGTATAATGGTGAACACACAAACCTTGCCCTCTAGAAGCAGATATTCTAGATAGGGCTGCAGATGTGATATCAGACCATTACAGCAAAGTGCACTAAGACTCTAAGCCTATGTTTGTCTATAAACTTTTTTTTAATATACTTTTTATTGATTTCAGAGAGGAAGGGAGATAGATAGAAACATCAATGATGAGAATCACTGATCAGCTGCCTCCTGCATGTCCCCCACTGGGAGGGATCGAGCTCACAACCCAGGCATGTGCCCCTGGTAGGAATCGAACCCAGGACCTTCCAGTCTGTAGGCTGATGCTCTATCCACTGAGCCAAACTGGCTAGGGCTGAACTTTTATTTTAAAGAATAAGTCTAAGAGTCAGAGTCATGAGACAGCAGTTTACATTTCATGATGGAAATAATTGATTTCACATGTTATTGCCACCATTCTCAATTCTGAATACCTGGGATGCTACCTTTTCATTTTATTGTGCACCTTCAACCAAGGATATTTTTCCATTGATTTTTAGAGAGAGTGGGAGGGGGAGAGACAGAGAGAGAGCAACATCAATGTGAGAGAGACACATCCATTGGTTGCCTCCAACACTTGCCCCTATCAGGCCTGGGGATCGAGCATGCAACCCAGGTACATGCCCTTGACTGGAATCGAACCTGGGTCCCTTCAGTCCATGGGCTGACACTCTAACCCAGTGGTTCTCAACCTTTTGGCCCTTTAAATACAGTTCCTCATGTTGTGACCCAACCATAAAATTATTTTCGTTGCTACTTCATAACTGTAATGTTGCTACTGTTATGAATCGTCATGTAAATACCTGATATGCAGGATGATCTTAGGCGACCCCTGTGAAAGGGTCGTTCGACCGCCAAAGGGGTCGCGACCCACAGGTTGAGAACCTCTGCCAGTCAAACTGGCCAGGACAAGGATGGTTCAAACATTAACGTATTTTATACTAACTGGATAAAGAAACAATTGGCACAGAGGAGCTAACTACCCCTAATGCTTTGTCAAGAAGTAAATACTTCACATTTCAAAGCTTAAAACTGTTTGTATGAAATAAAAATCCAAGAGCTTCCTCCTCCCAGCTAAAGTCATTTATTTGACCATAAATAAACGCTTTGGGAATAGCCATGAGCCGTATTATCCTGTATGGTGGAAACCCCCCATCCCGGGATAACATCTTAATGCCCCAAAATGATTCATTAAGTCTGATTATCCAATGATGTATCTATTGGTTGATTTCCCTAAACTTTGTCCCACCAAACACCCTATCTTCAGTTCATCATATGTTTAGCACAAGTTCATTCTACATTCATAATGTTTCAATTATACTGTTTATCCCACCATTTTGTCAGGATAATTTTAACAGTTATAAATACCTCTTCCTGTAATCCAAAACCAACTAAAAAAGAAAGTAGACACCAAAAATCTTTCATGCTTAAATGCAAATGTATTCAGTTCCTTTCCATGCCGCACATACTAAGGTATCTATGTGCTTGTTATTCCTGTTCTAATTCAAGTTGGGGCACCTTTGAGGATCCACTCATCCTCCACAGTGAGCTATATTGCACTGTGCTAGTAAGTATCTTATGTCGGGGGAAAGGAACGTTCCTGACCTACAGCTCAGTCAAGTGGGGAGTGTTCTGGGAGGACAGGTGGTCTATTGTATCTTCCGTTGTTGTCATGAGGCTCACAGTAGGGTCATTATCAGTTCGTATCAACAGATGCCTATAGAAGCCACTCAGATATGCTATAGCAGGGAAGAAGGCACAGGAGAAGAGGAGGAGACTTGATGTCCTATGATGGAGTGTAGAGGCTGGTCTAGGTACAGAAACCGGGAGTAACGGAAGAGAGGAGGTCCTCCTTAGGATGCCATGCCAAGCAGAAAGCCTCCGAAAAATCCACCAGTCACTAGAACATTCTTCTTCACAAACAACACCACCTGGGAAACAAGAGACAGGCAATAAGCTATTTTGCTAAGGATCTTACTATTATTAGAAACTAGAGGCCCGGCGCATGGAATTCATGCGCAGGAAGGGTCCTTAGGCCTGGCCTGAGATCAGGACTGATCTTCCCCGGCTGCCGGCAGCTGGCCCCGCCTGCCACTGCCACCGGTAGCCCTGTGTGTGGGGGGCGACTGGGCCCCGGCACTGCCTGCATCTGCCACCACCCACCCCCAGTTCCCAATCGGGTGATTAGGGCCTGCAGGCTGGGGACAGCTCCTGTGTTGAGCATCTGCCCCGATGGTCAGTGCACATCACAGCCGACCAGTTGCTCCACTGTCGTCGATTTGCATCTTACGCTTTTATATATATAGAGCAGTGATGGCGAACCTATGACACGCGTCAGAGGTGACACGCAAACTCATTTTTTTAATTGATTTTTCTGTTAAATGGCATTTAAATATTTAAAATAAATATCAAAAATATAAGTCTTTGTTTTACTATGGTTGCAAATATCAAAAAATTTCTATATGTGACACGGCACCAGAGTTAAATTAGGGTTTTTCAAAATGCTGACACGCTGAGCTCAAAAGGTTCACCATCGCCCTAGCCGGTTTGGCTCAGTGGATAGAGCGTCGGCCTGCAGACTGAAAGGTCCCGGGTTCGGTTCTGGTCAAGGGCATGTACTTTGGTTGTGGGCACATCCCTGGTGGGGGGTGTGCAGGAGGCAGCTGATCGATGTTTCTCTCTCATGGATGTTTCTGACTCTCAATCCCTCTCCCTTCCTCTCTGTAAAAAATCAATAAAATATATTTTGAAGAAAAAAAAAAGGTTCGCCATCACGATATAGAGATTGTCTCTGTTATCTTTGCCATCTTGACAATGTCAATCCACTCATCTGTTGAGTAGTTTGTACTTTACCCACAGGGTAAGAGAAGCTATAAATGGACCTGCATGTGAAAAAGAGCCCTGGCTGCTGTGGGGAGAATAAGACTACAGGGAGCCCAGGAGGAAGTAGGACACAGATCAGGAGGTGAGATGGTAGGTGTTTGGATCAAGGTGGTAGCAGGGGTGCTAGTGCACAGTGATCAAATTCAACAGATGTTTTCAAGACAGGACTTTGTGTGACCACATAACTGGTCATATAGAGGCTGAGGAGAAGTCAAGTGAGAGTGGAAGGGAGGGGGAGAGACAGAGAGCAACATTGATGTGAGACACATCAACTGGCTGCCTCCCCCACCAATGGACTCTGTCTTTAGGAAGAGAGCTAAGAAATCCGCCCAAAAGTTCACACAGGGACAGGGACAGGGAAGGACAGAGTTCATGGGGGCAGTTATGGGGAAAGAGCAGAGCTGTATTCAATAAACTGGTTAGAGCAATTCAAGATTTCCAATTTCACCCCTTCCACTCTCTTCAATACCTGCTATCCAGTGGAGGCTGTTCACTCTGAATCTCAACTCCAAATTTTTCTATACATTCATCCTATCCATCCATCTGTCCATCTATCCACCCATACCCCTCTGAGACCCTCTCTCAAGGAGATGCTATGTATTCTTATTCTCACACTTCACTATATCAGAGGATGACTAAGAGATGAGGTCCTTATTTTCTTAAATTCCCAAAGCTTCCTACATCCAGTCAAGTTAGTTCCTACTCATCTGAAGCTCCCATGTCTGTGTTCTATAATCTCCACTTCAGAATGTTGGTAAAAGAACTTTCTTCCAAGTAGAACCACCACCTTCAAAAGTGTTCATGGGGCCCTAGCTGGTTTGGCTCAGTGGAAAAGCATTGGCCTGAGGACTGAAGGGTCCCAGGTTCGATTCCAGTCCAGGGCACATGCCCGGGTTGGGGCTGGATCCCCAGGAGGGGGTGTGCAGGAGGCAGACTATCCATTATTCTCTCTCAGCATTGATGTTCCTATCTCTCCCTCTCCCTTCCTGTCTAAAATCAATAAAAAAATATATTTTGAAAAAAAGTGTTCATGGGGCCTGGCTGGTGTGGCTCGGTGGCTGGGCATGGACCCATGAACCAGGAGGTCATAGTTCAATTCCCTGTCAGGGCACATACCCCGGTTGCGAGCTCGATCCCCAGTAGGGGACGTGCAAGAGGCAGCTGATCAATGATTCCCTCTCATCATTGATGTTTCTATCTCCTTTTCCCTTCCTCTCTTTGAATAAAAACATTTTTAAAAAGTGTTCATGGGCTGAGGAATCTCAGATGGAAGGTGTGGGAAGGTGGGAGGGTGGGAAGTGACCAACCAAAGAACTTGTATGCATATATGCATAACCCAATGGACACAGACAATAGGGTGGTGAAGGCCTGGGGCGGGGGTGGGCTAGAAGGGGTCAATGGGGGGAAAAGAGGGAAAAGTGTGATACTTTCAACTATATTTTTTAAAGCAAACTGGCCTGATCTGGGGGTGGGGCCGGCCCCACCCCTGGTGGGTCCCTACCACCCTGATGGGCCCATGGCCCTTCCCCTCAGCCAGCTCCGCCCCCGATCAGCCACCCCACTCCAATCAGGGGCAGGGCTGGCTGGCCAACCACCCATGGCCCCTCCCTCAGGCCACTGGCCCCTGATCGGCCTCCCAACCCCATTCAGGGGCGGGGCTGGCCGGCTCACTGCCCCTCCCCACAGCCAGTACTGCCCCATCAGCCTCCACCACCCCGATCAGCCCGCAGCCCCTCCCTCCAGCAAGCTCCGTCCCTAATCGCCCCCCCACACCAATCAGGGGCTGGGCTGGCGGGCCCTCTGCCCACAGCCCTTCCAATGGCCAGTCCCAACCGCAATCGGCTCCCCTACCCCAATTGGGGGTGGGGTCCGCCAGCCAACCTCCCACCACCTCCTCTTCCCCACAGGCCTAGCCAGACCCCACCCTCTAGTCTTATATAATAAAAGCCTAATATGCAAATTGACTGAACGGCTGAACGACCGGTGAAATGACCAGTCGCTATGACGTGCACTGACCACCAGGGGCAGACGCTCAGGCCGGCCAAGGTGGGTACCAGCAGGCCCTCCCCCCACCCCCCGATCGCCCACCGGTTGCCCCGCAGATCAGCCCTGATCATCGCCAGGCCTAGGGACCCTACCCATGCATGAATTTCCTGCACCGGGCCTCTAGTATTATTATATTTAAGAATGTTTTTCTTGAATAATGGGTGTTTAATGCATGCAACATTATATTTAAAATCGTTTTTCTTGAGATATTAATGTTTATTGCATGTAACATTATCAAAGATCATTTTTCTTGAAATAAAAATTAAAAATATCTTTAACTCAATTTAAAAAAACTGTCTTCATATACCTGTATGCATGCATATAAGCACAACCAATAGATGCAAGACACTGCGGAAGGGGTTGAGGGCAAGTGCTGGGGGGTAGGGGAGGGTCGGGGGGGGAGAGGGTCAATGGGGGAAAAAAGGAGACATATGTACTACTATTTGTAATACCTTAAACAATATATAAATAAATTTTGAATAAATAAATAAATAAATAATCTTTAACTCAATTAAAAAAAAACCTGTCTTCATATACCTGGCTATGCGGAATGGTGTTCAGCCTTTTTCTAGTCTGCTAAGTCATTTACCACTCAGATACGTGCTTTCCAACTCCCCCAAATTTGCTGACATTTGCTGTCTACTGATATTCCTCTCCTGTTCCCTTGGTCCTTGTGGGTTTAACCACTTTTATTTTATTACTGTCATTTAGGTATATTTCAGAAGGAAGCAGAGAAATGCTATGTTCAATCTGCCAACATTTAACCCAAGTTCACCTACTACCACCTATTCTATTTGATTACATGACTTTCTCCTGTCACTGCTACTAGAGTGTGAGTGCCTCAAAGACAAGGCCTAATTCAGTTTACTCCTAAGTCATAAATCCTTCCCCTTTCTCTGTGAATCCAGAACTCCATTGCTCCAGGCTATGGAAGGTGCCAGCCATTTATTTCTCTACAGTTCACTGTAATTATTACTTGGGGACATCTAACATATTTCTCTTTTTCAAATATATTTTTATTGATTTCAGAGAGGAAGGGAGAGGGAGATAGAAACATCAATGATGAGAGATAATCAATAATCGGCTGCCTCCTGCACACCCCCTACTGAGGATCCAGCCTACAACCCGGGCATGTGCCTTGACTGGGAATCAAACCGTGACCTCCTGGTTCATAGGTCGACCCTCAACCACTGAACCATACCAGTCGGGCTAATAAAGCAGTAGCAAAACACATCCTTTTAAAAAAGAAAATTTTTTTCCTGTTCTCCAGTGCCAGCCAATATAACCTAAACTGGTTTTGTGCAAACCACACCCATGGGTCAAATCCAGCTGGCTGCGTGCTTTAAAATCAAGTTCCATCACATCAAAGCTGCACCCACTTTGTCTGAATATCATTTATGGTTATTTTCGTGCTACACAGTGGAGTTCAGTATTTGTAACCACATGGCTTACAAAGCTGAAAATATTTACCATTGGCCCTTTACAAAAAAAGGTTGCCACCCCCAAGGCTAGACATTAAAGATCATTTTTCTTGAATTAAAAAAAAAATCTTTAACTCAATAAAAATAACTGTTTTCATATACCTGCATGCATGCATAGAAGCACAACCAATAGATGCAAGACACTGCGGGGGGTGGGGGGGAGGTGAGGGCAAGTGCCGGGGGGTGGCGGAGGCTGGGAGGGGACAAAAAAATGTGTCCATTTTTTGCATGGACACAAAAAATGATTGTATTGGCTGTACCATCTGCATCTTTATTATCCTCCTCACTGGCTGCATTGCCCCCATCCCTACAAGAACTAGTTCAAGAGATGATGGACTCATGTATGTGCACATATCACTTTGCATTCTCACTCACTGACAAGTCACCAAACACTTCAATTGTCCAGCTTTTTAAAAAAAGGACTCTGGCCTGGCTGGAGTGGCTCAGTTGCTCAAGTGTCATCCTATGCACTGAAAGGTTGTGGGTTCGATTCCCAGTCGGCATGTATGGAAGACAACTGATTGATTGATGTTTCTGTTTCTCTCTCTCCCTCTCTCTCTATTTCTGTCCCCCACACTCCTCTCCCTCTCTCCCTCCCTCCCTCTCTAGGCATGTCCCCGGGTGAGAATTAAAAGAAATGCCTGAGCCCAGCCAGTGTGGCTCAGTGGTTGAGCACTGACCTATGAACAAGGAGATCATGGTTCAATTCCCAGTCAGGGCACCTGCCCAGGTTGTAGGCTCGATCCCCAGTTTAGGTGTGTAGGAGGCAGCTGATCAATGATTCTTGCTCAGCATTAATGTTTACCTTTCTCTCTCTCCCTTCCTCTCTGAAATCAATAAAAATACATATTTTTTGCCGAAACCGGTTTGGCTCAGTGGATAGAGCGTCGGCCTGCGGACTGAAGGGTCCTGGGTTCGATTCCGGTCAAGGGCATGTACCTGGGTTGTGGGCACATCCCCAGTGGGAGATGTGCAGGAGGCAGCTGATCGATGTTTCTCTCCCATCGATGTTTCTAGCTCTCTATCTCTCTCCTTTCCTCTCTGTAAAAAATCAATAAAAATATATTAAAAAAAAAAAATATATATATATATATATATATGTTTTTTAAAAATGTCTGAGGTGAAGCTATTCCATCCAAAGTTGACAAATAGATGTCTAAGCCCATTTTTGGGCACACACAACTGTCTGCACCCTTCACACACTTCACATAAACAAAACCAGACGCACCTCCTCGGCTTTGCTTTTCACCTCTGTAGGTAAGTGGTTGCTCTTGCGGATCTTCAGCTGTTCCTTGGCCTTCTTCATGTCCTTCTCTACTCGTTGCCAGTCAATTTTGATGTAGCCAGTGTGGTTTGCAATCTATAGTTTCAACAACAGCAAGAAATAGGAAACATAGGCTCATTCTTTCTTTTTGTCAGGATAAATCACTGAAGTGCTTTATCGAAAACCCTTCTGACTCCATTTATTGAGACATTTGCCATCCAGGACTTTGTATGACAATGATATTCACTCAACATCTACTTGGCATCCACCCTATGTGCAAGGCCCTATGCCTGGCACCAGAATTCAATAGACAGCCCTTCAATGACTCCTGGCAAATCTTTTACTTTATTTATACACTTACCCCTCTCTAAAAGGTTTTAAGTTAGAGCCCTGGCTGGTGGTATTTCCGTGGTTAGAGTGAGAGAGAGAAATAGGTACTTATATCCCCATATTATAAGTGAGAAAATAAAATGCAACTAGTAATTGATGAAGTCTGACTCAAAGGTTGCTGGCATTTCAAATAGTACATGTATACAAGTGCAAAGACTATTCTAGTGTAATATTGGCAGAGTTACATTACAGCTCCTCATACCACATCCCTAATGGGCAAGCAGAATTTCCAAACACCGAGGAATATTTCACATACAGACCTGAAGGAGAAAAAAACCTCCTCCCACAGCTGTTGCAGCCAATTTTCCAACCTTCTGGAATATGAAACCTGTGCACCTACAAAAACCAAACCACCATCAGACAAGTCGACAGGCTGTTAAATACACAAAAAGTTCTGACATATATATACATATATAATGAAATATTTAAAATAATTATATATATGAAATGATATATATATCATATATATGATATGAAATATTATTTAGCCTTAAAAATTTGAGAAAATCTTACCATTTACAACAACATGGATGGACCCACAGGGCATTATGCTAAGTGAAATAAGTCAGACAAAGAAAAACAAATACTGTATGATCTCCTTTATATGTGGAATCCTAGAAAAAGAGAGCCCTACCTGGTTTGCTCAGTGGTTAGTGTCAGCCCACTGACTGAAGGGCCGTAGGTTCGATTTTAGTCAAGGGCACGTACCTGGGTTGCAGGCTCAATCCCTGCCCCAGTCAGGGCACATGGGGGAGGCAGCCAATCGATGGGTCTCACATCGATGTTTCTCTGTTTCTCCCCCTCCCTTCCACTCTCCCTAAAAAATCAATGCAGGAGCCCTAGCCGGTTTGGCTCAGTGGATAGAACGTCGGCCTGCAGACCGAAGGGTCCCAGGTTCAATTCTGGTCGGGAGCACATGCCTCGGTTGCGGGCTCGGTCCAACGTGCAGGAGGCACGTGCCGATCAATGATTCCCTCTCATCATTGATGCTTCTATCTCTATCACCCTCACCCTTCCTCTCTGAAATCAATAAAAATATTTTTTTTTTAAAAAAAAATCAATGGGGGAAAAATATCCTGGGGTGAGGATTAACAAAAAAAAAAAACACAAAAAAAGAAAGAAAGAAAAAAGAAAAAGATAGAGAGCAGGGGGAGGGGGAATTGGAAGAAGGCGGTCCAAAGATACTAACTTGTAGTTATAAGACAAATAAGTACCAGGGATGTAAAGTACATGATGACTAGAGTTAACACCGCTGTATGATAAATAGGAGAGTTATTAAGAAAGCCAATCCTAAGAGTTCTCATCACAAGGAGACTTTTTCTTCTTTTTTATTGTATCTATATAAAATAATGGATGTTAACCAAACCTACTGTGGTAAACATTTTACAATATATGTAAATCAAGGCATCATGCTATACACCTTAAACTTATATAGTGATATATGTCAATTACTTCTCACTAAAACTGGGGGACATGAGGATAAATAATAACAGTACTGATTTCAGAGTTGTGAGAAGGAAATGATTATATGGCATGTAGTAAATACTTTGTGTAACCATTAAATCACACTTTAACATGTTTTGATAAATGCTACACATTAAGTGATCGATTTCACAGAAGCCAATGTGCTTTTATTGGCTAACGGAGGTGATTCCCATCACCACGATATTAAAACATGCAAACAAAAACACCGGCCACCTTTCACATCACTCACCATCCAGTGACACCTCCGATTAACAGCTGGGTTGCAACGCTGTATTTTTCAGCTGAGGGCCCAGTTTCCTGCCCGAACAGCTTGCGCCACCATGGTTGCTTCTTAGCATATTCCGCAAGGTCCAGTGACTCAAAATGACCTACAAGAATGAAGATAGTGAATAAGAACATGGCCACTTTTACAATAAATTACTGCCATTCCTAACTAGATTAAGAGATTTAAAAAGACGTAGCTGGAATAAGAACCTCCCAATATTCTATTTTCAATAGTAAATTAGTTCTGAAATTCTGACTGGCAATTCTTGAAAATCTGAGTGAAATCAACAAATAATATTTGTCCTAGAGGAAAACAACCTAGACGATTTAAAGTCAGTAACTCTAGTTTTTCCTCTCGAATTTAAAAACCACCAAAAAGCCCTAGCTGATTTGGTTCAGTGGATAGAGTGTCTGCCTGCGGACTGAAGGGTCCCCGGTTCAATTTCGGTCAAGGGCACATGCCCAGGTTGCAGGCTCGATCTCCAGTAGGGGGCGTGGAGGTGGTGGCCGACCAATGATTCTCTCTCATTATTGATGTGTCTATCTTTCTCTTCCTCTCTGAAATCAATAAAAATATATTTTTAAAAAGACCACCAAAAAGACATAGGAAAAACTGCTAATAATACTTAGTAATGCATTCTAAATTAAATGGATTTCCTTCATTTTCTTCTCCTTTTCAGGAGTAACTCAATAATATTCAATGGCCCACAAATTGCTAGATTCTGAGTATTATGTGGATCTCCAGCTCGGGCTGCCCCAGCAGTCCTCACCAGCCATGAGCCCTGCCTCTGGCATCCTCCCAAGGGGAGTGGCCTGTGGGATCAGGCCGAAACCGGCTCTCTGACATCCCTGAGGGGTTCCAGATTGCGAGGGTGCAGGCCAGGCCAAGGGACCCCACCAGTGCATGATCGGGGCTGGGGAGGGACCGTGGGAGGGCTCCAGGGCATGTCCGGCCCAGTCTCGTCCAGTCCCAATCGGGACCGATCGGGGCAGATAGGGGCCGGCAAGCCAGGGAGGGATGCAGGAGGTTGGCCAGTCGGGGAGGGACCGCAAGAGGGCTTCAGGGCATGTCCGGCCCATCTCGCTCAGTCCCGATTGGCCCAGCAGCAAGCTAACCTACAGGTCAGAGCGTCTGCCCCCGGTGATCAGTGCACTTCTTAGCAAGCAGTTGAGCGGCCTTAACATACTAGAGGCCCGGTGCACAAATTTTTTGCGGGGGGGGGGGGGTGAGGGGGGAGTCCCCTCAGCCAGTTTAGGCCTGGTCCCTAGGATCAGGCCTAAACCGGCAGTCGGACATCCCTCTCACAATAAAGGACCGCTGGTTCCTAACTGCTCACCTGCCTGCCTGCCTTATCGCCCCTAACTGCCCCCCCCCCGCCAGCCTGATCGCCCCTAACTGCCTCTGCCTGCCGGCCTGGTCGCCCCCAACTGCCCCCCCTGCTGGCCTGGTCATCCCCAACTTCCCCCCTGCTGGCCTGGTCGCCCCCAACTTCCCCCCTGCTGGCCTGGTTGCCCCTTACTACCCCCCTGCCGACCTGGTCGCCCCTTACTGCCCCCCCCCGGCCTGGTCGCACCTTACTGCCCCCCCCCCGCCAACCTAGTCGCCTCCAACTGCCCCCTTCTGCTGGCCTGGTCGCCCCTAACTTCTCCCCCTGCCGGCCTGGTCACCCCCAACTGCCCCCCCTGCCGACCTGGTCACCTCCAACTGCCCCCCCCTGCCAACCTGGTCACCCCCAACTGCCCCCCCTGCCAACCTGGTCACCCCAACTGCCCCCCGCTGCCGGCCTGGTCACCCCACACAGCCTGCTGTTCAGTCGTTTTGTCGTCCCTCACTAACCCCATGCCAACCTTGTCACCCCACGCAGCCCGCCGTTGGGTTCTCCATCCAGTTGTTTCGGTTGTGACAGCCCCAGGCTTTTTATATAGTAGGATTACGCTTTGATTGGTTGAACAGTCTACCAGTCACTGGACAACCAGACATTTAGCATATTAGGCTTTTATTATATAAGATTGACAAACTGCTTCTAAAATGTATATGAAGATGCAAAGGGCCCAGCGTACTGTTCCAGTTACTATGACTATAAAACAAATTACCCCCAAAACTTCATGGAGCAAAACAATCATTGATTGTGCTCTCAGACGCTGTAGAGCAGGCATTAAGACTGGGCGCAGCATCACAGCACATGCCAGTTGCATGATGTATGAGGCTTCAAATACAAGACTGACAGGCAGGGGTCTGAAATCATCTACTACAGTCACACACACAGGCTGCCCCTCTATGTGGTTAGTTTGGACTGCCTTAGAGCATGGTGTCTAGGTTCAAGGATGCCTGTTCCAAAGGAGAAAGTGAGAGAACAAGGGAGTCTGAGTGGTGGGCAGAATGACCATTTAAGGCCTAGCCTCAGAAGCCAAACAGTGTTACTTCCACTGCATCCTGTTGGATCAGCCACAAACTCGCGCTCAGATTCAAGAGGGAATACAGACCCCATCAACTCAGTGGAAGTGTTACCAGAAAGGGGACCTGGCCTAAGGGTCTGCCTAGAGTCAGCCAGTAGTGTGTGGTTTCTTAACTTCATGATGGAAACGTTTCAGGAGTCCAGGTGAATTTTAGAGGATGTTTATTAAAGATGGGGACAAGGAAGGGCTTAGGATAACAGGAGAAGCACTGGGTAGGGAAATGAGCCTAGGCTGGGTTGCTTTAGCTCTCTAAAAAGTCAGAGAGAAGGAGGCCTTGGAGACAGGTTCAGGGGGGTTTGCTTGGGATGAAATGCCACTACCCCTCACTGCCCTGGTTGCAAGCCTTGTGGGGTCACTTAGTGATACAGAATAGTAAGAAGCTAGGAAAATTCCAGGACAAGTGGAATAGGAGAAACTAAGACAGGTAGTAGTTACATAGCAGTTTACAGCCACCGAGTAAATCCTATCTTCCCTAAACCAAAGACACTTCTCCCCAACCAGAGAATAAATAGCTTAAGTCACCCTACTCAGGGAGACAGATGACAGAAATCCAACTAGTGCCATTTGCAAGTCACACCCAAGGACAGATAAATTAAGAGAAACTCATTTTGGTATGTCAGCATAAAGCTGATGAATATTCTATTGATCCACCCCTAAGACCTCCCCTAAATGCCCAACCCTTAACTCCTGAAAATTAAGGTCCCTGTGTGCTCCCCCTCCCCACCCCTTATGCCCTGCCACGTATGCCCAAACATATAAGGGAGCCCATGAAACTTACAACCAGGGATGCAATGGGCAGCAGCAGCTCAGTCCCAGGGTGCTCTCCCTCCTGGGACCATGCCTGTGCCATTCCCTTCCCCTCTTTCCCCCACAGGCATGTATCCCCTAATCTCTAAGGGACCTCATGACATTTACAACCAGGGGAGCAGTGGGCAGCGACAGCTTGTCCTGGGCTAACCCCTGAACCTGTCTCCAAGGCCCCCCTTTCTCTGACTTCCCAGTGAGTTAAAGCAGCCCAGCCTAGGCTCTCCTGTTGCTTCTTTATGCCCTTCCACTGTCCTAAGCGTCTTTCTGCTTCAGTCAATAAATTCTTGCTTGCTTCTCTGCATTTTGTCTCTTGATTGAAATCTTTCCTTCAAGGAGACAAGAACTGAGGTCTGGTTGAGTTTAGGAGATGCATGCCTGCAGGGGAAGAAGGGAGTGGGGGAGTGGACCTTTATTTTTGAGGGGTTTTAAAGGCTGGACATTTAGGGGAGGATCTCAATAGAATACTCATCAGCTTTATGCTGATGTACCAAAAGAGATTTAGTCTCAACTCCATCTGTCCTTGGGTGTGGTTGGCAAATGGCACTAATTTGGATTCCTGCTGTCTCCGTGAGTAGGGTGGTTTAAGCTATTTTCCCTAGGGGGGGGGGAGGGGGCGAGAAATGTAAACCATTTACTCTTAGTGTCCCTGGTTTAGGGAAGATAGAAATTACTAGATGGCTGCAAACTGCTGTTTAACTATCTGTTTCAGTTTCCCTATTGGGTGTATCCTGGCTTACTAGCCTGTCTCAGAAGGAATGTCAAAGTCACAGTGAAAAGAAAGCACGTGGAATGGAAGATGTTGCTGCAACCATTTAGGAAAACACAAAGTGCCATAAGTGACCAAAGCAATTTTTTGGGGAAAAGAACAAAGGTCAAAGAATTTCAAGACTTACAAAGCTACCATATTTGACAGTGTAAAATGGACCTAAGGATACACATATAGTCATTTGATTTTTGAAACATGGCACCAAGGTAATTAAATGGGTAATGAAACTCTTCAGCAAATTGTATTAGAACTATTAGGTGTCTGTAAAATCAAAACCCTCAACCCTTACCTTAGCTATCATACACAAAATACAATTCAAGAATTAATTCACGATGGATCCCAATTCCCTAGATCTAAAGTATGGATGTTTGAAGAACTGGGCTGTCTATGGCCTCACAAGTAGTTAAATGAAAAACCTTTTTCTAACATAAGAAAACATTACTGCTGCTCGGCCAGCGTTGCTCAGTGGTTGAGTTTTGACTTATTAACCAGGAGATTGTGGTTCGATTCCAAGTCAGGGCGCATGCCCGGGATTCAGGCTTGATTGTCAGTAGGGGGGCGTGCAGGAGGCAGCCAATCAATGATTCTCTCTCATCATTGATGTTTCTCTCTCCATCTCTGAAAGCAATAAAAATATATTTAAAGAAAAAAGAAAGAAGACATTACTGCTATGCTGAAAAAACTCTTTCCCTTTGTTAAATAAAACTGAAAGTAAGAGTGAGTTTTGAGTTTTGTTTTCATGTAATTTTACCAAGCCCCTTAGCTCAAAAGGGGCTCCAGTCAAAAGGGGGATCAAATTAGAGCCATTTAGTTCACACAACTTCAGTCATTCAACAAACACTGCTAAGCACTGGGGGAAATCAGTGATCACAGTGTTACGTGATGATCACTATGATAAAGATCGAAATTCATGATATCAACCTCAAAATTTCTGGCAATAATTTCCTAGGTGCAAATACTTGATCAAACTACACATTTGAAGTGAGTAAGGGCAGACTGCTCTACAGGAAAATAATTAGATTGTGCATTGCAATCCCTTAGTCATCTATATTCAGTGGTGTGTTTATAAATGTTTAACAAACAGTTTGGGGGGAGGGCTGATTTGTAGTGTGTGCCCATTTCCTTGGTGTATTCACTCACTGTGAGTGTGACATCACTGAATTGTGACATCACTGAACACAGTTTGGGAAGAGATACAGTAGTGCACCATACTGCCATTTCCATCACATAGATACAATAAATGTAAATAGCCTTAAGAGCATAAATAACAGTAAAACATGGCAAATAATAAAGTGATAAGTTTTGACTATTTTCACTGTCTTTGTTTTAACATCATTTATGTAATTTTTAAAATTGGTTTCAGAGAGGAAGGGAGAGGGAGAGAGAGATAGAAACAATGATGGGAGAGACTTATTGATCGGCTGCCTCCTGCACACCCCCCACTGGTGATCGCGCCTGCAACCTAGGCAAGTGCCCTTGACCGGAATTGAACTGGGGACCCTTCAGTCCACAGGTAAACACTCTATCCACTGAGCCACACCAGCCAGGGCATAATTTATGTAATTTTAAGTTTATATAATTGATTTTTAAATTTTTATTTTTAGCCTGGATGGTGTGGCTCAGTGGTTGAGCATTGACCTATGAACCAGGAGGTCACAGTTCGATTCCCAGTCAGGACACATGCCAGGGTTGTGGGCTAGATCCCCAGTGTGGGGCGTGCAGGAGGCAGCCGATCAATGATTCTCTCTCAGCATTGATGTTTCTATCTCTCTCTCCTTCTCCCTTCCTCTCTGAAATCAATAAAAATATATTTTTATATTTGTTTAAAGTATTACAGATGCTGCGTCCATGCGTTATGCATAGAAATTCTTTGGTTAATCTCTTTCCACCCACTCCGACCCCCTTTCCCTGAGATTGTCTGTTCCATGGCTCCGTTTAGTACTTGAATCTTGTAAGCAAGTACTGAATTGACTATGACTATGAAGTAGTCAAAGTAGGGCAAGAGCATGATTTAAAGACGTGTTCCCCTGCGTATTATATTCTTGGGAATCTTCCTTTACGCAGACTAAAGAAAAGACTATTTCAAAGTACCATCCCAAGGATACTACTCTTTAAAAATCATCAACAGCGCCAGGGTAGGCGCCTTGCACACAGAAAAACACTTGCCAGGGGTTTGACATGAGCGTTCAAAGGGAGAAATAAGCCGCCTTAGTCTCAAAGTGCCGGACCTACGGAGAACAGGGACGGAATGTCTCAGGGCTTAGGTTTTGGGGGCGGCGCCGGAAGTCTGAGCCCAACAGGAGGCAACACCCCGGGCCGATCAGCCCCTGCCTGGCGCCTGACCTTGGCCGGACCCTGGGAACGGCCGGGACAGGGGCAAACCCCGGACGCCCACCCCGTCCCTGCGCTGTTAGGGCTCCCGGGGGAGCTCTGCCGGGCTGTGGAGCCTCCTGCTTCCGCAGCCGAGGAAGGCGGCTCCCGCGACGCCGGCGGCGCGCGTGCTCGTCCTTACCTTGAGTGGACGCGGCCATTTCGGCGAGTTGGTCTCGCGATGACATGCGTGGCAGCTCGGCGCCGAAAGACAAGGAGTGGCGCGGCGGCGTCGGCGTGAGCTGGTTTCCGGCACGTGGTTCAGATGTTTCCATGCCGGAGGCCTTAGCGGAAGAGGGCGGGCTGGGCTCCAGGCGGTGTCTCCCAACCTCAGCGCGCAACTGCGTCACAAGGCTCCCGGCGCGGCGTCATTAGCCCCGAGGCCCCGCCCAGCAGATGCGTCGCGCATGCGCAGAAAAGCCCCGCGCGCAGTTTCTCAAAGGTACTTCTGGGAGTTCATGTCCTGAGGAGTTTCACGGGCGTGAACGAAACCGGGTCCTCCTCTAGTAAAGACGATTTTAACTAAAAATAAAACAGGCTTGTCCTGTTTGTTTATGTAACCATTGAGCAAATCTTTATCAGAGCCGCTATGATCCCGACGCTGATAATCAGTAATAGAAGCGCTCAGAAAGAAAAGAGTTTCTGGTGGAACAGAGTGAGGAATCTGTAAGGGAAGGCGGGGGAAGGTGGATGGGTGGGTGGGAGGTGAGCAACCAAAGACCTTGTAAGCATATATGCATAACCCATGGACACAGACAGAAAGGTGGTGAAGGCCTGGGGAGGGGTGCGGGGGTGGGCTGGAGGGGGCCAATGGGGGTAAAAGGACATACACTTTCAACAATAAAGATATAAAATAAATTGGATTTAAAAATTCTAGCTTAAGAAAAAGAAATTAAAGAGCTTCTTTGCCTACAATGCCTATGGAGCCCTTGTTATTCGAACTCCTATCAAACCCCACAAATCCAATTCATTAGCAACCCCCATAAACTCTCCCTTCACAGTGAATCTAACCATTTCTCACTCCCCCGGTGCTAACATTTTAGCCCAGGTCACACCCAGTTAACAGGTTGACCTGTTTCTACTCTTGTCTCCATAAAGTCTATTTTCTCCAACAGGACCAGAAAGATGAGTCTTAAAGGTAATTGCTGTGAAAAAGGTGAAGAGATTAAGAAAAAAAAAACATCATGGACACAGGCGACAGTATGATTACCAGAGGTAAAGTGGGCTGGGGGGAAGGGGACGGGGTCCTAGGGGTCTGCCTAGGGCTAGCCAGTTCTGTGTGGGTTCTTGATTTTGTACAAAAAAATTTCACAACACAAATCCAGGTGAATTTTAGGGGATGTTTATTAAAGCTGGGGACAATGCCTGGCTGTTGCGGCGCAATGGTTAAGCATTGACCAATGAATCAGGAGGTCACAGTTAGATTCCTGGTCAGGGCAAGTGCCCAGGTTGTTGGCTCCATATCCAGTCAGGGTGTGCAGGAGGCAGCCAGTCAATGATTCTCTCTCATCATTGACGTTTCTCTCTCTCTCTCTCCCTTCCTCTCTGAAATCAATAAAAAAAGAATGTTTTTTAAAAATGCTGGGGACAGTGAAACAAAGAAGGGCCTAGGATATTAGAAATACTAGGTGGGGAAATGAGCCTAGGCTGGGCTGCCTGGGTTCACTAAGAAGTTAGAGAGAAGGGGATCTTGGGGACAAGTTCAGGGGGTTTGCCAGGATGAACTGCTGCTGTCCATTGCTACCCTGGTTGCCAACTTCTTGGGGTCCCTTAGAGTTTAGGAGATACATGCCTGTGGAGGAAGAAGAGGAGGAGGAGGAGGGGAAAGGCACTGGGCGTGCTCCTGGGAGAGCGCAGGCTTGACCCTCATTTTGAGGTGTAATAAAGGCTGGGAATTTAGGGGAGATCCTAGGGGAGGATCTCAGTAGAATACCCGTCAGCTTTATGCTGATGTGATTTATTCTCTTAACTTCATCTGTCTTTGGGTGTGGTTGGCAAATGGCACTAATTGCCTACCACAGAAAGAGACTTGACTTTGGGCCAAGGGACCCCACCGGTGCACGAATCCATGCACCAGGCCTCTAGTATGCATATAAAATCTTTGGTTTATCTCTTCCCACCCTCCCCCCTCTTCCCTTCCCTCTGTTTCCATGCCTGTGCATTGAGCACCTGCCCCCTGGTGGTCAGTGCATATCATAGCTACCGGTTGAATGGTCAGATAGTTGCTTAGGCTTTTATATATATAGACTAGAGGCCCAGTGCACAAAAATTTGTGCACTGGGGCGGGGGCCCTCAGCCCGGCCTGTGCCCTCAGTCTGGGACCCCTCGGGGGATGACCACCTGCTGGCTGAGGCCTGCTCCCGGGGGATTGGGCCAAAGATGGCAATCAGACATCCCTCTGGCAGCCTGGCAGCCCTTGGGGAATCCACTTGCCAGCAGGGAGCAGACCTAAGCTGCAGTCGGACATCCTTAGAGCTGCTGAGGAGGCAGGAGAGGCTCCCACCACCACAGCTGTACTGGCAGCCATCAGCCTGGCTTGTGGCTGAGCAGAGCTCCCCAATGTGGGAGCACACTGACCACCAGAGGGCAGCTCCTGCATTGAGCATCTGCCCCCTGGTGGTCAGTGTGTGTCATAATGACCAGTCATTCCCAGTCTTTCTGCTGTTAGGGTCAGTTTGCATATTACCCTTTTATTATATAGGATAGAGGCCTGGTGCACGGGTGGGGGCCGGCTGGTTTGCCCTGAATGGTGTCCCAGATCAGGGTGGGGGTCCTGCTTGGGTGCCTGGCCAGCCTGGATGAGGGGCTGATGGCTGTTTTCAGGCTGCCTGCACCCCTTCAGGGTGGGGGTCCCCACTGGGGTGCCTGGCCAGCCTGGATGAGGGGCTGATGGCTGTTTTTAGGCTGCCTGCACCCCCTTCAGGGTGTGGGTCCCCACTGGGGTGCCTGGCCAGCCTGGATGAGGGGCTGAGGGCTGTTTTCAGGTGGGCCAAGCCTGCAACTGAAGCTCCCAGTCTCTCCTTTTTTCTTTTTTTTCTTATTCTGGGATTTATTTACCTTCTGTAATTGAAAATTTGTTGCGGCTCCAGCTCCAAGGGTGGCCTGCTGAAAGCAGGTTTCTGGGTTTGTTTAGCGTCTATAATTGAAACAGTGTTGCATCCGGAGCTCAGAGCTGGGCCGTGGCAGGCGGGGAACCTTGGCTTCCTCCATTGCCGGGGCAACCAAGCCTCATGTTTGCTTCAGCTGCATGGCTGCCAGCTGCCATCTTGGTTGGCAGTTAATTTGCATATCACCCTGATTAGCCAATGGGAACCGTAGCGGAGGTATGGTTAATTACCATGTTTTTCTATTATTAGATAGGATAGGATGTTGTACAACAATGATTACCATTGGCTGTCCACATCTGAGGATCCCCAACCCCAGGAGGCAGAACCCACAGGTATGAAGGGCTGACTGTACTTTCTTTTGTGCACATTTATTTTACCTTCTAACACAGTGAATAAGATACTAATGTATTAGAAGTATTGCTTATTGTCTCTCAGCTGTTTTTATTTTTCACAACTGTGCACCCAGTGCCTAGGACAGATGGGTAATTGCATAGCCTTAGGCAAACCATTTAATCTCTGTGCACCTCGATGCTTCATCTCTCTCTCCCTCTCCCTTCCTCTCTCTCTAAAAATCAATAAAAACATATTTTTTTAAAAACCAAAAAAACTATAAAGCAGATCCTGTCACTCCTTTGCAGAGCCCTCCGCTGGCCTCTGACCTCACTCAGAGTAAGATCCTGGGTCTCTACCAGGGTATAGTGCATCCACCATGATCTGCATGTCCCTACCTCCAACCTCCATGGTCTCATCTCACTCTGGCTACTGACCTCCTTGCTCTTCCTTAAAATACAAAGCAAACTCTTGTGCCTAGAACTTAGCACCCGCTATTTCCTTTTCCTGAAACACCTTTCTTTGCAGTTGCATTGTGAGGATTAAATCAGATAATGTGTAAAGCATCTGGCAGAGAATTTATCACCCTGTGTTGTAACTATGGGGATACTTTTCTGTCTCTCCCATTGGACTATGTCTCCCAGAAGGCGGGACCTGGATTTTATTCATCTCTGAGGCTTAGGGGTTAGGAGCATGACTTCTGGAACCAGATTACCTGGGTTTGAATGCTACCACTTACAAACTGGGTGACCATGGCCAAGTTGCCTAACCTCTCTATGCTTCAGTTTCATCACCTGTAAAATGAAGACAAGAATTACAGTTGTAGCCGGTGTGGCTTAGTGATTGAGCATCATCCTATGCACTGAGAGGTCACCTGTTTGATTCCTGGTCAGAGCACATGCCCAGGTTGCAGGCTTGATCCCCATTGTGGGGTGTGCAGGAGGCAGCCAATCAATGTTTCTCTCTCATCTATGTTTCTATCTCAGCCGTGGGCAAACTACGGCCCGCGGGCTGGATCCGGCCCGTTTGAAATGAATAAAACTATTGAAAAAAAAGACCGTACCCTTTTATGTAATGATGTTTACTTTGAATTTATATTAGTTCACACAAACACTCCATCCATGCTTTTGTTCCGGCCCTCCAGTCCAGTTTAAGAACCCATTGTGGCCCTCGAGTCAAAAAGTTTGCCCACTCCTGTTCTATCTCTCTCTCCCTCTCCCTTCCTCTCTGAAATCAATAAAAAAATATTTTTTAAAAGAATAGCAGCTGCATTAGAAAGCACTTACAACAGTTCCTGGCATGTAGTACATGCAGTTATTACCTCTGCATCCTGGTGCCTGGTAGAGAGAGGTACAGCACATTTTTATCAAAGGGCCTTCCTCTGGCTTGTTTCCAAGCTGGACAACATCTCACCAATTGCTGCCAAACACATTCTTACCCGGGCAGAACTGAACTCTCAGTGATAACATTTCTTATTGCGACCCTGGTCAAGTTTCTTCTTATTATCTCCTATACTTTGAGGGCCTTGGGGAGGCCCTCACTCCCCCTAATGTATATTAACCCAATAGTTTCTCTGCTTGAACTAAGCATGGCAGGTTTCTGATGTAAGGAGATACAGTATCCTATACCTGGGCCAAATGTAAGCAAACGTAAGAAGCCTCAAGTAGCAACGATGCAAGATAAATAGACACATACATTTCTGGTGGTTATGAGTGCTATGTATAAAAACAAAGCCAGGCCCGGCCGGTGTGGCCCAGTGCTTGAGTGTGGACCTATGAACCAAGAGGTCAAGGTTCCATTCCCATTCAGGGCACGTGCCCCGGTTGTGGGCTTGATCCCCAGTGTGGGGCATGAAGGTTGCAGCCGATCAATGATTCTCTCTCATCATTGATGTTTCTATCTCTCCCTCTTCCTTCCTCTCTGAAATCAATATTTTGATTTTTTAAATATTTTTTGAAAGTAACTAAAAAAGCCAGGAGGGATATCAGTAGTGCTAGTGTGGGTACAGAGCTTACCATGTAAAGTTGGTCCTTGTTGGAGCTCATTGGGAAGGCAAGATTTGAGTCAAGACTTGAAGGAGATGTAGGAGTGGGAATGTGTGGGGATCTGGGGGAAAGGTGTTTCAAGAAGAGGAAATAGCCAGTGGCAAGTTCTAGGCACAAGAGTTTGCTTTGTATTTTAAGGAAGAGCAAGGAGGTCAGTAGCCAGAGTGAGATGGGACCACGGAGGTCGGAGGAAGGGACATGCAGATCATGGTAGATGAACTAGGCCTTGGTAGAGACCCAGGATCTTACTCCGAGAGAGATTAGAGACCAGTAGAGGGTTCTGAGCAAAGGAGTGACAGGATCCGCTTTATAGTTTTTGTGTGTGTGTGTTTAAATATGTTTTTATTGATTTTTAGAAAGAGAGGAAAGGAGAGGGAGAGAGAGATAGAAACATTAATGATGAAAGAGAATCACTGATTGGCTGCCTACTGCACACCCCATACTGGGGATCGAGCCCACAACCCGGGCGTGTGCCTTGACCGAGAATCGAACTGGTGACTTCTTGGTTCATGGGTCAACACTCAACCACTGAGCCACATGGGCTGGGCTGCTTCATAGCTTTAAGAAGTCAGTGGTGGCGTGTGAGGGGCCAGGGGAGAAGTAGGGAGGCTATTAGGATCCTGGTTACTCTTGCTTATGCAAGTGGATTCCAGAATCTGTTGCTGCTACTAAGGAAGAGGGTCGGAGTAGTCTGAGAATATGAGTACTTTGACCTCCCCCTCCCTCTCTTCCTTTCCTTAAAGGTTCTGATTAAAGCAGTATTCTCGTGCTCTTACTGTTCTCAGAGGTGAATGGGTTAAGCTTTAGCTCAGCCGCCCTTTTCCTAGTCAGTTCTTCCTGTGGTTGCTTCCCACAGCCAAAAAGGAAGCAATCCTATCCCTTACTGCTCAGTGCTGCTGCTGTCACATCCAGCAGGTAACGCTCCCTAAAATCCTCTGCAGAAATTTTGGGACTTTTCACTAAATCATAGAAGATTTACCTTTTTCTCTCTTGGGAGCCAAGGATGTTTTAGAGAAGAATTAATCTTTCGTTTCTCCAGTTGAACATTTCCTAGCCGTAAGAGCCATGCAAATAGAGCTGGCCACCTGCTTCTTTCTGTGCCTTTTGCCTGTCAGCTTTAGTGCCACCAGAAGATACTACCTGGGCGCAGTTGAACTGTCCTGGGACTACATGCAAAGTGAACTACTCAGCGAGCTCCACATGGATACAAGGTAAAGGCACATTCCGTAGAGTTTGACCAGGGTTGTGGGGATATGACTGGTTGGAGGAAGGTGCAGACAACAGGTTAGAATGGCTGTGATGCTAGTTAAGCGCTGAAAAAGCATTTCCAGGCAAGGCATGTGTGCATCTGTGCTATTAGCGTAAATGCTAACTGCCTGTCCCTTTCATAGAACTGACCTATTTGATATTTTGTTCTGTTTTGTCCGTTGAATCTTTTTTTTTCATTTTAAGTTTGTAATGAAAGTTGTATATAATATTACTTTATTCCTGCATCTTCTCAATTGTTTCTTCCTTGTATTTGCCCTTTTCCTTTCCTACTTGGCGAGACTTGGCTTTACGTTCAAGGATCTTTTTGCGGTCTTTGTCCAGCTTTAGTCTAGTGATTACCACCTTGCTGGGGTGAATGTCCCCATGAACAGTTGTACCATTAGCTTTCTCCCGTTGTACTTGTTCAGTGTAGATGGCATATGTCTTCCTGTAAACTGAGGCTACTTTGCCAATTTGCTGCCTTTATAATGTCCTTGAACAACCTGAACTTCATCATCCTTTCAGATGGGCATGGATTGAGCATTGTACTTCTGTCTCAGCTCTTTGGAAAGAGGAGAAGACATAATCTTCCTTTGAATGTGGGAAAGTGTGTTGAAATGCCTTTTACGGTTCTTGCTCGGGTCAGAAGTCATAAAGAGATTGAACTTCATTTTGACCATTGGCACTTCTACAATAGCTGCCTGTCCATTGACTCCTACTGTCACACTAGAGGTCCAGTGCACAGATTCATTCACCAGTGGGGTCCCTCAGCCTGGCCTGCGGGGATGGGGCCGAAAACGTCAGTGCGACATCCCCCAAGGGGTCCTGGATTGCGAGAGGGCACAGGCCAGGCCGAGGGACCCCACTGGTGCACAAATCCATGCATCGGGCCTCTAGTATGCCTATAACATCTTTGGTTAATATCTTCCCGCCCTCCCCGCTCCCCCCTTCCCTCTGAAATTCATCAGTCTGTTCCATGTTTCCATGCCTGTGGTTTCTGCTCTTGCGTTGAACATCTTCCCCCTGGTGGTCAGTGTGCATCATAGCTATCGGCCAGTCGGCTGGTCACTTAGGCTTTTATATATATAGATAGACTAGAAGTCCAGTGTGTGATACCGCGCAAGACCCAGACTGATACCCGCTGGCCACGCTGGGTGGGAGGCGGGACCCAGTGGGCATCATAGAGACCGGTTGTTAGGTCGTTATGGCTGAGAGGTGCTCCATGCACCTCCTGGTGACCAGTCGTTTGGTCGTTTTGGTCGTGATGCCTTTTGGCCTTTTATTATTATGATGCTGCCACTCTGGAAGCTAGAGGATGGAGAAAGGGCAAAGAGGCAAGGAGCATAAGAGAGAGAACATAGCTTCCAGAGAGAGAAGGAGAGCAATGAGATCCCATCAACATTACACAGAAGTTTAATCTCTTGTTGTAATGTGTGTGTGTGTGTGATGTGGTTTTAACTTCTTTGCCCAATTTTGGCATAAGGATAGTATTAGCCATGAGTTCAGAAGCTTTTCATCTTTGGGGGGTTCTGATGTATTTTGGGAAAGTAGTACTAAATAACCTTTTCAATATTATCTATGGTCATCAATGTATTCAGATTTTTCTACCTCTTCTTCAGGCAAATTTGGTTATATATATTTTCCTGGAAAGCAATTATCCATGTATTTGATAATGTACTGATATCAAGTTACATAACAGTTTTGTAATATTGTTAAACTATTCTGTGTCTGTAGTTATATCTCTTTTTCATTTTTAAAAATATTTTTCATTGATTTCAGAGAGGAAGGGAGAAGGAGAGAGATAGAAACATCAATGATGAGAGAGAATCATTGATCAGCTGCCTCCTGCACATGCTCTGACCAGGGTTTGAACCCTCAACTTTTTTTTTTAGAACCATCAACCTTTTGGTGTACAGGACGATGCTCCAACCACCTGAGCCACCTGGCCAGGGCTTTGTAGTTATTTTTTTTTTAAATATATTTTATTGATTTTTTACAGAGAGGAAGGGAGAGAGATAGTTAGAAACATCGATGAGAGGGAAACATTGATCAGCTGCCTCCTGCACACCTACTGGGGATGTGCCCGCAACCCAGGCACATGCCCTTGACCGGAATCGAACCTGGGACCCCTCAGCCCACAGGTCGACGCTCTATCCACTGAGCCAAACCGGTTTTGGCTGTAGTTATTTTTAAATTTAATTCATTTTTTAGATTTTGCCCTCATCAATGATCTCTTCTTAGTGTCTTTGAGTTTATTGTGCTGTATTTTTCTAATACCTTAGGAAAAGGTTATATGTACTTTTCTCTTTTTTGTCCTTCTTTAAAATAGTGAAGGCTCTTAATGGTATATATTTTTCTCTGAGAACATCTTTTCCATATCCCATAGGTTGTGGTATGAAGAGTTTACTTTTCATTGTTTTCAGTATAGTTTATAATATCATCTTTGATTTCATTTAGAAACATGATTTTAATTGAATTTTTATTTGCTTGTTTTTTTTTAATATTTACCTCTATTTTGAGTATTCTTTTAGTTTCCTACTGCTGTGTAACAAGTTACCTCAAACTTAGAAGCATGCGAGAAAATCCATTCATTTCACAGTTTCAGTGGGCATGACTGGGTACTTTGCTCAGGGTCACACAAGGCCAAAATCAAGGTGTGCACAGGGCTGTGTTCCTTACTGGAGGCTCTGGGGAGAGTTCACTTCCAGGCTTATTTAGAATTCAATTCCTCCTCTCAATTTCCATGTAGTGCCTCCCATCTTCAAACTAACAAGAGTGCATTAAGTCTTTCTCATGCTTGGAATCTGTCTGACTTAAATTTCCACTACATCTCTCAGACCTTCTTTTCTGTCTCCCTCTTCCACTTTGTGGCCCTAGCCAGTTTGGCTCAGTGGATAGAGAGTTGGCCCAAGGACTGAAGGGTCCCGGCTTCGATTCTGGTCAAAGGGCATGTACCTCAGTGACAAGCTCGATCCCCAGAGGGACTCCTGTAGAAGGCAACCAATCAGTATGTCTCTCTCACAATGATGTGTCTTTCTCTCTGTCTCTCCCCTCTCTCTAAAAATCGATGGAAACATATCCTCAGGTGAGGATTTACAAACCAACAAACAAAAAAGAACCTTTGTGATTACCTTGGGCCCACCCAGATAACTCTCCCCTTTTAAGGTCAGTTAATTAGCAACCATAATTCCATATGTTGTTGGTTGTTGTTTTTGGCCAGGTAACAAATTCATGGGCATAAGCAAAGGTCATGAGGGACAAAATTTTGCCTACCATGGGTATAACTTACATACAATGAAGTGCACAGATTTTATTTTATTTTGTTGTTGTTAATCCTCACCCAAGGACATTTTTCCATTGATTTTTAGAGAAAGTGGAAGGGAGGGGGAGAGAGAGAGAAAGCCAACATCAATGTGAGAGAGACACATTGATTGGTTGCCACCCACACTCGCCCTGACTGGGGCAGGGATCAGCATACATGCCCTTGACTGGAATCAAACCCGGGACCCTTCAGTTTGCGGGCCGAGGCCCTATCCACTGAACAAAACTGGCTAGGGCAAATGCACAGATTTTATTTTATTTTATTTTTTAAATGAGGCTTATTTTCTTTTTTCAAAAAATTTTTAAAATATTTTTTATAGATTTCAGAGAGGAAGGGAGAGGGGGAGAGAGATGGAAACATCAATGGTAAGAGAGAATCATTGAGGTACTGGGGATTAAGCCCGAAACCTGGGCATGTGCCCTCGACCAGAATCGAACCCGGGGCCCTTCAGTCACAGGCCGACGCTCCATCCACTGAGCCAAACCGGCTAGGGCAAATGCACAGATTTTAAATGTGCAGTTTGGTAAGTTTTCACAAATGCATAGAAGTTACATAAGCACCACCCTAATCAACATATAGAACATTTACATCAACCATTCTGCAACTTTTCATTGCGTTTCCCTCCCTGACCAGGCCTCTAGCAACAAGCTGCTTTCTGGAATCATGACTCATTTTTTACTTTTTAAGAGTTTTATATCAGTAGAGGCATATAATTTGCACTCTTCAATGTCTGGTTTTTTAGCTTCAGCATCATGATTTGGAAATTTATCCAGGTTGTTGCATGCAATAGCTATAGCCCAGTGGTCGGCAAACTGTGGCTCGCGAGCCACATGCGGCTCTTTAGCCCCTTGAGTGTGGCCATGAAGTTTCAATCGCACTGTACGTGCGCTCCCGCACGTGGTATTTTGTGGAAGAGCCACACTCAAGGGGCCGCAGTTTGCCAACCACTGTTCTAGCCTTTTTATTGCTAATTACTGCTCCATTATGGGAACATATCATAATTTGCATATCCATTCACTGTCACCTGTACCTTTGGAGTGTTTTCTGTTTGGGGACTAATATAAATAAACCTACTATGAACATTCCTGTACAAGTTTTTTGTGTGGACATCTGTTTTAATTTATTTTAGCTAAATATCTAGGAGTGAAATTGCTGGATCATATTGTGAATGCATGTTTAACTTTATAAGAGACTGCCAACAGATTTCCAGAATGGCTGTACCGTTTTATAGTCCCACCAACAATACGTGAAAGTGCCAATTTCGACACATCCTGGACAACATTAGATGTTGCCAGTATTTCTCATCATTTTAATCACGGTGTAGTAGTATCTCACTGTGTACATATAGTATGAGGAAGGGATATAAGTTCTTTGTATAGTTTATATAGGGGAAGTTGTGCCGTGTTAATGACCCAGAAGTAGAGGTCCAGATAGTCAATAGTGTGGTATCTAACTAACCATTTAGCCACGTATCCATTAATGTTGATATTGTTAAAAATTAATATTGAGATAATTGTACTTTATTCATTGTGCTTTGTTTTGTAGCTCCCCTCTAACATGCAACCTGTGGCATAGTGAATTATAGTCTGAGTGAAAAATTGAATTGAATGGAGAAAAGGATTTGTTGTCTAGCTTTGTGTTGTTGTGTAGGCAGTCACATGTACTTACCAAGAAAAAATTGGTAGAATTTTTATTTTATTTTTTTTAAGTTAGAATAGTAGTTATGTTTTGTTTGTTTTTTTCATTTTTTTGTAATGTATTTTTATTGATTTTGGAGAGGAAAGGAGAGGGACAGAGAGATAGAAACATCAATGATGAGAGCGAATCATTGATCAGCTGCCTCCTGCATGCCCCCTCCTGGGGATCAAGCCCGCAACTCAGGTATGTGTCCTTGACCAGAATCGAACCCAGGACCCTTCAGTCTACAGGCTGACGCTCCATCCACTGAGCCAAACCAGCTAGGGCTAGAATTTTTATTTTTATGATACCATTTTATAGTCTAGATTATTTTGATACTAACAGGATCAGCTGACGCTGAACACATCCTGACAAGCTCTGCCAAGCTTTGAAATAAACATCTGGGGAAATTCAGTTTTATATTATCTGTTCCTGCAGCTGCTCAGCTTCTTCTAAGCAAGGGTCAGGAAATAGAACAGGTTTTCTGATTGGTTTTAGATAAAATGTGAAAGAACAGTTCATGTCAAGGACATTGTTGCCAAATATATTTGGCAAGACTTATATATCCAGTCTCCAGGGAAATACACAAACAAAAACCCCACAAAAGTTAGGAAGGAGTAAACCCTATGAATCCTGGAACATTTTGTCACTTACTGTGCAGATTACCCTGAAACTGAGACAGGCACGTATTTTTGTTCCAGTGAAAAATATTCACTCTAATGGAAAAGGTCTCAGGCTGGGGAGCTATATGGTCCTGGATAGGCTCATCTCTGAACTGAACCCCACACCTGGCTACTGCTAATGCTCCTAGGAATGTATAGTATGTCCCTTTGAATGGAGAGACCTACTCTGAACCTAGGCCTAGGCCTCCTGTTTCTCTGTCTCACAACCTTGTTTCTTCATCTGGCTTCTTGTTTTTTTCACTCTTCCCTCAGAGGGAGGAACATGTGTTTCTGTCTACTCTTTTTTAAAAAATATGTTTTTATTGATTCCAGAGAGGAAGGGAGAAGGAAAGAGAGAGATAGAAACATCAGTGATGAGAGAGAGTCATTGATCTGCACGCCCCACACTGGGGATCGAACCCACAACCCTGGCATGTGCCCTGACCAGGAATTGAACCACAACCCCCTGGTTCATAGGTTAACGTTCCACCACTGAGCCACGCCGGCCGGGCAGTTTTTGTCTACTGTTGATCCTTTTCCCCCTCTGCTTTTCCAAGCTCTTGCTCTAGTAAACACTTTCTGTGTGTCTTATATGTTCATGTTGGTCAGAAATATTAAACTGTGCTAGTGCATGTCAAATACCTATCTTTGGACATGGATCTGAGTCTTGTTAGAAACCAATGGAAACTTTGGAGAAACTGGGTAGGATAGACTCAGCAGAACCTAGGAGACAAAATGGGGAAAGAGGAAGAGGAGCACACTGGGGATGAGTTGAAAAGTTTGGAAGGGCTTAAGTCTCAAAGTGGCCAGGAGATGGGACAAATGGACTGAAGGGAAGAGTACACACAATGATATCAGCATCAAATAATGTTTAAATAACTAAAAACCACGCAGGTCTATGCCAAAGCTAGTGCCATGGAAATTTTTAGAGATGGATGAAATTGGAGCACATTTAAATATGAATTAATGTCACTGGTTGTGTTCCCTGGAAGCATATTGTGAAACAGAGATGAATGTGCAGGAAGTTGCTTTAGAGTGCTCTGAGGACCAGAACGGGAAGGGAAGGGAAGGACAGGGCAGAGGCAGGGGTGGGCTGAGGGAGAAGCTGGGCTGCAGTGCAGGCCGACCGTACAGGGAGCTCTGGAGCTGGAATGACCCTTCTGAGTTGTCCCAAGTTGGGCCAGCTTGGCCAGGCCTTTATATTTCCACTAGAGGCCCGATGCATGAAATTTGTGCAAGAGTAGGCCTTCCTTCCCCCAGCTGCCAGCACGGGCTTCCTCCGACACCCAGGACCTGGGCTTCCCTTGCAGCCCCGGCTTCGTCCGGAAGGTTGTCTGGAAGGACCTCTGGTCTAATTAGCATATTACACTTTTATTATTATAGATACTGATTAGTCATTAAGCGCTGGCTATCCTGGGAAGGGGGCATGGCCTTTTGTGGGCAGGGGCGTGGCGTGCCTTGGGAAGGGCCTGTGGGATGCTTTGGGAAAGAAAGGGAGGAGTCTTGGGCTCCTGACCCAGGGCCGTCCTCCAGCTTCCCCCTCCCCACATGTGGATGGGGGTTGAGTTTTTTCCTGGCCACCCCTTCCAATGCACCGTGCCCTTAAGGTGGTATGGTTGCCCTTTGGTGTAGCGCATTCTTGCCTACCCCGGTGTGACAGCACCTCCCCTACTCATGATCACAGCCTTGGAGCTCCAAGTCTGGCCTGCTGCTCCTTTGGTACTTATGAGTAGCCCCAGCTGCCCAGGCGTCACCTTTAGCTTTTCATTAATGAGATTCTTGTGTTTCTGCTGAGTGAGCCTTCTAGACTGCCAAGCCCAGAGCTGCAGGGAGGGGCAACACAGAGTTGCTAGGTGGGTCATGGGGAGTGATGGTAAGTAAGTAGAGCTTTTGTTGTTGCCACTCTGTGGTTCCTAAAGCCATGTGCCCTTTTATTGGGGACACAAGCATCTTTGAATGAATGCATATACAGCATCTTGGAGATTGGCCCTCCATCCTCCCAGGGACTTGTGCAAGCTGCATCTTTAGCTGTGCTTTAAGAAGCTTCTGGATGGGGGAGCATGTGATAAAGCCAATGGAGACCATGGTCGTGGGTCCACTCCAGCACATCCTTTGCTGTACAGTGGGTCCCCTGGTCTGACATGATGCTATATCAGATCCCACATCAGGGACTCAAACCCTCTGTAAGTCCTCAGTGAGTGGTACTGGCAGGAAACGCTAAACATGTACCTGGAATGCATGTCTCTTTCAATCAGAATGAAGTGCTATCCCTTCTAGGACAGAAGAAGTCCAATGCAGTCAACTGGCTGGCTGGTCTCCATGATAGGCAGTACCATATTGGGAACTCAGCATTGGTTTCTATTGCTGACAGGTTGGACTTTGGGGGGCTACACTAGCCTGATCCGCCTTAGTCAGAAGGAATCCATGCATTTGTATCCATGCATAAATTCTCTCCCTGCCACCAGAAACGCTTAGCACTGGGGTGGCTGATGTTCATTGCTAGTAATTTTGTCCACATTATTGTTTTGTGCTTCTTCCATGGTAGATGCTCTCTGATGGCATTAACATATGAAATGATCTTTCTATTTAGTGTCTATTCACTGAATAAGCCTTGCCCAGAGACACTTTTGTCCCTGATATTTTAGTCTTTTCTTTCAAGGCCCCTGACCAGACAACCAAGCCATTTGCTGTTGTCCATTAGTCTGTATATATTTGAACCTTGGGCCATTTCGCTTTTCTTCTTTTTTTTTTCTAATACAGTGGGGCCTTGACTTACGAGTTTAATTCGTTCCGTGACGGAGCTTGTAACTCAAATTACTCGTATGTCAAATCATTAAAGTGAACGAGTGAGACACGTGGTGCTGGGCTGATGCTGTGGCGTTCACTGTGATGTTCGCTGCGCCAACTAGCGGTGGGGTATCTGAAGCTGGCTCGTAACCCGAATTTTAGCTCGCAACGCAAAGCAAAAAATTGGCCGAGAGACAGCTCATATCTCGAAAAACTCATTAGTCGGGACACTTGTAAGTCAAGGCCCCACTGTCTATTTTTATTGATTTCAGAGAGGAAGGGAGAGGGAGAGAGAGATTGAAACATCAATGATGAGAGAGAATCATTGATCGGCTGCCTCCTGCATGCCCCCTACTGGAGATCGAGCCTGCAACCCGGGCATGTGCCCTTGAGCAGAATTGAACCCGGAACCCTTCAGTCCACAGGCTGACGCTCTATCCACTGAGTCAAACCGGCTAGGGCGGGCCATTTCTCTTTCTACCCAAAAGGACAATCAACAACAAGGGCCGAAGTTGGGCCCCTTGGGGGATTTACAGCAATCAGTTTTTGGCTTGCATCTGCATATCAAGACTTCCCAGGCTTTTTCCTCCACTAGTAACTGGTCAGCAGGGATCCCCCATATAGCCACTGGTGTGATTGAAAGTAAGGTGTCAGTGTACCACGAGTGGACAAGATGTGCCTCTGATAACCTGCTCCTGCAGCATGCTGGTGGCTCTCTAAAAATGCAGGCCCTCATTCCTTCCTCGGTAAATCAACTCCTTTTACTGGAAGAGCTTTCTTATCAGTACTCTGGCCTCTGGCCCTCAGCCAGTACAGAAAGTCATTTGTCATGGCCTCGGGTTGGCAGAGCTGCTCCTGCTACGTGCTTTCTCGGGTGGGTGCCCAGAAAACACTGGAATGGAGTGAAATGCAGGGCTTTGTGGGAGGGGAGGGTGCCTAGAGAGGTGAGAATGAACTCAGCCTCACCTTTACCCCATTCATTTGGTCTCTTTGAGAGAGGTCAACTCAAAACAATGCGCAGGCCCGGCTGGTGTGGCTCAGTGGCTGAGCCTACCTATGAACCAGGAGGTCACGGCTCCATCTCCAGTGGCGGGGTGGGGGAAGGGGGAGGAATGCAGGAGGCAGCCAATCAATGATTCACTCTCATCACTGATGTTTCTATCTCTCCTCCCTTCCTCTCTGAAATTAATAAAAATATATATTTTTTAAAAACCAATGCACAGGTTCAAGAAGCCTTTTCAGCCAATCTGCTGCTAGGTCCCTCCAAGGGTGTGAAGGTCTTCCTCTGTGACTGTACGCTGGTCAATTTCTCCTCGTGCTCCCAACAGTCTTGACTTTATGTGAGTGAGTGCTCACTGTTCGGTGTAGGCTCACCATTCTAAGGCTCACCCAACCCCTTCTGTTTTCTTAAGAGGCAGTCTCCCTGGTTTCCTCAGCTAATTCTTTCTGCCTTGGTTTCCACATCACATGTCTGGGGTTCACAGAGCCTCCTTCTGTGAGCAGCTGTCTGTTCATCCCTCTCTTTTCGAACATTCTGTGCAGTTTGAGTTGGGTGTGACTCCTGGAAACTCACATTGCAGGGTCTGCTGTGTCTGCAATTTGATGGATTTTTATTGTTCACTAGAATAGTTCAAACATATGTCTCTGGGCCACACCCCTCATCCAAACTCCAGGAGCACAAACTCAGGGACCTACTCGGGTTTCACCCTGATGGGAACCTGGATGCATTTTTCCACTTTCACCAGTGTTTCCTGATTTGGGTGGGTGGAGGATAACTGTGTGCCTCACAAAAAAGGTCTTATGGCCTCACCTCTACCCTTTTTGGCAGTTCATTATCCTATATAATAAAAGGCTAATATGCAGATTGACCAAACAGCCACTATGATGTACACTGACCACCAGGGAGCAGATGTTCAATGCAGGAGCTGCCCCCTGGTGGTCAGTGCACTCCCACAGGGGGAGCTCCACTCAGCCAGAAGCCGAGCTCATGGCTGGTGAGCGAAGTGACAGTGGCGGGAGTCTCTCCCGTCTCCGCAGCAGCACTAAGGATGTCTGACTGCCGGCTTAGGCCCGCTTCCCAGGGGGAGCGGGCCTAAGCCATCAGTCAGACATCCCCCAAGGGCTCCCAGACTGCGAGAGGGCACAGGCTGGGCTGAGGAACACACATCTCCCCCCACCCCACCCCGAGTGCACAAATTTTGTGCACCGGGCCTTTAGTAGGTATATAAAAATGCAACTGATTTCTAGATATTTATTTTGTATCTTCTTCACTGAATTCATTTCTCAGTTCTAGTAGTTTTTGGTAGAATCTTTAGGGTTGTTTATATATAACATCATGTCATCTGCAAATAATGACAGTTTTACTTATTCTTTTCCAATTTGGATGCCTTTTATTTCTTCTTCGTGTCTGATTGCTGTGGCTAGTACTTCCACTGGGATGTCAACTAAGAGTAGTGAATGCGCACATCCATGCCTTGCTCCGATCTTAAAGGAAACATCTGCAGTTTTTGCCCATGGAATATGATGTTGGCTGTGGTTTTGTTGTATATGGCCTCTATTATGTTGAGGGATGTTCCCTCTATTCCCATTTTACTGAGACTTTTTATCATAAATTAATGCTGGATTTTATCAAATGCTTTTTCTGCATCTATTGGTATGATCATGTGTTGTTGTTTTTTGTCCTTCATTTTATTTATGTGGTGTAGCATGTTTATTGATTTGCAGATATTGTATCAACCTTGCATCCCCAGAATAAATCCCACTGGATTATGGTGTGTGACCTTTAATGTATTGCTGGATTTGTTTTGCTAATATTTTATTGAGGATATTAGCATCTATGTTCATCAGGGACTTTGGCCTATAATTTTCTTTCTTTGTAGTGTCTTTGTCTGGTTTTGGAATTAGGATAATGTGCTGGCCTCATAAAATAAGCTTGAGAGTCTTCCCTCCTCTTGAATTTTTTGGAATAGATTGACAAGGAATAGATGTTAGTTCTTCTTTGAATGTTTTAAAAAAACCCACAAAAAACCTGTGAAGCCATCTGGTCTAGGACTTGTTTGTTGGGAGTTTTTTATTACTCCTCCGATTTTACTAGTAGTAATCTGTCTATTCAGATTATCTGATTTTTTCCTGATTCAGTTTTGGAAGATCGTATGTTTCTAGGAATTTATCCATTTGATTCACATAGTCCAATATGTTGGCATATAGTTGTTCATAATATTTTCTTACAGTCCCTTGTGTTTATTTGGTGTCAGTTGTTACCTCTCCTCTTTCATTTCTGATTTTATTTGTTTGACTCCTGTATTTTTAAAAATATATTTTTATTTATTTCAGAGAGGAAGGGAGAGGGAGAGAGTGATAGAAACATCAATAATGAGAATCATTGGTTGGCTGCCTCCTGCACGTCCCCTGCTGGGGATCGAGCCCGCAACCCAGGCATGTGCTCTTGACTGGAATTGAACCCGGGACCCTTCAGTCCACAGGCCAATGCTCTATCCACTGAGCCAAACCAGCTAGGGCTCCGTCTTTTTTTTTTTTTTATGAGTCTGGCTAAAGGTTCATCAAACTTTAACTTTTCAAAGAACCAGCTCTTGGTTTCATTGATTTTTTGGGTATTGTTTGTTTGTTTGTTTTTTAATCTGTTTCATTTATTTCTGCTCTAGTATTTATTATTTCTACTCACTTTGAGCTTTTTATTTTTCAGGTTCCTTTTAGTGTAAAGTTAGATTGTTTGTTTGAGATTTTATGTTTGTTTCTTGAGATAGACCTGTAATACTATGAAATTCTCTCTTAGGACTGCCTTTGCCTTGTGCCATAGATTTGGGGTTGTTGTTATGTTTTCATTTTCATTTCCTTCAAGGTATCTTTTGATTCATTCCTTGTACATCACTGATTTTTCAGTTTAGCAACGTTCTCAATTTTATATTGCATTTTCCTTCTCTACCTCAGCATTCCTACTAAAGCCTTTATAAGAAAAAGGAAAAAAAAAATTCTTACAGGAATGAATGATTCTTTGGTGTGGCTGCTCCTGAAATAAACATTGATATTTTTGTTATCTCAGCAAAAGATTGAGAAAGAAATAAGCAATAAATGTCAGGTACCTTGTTATTGATTTCACATCCTGGCAATCCTAGGTATGGTGTGGCTTTTGCTCCAAGCATACTAATATCCACAGTCGGAAGCTGCCTCTCCTTTCCGCCACCTTATCTTTATTGTTGTCATTTGTAGCTAATGTTTGGGGTTCTTTCTTCAGTGGTATCCCATACCAAGTATATCACCATTTATTTGTGTTGTCCTCCTTCCATCACATCTCCCACTTTTCTTACACACACATATATATATTTTATGGATTTCAGGGACGAAAGGAGAGGGAGAGAAGGATAGAAACATCAATGATAAGAGAGAATCATTGATCAGCTGCTTCCTGCAGTGTGTTGTCCTCACACTGGGGATCGAGCCCACAACCCAGGCATGTGCCCTGACCGGGAATTGAACTTTGACCTCCTGATTCATAGGTCGATGCTCAGCCACTGAACCACACCGGCCAGGCATATCTCCTGCTTTTCAAAAGCCCTTGAGAGTCAATAAGACATCAGAAACAACACCCAGTCCACATGTAATTATATATCTTTAAAAACCTCTCTTTTTTCATATTTATTTTTAGCATGTGTTTTATGATGGCACAGCGGCATGTAATATCTCTATATTTGAAAGCCTAAGCGACTGTTAGGACCAGTCGACCAAACGACTGGTCGACCGATCACTATTACGTGCACTGACCACCAGGGGGCAGATGCTCATTGCAGGAGCTGCCCCCTGGTGGTCAGTGTGCTTTCATAACTAACTTCTGTGGCCGGCCAACCTCCCGCGGTCCTTCCCCTGGCTGGCTGGCCCCCATCGGCCCTGATCAGGACTGGGCGAGACAGCCCCGATGGCCCCGATCAGTGGCCAGGCTGAGGGACCCCACATGTGCACAAATTCGTACACTGGGCCTCTAGTATGGTTTATAAATGAATGAATATACATCTTTGGGGGGAGTGAGTGCTTAATTTTTTTATGACTGATTAAGGTTTGGAGACCAGGATCTGCACATGAAAACTTTCTTCCAGGGCAAGAGCCTTTGCTTTCTCCACATGAATATTCATTCCCGAAATGTCCATGCCTGTGCCTATAGTCTCTTGATTGTTGAAACAAAACCAGTTGGTAAAATCCGGTGAGAGATTAGATGTCCAGAAGCATAAGCCAGGAGAGGCTCTCTATGGCATATAGAAATCTGCAGAAACACTCCCTGGGGTGCAAAAATAATTAGCAGATGAAAACCAGTGCGTGGAAATACTCACCTCAACCAGTTGGTATTTTCTACCAATTCACGGGGACCTTCTTCACTAGGATTCGCATTGGTCCTTTTGATTACTCAACCTAAACTGGGCCTCAGGAAACAACAACCTAACTTGTCAGGTAGGGAGAGAGGAAAAGGTTTTCGGAACCAGCCTTCACCTAAAAGAGTTTTATCCTTTAGGCATAGGAAACATTTTGGGAACATTTATATAATTATAAAATTTCTGATTTAGTAGCTGATCCACAAATAAATGGATAATTGGGAGTATCTGACTGGAGACAATAATAAGCATTAGCCCAGCCGGTGTGGCTCAGCGGTTGAACATCGACCTATGAACCAGGAGGTCACAGTTTGATTCCCCGTCAGGGCACATGCCCAGATTGTGGGCTCAATCCTCAGTGTGGGGTGTGCAGGAGGCAGCCAATCAATGATTCTCTTTCATAATTGATGTTTCTATCTCTCTCATCCTGTTCCTTCTTCTCTGAAAGCAATAAAGATATATTTTAAGAAATAATTAGTATTAATGGAGGATTGACTCTAAATTATAGCTCCTGGCACCTGTAGGTCTCAGTATACATAGTTTTCATTGGAAGGTCATTTTCTCTGTTGTATTCCTTATTTCTGGTATCCCTATGAAGGGAAGTATAATTTTAGGTACATACTGACAAAATTTGAATACAAGGTACTTAGATAAAAGTTATAGTCTGTTTTAGAGATGAAATTGAAGGATACTGTAGTTATTGCTTTGGCAAATGATTTTTTGGCTGCTGCACTGTATGGGTATCAATTATATGATTTATCATTTTTAAAGTATATTTTTATTGATTTCAGAGAGGAAAGGAGGGAGAGAGAGAGAGAGAGAGAGAGAAAGAGAAACATCAATGATGAGAATCATTGATCGTCTGCCTCCTGCATGACCCCTACTGGGGATCGAGCCCGCAACCTGGGCATGTGCCCTTGACTGGAATTGAACCTGGGACCCTTCAGTCTGCAGACCGATGCTCTATCCACTGAGCCAAACCAGCTAGGGCTGATTTATCATTTAAAACAAATTTTTTTTTATTGACCTCAGAGAAAAAGGGAGAGAGAGAGATAGAAACATCAATGATGAGAGAATCATTTATTGGCTGCCTCTTGCACACCCTCCACTGCAACCTGGGCATGTGCCCTTGACCAGAATCAAACCCGGAACCCTTTGGTCTGCAGGCCAACGCTCTATCCACTGAGCCAAACCAGCTAGGGCTATGATTTATCATATAACTTTTTCCTTTTTTCACACAGGTTTCCTCCTGAAATGCCAAGATCTTTTCCATTCAACACCTCAGTCATATACAAAAAGACTGTCTTTGTAGAGTTCACGGATCACCTTTTCAACACTGCCAAGCCCAGGCCACCATGGATGGGTATGAAAACAGTATTGGTTGTTTATTATAAAACTGGGTATCTGCTACCACCTATCAGGAAACACACTGGGTGAATAGTCTCAATTTTTTTCTGCTGGCCCCTCCTCCTCTGCTTTTACTGTAGATATTAGAGTGCCAAGGGTCGTGGACCTGCATTTGCTTTATTTTCTTTCTACCTTCAGTCCCTAGGTGATCCTGTTCAGTCTTATAGCTTTAAAATATCATCTCTATGCTAATAATCTTAAGTTTATATCTTCAGTTCTGACTGCTTGCTTGATACCTTCACTTAGATGTCAAATAAGCATGCAATAAGATGTTAAGATGAAACATTTTCTATCTTAGAATTATTGCTAAAAATTATAGGTGACAAGTATCCCCAAATTCTAAAGAGAGATATCAACCCACCTATTCAGGAATCATTGATTGGCTGCCTCCTTCACGCCCCCTACTGGGGATTGAGCCCGCAACCCCTACATGTACCCTGACTGGGAATCAACCATGACCTCTTGGTTCATGGGTCAACACTCAACCATGGAGCCACACCGGCTGGGCTTATTTATTTATTATGTGCTTAATGTCTCTCAACTGTGATCTCCATGATCTGTCCTATTCACTATATCTCCGCTGCCTAGGACAGTCTCTAGAATATACTGTAGTCGGAACTCAGCTACTATTAGTTAAATGAATGAATGCATTGAATGAATTGCCAGAACTGTGTCCTCAGAACAATCATAAGGTTGAGCTGGTGATAGCAGTTTCTACATTCATTCGACTACCACTTTTTATCAGTAACCAAAGAGACATGCTTCTCCACTGTGACTCAGACCATAACGTTCATAAAAACAGGTTTTCTGGAGTGCCACCCTCCAAGTGACCTTTGGGGTCCATCTCATTCTTGCAGGTCTGCTGGGTCCTACCATTCGGGCTGAGGTTTCTGACACAGTGGTCATTACACTTAAGAACATGGCTTCTCATGCGGTCAGTCTTCATGCCGTTGGTGTTTCCTACTGGAAAGCATCTGAAGGTGAGTCAAATGTCCTCCTACTGTCCTGTCATCTCGGCATAGAAGAATATTGAGTATAAGGTCATAAAACTAATGAATAGTAGAGTTAAGAGGCTAACCTAGGCCTATTTCATGAAGTTAAGAACATTGTCATTTTAATCTAATCCCCTGAATTTTTATTTGGTTCCCTCTTCTCCCATGGGAATCCAAGCCACAGATCCTAAAATTCCCACTTCATCTGCCTTCCTATGCCCAGAAAACTTACTAGAGAGGAATCAAGACTCATGGTATAAAGTTGAAACAGAATTTTCCTTCTCCTTTTTTAGATTCTGACTTTTCAGATATTTTCTCTCCTTCCCCTCCCCCCATTTCTAAATATGGATGCCACCAGGGGATGAGAGACAACTAGCAGAAGCACAAGCTGACCTCGTTAAAACAAACAACCTGTTTGGCCACAGTCCCCACTTCAACGATCTTCTCCTTAAACTTCACAATGCAGGAAGGGAGTGAAGCAGGTGCCACAATTGACTATGATATTGTCCAGGTAGATATAGATCAAGAAGATTCAAGAAAATCCTTAATAAATTATTGGAGCACATGCTCTATGTTGTACAGCCTAATTGTGCTTATATGTTGACCAATTTCTTATTCTGAAATTGGAAGACCTTAATTTTCTGGGTTGCACTCATGAGGCCAGGGCTGACCTGGATTGGGGGAAGGAGATAGGACGGGGCAGATGGTATAGAGGAAAAAATCATTCCAAGCTCTGGCTGGAGCTGGGTTGGCTATTTCCATGAGGCTTATCTACTTGGGAGCATTTAAAATAAGTCTAGGGGCATTTGAGAGAGTCCAGAGTTCTCACAATTGTGCAGCATATAGCACTTGTACCCTAAGCCAGGTAAGGTTTGGGAAAATTGATTATCTAATTTCTCACATGGGCATCTATAGTGGTTCTGCCCAGGAACAACACAGTCAGGTGATGGCCTAATGCCCATGTGATTTGTAGTCCTATCATGAGCCTTCATATTTTTACTAGAGGCCCGGTGCATGATGTTCTTGCACTAGGGGGGTCCCTCAACCAAGCCTGTGTCCTCTCGCAGTCCGGGACCCTTCAGGGGATGTCTGCCTGTAGGCGGATATCCCCTGAGGGGTCCTTAGTGCTGCTGCGGAGGCGGGAGAGGCTCCCTGCCACCACCACTGCGCTTGCCAGCCATGAATCCGGCTTCCGGCTGACCACCAGGGGGCAGCTCCTGCATTGAGCGTCTGTCCCCTGGTGGTCAGTGTGTGTCATAGCAACCAGTCATTCTGCCAGTCAGTTGATTTGCCTATTAGGGTTTTATTATATAGGATGTTATGATCAAGAAGCTCCTGACCTTCTTAAACTAGCCTGGGAGCCCACGACTGTCAAGTAAATTTGTGATGATGTTGAATATCATTCTATGAGTTTGTTGACTTTTCTCATATCCTTTTGTAAAGTATTTGATCTAGAGTTTAAGCGTTTATCCTGTTGAAAACAAATGAGTTGTTTATTATTTTCTTATTGACTTGTGGAGGTACTTTATATTCAAAATACCAATCCAAAGACATATAAATATTTGCATATCTTCTAGTCTGTGGGTTGAATTTTTACTATCTTAATTTTATTTTCATAAACACATGTTCTTAAAGTTAATGAAGCATAGAAATTCAACAGTTAATGAAACAGAAAAATTTATCACATTTTTCTTTTATTTTAGAGCTTTGTGTCCTGTTTATTAAGACATTTGCCTATCCCAAAGTCACGAAAATTGTTTTCTATGCTTTCCTCTAGAAGTTTTATTATTTTACCCTTCACACCATCTCAAATTGATTTTTGTGTATAGCTACCTCATAGCATTTTTAAATAGCTTTATTGAGGTACAAATTAGATACCACAAAATTCACCCATTTAAGGTAGCTTGATGACTTTTAGTAAATTTAGACAGTTGTGCAGTCATCAACACAATCCAGCTTTAGGACACTTAAAGAAGTTCTCTCTTTCAAGTTCAAGCCCCATTTCCACCCCCAGTCCCAGGCAACCACTGATATGCTTTGTATCTCTATGGCTTTGCATACTTGTCATTTTTTAAATTGATTTCAGAAAGGAAGGGAGAGGAAGAGAGCAATAGAAACAATGATGAGAGCCCTGACCGGTTTGGCTCGGTGGATAGAGCGTTGGCCTTCCGACCAAAGGGTCCCAGGTTTGATTCCAGTTAAGGGCATGTACCTTGGTTGCGGGCACATCCCCAGTAGGGGGATGTGTAGGGGGCAGCTGAATTGATGTTTGTCTCTTATCAATGTTTCTAACTCTCTATCCCTCTCCCTTCCTCTCTGTAAAAGATCAATAAAATATGTTAAAAAAAAAACAGTGATGAGAGAGAATCACTGACCAGCTGCCTCCTGCACACCCCACAGGCACACCCCAGGCACATGCCCTGACCAGGAATCAAACCGTGACCGCCTGGTTCATAGGTTGATGCTCAACAACTGAGCCATGCTGGCCGAGCTATAGCTGCTGCTTATTAGTCTTCCAAATAAAGATGCAGAAAGGCTGTTGCTTGTGTAGAATCTACTGGTGACAATAAATTTGATATGTTTCCCCGAGTGGACAATGGGCATAAAAATGACAGTTTTATGCATTCTTGCTTTAGGTGCTCAATATGAGGATCAGACCAGCCAAAGGGAGAAGGAAGATGATAAAGTCATTCCTGGTGACAGTCATACCTATGTCTGGGAGGTCCTGAAGGAGAATGGCCCAATGGCCTCTGACCCACCATGTCTCACCTACGCCTATTTTTCTCATGTGGACCTGGTGAAAGACCTGAATTCAGGTCTCATTGGAACCCTCCTGGTTTGTAGAGAAGGTAAGTGTAAGAAAAGGTAGGATTGAGAGGAAATAAGCAGGGAAATACAAACATCTGGGTCTGTCCATAAAAGATAGCATTTATGTTCTTTAATCTGAAAGAGGTTCCTTTCCCCTAGCATCATGCCCATGAAAAGGAGCGTAATCTAGTTTCCTAGAGGAACAGGTGTTCATCCTATGTTGCCGCAATGCAGTTTTTGTTTTGTTTTGTTTTTTATTATTCCTTACCTGAGGATATTTTTTCCATTGAATTTTAGAGAGAGTGGAAGGGAGGGGGAGAGACAGAGAAACATTGGATGCGAGAGAGACACATTGATTGGTTGCCTCCTGCTCACGCCCCAACAAGGGCCAGGTATCAAGCCTGCAGCTGAGGTACATGCCCTTGACCGGAATCAAACCTGGGACCCTTCATTCCACAGGCTGATGCTCTATCCACTGAGCTAAGTCAGCTAGGGCCACTTCTTGATAATTTAAAAAATAAAATAAAGTTTTCCGATAACTTTGCTTGTATTTTAAATTTGTATAGGTGAGTTACTTTCTTTGTCCAATCTAACTTTTACTTTCCAAGCAGCCAGGGTACAGGAGAGACAAAAGGGGAATATCATGAGCAAAAATCTTCCTACTCACAATAAGGCTTCAAAGAAAACTTTCCCCCAAAATGAAGAAATACAATGCTAAGAAAGACAGCCAACAAATTCAACCATTAACACATGAAGCAAGCTCATTTTTAACAGTAACAATTCTAAATATTGGTGTACATGGTGTTCATTTAAAGTGACTGAGGTATTTAATATAGATAGTTGTTATTTTGCTCACAACTTTTTTGTTTATTTACAACTGCAGAAGTAAAAATGTTAAACATAATAGAAATTCTCTATATTAATTGCTTATAGGCACATTTTGTAATTTTTCTTTTTCTCTTATATTTGCTCTGAACACATATGGATATACTATATAAAATATAATTATATGGGCTTGTATTTTATATATCTTTTAAAATATATACATATATTTTAAATCTTTATTGCTGAGATTATTACAGATGTCCCTTCCCCCACACACACATTGCCTCCCTCCACCAGGTTCCCGCCCCGTCCCAGGCCTTCACCACCCTATTGTCTGTGTCCATAGGTAATGCATATATGCATATAAGTTCTTTGGTTAATCTCTTCCCACCTCACACTAGGATGGAGCCTGCAACCCCGGGCATGTGCCCTAACTGGGAATCGAACCACAACCTCTTGGTTCGTAGGTCGATGCTCAACCACTGAGCTATGCTGGCTGGGCTAGTAATTCATTTTTATTACATTTTACAAAAGTCATGGTCTGCAACAAATTTGAAATTTGAAAAAAAAAAAAAAGGTTCTTTACCCGAAATAGTTGTGGTGGTGTTTTTTTTATATGGAATGCTTCACGAATTTGCGTGTCATCCTTGTGCAGGGGCCATGCTAATCTTCTCTGTATCGTCCCAATGTTAGTATATGTGCGGCCGAAGTGAGCACCCGAAGAGTTTTAGAAGCATTGGTATAGGAAACCTCACACCAAAGAAATGATGGTATGGTAAAGTTAACAAGAGACAAAGGACTACATCTGTGCTACTCTCAGGCTGTTGATGAAGTAATGTCTCCTCCTAGTGTCAGTTTGCTGGGAAAGGATTTTCAATAGACAATAAATGCCCTCGCTTCTTTTGCAGGGAGTCTGGCCAAAGAAAGGACACACGAATTTGTACTGCTTTTTGCTGTATTTGATGAAGGTTAGTGAGCTGCAATCTGAATTTTGAACTACTGAAAGAAAGCAAATATATTAATTTATTCTGGTACTTGAAATGAGAGCTACTATTGTCCAGAAGTGATTCTAGAAAGATCATAAACTACTTTACTGTTCAGAAATGAAGGAGGTGGAAATGACAATGAATCCCCACCCCTAAATGCACCCATGGTTTCATTGGCAGCTGAGGTAAGAAGATACAGGAGCTGGGTCACAGGTTAGCCTAATCCCTCTCATAAATCCACAAACAAGGACTTTTTGCTTAACTTACAAAAATTTTAGTAAAAATTGTACATTGCACATATTTAAGGTGATGATTTTACATACATAAAGTGAAATAGTTAACTACAGTCAAGCTAATTTGACATCCATCTTCTCACAGTGACCATTTGCGTGTGGCAAGTGTACGTGAAATCTACTCTCTTAGCGTATTTCCACTGTTCAACACACTCTTTTTTTTTTTTTCAACACACTCTTAGTAACTATGATTATCATGCCTGTGCTTTCTATCCCCAGAACTTATTCATTTTAAAACTGAAAGTTTGTACCCTTGACTAATATCTCCCCATTTCCCCCATCCCAGCTCTTGGAAACCGCCATTCTACTCTCTGCTTCAATGAATATACCTTCTTTTATCTTCACCTGTTAACTTTTATTTATTTACTTATTTATTTTTATTGATTTCAGAGTGGAAGGGAGAAGAAGAGAGATACAGAAACATGAACAATGAGAGAGAATCATTGATCAGCCGCCTCCCGCACCCCGGGCATGTTCCCTGACTGGGAATCGATGTTCTCTCTCGTCATTGATGTTTCTATCTTTCTCTCCCTCTCCTTCCTTTCTGAAATCAATAAAAAAAATTTTTTTTAAAAAAAAGAAGAAGAAATGCTTAAGGTGTGAGCAGTCTTTACCCCATGGGAGAGAGGGAAGAAGAAAAGGAGGGTCAGTCATGAGACAGACACTCAGTTGGGCCTACATTTGCATCCTCTCTCATCAGGGAAAAGTTGGCATTCAGAAACATATGAGTCCTCCACACAGGCATCTGCTCGGCCCCGGACTGAAATGCACACAATCAATGGCTATGTGAACCGGTCTCTTCCAGGTATGTATACACTCGCTGAAGAATCCTCAGGTTCGCCCTAGCCGGTTTGGCTCAGTGGATAGAGTGTTGGCCTACGGATTGAAGGGTCCCGGGTTCAATTCCAGCCAAGGGCACATGCCCAGGTTTGGGGCTCGATCCCCAGTAGGGGGTGGGCAGAAGGCAGCCGATCAATGATTCTCATCATTGATGTTTCTATCTCTCTCTCTTTCCCTTCCTCTCTGAAATCAATATATATATATATTTAAAGATTCAACAGGATCCTTCATTAATAAAGTAATAATAGGATTCTATGAAAAAATAATCAAACACCAATATGCTTACAAAATTAGCACTACAATGGTCAAAATACAAACTCAATAGAAGGTAGGTCGCCGGAACCGGTTTGGCTCAGTGGATAGAGCGTCGGCCTGTGGACTGAGGGGTCCCAGGTTCGATTCCGGTCAAGGGCATGTACCTGGGTTGCAGGCACATCCCCAGTAGGAGATGTGCAGGAGGCAGCTGATCGATGTTTCTCTCTCATTGATGTTTCTAACTCTCTATCTCTCTCCCTTCCTCTCTGTAAAAAATCAGTAAAATATATTTTTAAAAAAAAAAAAAAGAAGGTAGGTCAAATAGAAAAAAATCTCTCAGTAAAACAAAAAAGAGATTAAGAATATGTTTAAATATAGATCTTAAAATTAAAGAAATGTGTTAAGAATAAAAAGATTTGACACATATGTAATACCCTTTGTAATACTTTAAGCAATTAAAAAAATAAAATAAATAAAATAAAAAAAATAAAGATTTGAGTCTTTGTATTAAAATTTCACAGCAGGATAAATAAATAAATAAGAAAGATCCCAGCACAAAATTATTATTGTGGGATTCTGAGAACACAGAGACCTGGGAGAAACAGTCACATACAAAGACATGAGAATTAGATTGGCAATATAATGAAGCAGTACTTTAAAGTTCTAAGGTAGAAGTCATTTTCAACCTAGAATTCATAGCCAAACTGTAAATCAGCATTGGGGGAAGAATAAAGACATTTTTAGAAATGGTAGCCCTTAGAAGCCATTGAAGATGTAGTAAGTAAAACTGGAATGTAAGCCAAGAAAGAGGAAAATGGAAAATTTAGAAACATAAGAAAATAATAAAGGACGAGGACAGGTATTCCCTTAATTCTTTGCTGTATTTCCAATAATTCTATCATGAATATGCATGATTTTAGAATTAGAAAAGAAATTAACTTTCAAATCATGAAAGTCCCTGCTCTCACATAGCTTAGAGCATAATAGGCAGACATGTTGTAATCAAATAATCATAATAATAAATACAAAATTACAAACCAAGAATTCGAAGGAAAATTGCATAATCATATGTGAACATACAATAAAGGAGACTGATCTAGACTGGGGATCAGAGAAGGCTTCCCTAAAGAAGTGCCATTTATATTGAGTGTTGAAACAAGATTGGGAATAGGGAAATGAGGTGATGTGAGATGAGACTGGGGAGGTACAGGGATCCAGCTATTCAGGGATTTCTAGGCCTTCCTAGAGAGTTTGGACTTGATTCTATATGGAATGGGAGTCACTGAAGGGTTTTGGGCTGAAGAATACTACAATCAGATCTGAAATGCAAACATACCACGTAAGTTTCCTTGTGAGTGGAAAGCTTGGAAGGGAGTATGACCAGATGTGGAAAGACCTCTAACGAAGCTATTCCAGTGGTTGAGGTAAGAGATCATGGTAGCTAGCTTGGCTTAAGATGGTTGGGGTAGTAATGATAGTGAAAAATAAATATATTTGAAGGCTCCGGGAGCCAAAATAGAAAACAGCTGTGCCCTAATAGTTAACAGTATGATATCTAAATATTTAGTTGCTTGGGTTCAAATTTGAGCAAGTTAATGAACCTCCCTGGACATGAGTTTCCTCTAAGAGAAGGAGGATGATAGTAATTTCTACATTCATAGGGTTATTGTGAGGAGTGAATGAGTTAAAACGTGGAAAAGACTTTGGACAGTGCTTGAAATAAAAAAATGCTCAGTAAATATTAGTGTTATTAATCACATTGTCACAATTGGTGTTAGATTGGATGTAAAAAGTGAGAGTGAAGACTGTAATAACTTTCACATAATTGAATGCAGGATGGTACCAATCACTGAAACGAGGCTCTCTGAAAGAAGATGAGGTAATAAAGATCTCAAATTTGATTTTGGATGTGTGGGTTTTATGAAATAATCCAGGTGAAGATAGTGAAAAGGTTGTTGTATGAGCCTGGAGTTATGGGAGAGGTCTGAAACAGGAGAGTTATCAGCATATAGATGATCATTAACACCATGAGAATCGATGTTATTGATCAGGGAGAAAATATTGATCAACAAGAAAATAAGGCCTAAAGCTGAGCACTGAGGTGATCTGTCATCTCATGGGTGAGTAGAGAAGGAGGGATCAGGGAAGGAGACAGAAGAAGCACTTTAAACAACAGGGGAACAAAACCCAGAGAGGTGTTGGCATAGAGGCCAGTGAAGAAGAGAATCACAAGAAGGAATGAATGGTCAACAGGTGCAAATGAAAACTAAGAATACCCATTGGAATTAGCAGCATGACAATCATTCCTGACTCTGGCAAGAGCTGTTGCTTTCACAGTGCCCCAGAGCCCTTAGAAAGTTTGGTTCCAAGTCAAGATAATAAACTTTATAAAGTCAATTTGTTCATCCTATTCTTTTGTAAATGTTTTCATTGATTTCAGAGAGGAATGATGAGGGAGAGAGAGATAGAAGCATCAATGATAAGAGAATCATTGATCAGCTGAGTCCACAACCCGGCATGTGCCCTGACTGGGAATTGAACTGTGAACCCATGGTTCATAGGTCGATGCTCAACCACTGAGCCACGCCGGCCAGGCTGTCCATCCTATCTTAGACAGTGTTTTCCATTTCAGTTTCTCTACTTCATGATCATAGCTATCTTATTACAACTTTACAGGTCTGATCGGATGTCACAAGAAATTGGTCTACTGGCATGTGATTGGAATGGGCACCGCCCCCGAAGTGCACTCAATTTTCCTTGAAGGTCACACATTTCTTGTGAGGAACCATCGACAGGCCTCCTTGGAGATCTCACCAATAACTTTCCTTACTGCTCAGACACACCTGATGGACCTTGGCCAGTTTCTACTGTTTTGCCATATCTCTTCGCACCAACATGGTAATACTTGTGGATCTTAAAAACTAGTATGATAAGTATCCAGCTCTTATTTTAATTACATTTTCTGTCCACTGTCCAGTATAGGATTATGTTAGACCTCAACTGAGATTCCCTGGTTGCCAGCTTTCAGAGTAAAGATGTTGCCTTGAGTATAAGAGGGCTTGAGTACTTGTAGTATTGGTGACATTTTAGTTAAATACCTGTGATAGAGGCAAGGTAGATGGGTTCAGGATAAATGAAGTGGCAAAAGTGAGGAGGACAGTATATTATTGGTTTTCCAGCCTGATCCCATTACCTAGGCCTTGATACTGTGGAGAGATGGCAGGTCATACATAGCTGAAGAGATGTTTTATGAGAAAATGTAGGGCATGCAGGAGGCAGCTGATCAATGATTCTCTCTCATCATTGATGTTTCTATTTCTGTCTCTTTCTCTTTCTCCCTCTAGGAAATCAATAAAAATACATTTTTTTTAAAAAAAAAAAGAGGGAGGGCCTTGAAGGCCTAATGACAGAGAATGATGCCAGAAGTTAAGGCAAGAAAGTTTTGTAGGAATTTGACATTGTTTTGTTTGTCTGACTCCAGATGGTATGGAAGCTTATGTTAAAGTGGATAGCTGCCCAGAGGAACCCCAACTACGGAAGAAAAATAATCAAGAAGAGGAATATGAGGATGATGATACTTACGACTCTGACATGGATCTTGTCAGGTTTGATGATGATGACCCTTCTGCCTTTATCCAAGCCCGCTCAGTTGCCAAGAAGCATCCTAAAACTTGGGTCCACTATATTGCTGCTGAAGAGGAGGACTGGGACTATGCTCCCTCAGTCCCCTCCCCCAATGACAGGTAAGCACCTTTTGACTCTTGCTACTATCTCTTCCCAATACGCAAAAAGTTCTGCCTAGTTATTCAGAACAATAAATCTTCAAACCACATTTGAGGTAGGTGCAGGTATGACGTCAAATGTCAAGTACATTAATATGTTTGGAAACTAAAATAGCTAAGCATCAAGGATGTATGGAGGGACCTGGAGAGTGGTATGCTAAGTGAAATAAGCCAGTCAGAGAAAGACAAGTATCACATGATCTCACTCCTACGTGGCATCGAATGAACAAAATAAACTGATGAACAAACTAGATCCAGAGACATAAAAGCATAGAACAGAATGCAGAATCTCAGAGGAAAGTGGGGGTGGGTAGGTAGGTGGGAAGTGATCAACCAAAGAACTTGTATGCATATATGCATGACCCATGGACACAGACAGTAGGGTGGTGAAGGCCTGGGACAGGCTGGGGCAGGCTAGAAGGGGTTAATGGGGGAAAGAAGGGGGCATGTAATACTTTCAACAATAAAGTTTTAATTTTAAAAAATAGTTAAGCATCAAGGATGCTTGTACTTTTCCCACTCTTTTCCTTGATTAAATCATTCAGCTGTTTTAGAGTTAAATTTTAGCTACCTGTCCTCTCCCTAGAATTCTCCATTTCAACCTCTCATCTTTTTTTTTTTAATATATTTTTTATTGATTAAGATATTACATATGTGTCCTTGTCCCCACGTTACCCTCTACCCCCCACCCCCCCACCCCCGCTCATGCCCTCACCCCCCCGTTGTCCATGTCCATTGGTTAGGCCTATCTGCTTGCATATAAGTCCTTTGGTTGATCTTTCCCCCTTACCCCCACCCTCCCCTACCTTCCCTCCAAGTCCCGACAGTCCAATCAATGCCTCTCCGTCTCTGGATCAGTCCTTGTTCATCAGCTTATGTTGTTCATTATATTCCACAAATGAGTGAGATCCTGTGGTAATTATCTGCTCTCAAGTTCCATCCATGCTGTGGCAAATGGTAAGAGTTCCTTTTTCTTCTTCCTCTTCTTAAAGAATACCTTTCAGCATTTCATATAATGCTGGTTTGGTGGTGATGAACTCCTTTAGCTTTTTCTTATCCGTGAAGCTCTTTATCTGACCTTCTATTCTGAATGATAGCTTTGCTGGATAAAGTAATCTTGGTTGCAGGTTCTTGCTATTCATCACTTTGAATATTTCTTGCCAGTCTCTTCTGGCCTGCATGGTTTCTGTTGAGAAATCAGCTGACAGTCGTATGGGTACTCCCTTGTAGGTAACTGACTGTCTTTCTCTTGCTGCTTTTAAGATTCTCTCTTTATCTTTTGCTCTTGGCATTTTAATTATGATGTGTCTTGGTGTGGTCCTCCTTGGATTCCTTTTGTTTGGGGTTCTCTGCGCTTCCTGGACTTGTAAGTCCATTTCTTTCACCAGGTAGGGGAAGTTTTCTGTCATTATTTCTTCAAAAAGGTTTTCAATATCTTGCCCTCTCTCTCCTTCTGGTACCCCTATAATTCTGATGTTGGTACGCTTGAAGTTGTCCCAGAGGTTCCTTACACTATCTTCATATTTTTGGAATCTCTTTTCTTTTTTCTTTTTCGGTTGGGTATTTTTTGTTTCTTTGTATTTCAAATCTTTGACTTGATTCTTGGGATCCTCTTCTCTGCTGCTGGATCTCTGTAAATTATTCTTTATTTCAGTCAGTGTATGCTTAATTTCTAGTTGGTCCTTTTTCATGTCCTCCATGGTCTCCCTATACTTATTGAGGGATTCATTAAATTTATCGGCGGTTTCCATAAAATTCCTGAAAAACCTTATAACCGTGGCCTTAAACTCTATATCCAATCGTTTGCTTTCCTCCATTTCTGCCATTTGTGGCCTGTTTCTTTGTCTCCGCATTTTGGCAGCTTCCCTGTGTTGATAGAGTGGCCCTGTGCGCCAGGTGTCCTGTAGGGCCCAGTAGCTCAGCCTCCCCAGTTACCTGGGGTGGACACTCTTGGTGCACTCTTGGTGCCTTGGTTGTTGTAGAATCACTGGGAGGAATTGACCTCCAGGCCAATTGGCTGTGAGAATCAGCTGTGTCTAAAGTGGGAGAACTTTGTGCTGAAGACACCCTTCTGGGGCAAGACTTGCTTCAGTGGGGCTTTGGTGCTCACTGAGTCTGCTCCCTGAGTGCGTCCCTTATGGATCTGAGGAGTTGCAGTCTGGATGGACCCCCTCTGACCACTGGGTACAGTGGCTCCTGGATCTAAGGAGGTGCTAATTCAGCCTCTGCCTGAGGCCACACAGCAGGAGCCACGAAGAGGCTCAGCTGTGAAGCAATGCAAGCCGCTGCGGGGCCTTGGGCCTTCTCTTGGAAGTTCCGGGTCTGCCTGGTTCGGCTGCAGTTAGGTACATTCACATGCAAAAGCCTCTGCCGCAGTCTGGGTGGGGCGGGGTCTCAGGGAGTCAGAGGGCGGAGAAAGCGGCCATGGCCGATTCTCCGCCCGGAGTCGCGCTTCTCAGTGTTCCGGTAACGGCTGCAAGCACCTCTGAGGGAAAGCCGCCCTCAAGTTCGCCCGCTGCCGGACAGACCAGCCTCTCCCCGTATGAGTCCTGGGTCCCCAGAGACTTCCAGGAACCGGAGTTCAGAGCCCTCGGGAGTTTGTGATTCAAAAAGACAGCCGCGTCCTCAGGCACCACCCCCTTTCCGCGCGCGCGAGCCGCCGTACCTCTGCACTTCACCTCCGCAGCGCCTCTGGCTCTCAGCGTGCTTTTCTTTCCTTCTAGTTGTGGAATTTACACTCAGCCAGCCTTCCTGTTGTTCTGGATGATGTTTGCTCAGTCCTTTGCGGTAATTTTCTTTTTTTTTTTTTTTTCTTTCTTTTTTTTTTTTTTTTTAAATATATTTTATTGATTTTTTACAGAGAGGAAGGGAGAGAGATAGAGAGTCAGAAACATCGATGGGAGAGAAACATCGATCAGCCGCCTCCTGCACATCCCCCACTGAGGATGTGCCCGCAACCCAGGTACACGCCCTCGACCGGAATCGAACCTGGGACCCCCCAGTCCGCAGGCCGATTGTTGTGTGAGGCAATAATTTCCCGGTGTTCACCTATGCCGCCATCTTAGTTGCTCGCCAACCTCTCATCTTTTTGTTTCTCATACAGCAGTTATAAAAGTCTATATTTGAATAATGGTCCTCAGCGTATTGGTAGAAAGTACAAAAAAGTCCGATTTATGGCATACACAAATGAAACATTTAAAACTCGTGAAGCTATTCAATATGAATCAGGAATCCTGGGACCTTTACTTTATGGAGAAGTTGGAGATACACTGTTGGTAAGTTGAGGGAAAGCTATAAGGTTGGGTAAGAAGAAAAAGTCTGGAGGGATTTGAGATTCTCAAAACTTCATAATTCAGCCTTATCTCTAATGGGCATTATCTTTTCAAAATCATAAATACTACACAAATAAATGTGTATTATAAATTGGTTTAAAAATATGAGTGTATACAATACAAATTTAATGCCACTCATTAAACCTGCCACTCCTTTGAAATATTCATTGCTTAGGCTTTGATACATACCCTTCTAAAACTTTTCCCACCAATTATATAGTACAGGAATCAGCACACTATTGCCTGTGAGCCAAATTTGGCTCATAGTCTATTTTTGGACAGCCTGTAATGAACTACACCATAGTATTTCAGTAAAAGAAAGAAGCACATGATCACGTAATAGTTGGAGAAAGGGGTTTGACAAAATCCACTACCCATTCATGATCGGAAAAAACTCTGAGTGAACTAGCAACAGAAGTCAAGGTCCTTAACTTGAACATCTAAGAAAACTTTATAATGTGGTGAAAAACTGAATGTTTTCCCCTAGTGATTGGGAACAAGTTAAGATGTCCACTCTTGTCACTTCTATTTAATATTGCACTGGAAGCCAGTGAAATGAGCCACACACACACAAAAAGGAATTAGAAGCATTTGGATTGAAAAGGAAGATTATTTGTAAATAACATAATCTTATTTGTAGAAAATCCTGCTAAAAAGCTGTTAGAATAAACAAGTTTAGCAAGGTTGTGAGATACAAAATCAATATTAAAAAATTATATTTCTGTATATTCTTATCAGTTAATACTCTGATAACGAAATTAAGAAAATAATCTCATTCACTATAATATCAAAAAAGAATAAAATGATTTGGAATAAATTTAACAAAAAGGGACTTGTGCACTGAAAACTACTAACCACTGCTTAGATAATTTAAAGATGTAAATAAATGGAAAGACATATTATGTTCATGGATTGGAAGAATCAATTACTGTTAAGACTCTTCCAAATTTATCTATAGACTAGAGGCCCAGTGCACAACATTCATGCACTTGGGTGGGGGGGTCCCTCAGTCCGGGCTGCACTCCCTTGTAGTCCGGGAGCCCTCGTTGGATGTCCATCTGACAGCTTAGGCCAGCAGTCGGACATCCTTAGTGCTGCTGCCACCCCTGCACTAGTCAGCCATGAAACTGGCTCAGGGCTTCTAGCTGAGCGGCACTCCCCCTGTGAGAGTGCACTGACCACCAGGGGGCAGCTCCTGCATTGAGCGTCTGCCCCTGGCGATCAGTGCGCCTCATAGCAACCAGTTGTTCTGCCATTTGGTTGATTTGCATATTAGCCTTTTATTATTAGGATTCAAGTCAATCCCTATCAAAATCCCAACTGCCTTTTTTGCAGAAATTGACAAGCTAATCCTAAAATATAGATAGAATTGCAAAGGAACCCCATAGACAAAAGAATCTTGAAAAAAAGAACAAACCCCAGTAATGTGGATGTAGAGAAGCTTTTGTTCTCTGGCTATAGGCCACACTTTTCTTCTTGATCCTGGTTGTCTTAGGACTTGATCTTCTAGCTCATTTATACTTTCAGATTATATTTAAGAATCAAGCAAGCCGACCATATAACATCTTCCCTCATGGAATCACTGATGTCAGGCCTTTGCATGAAGGGAGATGGCCAAAAGGTAAGTGTTAACTCAGTTTTATAGTTCTTACTTACCTGTAGGTACAGATGAGGTCACAGTCTCAATAACAACTAAAATTGTGCTGGGCCTGCCCAGCTGTTTTGCACCATATAGGCACATTTATCACCCACAATCCTTTATGCTACAATTTCCAGATGTATTTCATTTATGTACTTTATAATGCTCACAAGAAAATGCTATAATTGTTGCTTTAAACACACATATGTAGTTTTAGAAAATTATGGGGGTGCCCAACGGCATTGCTCAGTGGTTGAGCATCGACCCATGAACGAGGAGGTCATGGTTCAATTCCTGATCAGGGCACATGCCCAGGTTGCAGGCTTGATCCCTAGTGTGGGGCATGCAGGAAGCAGCCAGTCAGTGATTCTTATCATTGATGTCTCTATCTGTCTGTCTGTCTGTCTCTCTCTCCGTCCCTCCCTCCCTCCCTCCCTCCCTCCCTCCTTCCCTCTCCCTTCCTCTCTGAAATCAGTAAAAATATATTTTTTAAAAATTGTATGAATCTTAAACTTGTAATAGGTACAAATTTAGTTTCCATTTATTGAAAAACATATGTACATCTAGATGTATAGAGCTCTTGCAATAGCAACATGATTACCAATATGTGGCTTGTTATATTCTAATCAAGCTATTCTGGGGTTTGGAATGTGGGTAGGTGTGAAACATCTGAAAGATATGCCAATTCTGCCAGGAAATATATTCAAGTACAGATGGACAGTGACTGTAGAAGATGGGCCAACTAAATCAGATCCTCGGTGCCTGACGCGATATTATTCAAGCTTCGTTAATCAAGAGAGAGATCTGGCTTCAGGGCTCATTGGCCCTCTCCTCATCTGCTACAAAGAATCTGTAGATCAAAGTGGAAACCAGGTGAGTTCTTCTCTTTCCAAGTGCTTATTTGAAGCTAAAAATGACATGATGTATAGGAACTTCCACATAAGATTTCCTATACTCCCTCGGTGTATGTCTCCCGGTAGAATGCAGACAGTATAGTCATCTGCGATATTGGCCAGTAAAAGAAATGCGTTGGGTCTCTCAGGTGTTAATTGATTTTGAGTTTGGTGTAATAATCTTGCCTGCTGGATAAATAGGAGACCTGGGCCCTATTATTTCTCCAATACTCATACCCAGTCTAAAATTCCACTCCTTGTAGGTGATCTTGCCCCTTTTAATATGCTCAATTATCACCTATTTTTATTTTTATTTTTTAAAATATATTTTTATTGATTTCAGAGAGAAATAGAAACATCAGTGATGAGAGAGAATCATTAATTGGCTTCCTCCTGCACGCCACTCGGGATCGAGCCCGTAACCTGGGCATGTGCCCTTGACTGATATCTAACCAGGGACCCTTCAGTCCACAGGCCAGCGCTCTTTCCACGAAGCCAAACCGGCTTAGGGCAATTATCACCTATTTTTTGATGACACACAAATCTTATCACAGCCTAGACTTCTCTAGAGTTCAGTAAATATTTGCTGAGCAAAATACAGGGAAAGATATAAAATATTTCAGAATATGACTAGAATTTGGACCACTTCTGCTACTTTAAAAAATAAAGTTTAATTCTCTGAATAAGAAAACTTACTTCACAAAAACTCATGGCCATGTTGCTGAGGCTTGACTATATGTCCATTTGGTTATGATACATAAGATTCCTACTAATCTGAAAACACTTCATTGGTTTAGAGACTAAAGCACATGAATTTTAATGCAAAAAAAAAAAAAAGTGGTACACAAACCCAGAGGCATCAATTTGGCCAAGTACCTGTCTTGACAAATTTTTCCTAATTATGGTTTCTCCACTATTTGGGGGAAGAGGACTAAAATGTACGTCTAAAAAATAAAATAAAATAAAATAATATATACGTATATATACTTTAATCTCTTCCCATCAGCATTTTGCTTTGTGTAGCAGTAGATTATGCAAAATGAAATTGATACATATTAGTGAAGTTTACACATTAAATTTTAGAAGATTCAGTTAAGTGACTAACTCATAACTTTGGTTCTTATACAAATTGATCTTCTGAAAAACACTTAAAATTTTTTCAACAGAAAACTTAAGGTATTAATAATAGTTAACATTTTGCAGTTCATCTGAGCTTTATTATTTGATCTCTGTTTTCTATTTAAAAAAAAATTTTTTTTTTGCCCTAACCAGTTTGGCTCAGTGGATAGAGCATTGGCGAGTGGACTGAAGGGTCCCAGGTTCGATTCAGGTGAAAAGCATGTACCTTGGTTTCAGGCTCGATCGCCCATAGGGGCCGTGCAGGAGGCAGCTGATCGATGATTCTCTCTCATCAATGTTTCCATCTTTCTATCCTCTCCCTTTCTCTCTCTAAAAAATCAATTGAAATATTTTTAAATTTTTTTTTTGTTAATCCTCACTCGATATTTTTCTATTGATTTTTAGAGAGAGTGGAAGGGAGGGGGAGAGACAGAGAGAGAGAGAGAGAGAGAGAGAGAGAGAGAGAGAGAGAGAGAGAGAAACATTGATTGGTTGCTGTGGGGGGCTGTTTCTCTCTTTTCCATGTCCCGCATGGAAAAGGAAACAGTCCATTTGCTGAGTGGAGGAGCTGGGGATTAAGAAATTAAAGAAAGACCAAGACGCAGAAATAGATTTTAAGCTGGGGCCAGGTGGGCGCCATCCTCTCTGATGGAGAGGCGGCAAAAAGCGGGCTGAGCCACACAGCAGGTTTATTTTAAAGGCCTAGATTTACATATCTAGTTCCGCCCCTGCCTGATTAACATGTCCAGCCTTATTGGGGAAGCATGTCCCCAAGGCGTGGCTCTGCCTAAGCTCTGAGTTCAGCTGACAATAATATAAGAAAATGCCTAGGTGCCTCCCTGGCGGCCCTCTACAGGTTGCTTCCCTCATGTGCCCCAGCCAGGGCTGGGGAATGAGCCTGCAACTGAAGTACGTGCCCTTTACCGAAATTGAACCTGGGTCCCTTAGTCCGAGGATTGACACTCTATCAACTGGGCCAAACAATGCAGCGCCTATTTTTAATTTTTTTTAATAGATTGGTAGCCTTGTGGAAGGGCAGTTGCTAGATGGAAATTTAGGAAAGGCATTAATCTTACTTGACGTGACTAACTTATTTAAGAAAGACACTGAATAATCACTTGGGTCTTTACGAGTAAAACTCCTCTATTCTGAACATGGAAAGAATGAGGCGCCAAAACCGGTTTGGCTCAGTGGATAGAGCATCGGCTTGCGGACTGAAGGGTCCCGGGTTCGATTCCGGTCAAGGGCATGTACCTGGGTTGCGGGCACATCCCCAGTGGGAGATGTGCAGGAGGCAGCTGATCGATGTTTCTCTCTCATCGATGTTTCTAACTGTCTTTCTCCCTTCCTCTCTGTACTCTGTAAAAAATCAATAAAATATATTAAAAAAAAAAAAAGAATGAGGCTACAGACTGTACCAAAAAATCAGTCATCGTATGGCTTTGTCTCCAGAATAAATGAAGTTTAATGGGTCCAGTCAACCTCTTGTCCTGAGGATACATTCGCTTTGAACATATGCTTACTGCTGCCCTAGCCGTTTTGGCTCAGTGGATAGAATGTCGGCCTGCAGACCAAAGGGTCCCTGGTTCGATTCCGGTCAAGGGCATGTACCTCAGTTGCAGGCTCCTTCCCAGCCTGGGCCCTGGTCAGATGCGTGCAGGAGGCAATCAATTGATGTGTTTCTCTCACATTGATATTTCTTTCAGTCTTTCCCTCTCTCTTCCACTCTCTCTAAAAATCAGTGGGAAAATATCCTCAAGTGAGGATAAACAGACAAACAAACAAACAGAAAACATATACTTACTGCCCATAGCACCCACTCCCACTCCCAAGCTCTGGTCCATGCCATAATAGTGACCTATGGAGAAATGGAATTGAACCAAAGGATTATAGATATAGCACATGCATGCTATCACTTCTATTGTAGACAGCAAATTCTTACTTGACAATGGTAGTAGTATTTCCTTGTTTCAATGTGTGTAATTAACAGATGATGTCAGACAAGAGAAATGTCATCCTGTTTTCTATATTTGATGAGAACCGAAGCTGGTACCTCACAGAGAATATGCAGCGCTTCCTCCCCAATGCAGATGGAATGCAGCCCCAGGATCCAGACTTCCAAGTTTCCAACATCATGCACAGTAAGTAAAGCAGCACCCGTCTAATGAGTAATAGACAAAGGGAAATTGAAGCCAAATTGATGACCATATAGTGGATTGCTTTATCTGCCATGCAAGTCATAGTTCCTTAAAAATCATTATATACAAACATATACAATTTTATATAAATGCATATGATCATAAAACATATTTTTTATTTAGAAAGCAACAAATATTTGGCGAACTTTTTAAAAGTTTTAAAAATATTTTTATTGATTTCAGAAAGGAAGGAGAGGGAGAAAGAGGTAGAAACGTCAGTGATGAGAGAGAATCATTGATTAGCTGCCTCCTACACGCCCCACACTGGGGCATGTGCCCTGATCGGAATCAAACCATAACCTCCTGGTTCATAGGTCGATGCTCAACTACTAAGCCACACCGGCCGGGCTGTCCTGCTTTTTGGAAACCCGTTAGTCCTTGAATCTGGAACATTAACATATTCATTTGGTTCACCTGATCAAATTTGTTTTTCTTTCTGAGTTTTCCTCTGTCTGGTTACTCCTTTCCCCCTTGCAACTATAAGCAGTTTGGAGGGAGACACTTTGAGACCATGCAAATCCCCTGCTCCCCACCCACACCCCCATATAGCACTCAAAGCCATCTCTACCATGATGGTCTATGACTCCCCTGCCCTTGGGATTAGGACCTAGCTGACCAAGTATTAACAATCGACTTTTCTGGAAGGTATAATGCTATCGCTTCTTGGACATAACCATCATTTCTAATCCTATCACGACAATCCAAACTAGTAAACCCTGATACTGCTAAACCCTCTTGATCTCCATTTCTTTTGCAGGCATCAATGGTTATGTTTTTGATAGTTTGCAGCTGTCGATTTGCTTGCATGAGGTGGCTTACTGGTACATTCTAAGTGTTGGAGCACAGACTGACTTCCTTTCTGTCTTCTTCTCTGGATATACCTTCAAACACAAAACAGTCTTCGAAGACACACTTACCCTATTCCCGTTGTCCGGAGAAACTGTCTTCATGTCAATGGAAAACCCAGGTTAGTTATTTACATTATTCTTTTTTTTAAATATATTTCATTGATTTTTTACAGAGAGGAAGGGAGAGGGACAGAGAGTTAGAAACATCGATGAGAGAGAAACATCAATCAGCTGCCTCCTGCACACCCCGCACTGGGGATGTGCCCACAACCCAGGTACATGCCCTTGACCGGAATCGAATCTGGGGCCCTTCAGTCTGCAGGCCGACACTCCATCCACTGAGCCAAACCGGTTAGGGCTACATTATTCTTTTAGTAACAGCTGTGATTGCACCACTAGCCACTCATATGCTTTTTGGTCCACTGGCCCACATTTGGGCAGATATTAAGTGGTTCAAGTGATTTCGGGTAATTGCAAGGTATTTTAATGACAGCGCCACATTAAGTTACTTAAAAGTCTTTGCTCTAAAAACTACCTTTAGCCCAGCTGGTGTGGCTCAGTGTTGAGTGTTGACCTATGAACCAGGAGGTCACGGTTTGATTCTCGGTCAAGGGCACATGCCCGGGTTGTGGGCTTGATCCTCAGTAGGGGGTGTGCAGGAGGCTGCTGATCAATGATTCTCTCTCATCATTGATGTTTCTCTCTCCCTCTCTCTTCCTCTCTGAAATCAATAAAAAGCATATTTATATCATGTTTTGTAACCTTTTTTTTCCACTTAATATATTTGATACTTTTCTATGCCAGTAAATATATATGAACATCATCATTATAAAAGATTGCTTAATATTCCATACTAGGATATTGTACTAGCCTTGGCTGATTGAAGAGCTCTTGTCTTTTGAAGCCTGAAATGTGCTTGTACCCGCTTGTGGTAGGCTCTGCTCTGTCTCTCTGGGTTACTTTGATAAGAACAAGTTCCAGGATTGATAACAGCTTACAAAATTAGCTTACTGACTCCCTGGTTAGATTATTGAGGCACAAGGCTGATCTATATATTTGTAGTGCTGATCAAGTCTCAAACTTGCCCAGGCATTTTATGCCTGTGCCAGAAGTTAGAGGAGACTGGCCGCTGAATTTTCTTCAAGGAAATTATAATCCTTTTGTGCATCAGTGATTATATCTCCTTTTTTATTTCAAATTTTTTATATATGAAATTTCTTATTTTTATTTGGTGATTTATTTTATTGAGTTTTTCATTACAAAAATCAACTCTTCTTTAAGCTGTTGGATTGAGATTTATTCACTAACTAGAGGCCCAGTGGTAGGGTCCTGCACTGGTAGGGTCCCTAGTGGCTGCCAGCTGCTGGCCAGGGCCTCCCTCCCTTCTCCTGGCCGGCCCCGCCGCCTGGTCCAACTCCTGGGCAAACTCCTGGTCGAGGGGACAATTTGCATACTATGCTTTTATTATATAGGTTGATGTGTTAAATTTATTTTTATTCAGATATGTATTTTTTTTCACTTATGCGTATGCTTCTACTTTACTACCATGAAATTCCTTCATTGGATAAACCTGGCCACAGTAGAAATTAATATTGCTAAAATTGTGGTGGGATTTGTATGTGTATTCTAATCCTAAATCCTACTCCCTTGTGCTTATTTACTGTGCAAATTGGTGATGCTGTGGATGCTAGGCATTGTGTTATATGATTAGAATGCATTATATGATGGGCTAGATACTATTAGCCTCATTTATAAACTGGAAAACTAGAACTCAGAGAGCTCAATTGATTTTCTCTAAGTCACATAGCTGGTAAATTGTAGGGCTAGGATTTGAATCCAGGCAATCTGACTCTAGAACCTGTGCCACTGTTATATAGCAATAACAGCTAGCCTATATCACCTTTCCTGAGTTAAGGCACTGTCATCATTAGCGCTCTGTGCGACTATTAAGACTCTCCACTATTGTGCATGCTAATTACATTTCTCCATTTTTATTCCAACATCTATTCACTTTTAATCACAACCCTTTCTTATGGTCACAAACAGATATACCACAACAGCAGCCATGCAAATCTCACTTTTGCTACCATTGCTAAACTACTGTTACAGGTTTAGAATACACATACCAATTACCTATAATGGTAACCAATTAGTATTTTTTCATTCTTCTGGGAATAGGAGATACCCTCTAACACAAAACTAACTTGGTACCTAGGTTATGAGTAACCAGAGTCTTATTCTTTCTCATCTCCAGGTCTGTGGGTTCTGGGGTGCCACAACTCAGACTTTCGGAACAGAGGCATGACAGCCTTACTGAAGGTTTCTAATTGTAACAACAGAAACACTGGTGATTATTATGAGGATCCATATGAAGACATTCCAACTTCCTTGCTGAATGAGAAGTATGTCATTGGACCCAGAAGCTTCTCCCGGAATTCAAGGCACCCCAGCACTAGGCAAGATCAATTTAGAGGCACTACAACTCCAGAAAATGATATGGAGAAGATTGAGCTTTGGTCTGGAGAGAGAACACCGCTGCATGAAGTACAAAGTGTTTCCCCTGATGATTTGTTGATGCTCTTGGGACAGAACCCTACTCCACATGGATTATCCTTATCTGATCTCCAAGAAGCCACATATGAGGCTGATGATCATTTACCTGGACCAATAGAAAGAAACAAAGGCCTATCTGAAATGGCACATCTCAGGCCAGAGCTCCATAACAGTAGGGACAGAGTATTTACTCCTGAGCCAGAACTACAATTAAGATTAAACGAGAATTTGGGGTCAACTATAAAAGTAGACTCAAAGAACCTTGATTTAACAATTTCTAATTTATCAAGCAATCTAATGACTTTACCAACAATTTCATCAGAAGAGTTGACAGCAGGTACTGAAAAGACAGGTTCCTTAGGACCCACAGATATGCCAGTTCACTTTAGTAATCAATTAGGCACCATTGTATTGGACAAAAATGCATCTCTCCTTATTGGGTCTGGTGTGCCTTTGGACTTAAGTAAGGAAGATAATGATTCCAAGTTGTTAGAAGCAGCTTTAATGAATAGTCAAGAAAGTTCACTAGGAGAACATGTATCATCAATGGAGAGTGATAGGTTATTTAAAGAGGAAAGAGTCCATGAACCTACTTCACTGACCAAAGATAATTCTTCATTCAAAATTAATGTCTCTTTAGTAAAGACAAACAAGGCACCAGTTATCTCAACAATGAATAGAAAGACTCACATTGATGGCCCAACATTATTAATTGAGAATAGTACATCAGTCTGGCAAGATATTACATTAAAAAGTAATGATGAGGTTCAAGAAGTGACTTCTTTGATTCCTGATGAAATGCTCATGGACAAAAATACGACAGCTTTGGGGCTAAATTATGTGTCAAATAAAACTACTTCACCAAAAAGTATGGAAATGGTCCACCATAAAAAAGAGGACTCTGTTCCAGTAGGTGCAGAAAATCCAGATACATCCATCTTGCCAGATTCAGCAAATTGGATGAAAAAGACCCATGACAAGAACTCCCTAAGCTCTGGACAGAGGCCTGATCCAAAGCAATTGATACCTTTAGGATCAGAAAAACCTGTGAACGGTCAGAATTTCTTGTCAGAGAAGAATAAAGTGGTAGTAGAAGAGGATGAGTTTACAAAGGACCAGGGACTCAAAGAGATGATTTCTCCAAACAGTAAAGACATATTTTTTACTAACTTGACTAATAGCCAAGAAAACGATACACACAATCAAGCAAAACTATCCCAGGAAGAGAGAGGAATGAAGGAAAAATTAATCCAAGAGAACGTAGTTTTGCCTCACGTGTATACAGTGAGTGGCACTAAAAAGTTGCTGAAGGACCTTTTTTTATTAAGCACTAAGCAAAATGTAGACAGTTTAAATGAGAGCGCATATACTCCAATACTTCAAGGCCCCAGGTCATTAAATGATTCAGCAACTAGAGCAGGGATTCACATGACCCATTTCTCAAAAATAAGAGAGGAAGCAAACTTGGAAGGCTTGGGAAATCAAACAAAACAAGTGACAGAGAAGTATCCAAGTCCTAATCCAAGTCCACAGAATGTTATTGCTCAGCGTGGTAAGAGGGATTTAAAACACTTTAGACTCCCAACAGAAGAAATAAAGCTTCAAGGGGGTGTAATTTTGAATGATGCCTCAACCCAGTGGTCCAAAAACATGAAATATTTGGCCCAGGATGCCGTCACACAGACAGAGTACCATGAGAAGAAGAAAAGGGCCATTACTCAGTCCCTCTTACCAGGTTTTTCTATGAGAAGTCATGGCATCAATCAAACAGATGGGTCTGCATTACCCGTTGTAAAGGCATCAGCATTTCCATCAATTAGACCTACAGATGTGACCAAGATCCCACCCCAAGACAACCCTTCTCATCTAGCACCAGCCTATACCTTTAGGGAAAGGAGTTCTGGAGTCCAAGAAAGCAGTCCTTTCTTACAAGGAGACAAAAGAAATCTCTCTTTAGCCTTCCTAATGGAAATGATGAGAGGTCAAGAAAATATTAGCTCTCTGGGAGAAAGTGCTACAAACTCACTCATATACAAGAAACCTGAGGATCCTGTTCTCTTGGAACCAGGCTTGTCTGAAGCATCTGGCAAAGTGGAATCTCTTCCTGAAGTTCATATTCATCAGGTAGACTCTTTGCCTACGAAAACTGGCAATGGTTCTCCTGGCCACGGGGATCTGGTAGAAGAGATCTTCCTTCAGAAAACACAGGACGCTGTTAAATTGAACAAAGTAAATGAACCTGGAAAAATGGCTTTTCCGAAATGGGCAGCCGAAAGCTCTGAAAAGACTCCCGCCAGGCTGCTAGATCTCTTTGCCTGGGATAATCAATATGCTACCCAGATACCAAGAGAAGAGTGGAAATCCCAAGAGAAGTCACAACAAAATATAACTGTTAAGACAAAAGACACCATTTCACCCCTAGACCCTTATGAAAACAATCATTCAATAGCAGCAATAAACGAAAGACAAGAGAAGCCCCAAAGTGAGGCCACCTGGGCAAAACAAGGCGGGACCGGAAGATTGGGCCTTCAAAATCCACCCGTCTTGAAACACCATCAAAGGGAAATAACCCCTACTCCTCTTCAGTCAGAGGAACATGACATTGACTATGATGATACCTTCTCAACGGAAACGAAGAGAGAGGATTTTGATATATATGGTGAGGATGAACGTCAGGACCCTCGCAGCTTTCAAAAGAAGACACGACATTATTTTATTGCTGCAGTGGAGCAGCTCTGGGATTATGGATTGAGCAAATCCCCCCATGCACCAAGAAACAGGTATGGGTACGTTGATTATTCCTTGGTCCTGCTATGGTGACCTTTGATTTTACCAAATACTGAAACAATAGGAAAGGGACAGCCAGTCTGCAGCAGTGTAACTCCAGGTGGCTTTATAGACCCCTGAGAACCAGATGGCAATGTCTAGAATTCAGCGGTTCTCAACCTGTGGGTCGCGACCCCTTTGGGGGTCCAATGACCCTTTCACAGGGGTCGCCTAAGACCATCAGAAAACACATATATAATTACATATTGTTTTTGTAATTAATCACTATGCTTTATTTATGTTCAATGTGTAACAATGAAAATACATCCTGCATATCAGATATTTACATGACGATTCATAACAGTAGCAAAATTACAGTTATGAAGTAGCAACGAAAATAATTTTATGGTTGGGGGTCACGACAACATGAGGAACTGTATTAAAGGGCCATGACATTAGGAAGGTTGAGAACCACTGGTCTAGATGAAGCTGAGGAGTAAATGGGAGGTTAGATGAGCCCAACAATGAAAGTTAGAGGATGGTAAATCCAGATGGCATGAAACTCGTACTCTGGTGGGATGGAGGAGAAGGAGAGGGGCTTACAGAAGGGTAGAAGTGTCAGAGTCAAGAAGCAGCAATGGAGAGTAGGAAGAAAGTCAACTTTATCAGCCTTATGAGCTGCCATAATAGTCATAGTGTCATGAGAGAGCCCTGAAGAGGCAGGAGGAAGAAGTGAAGTGTGTGACAAAAAAGTTGAGGATGTAGGAAAAGTTTTTCATGGTGCTTGGGGGTACAGAGGGCAAAGTTAGGGGAACAGAAGGAGGTTGGGCAGGGGAGAGAAAACAGAGAAATTTGGAAGGTAAACATAAGAGTTTATTGCAGTCATCAAATATTTATTGAGCACCTACTACATGGCAGACAATTTTGTAGGCATGAGTGCAGCAAAGTAGGAGCTCACATTCTGTTGGGGAGGGCAAAAGATAATAAATTAATAGAAAAATAAAGGGGAGAAACCAAGATGACGGCATAGGTAAACACTGGAAAGTGCTGCCTCCCACAACCACTTCAAAAATACAATGAAAAGACAAAACAGACATCATCCAGAACTACAGGAAGGCTGGCTGAGTGGAAATTCTACAACTAGAAGGAAAGAGAAAAGCACACCGAGACTCAGAGGAGGTGTGGAAGTAAAGTGCAGAGGTACGGAGGCTCGAGCACTCACGGAAAGGGGCTGGCACCTGAGGACGCCGCTGTCTTTTTGAATCGGGAGGGAGTCACAAGCTCCCGACTGCTCTGAACTCCAGTTCGGGGAAGTCTCTGAGGACCCAGGACTCATTCGGGGAGAAACTGGACTGTCTGGCAGCAGGCAAAACTCGGAACTTAAGGGAGGCTTTGCCTCAGAGATGCTTGCAGCTGTTACAGGGACACTAAGACGCGGGGCCCCTTAGAGCAGGGCTGAGGATCAGCCATAGCTGCTAGCTCCACCCTGTTGATTCCCTGAGACCCCGCCCCACCCAGGCTGTGGCAGAGGCTTTTGCATATGAATGCCTTGGCCCGTTGCAATCTGAATATTACCTAACAAACTGCAGCTGGGCCAGACAGACCCAGAACTTCCAAGAGAAGGCCCAAGGCCCCACAGCAGCTTGCATTGCTTCACAGCTGGGCCTCATCTGGGCACCTCCAAACCCCCAAAGAGGAAGGGGAATCTGCAGATCTCTTTGTAGCTCCTGCTGGGTAGCCTCAGGCAGAGGCTAAATTACCACCTCCTTAGATCCAAGAGCCAGTGTACCAAGTGGTCAGAGTGGGACCATCCAGATTATAACTCCTCAGATCCATAAGGGACACACTCAGGGGGCAGACTCAGTGAGCACCAAAGCCCCACTGAAGCAAGTCTTTCCCCAGAAGGGTGTCTCCAGCACAAAAGTTCTCCCACTGCAGACACAGCTGATTCTCACAGCCAATTGGCCTGGAGATAAATTCCTCCCAGTGATAACTACAACAATCAAGGCTTAACTAGAGCAAGACTGTGCACAAAGCCCACAACGGGGTGCACCAAGAGTGTCTACCTCAGGTAATTGGGGAGGCTGAGCCACTGGGCCCTATAGGACACCTAGCACACAAAGCCACTCTACCAACACAGGGAAGCATAAAAAATGCAGAGACAAAGAAACAGGTGACAAATGATAGAAATGGAGGAAAGCAAACGACTGGATATAGAGTTCAAAACCATTGTTATAAGGTTTTTCAAGAATTTTCTGGAAACCGCCAGTAAATTTAGTGAGACCCTGGAAGATATGAAAAAAGACCAACTAGAAATTAAGCATACACTGACTGAAATAAAGAATAATATACAGAGATCCAACAGCAGACAAGAGGATCCCAAGAATCAAGTCAAAGATGTGAAATACGAAGAAACAAAAGATGCCCAACCGGAAAAGAAAAAAGAATCCAAAAATATGAAGATAGTGTAAGGAGCCTCTCGGACAACTTCAAGCGTACCAACATCCAAATTATAGGGGTGCCAGAAGAAGAGAGAGAGCAAGATATTGAAAACCTATTTGGAGAAATAATGACAGAAGACTTCTCCTACCTGGTGAAAGAAATAGACTTACAAGTCCAGGAAGCACACAGAACCCCAAACAAAAGGAATCCAAAGAGGACCACACAAGACACATCATAATTAAAATGCCAAGAGCAAAAGACAAAGAGAGAATCTTAAAAGCAGCAAGAGAAAAAAAGTCAGTTACCTACAAGAGAGTACCCATACGACTGTCAGCTGATTTCTCAACAGAAACAATGCAGGCCAGAAGAGAGTGGCAAGAAATATTCAACGTGATGAATGCCAAGAACCTACAACCAAGATTACTTTATCCAGCAAAGCTATCATTCAGAATTGAAGGTCAGATAAAGAGCTTCACAGATAAGGAAAAGCTAAAGGAGTTCATCACCACCAAACCAGGATTATATGAAATGCTGAAAGGTATCCTTTAAGAAGAGGAAGAAGAAAAAGGTAAAGATAAAAATTATGAACAGCAAATACATATCTGTCAACACGTGAATATAAAAATCAAGTGAATAAAAAAATCTGATGAAGAGAGTAAACTGGTGAATATAATAGAACCAGGGGCATGGAAAGGGAGTGGACTGACAATTCTTGGGGGGAGAGGGGTGTGGGGATGCAGGAAGAGACTGGACAAAAATCGTACACCTATGGATGAGGACAGGAGGGGTAAGAGCAGAGGGTGGGGTGGGAACTGGGTGGAGGAGAGCTATGGGGGGAAAAAAAGAGGAACAACTGTAATAATCTGAACAATAAAGATTTAATTTTTTAAAAAATCAAAAAAAAAAGAAAAATAAATAGGGGCTCTTGATGATGCTATTCAGAAGATAGAATTGAATAATATGATAGAGTAACACTGGGGTGTTACTTTAGCTGTGGTGGTCAGAGAAATCCTTTATGGAGTTGAGACCTAAATGATGATAGATCAGCTCTAAGAGATGTGTCCACGCAAAGGGAACAGGAAGTGCAAAAGCCCTGAAACTGGGACATCCTTGTCCAGCCAGTATGGCTCGGTGGTTGAGCATCGATCTAGGAACCAGGAGTCACAGTTCAATTCCCAGTCAGGACACATGCCTAGGTTGCAGGCTCCATCCCCTGTGGGGAGTGTGTGGGGGCAGCCGGTCAATGATTCTCTCTCATCATTGATGTTTCTATCTCTCTCTCCCTCTCCTTTCCTCTCTGAAATCAATAAATATATTTTTTTAAAGGAAAAAAAAAGAAGGTGAGGTGTTTCTACACACCTGGTCCATAAAGATATTGCTTTTCCTCTGCTTTTGTCTTCAGGGCTCAGTTCAAGAAGGTGGTTTTCCAGGAGTTTACTGATGGCTCCTTTACTCAGCCCTTATACCGTGGAGAATTGAATGAACACTTGGGACTCCTGGGGCCATGTATAAGAGCAGAAGTCGAAGACAATATCAGGGTGAGTTGAGGACAATGGAATCACAAGGAAATGAATCCTGTGTATTTTTTGTCTCTGAGTATAAAAATAATGTATTATCATTTTTAAAAAATATAGAAAATAAAGAAGTTGAAAAATAATCTCATAAATATCATTTTGGTGTATGTTCTTTTTTCCTATGTATTCTTCTGTTTGTGTATTCAAAATTATACAATGTATAATTCTCCTATTTTGATTAAATATATCATAAACATTTCTAATGTCATTTAAAAATACTTCCTAAGTATATTTTTAAAGTGATTGCTTAATAGTCTATTACATGAATTTATGGTTTACTTAACCATGCACTTTGAATAACCCTATAATAGGTTTTTTTCACTATTTAAATAATGCTGCAATAACAACTTTTCCTAGGATAAAATTCTAAAAGTGAAATGTATGTGAACAGTTTAAGACTTTCTGTAACGAATGATCTCTTAATATTCTTTGCACATTTGACAATTTTGGAGGCAGTGCTTTTCTTATTAATTTATATTCTCATATATTATAGATCATTGATCATTTTAGTGAATAGTATTTTTCCAAGTTTGTTGTCTCTTAATTTTATATATAGTGGTTTTTTCATTAAAAACAGGAAGTAACCTGTAATCCAGTGGTTCTCAACCTTCCTAATGCCGCGACCCTTTAATACCGTTCCTCATGTTGTGGTGACCCCCAACCATAAAATTATTTTCGTTGCTACTTCATAACTGTAATTTTGCGACTGTTATGAATCGTAATGTAAATATCTGATATGCAGGATGTATTTTCATTGTTACAAATTGAACATAATTAAAGCATAGTGATTAATCACAAAAACAATATGTAATTATATATGTGTTTTCTGATGGTCTTAGGCGACCTCTGTGAAAGGGTCGTTCGACTCCCAAAAGGGTCACGACCCACAGGTTGGCGACCCACAGGTTGAGAACCGCTGCTATAATCTTTTCTTTATGCCACTTTCATAGCTTTCATGTTTATAAAAATCCTTCCCCATACAGAGACTTTTTTCTTAAAATCACCTATTCTTGAACTTTCTTTTACAATTTAATTTCTTAAAAATTAACTTTTTAACCATCAAAATTTCTATAGACAAAGTTATTTTGGTGCATTGTGGGAGCCAAAGGTCAAATTAGTTTTATTTTTTCCCCAAAATCGTCAATCATTGTCCCAATTGATGGTTTACATTAAGGATATAGAAGGGTATAAAATTATGGGATGGTGCCTTGATTTGTATTTTACTTTTCATATGTCCTATGAAACGTATCATTTTTTTTCAAATCTGAAAACCGGGCTTTTAAAAAGATTATGTGCATTCATCCTGAAATTTGTCATGAAGAACCTTAAGTACCAAGCAAGTCGTGAGATTATGGTCTCTTTAGGAATTTCCTCCTTTGAGTCCATGCCTTAAAACATTGTTAATTCAAAAATTCCTCAGCATTTCCTCTATAGATCTTTAGGTTTGGGTTCTTACAATAGCCATCCTATACCACTTTCTCTGGGTATTAAAACTTGGACAGAGCCAAAATAGGCATTACGATTAGGGATGTAAACGCTACAATACTTGCATTCTTTTTCTGTTTTGCTCTGCAGGTAACTTTCAAAAACCAGGCCTCTCGTCCCTACTCCTTCTACTCCAGCCTTATTTCGTATGAGGAAGATCAGAGGCAAGGAACAGAACCTAGAAAAAAGTTTGTGGAGCCCAATGAAACCAGAATTTACTTTTGGAAAGTGCAACATCAGATGGCGCCCACTGCCGATGAGTTTGACTGCAAAGCCTGGGCTTATTTTTCTGATGTTGATCTGGTAAGCAGGTCGACACTGTGCTGGCCACTTTCTGGTTTAAAAGAAATGGTCTTTGCAATATCTGCTAAGAATTTGGGTATTTATCTTAAGTATAATGGGAGGTTTTAAATAGGGAGAGGTAGCCCGACCGATGTGTCTCAATGGTTGAACGTCAACCGATGAACCAGGAAGTCACCAGTTCAATTCCCAGTCAAGGGCACATGCCTGGTTGCAGGCTCGATCCCCAGTGTGGGGCCGGCAGCAGGCAACTGATCCATGATTCTCTCTCATAATTGATGTTTCTCGCTCTCTCTCTCTCCCTCCCTCCCTCCCTCTCCCTTTTGCTCTCCCTCTCCCTTCCTCTCTCTAAAATCAACAAAGACATATTAAATTTTTTAAAATGTATTTTTATTGATTTCAGAGAGTAAGGGAGAGGGAGAGAGAGAGAGAAACATCAATGATGAGAGAGAATCATGGATTGGCTGCCTGCTGCACACCGCCCACTGGGGACCGAGCCCACAACCAGGGCATGTGCCCTGACCGGGAACTGAACTGTGACCTCCCAGTTCATAGATCGACGCTCAACCACTGAGCCATGCCATCCAGGCTTAAGTTTTTTCTTTGTTTTTTAATTAAATCTTTATTGTTCAGATTATTACATTTGTTCCTCTTTTTCCCCCCATAACTCCCCTCCTCCCAGTTCCCACTCCACCCTCTGCCCTCACTCCCCACCCACTGTCCTCATCCATAGGTGCACGATTTTTGTCCAGTCTCTTCCCACATCCCCCACACCCCTTTTCCCCCCAAGAATAGTCAGTCCATTCCCTTTCTATGCCCCTGATTCTATTATAATCACCAGTTCATTCTGTTCATCAGATTATGTATTCACTTGCTTTTTAGATTCACTTGTTGATAGATGTGTATTTGTTGTTCATAATTTGTGTCTTTACCTTTTTCTTCTTCTTCCTCTTCTTAAAGGATACCTTTCAGCATTTCATATAATCCTGGTTTGGTGGTGATGAAATCCTTTAGCTTTTCCTTATCTGTGATGCTCTTTATCTGACCTTCAATTCTGAATGATAGCTTTGCTGGATAAAGTAGTCTTGGTTGTAGGTTCTTGCTATTCATCACTTTGAATATTTCTTGCCACTCCCTTCTGGCCTGCATAGTTTCTGTTGAGAAATCAGCTGACAGTCATATGGGTACTCCCTTGTAGGTAACTGAGTTTCTTTCTCTTGCTGCTTTTAAGATTCTCTCTTTGTCTTTTGCTCTTGGCATTTTAATTATGATGTGTCTTGGTGTGGTCCTCTTTGGATTCCTTTTGTTTGGGGTTCTGTGTGCTTCCTGGACTTGTAAGTCTATTTCTTTCACGGGGTAGGGGAAGTTTTCTGTCATTATTTCTTCAAATAGGTTTTCAATATCTTGCTCTCTCTCTCTTCTTCTGGTACCCCTATAATTCGGATGTTGGTACGCTTGAAGCTGTCCCAGAGGCTCCTTACACTGTCTTCGTATTTTTGGATTCTTTTTTCATTTTGCTTTTCCGGTTGGGTGTTTTTTGCTTCTTTGTATTTCAAATCTTTGACTTGATTCTTGCGATTCTCTGGTCTGTTGTTGGGAGTCTGTATAATATTCTTTATTTCAGTCAGTGTATGCTTAATTTCTAGTTGGTCCTTTATCACAACATCGAGGGTCTCACTAGATTTCTTGAGGATCTCACTACATTTATTGGCAGTTTCTAGAAGGTTCTTGAAAAACCTTAAAAGTGTGGTTTTGAACTCTATATCCAGTAGTTTGCTTTCCTCCATTTCTGTCATTTGTGTCCTGTTTCTTTGTCTCCACATTTTTTATGCTTCCCTGTGTTGGTAGAGTGGCTTTCTGTGCTAGGTGTCCTATAGGGCCCAGTGGCTCAGCTTCCCCAATTACCTGAGGTAGACACTCTTGGTACACCCCCTTGTGGGCTTTGTGCACAGTCTTGTTGTAATTAAGCCTTGATTGTTGTAGGTAACACTGGGAGGATATGACCTCCAGGCCAATTGGCTGTGAGAATTAGCTGTGTCTACGGTGGGAGAACTTCTGTGCTGAAGACACTCTTATGGGGCAAGACTTGCTTCAATGGGGCTTTGGTGCTCACTGTGTCTGCCCCCTGAGTGTGTCCCTTATGGATCTGAGGAGTTGTAATCTGGATGGTCCCACTCTGACCACTGGGCACACTGGCTCTTGGATCTAAGGAGGTGCTAATTTAGCCTCTGCCTGAGGCTACCCTGCAGAAGCCAGCTGTAAAGCAATGCAAGTTGCCCTGGGGCCTTGGGCAGCTGCAGTTTGTTTAGTAATTTTCAGATTACAAAGGGCCGGGCCTTTCATATGCAAAAGCCTCTGTGCATGGCTTGGACGGGGCAGGGCCCCAGGGGATCAACAGGGCGAGCGGAGAGAGCAGTTATGGCTGCTCTCAGTCCTGTCCTCAGAGGCCCCGGCAATCGCTGTGTGTGCCTCTGAGAGAAAGCTACCCTCGAGTTCCGACCAATGCCAGACAGTCCTGTTAATCCTGTATGAGTATAGGTCCCCAGAGACTCACTCGGAACTGGAGCTCAGAGCCTGGGACTCCCTCCCGATTGAAAAAGACAATTGTGACCTCAGCCACCAGCCCTCTCCATATGCACCTCCGCACCTTTGTATTTTACTTCCGCACCACACCTCCTCTGAGTCTCGGTATGCTTTTCTCTTTCCTTCTAGTTGTAGAATTTCCACTCAGCCAGCCTTCCTGTGGTTCTGGATGATGTCTGTTCTGTCTTTTAGTTGTATTTTTGAAGTGGTTGTGCGAGGCAGCAATCTCCGGTGTTTACCTATGCCGCCATCTTGGTTTCCCTCAAGTTTTTTTGTTTATTTTTAATAAATAAATAAGAGCCCTGGCTGGTTTGGCTCAGTGGATGGAGCATCAGCCTGCGGACTGAAGGGTCCCAGGTTCCATTCCAGTCAAGGACATGTACCTTGGTTGCGGGCACACCCCCAGTTGGGGGTGTGTAGGAGGCAGCTGATTGATGTTTCTCTCTCATTGATGTTTCTAGCTCTCTATCCCTCTCCCTTCCTCTCTGTAAAAAAAATCAATAAAAGATATTTTAAAAAAATAAAAATAAATAAAAGGAGATAGCATCATATTTGTGTTTTAGAAATACTATTCTGGAATCTACCGAGGAGGATGAATCATACTGTGGGAAGATGGGGAGTAGATTGGAGTGGCATAAAAGTTGATGAGAAACCTACGCTGGTTTAGAGGTGGGGGAGCTTATACTCACAGGATTGGTGTCTTCCCTCTCAGGAGAAGGATATGCATTCGGGCTTGATTGGACCGCTTCTGATCTGCCGCGCCAACACTCTGAACCCTGCTCATGGGCGACAAGTGACAGTGCGGGAATTTGCTCTGTTTTTCACTATTTTTGATGAGACCAAGAGCTGGTACTTCACTGAAAACATGGAAAGGAACTGCAGAGGTCCCTGCGATATCCGGATGGAGGACCCTGCTTTTAAAGAAAAGTATCGCTTCCATGGTAACGTATCCCATGCCCAAATATATCCCACGCTCACTGTGAAAAGCAGCATGCACTATGACAAAGGAGCCTCGAGCCTGAGGCTTGGACACTGTATGAATTGAGAGTGTGTGTATGGGAGTGGAATCTTCAAAGAATCAATATTTTTGACTGGAGTGGAGGAAAAGAAACTTCTAGCTTGGCCGGCGTGGCTCAGTAGTTGAGTGTCAACCTATGAACCAGGAGGTCATGGTTCAATTCCCAGCGTGCAGGAGGCAGCCCCATCAATGATTCCCTCTCATCATTGATGCTTCTGTCTCTCTCTCTCCCTCTCCCTTCCTCTCTGCAATCAATAAAACATACTTTTTCTAAAAAAAGAAACTTTAATAGATTTTAACAGCCTTCTCTGTTCTCCTTCTCCAGCGATCAATGGCTATGTGATGGATACTCTACCTGGTTTAGTAATGGCTCATGATCAAAGGATCCGATGGTATCTGCTCAGCATGGGCAGCAATGAAAACATACATTCTATTCATTTCAGTGGACACGTCTTCACTGTAAGGAAAAAAAAGGAGTACAAAATGGCAGTCTACAACCTCTATCCAGGTATGGGCTGGTTTGTGCTCTTTCTTCTACTTTCTGTACTTATTGTATACTAGAGGCCCAATGCACGAAATTTGTGCAAGGGGCTCGGCCCTCACAGCCCTGGCTTCATCTGGAAGGTCATCTGGAAGGATGTCCGGAAGGTCGTTCAGCTGTCTGGTCTAATTAGCATTTTACGCTTTTATTATTATAGATTTACTTGAAATGGTCTAGGCACTGGGAATATGATCAGTGAAAAAAGCAGGCAAACTTCCTGTTCATGGGTAACTTACTTTTTCAAGTAACTTTACCCTACAGAAAGATAATAAATAAGTTCGTAAGTGAATATGATAATTTCAGATACAGATAATGTGCTATAAAGGAAATAGAATAGAATAAATGGATAGTTAATGGCATAGCACTTTCCTAGGAAAAGAGAGATTTTTTTTTCCATCTCAAATCCCACATATGGCACCAGTAGTTATCCAAGAAGTGACTTGTTTATGTCTGTTACCAATATGTTAACTACTACTTACAATGTTGATCAAAGCACAACTTCATTAGTTCTCCACTGTCCCTTTAAAACAGGTTTAATAGTAGGAATAAACTTGCCCCATTTTTGCATAAAACTTCTGATAGGACCAGTGACTTTTCTGCTTCACTCTTACCTTTTTTATGTATGATTTTATTGATTTTTTTATTTTATTTTAGAGAGAGACAGAGGAAGGGAGAGGAAGAGAGATAGAAACATTAATGATTGATAAACATTGATCAGCTGCTTCCTGCACACTCCCTACTTGGGATCAAGCCCACAAACTGGGCAGGCATATATCCTAACCGGGAATCAAACTAATGATCTCTTGGTGCATGGAATTGCGCTCAATCCACTGAGCAACACTGGCTGGGCCACTCTTATCCTTCCTATACAGTAGGTCCTCGAGTTACATCAGAAATCCATTCCTATGGCTTGACGTAATGTGATTTTCGCTGTAAGTCGGAACCCACCTACATAAGCACCTACGTCACTCACATGGAGCACATACACAGCAGTAATGAAGTGAAATAGTAAAAGAAAATTAAAAGAAAGATAATTCCTGACCTTTACTTGTGGTAAATCCTATCTAATAAAAGAGAAAGATGGTAATTAACGTACAACCGCTACCCTTCCCATTGGCTAATCACGGTGATATGCAAATTAACTGTCAGCCAAGATGCCAGCCGGCAGCCAGGCAGCTTAAACTGAACATGAGGCTTGCTTGCTTCAGTGACGGAGGACTGCAACGTTCCCGCCTGCCTTGCCGGCCTCTGAGCTTGCAGTTGAAGAAACATAGCTACAAATATAGAAGCTAAACAAAACCCCAGAAACCAGCTTTCAGCCAGCTGGGATCTCAGAGCTGGAGTTGATACAGAGTTTTGATTATAGAACCTAAACAAACCAGATACTTGCTTTCAGCAGCTGAGGCCTCAGAGCTAAAGCTGGCCCAGAATAAAAAAGAAAAAAAAAAGAAAAAAAGGAGCAGTTGGGAGCTTCAGTCCCAGCCTGAAAACAGCCCTCAGCCCCTCACCCAGACTGGCCAGGCACCCCAGTGGGGACCCACACCCTGAAGGGTGTGTGACCAGCTGCAAACAGCCATCATCCCCTCATCCAGGCTGGCCAGGCACCCCAGTGGGGACCCCCACCCTGATCCAGGACACCCCCTTCAGGGCAAACCAGCCAGCCCCCACCCATGCACCAGGCCTCTATTCTATATCGTAAAAGGGTAATATGCCTCCCAGCACCGGGATCAGCAGAGCCGCAAGGCCTCCCAGCACCGGGATCAGCGGAGCTGAGAGCCTCCCGGCACCGGGATCAGCGTGACAGGGGGCAGCGCCCAAACCCCCTGATCGCCCTGCGGCTGTGTGTGACAGGGGGCGGGGCCACAACCTCCCTATCGGCCCTGCTCTGTTCCTGACAGGGGAAGGCGCCCCAACCCCCTGACTGGCCCTGCTCTGTGCCTGATAGGGGGGAGCTCCCCAACCCCCTGATCACCCTGCGGCTCTGTGTGTGACAGGGTGCGGCGCTCCAACCCCCCACCCCCCACGGGCCCTGCTCTGTGTGTGATGGGGTAGAGCCATACATAATCTCCCCATCGGCCCTGCCCTGAGTGTGACAGTGGCGGCGCCGCAACCCCCTGATCGGCCCTGCTCTGTGGGTGATAGAGGGCGGTGCCCCAACCCCCTGATCTGCCCTGCTCTGTGCGTGACAGGGGGGAGCTCCCCAACCCCCTGATGGGCCCTGCTCTGTGCGTGACAGGGGGGAGCTCCCCAACCCCCTGATTGACCCTGCTCTGTGCGTGACAGGGTGAGGAGCCCCAACCCCCCTGATGGGCCCTGCTCTGTGCGTGACAGGGGGCAGCGCCCCAACCCCCTGATTGGCCCTGCTCTGTGGGTGACAGGGGGTGGCGCCACAACCTCCCCATCGACCCTGCCTTGAGTGTGACAGGGGGCGGTGCCCCAACCCCCCAATTGGCCCTACCCTGAGCGTGACTGAGGGTGGCATCGCAACCTCCCAATCCACCCTGTTCTGTGCATGACAGGGGGCAGCGCCCCAACTCCCCAATCGGCCCTGCTCTGAGCCCGACCAGGGGCTGCACCTAGGGATTGGGCCTGCCCTCTGCCACCCGGGAGCAAGCCTAAGCCAGCAGGGTGTTATCTCCCAAGGGGTCCCAGACTGCGAGAGGGCACAGGCCAGGCTGAGGAAACCCCCCTTCCCCCCTAGTGCACAAATTTTTGTGCACCGGGCCTCTAGTCCTATCTAATAAAAGAGAAACATGGTAATTAGTGTACGACCGCTACCCTTCCCATTGGCTATTCAGGGCGATATGCAAATTAGCTGCCAGCCACGATTCCGGCCGGTAGCCAGGCAGCTTCAAGCTAACATGGGGCTTGCTTGCTTCAGTGACGGAGGACTCCAACGTTCCCCGCCTGCCTTGCCGGCCTCTGAGCTTGGAGTTTGAAACATTGTAACAAATATAGAAGCTAAACAAAACCCCAGAAATCTGCTTTCAGCCCACGGGGATCTCAGAGCTGGAGTTGATACAGTGTCTCGATTATAGAACCCAAACAAACCAGATACCTGCTTTCAGCAGCCGAGGCCTCAGAGCTGGACCAGAGCTAAAGCTGGCCCAGAATAAAAAAAAAAGAAAAAAAGGAGCAGTTGGGAGCTTCAGCCCTCAGCCCCTCACCCAGACTGGCCAGGCACCCCAGTGGGGACCCCCACCCTGAAGGGTGTGTGACCAGCTGCAAACAGCTATAATCCCCTCACCCAGGCTGGCCAGGCACCCCAGTGGGGACCCCCACCCTGATCCAGGACACCCTTCAGGGCAAACCAGCCTGCTCCACCCATGAACCAGGCCTCTATCCTATATAGTAAAAGGGTAATATGCCTCCCAGCACCGGGATCAGCGGAGCCACAAGTCCTCCCGGCACCGGGATCAGCATGACAGGGGGCAGCGCCCAAACCCCCTGATCACCCTGCGGCTCTGTGTGTGACAGGGGGCGGGGCCACAACCTCCCTATCCGCCCTGCTCTGTTCCTGACAGGGGAAGGCGCCCCAACCTCCTGATCAGCCCTGCTCTGTGCCTGATACGGGGGAGCTCCCCAATCCCCTGATCGCCCTGCAGCTCTGTGTGTGACAGGGTAGAGCCATAACCTCCCCATCGGCCCTGCCCTGAGTGTGAGAGTGGCGGCGCCCCAACCCCCTGATCGGCCCTGCTCTGTGGGTGATAGAGGGCTGCGCCCCAACCCCCCCTCCCCTCCCCCTGCTACAGGCCCTGTTCTGTGTGTGATGGGGTAGAGCCATAACCTCCCCATCGGCCCTGCCCTGAATATGACAGTGGTGGCGCCCCAACCCCCTGATCGGCCCTGCTCTGTGGTTGATAGAGGGCAGTGCCCCAACCCCCTGATCTGCCCTGCTCTTTGTATAACACGGGGCGGTGCCCCAACTCCCCTATTGGCCCTACTCTGTGAGTGACAGGGGGGAGCTCCTCAACCCCCTGATGGGCCCTGCTCTGTGTGTGACAGGGGGAGCTCCCCAACCCCCTGATTGACCCTGCTCCATGCGTGACAGGGTAAGGAGCCCCAACGCCCCTGATGGGCCCTGCTTTGTGTGTGACAGGGGGCAGCGCCCCAACCCCCGGATTGGCCCTGCTCTGTGCGTGGCAGGGGGTGGCGCTGCAACCTCCCCATCGACTCTGCCTTGAGTGTGACGGGGCGGTGCCCCAACCCCCCAATTGGCCCTACCCTGAGTGTGACTGAGAGTGGCATTGCAACCTCCCAATCCGCCCTGCTCTGTGCATGACAGGGGGCGGCGCCCCAACTCCCCAATCGGCCCTGCTCTGAGCCCGACCAGGGGCTGCACCTAGGGATTGGGCCTGCCCTCTGCCACCCGGGAGCAGGCCTAAGCTAGCAGGGCGTTATCTCCCAAGGGGTCCCAGACTGCGAGAGGGCACAGGCCGGGCTGAGGGGACCCCCCCCCCCGAGTGCACAAATTTTTGTGCACCGAGCCTCTAGTAAATAATAAAAAACATAAAGAACATATGTACATACGTCAAAATGACCAACTTTTTTTTTAAATAAATGGGAGTTGGGGACATAACCACGAAACGACGTACGTCGAGTCCGATGTAACCCGAGGACTGCCTATAATAAAAGGCTAATATGCAAGTCAACCAAATGGCAGAACAACTGGTGCTATGATGCGCACTGACCACCATGGGGCAGATGCTCAATGCAGAAGCTGCCCCCTGGTGGTCAGTGCGCTCCCACAGGGGGAGCTCCACTCAGCCAGAAGCCGGGCTCACTGCCAGTGAGTGCAGAAGCCTCTCCCACCTCCACAGCAGCACTAAGGATGTCTGACTGCCAGAGAGAGAGGAACATCAATGATGAGAGAAACATCCATCAGCTGCCTCCTGCATGCCCCACACTGGGGATGGAGCCCACAACAAGGGCACGTGCCCTGACTGGGAATCGATCCCTGACCTCCTGCTTCATAGGCCGATGCTCAACCACTGCGCCACACCAGCTGGGCTACCTGGAAGATATTTAAAACTGACTCTTCTTGCTGGAGACTTCCAGGGGGCTCTTTTGGGGACCCTCTTTCATGAAATCCCCTTGACCTGGTTGGTTGGTTCCATCTTCACCCCAGGTGATTGCTCACTCATTCCTCAGGCCCTCAGCATGCACTTCAGGCTCTCTGCTGGTGGGGTTACTCTAGCACTCAAGGCAGCTCCAGTGGTTATATCTGGGAGGACCTCCCTGACTTTTCTCTCCCAGGGAGCCCGCATCTGGTCAATGAAAAACACACCTGTGGCTCTGAAAACCCCGAGTATAGGCCTATGCAGTAGCTTCCTCCCGTCTCTACCATCAAAGCATTCTGTTGCCCTCTCTCCCCTTTCCCAGGGTGGGAGGCTGTCAGAACTCAGTCTCCAGGCCCTGGCCAGCTAGCTCAGTTGGTTAGAGCATCATCCCGTTACGCCAGGTTTTGGGGTTCAATCCCTGGTCAGGGCACATAGAAGAATCAACCAATGAATGCATAAATAAGTGGAACAATAAGTGTCTCTCTCTCTCTCTCATAAATAAATATGTTTTTTTTTTTTAAAAAAGGACTCAATCTCCAGTGCTCCCAAATAGGGATCTGATAGCAAGCACTTTGGGTTTCAGGATCTATCGGTGGTGGAATTGACTTAGGTAGATCTCTGTTGATATTCTGCATAAGCCAATGTATCTCATGCTCATTTTTTAGTGAAAACAATGTTTTTGTTCCTTTTGTTTTTTATAAGGGGTTTTTGAGACAGTGGAAATGCTACCATCCAAAGTTGGAATTTGGCGGATAGAATGCCTTATTGGCGAACACCTGCAGGCTGGGATGAGCACTCTTTTCCTGGTGTACAACAAGCGTGAGTAGCAAGCCCGTGAATTTTGGTATCTGCACGAGGTCCTGTAACCAATCCCCTACAGATACCGAGGGACAACTGTATGTATTTAGAGTGACTAACTGAATATGCATTTTTAAAATGATAAATAATGGTAATATTATGTGTAATGTGATGTACATATGTTTAATGTATATTAGCCAGATCAATGCCATATTCACTTCTATATTTAGTCTTGAGTGGTTAAAGGGAATCTCCATCTTTTTCTGATCCACAAATTATTGTTAACCTGAAATAAGTTATTCTAGAAAAGAAAATATCCTTTACACCTTTGCACAGGAGACCCTATTATAATTGGAAATTCTGAATTCAAATGGATTAAAAATTTCTTTATTGAAGGAAAATAAAAGAGTGAGTAGCGATATGGGCAGAGTCATGCTGCCTACTCAGCCTACATCTATACACCTTTTCTCCTTCCTAGAGAGGTTGCCTTTGTCAATTAGTAAATACAAGCTCACAGTCATTAGGGAATCTGAAATGAATATTGCTGGTAGAAATTATGAGTCTTCAGAGGAGGGTGGTTATGCTTGAAGCTTTGAACACTTTGAACTTGAAGCTCTAAATACAGGGTGGGGCAAAAGTAGGTTTTAAAGTTGTGAGTATGTGAAATACAGAGTTTATTTTCCTATCATTTATTAATTATTGTATTATTTTCCATATGAGCATCTGTAAACCTACTTTTGATGCCCTCATATTGAACAAACGAATGCTAAAAAAAACCTCTCTCTTCATTTTCACAACTTTGTGAAGCTCCAAGATTGCCAAGAGCAAATTTTGAGACTTAATTTTGGTTTGATTACGAAACATAACTATAAATATTGCTTGGAAGAGCTTGATATTTAATCTTAAATAAGAAAGCCACTGGTCTACTTATGTATAGACCCTAGTTTCCTCAGCTAAAAAATGTGAATAGTTGTAGCACCTACCTGTTGGGGTGAATGAAATGAGATTATACAATAAAATGTTTCATACAATTATTGACACATAGTAAACAAAATATGACCATTTGTTGGTATGCTCCCATTTTTGTTAACTTGAGTTTGTGAAGCTCAATTTCCTGCACTTCTAGTTACTGTGTTTCCCTCATTTGATTTCAGAGTGTCAGGCTCCACTGGGAATGGCTTCTGGGCGCATCAGAGATTTTCAGATTACAGCCTCAGGACAATATGGTAAATGTTATTTTCTCTCTAAGAACTGGACTGAGTATATACTTTTTACTCCTCTTTAAATATATTCTTATTGACTTCAGAGAGGACGGGAGATGGAGAGAGAGATAGAAACATCAATGATGAGAGGGACTCATTGATCAGCTGCCTCCTGCATGCTCTCTACTGACGATCAAGCCCGCCACCTGGGCATGTGCCCTGACCGGGAACTGGGAATTCGGAATCAAACCATGATCTCCTAGTTCATAGGTCGATACTCAACCACTGAGCCACACCCACTGGGCTATCTTTTTTACTTTTGTTGGATAGGTTCAGATAACCAATCCATCTCGATCTCCTATTAATTTTACTCCATAGGTGCCTCTCAAATGTATTTTCTCTTCATTTCCCACTGTGACGATCCTAATTCAGGCCACCATCACTTCTCACCTGGGTAATGCCACTGCCTCCTTAAACGTCGTGCCTGCCTGTGATATTATTCCCCTTGAGTCCATTTTCTTCACTGTAATAGGAAGCTGCACTTTTATTCTATTTATCTTTATTGTTGAGAATATTACAGATGTCCCTCATTGCCCCCCTCTACCTGGTTCTGCCCCACCCCAGCCTTCCCCACACTAATATCTGTGTCCATAGGTTATGAATATATGCATGTAAGTTCTTTGGTTAATCTCTTACCACCCACCCACCCCCTCCCGCCTGGGATTCCTCAGGCTGTTGCATGCTTCCATGTCTCTAGACCTATTTTGTTCATCAGTTTATTTTGTTCATTAGATTCCATATATAAGTGAGATCACGTGATACTTGTCTTTCTCTGACAGGCTTATTTCGCTTTTCTATGTATTTATGTTTTACTTTTAATTTTCTAATTTTTCCACAGTGAACATACATTGTGTAATAAAGAAATAATAATATTTGATAGTGCTGGTAACACATCCCATTGTCAGATAATTAGAGGGACTAACGGTCAACAAAATTATTACATTTTAGAAAATAAAAAGGACAAGCAAAACACGTAGGTAGTTAGTAATCGATACTGCTTACTTTGTGTCTTTATCGTCTTCACAGCTAGGCTTGACATTTCTCAAGAGAGTAATTTTGGCCCTAACCAGTTTGGCTCAGTGGATAGAGTGTTGGCCTGTGGACTGAAAGGTCCCAGGTTCGATTCTGGTCAAGGGCATGTACCTTGGTTGTGGGTACATCCCCAGTAGGGGGTGTGCAGGAGGCAGCTGGTCGATGTTTCTCTCTCATCGATGTTTCTAACTCTCTATCCCTCTCCCTTCCTCTCTGTAAAAATCAATAAAATATATTTTTTTTAAAAAGAGAGTAATTTTGCCTGGCTGGCATGGCTCAGTGGTTGAGTGTTGACCTATGAACCAGGGTCAGGGCACATGCCCGGGCTCCATCCCCAGTGGAAGGCATGCAGGAGGCAGCTGATCAGTGATTCTCTCTCATCATTGAAGTTTCTGCCTCTCTCTCTCCTTCTCCCCTCCTCTCTGAAACCACTAAAGATATATTTTCCAAAAAAGAGAAAGTAATTTTATTCCTAAGTGCCTAGAACCAACCCAACTGAACCTAATCTCTCTCCCCTTTCTTGGGCAAAGGAAAGTGGGCCCCAAATCTGGCCAGACTTCATTATTCTGGATCAATCAATGCCTGGAGCACCAAGGATCCCTTTTCCTGGATCAAGGTTAGAAAATGCATCACATATTCCTCTTGCAAGCTCACAGCACTACACATCTCTTTTATACACTCTCATCAAACTCCAGGTAACAGATGAGGGGAGAACTGGGGAATAGAATTGAGCGTGCTGAGGTGTTCTAGTTATGGTTCTTCATCTTTCTCCTGGGATTAGGACATCTGAATACTTTCCACGTCATTGAACTCACTACCTCCCAAGATCGTGTATTCTATGATTAGATGCCTCCAACCGAGGTGGCCTGTGGTCCTCCAATCTCTTTATTTTAACACAGAAACAAATGGCTCAGTCTCCCATCACACAAGCCAAGAAAAGTTGGCTTCTTTATTTGAGAGAACAGAATCCATCTTGTTCACAAATTCTAAACCACTCAGTGGTAGGAAGCACCTACTGAAGTTAGTCCAATCTTGTCAACTAATTTGGAGCCAGGAGCTGAAACAGTGCCTTTCGGTTAACTCAGTTTCTTTTTAAATGACTGAATCTTTCAGCTTTTCTCACTTCCCCATTTCCTCTAGAGCAGCACTGTCCCGTAGAAATGTAATGTGAACCACAAGTGCAAACCACATGTGTAATTTTACACTTCCTAGTAGCTACCTTATAAAATTATGACACGTGAAGTTCATGTTAATACCATTTTATTTAGTACAACATATACAAAAATAGTGTCATGTCAACATGTGATCAATCAGGACTGTGACCCCCGTCAAGGGCATACATACGGGAACTTCTGTGTCCCCTCCATGCCACATGAGAGCTGAGCGCAGCTTGGGAGTGCCAACTCAACCTCTCTGCTTAACCACAAGGGTAGGTTCCTTCTAGAGCCCAAACAGGAAAAGGGAGGAAACGTTTCTGCTTCCGGCTTTGCTCTCGACCTAACATGCCTCCCACCTCTGGTACTTACACCCTGGAGAGGGACTACAGTACACATGTTTTACCACCTGCTTCCCACAGCTCCATCCACTTCTCATAATGCACCAGCTTTCTTCTTTCTCTTCTTCGTTGGCTGAAGACATTCCCCTATGTATTTTTTTCTTTGTGAGATGGCATCTGTTCTTCTCTTTTTCCTGAGGTTAAAAATGCTGAATAGGAATCAGGAAAAATAAACTGCCTTACCAGCAAGCAGGCGCAAAGAGCACATCTGTTAATGCCACATCAGTTCATCTTTTTTATTTGTTTTGTAGGCGCTGCCAATTATGACTCGATTTGAGAGGACTGTTCACTAATCCCCAAGTATTTTTGTTTGTTTGTGAGGCTGCCAAACCACATGTTCTCACCTTGTATTCCTGTAGTTATCACTTTCATTCAGAATATATATATATATATATATATATCTCCCTGTGTAGTGGACATTTTAATCTGTTTGGCTGCTTTGCATCTGTTCTATGCATTTATTGTTTTGTAATAGCACCCTTATTTCCACTTGGGGAATTATATCTCCCTCACTGGATACAGTTTGATGAGACTGGTAGAGGGTTTCCCATGCCAAAGAACCCTGAGGATTCCACTTACTAGATTTGACCTGTTGTTCCCGCTTGCCAAGATTCTGTTTCCCAAAGTATTTCCTAGTCTTCCCAGTTTCACAGAATTTACTGACTTGATCACTAAGCTTTTTAAAAAAATTTTTTTTTTATTGATTTCAGAGAGGGAGAGAGAGGAACATCAATAATGAGAGAATCATTGATCGGCTGCCTCCTACACGCCCCCTACTGAGGATCGAGACCCAACCTGGGCATGTGCCCTGACCGGGAATCAAATCATGACCTCCTGATTTATAGGTCGATGCTCAACCACTCAGACACGCTGGCCACATGTGTCAACTCTTTAATCCTTCTGGTAAACCTTTGAGATAAACACCATTATTATCTCCACTTTACAGATAAAGAAGCTGAGACACTGAAAGGTTAGGCCACTCAAATAGGTTCGTTGCCTTAAGGATTTCAGTCTAACAAAGAAGGCAGATAAGCAAAGAAACCTTTATAACATGGTGCAATAATTTGTTATAATGAAGTTATTATACAAAATGGAGTGGAAGCATAGAAGCAGCAGCACTAAATTTGTCTGGGGTAGTAGGAAAGGCTAATCAAGAGAAATAGTTTCTGAACTAACACTTGAAGGAGGAGAAGCAGTTTATCACAGATAGAAATGGTAGGCTGGAGGCTGGGCTGGAGAGAGAGGAGGAAATTGGCTTTGACTAGGCTGAGGTGTGGGAAAAGCACTAGGTTATGTGGGTTCATGTGTACAGCACAAAGGATGTGAGTAGAGCAAAAGCTTCAGTTCTTTCAAAGCATTCTGGTTTTACAGGAAGTAGGCTGGAAACTCAATAAGCACCTTTCACCCAGCTGGCCTGGCTCAGTGGTTGAGCATCGATCTATGAACAAGGAGGTCACAGTTTGATTTCGGTCAGGGTATATGCCCAGGGTTGCAGGCTCCATCCCCAGTGTTGGGCATGCAGGAGGCAGTCGATCAATGATTCTCTCTCATCATTGATGTTTCTCTCTCTCTCCCTCTCCCTTCCTCTCTGAAATAAAATATATATATATATATAAATTTAAAAAAAAAAATAAGCACCTTTCCTACTCATTCCATCATATACCCCATGGCTTCACACACACCTACATTTCAACATTGGTATCTGCTTCAACTGCACATCCAAGGTAATACTGGGCATATCTGTGTCAATGTAGATTCTCCTTAAGTCAGTACTTAATTTCAGAAGGTGGTCCATACATTTAAAATAAAGTGTTGTTTTAATTGGCAGGTGGATCTGTTGGCACCAATGATTATTCACAGCATCATGACCCAGGGTGCCCGTCACAAGTTCTCCAGCCTCTACATCTCTCAGTTTATCATCATGTATAGTATCGATGGGCTGAAGTGGCAGAGCTATCGAGGGAATTCCACTGGGACCTTAATGGTATGTAATTAATCCTTTCCAGAGAATGCATGAATCTTTTAAAGAGCTTTTGACAGATTTCAGATATGAGACAAATACTCCTAATATCTACAGACTTAACTCCCAGAGTTTTCCATGTGTGTGTAGTAGGAGTGATTATGGATATACTAGAGGCCTGGTGCACGGATTCGTGCACCGGTGGGGTCCCTCAGCTTGGCTTGCACCCTCTTGCAATTCAGGACCCTGCGAGGGATGTTGGACTGCCCGTTTCGGACTGATCCCTGCAGGTCTGGCCGAGGGATGTAGTAGTGTGCGAAGCGGCAGGTGGAGGTTCCCGAGCCTGGGCCAGGCGCCTGGTGGCTCCCGCTCATCCGGTCCTGCTGTTCCTGCTACCACTGCTCAGTAAGCTCGCTGAGAGGCATTCCCACTGTGTGAGCACATTGACCACCAGGGGGCAGCTCCTCTGTTGAGCGTCTGCCCCCAAGTGGTCAGTGTGCGTCATAGTGACCAGTTGAATGGTCGTAACGGTCGCTTAGGCATATATATATATATCAACGGTTCTCAACCTGTGGGTCGCAACCCCTTTGGGGGTCAAACAACCCTTTCACAGGGCTCACCTAAGACCATCAGAAAACACATATATAATTACATATTGTTTTTGTGATTAATCACTATGCTTTAATTATGTTCAATTTGTAACAATGAAATTGGGGGTCACCACAACATGAGGAACTGTATTAAAGGGTTGTGGCATTAGGAAGGTTGAGAACCACTGATATAGATGGACAAAAAATGTGGTAGGATCTCATAGATAATAGAAATTAAGAGATGCTCTGTTGACAGAAACATGTGACTCAGGACTGGGTGGACTGATAAGATGGTGAGTTTGCTTAAGGATAATCTAAGTTTGAGGTGACAGTAGGGCAATCAAGTTAAATGTCCAGCAGGCAGTAGATGAAAGGGGGCAAAAGCACCAATGCAGGCGAAGATTTGCATCTTCCACACAAAGGGATGGATGAAACGTGGGAAATGATGAATTCTCTAGGGGCCCAAGACCCTTAAACAGGCTTAAAACCTTAGCAGTAGCATCTACTCTTCCCTCATTTTTATGCCCTCTAATGAATTGACGCACAAATCCAGCCAATTCTTTCTTTGTAATGCCTCTCACGCCTCTTCTGCTTCATGGACACTGCTGTTACTATAGCCGGGGCCCCACCACTTCGCAAGTGACCTATTATGTTACGTTCCTAACTAGTCTTGTGGCCCCTACGAAACCCAGATGAATCATGGGAAAATGACAGATCATCACAAATGTAATCAGGTGGTGATGACAAAAATATGGCAAATTCCAGATGTGGTATCTCCTCTGGAATAAATGAAGACAGAAGCAGGCACCTGATATGGAACTACTGACATGGAAAATGCTCTTTTGGTTATTCCCATTGATAAGCAAAATGAGAATATATTTGCATTTATGAAGTAGGAACAGGAGTATTAACTTTACTGTTCATGCCTCAGGGTGATGCCAGCTTCCTTGGTTTTTTGTCATAATATAAACCCAAGGGACTCCAAACATCTTGTCACCCCCCACAAAACACCATACTGGTCCATTACACTGATGACATGCTGACAGGACCTGGTAAACAGGAAATAGCAATCACCCTAAATCTTCCTATGATTAACATGTTAATATACATACACCCCGACACACAGTCACATAGATGATAGATAGATAGATAGATAGATAGATAGATAAAACAAATAAGCCTATCTTATTCCTGACTTTAATGGGGATGGAGCCCATATTTTACTGTTTTATATAATGTTCACGGTTAACTTCAAACAAATACCTTTTGTCCTGTTTAAAAGTTTCCTTCTATTTTTACTTTACTTGGAATGGCTGCAGAATTTCATCAAATGCTTTTCAAGCATTTTTGCTGTGATCACATTTCTTCTTTCCTATCGTCAAATTATATTTACATTCAGTGGTGTGCTAGCAAATGTTTTACAACGGGCTCTGGAGCAAAATGCAGGAGGGTTTGATGGGGGGAAAGGCCTTCTCTGTAGCATTTGCTGATTTCTATGATGCAAATACTCCCATTACACCAGGTTCCAAGCTGCTGGTGTAATGCCACTGAATGCAGAGCTTGGAACCCATGAACACAATGAACACAATTGGCTCTCACAAGCCAGTACTAGTGAGCGACAGCACAGCACTGTACTACATTCCTGGGAAAACTGCCCTCGGTCATAGTGTATTAATCATTTAAAACTTTTCTGGGGCCCTGGCCAGTTTGGCTCATTGGGTAGAGCATTGGCCCGCAGACTGCAGGGTCCTGGGTTCAATTCCTTTCCCTGGGCTCCAATCCTTTCCCTTCCACTCTCTAAAAATCAGTGGAAGCACTAACTGGTTTGGCTCAGTGGATAGAGCGTCAGCCTGCAGACTGAGGGGTTCCAGGTTTGATTCCAGTCAAGGGCACATGCGAGGGTTGTGGGCTCGATCCCCAGTGGGGGGTGTGTGGGAGGCAGCAGATCAATGATTCTCTCTCATCATTGATGTTTCTTTCTTTCTCTCTCTCTCTCTCTCTCTCTCTCTCTCTCTCTCTCTCTCTCTCTCTCTCTGCCTTCCTCTCTGAAATCAATAAAAATATATTTAAAAAAATAAAAATAAAGTAAAAATCAATGGAAAATATCCTTGGAAGAGAATAACCAAAAAAAAACAACAACTTATCTGGATTCAATTTGCTACCATCCTATTTAGATCTTTTCTATCTATACTAATAAATAAAATTGGTTTACCTTTTTCAGGGGCTCTATTATCAGGTTTTGTCATGAGAGTTATACTAATCTTGAAAATAAATGGAAAAGCTTCCATTTTTTCCATTAAACTATTGCTCTAAAATAGTTTAATTAATGTAGTAATCATGTGTGTAATGAAAGTTAGATGGGAGGAGAAACCAAGATGGCGGCATAGGTAAACACCGGAAAGTGCTGCTTCCCACAACAAATTCAAAAATACAACTAAAAGACAAAATGGACATCATCCAGAACTACAGGAAGGCTGGCTGAGTGGAAATTCTACAACTAGAAGGAAAGAGAAAAGCACACTGAGACTCAGAGGAGCTGCAGAGGTGGAGAGCAGAGGTACGGAGGCGCATGCTGCAAGGGCTGGCGACTGAGGACGCAGCTGTCTTTTTGAATCAGGAGGGAGTCACAAGCCCCTGACTGCTCTGAACTCCGGTTCCAGGAAGTCTCTGGGGACCTGGACTTGTGCGGGAGAGACTGGACTGTCTGGCAGTGGGCAGAACTCAGAACTCGAGGGCGGCTTTCTCTCGGATGTGCTTGCAGCAATTACAGGGACACTAAGACGCCGGCCCCCTTAAGGCAGGGCTGAGGATCAGCCATAGCTTCTTGCTCCACCCTGTTGATCCCCTGAGACCCTGCACCACCCAAGCTGCAGCAGAGGCTTTGCATATGAATGCACTGGCCCTTTGCAATCTGAAAATTACCTAACAAACTGCAGCTGGGCCAGACAGACCCAGAACTTCCAAGAGAAGGCCCAAGGCCCCACAGCAGCTTGCATTGCTTCACAGCTGGGCCTCATCTGGGCACCTCCAAACCCCAAACAAGGAAGGGGAATCTGCAGATCTCTTTGTAGCTCCTGCTGGGTAGCCTCAGGCAGAGGCTAAATTACCACCTCCTTAGATCCAAGAGCCAGTGTACCAAGTGGTCAGAGTGGGACCATTCCAATTACAACTCCTCAGATCCATAAGGGACACACTCAGGGGGCAGACTCAGTGAGCACCAAAGCCCCACTGAAGCAAGTCTTTCCCCAGAAGGGTGTCTCCAGCACAAAAGTTCTCCCACTGCAGACACAGCTGATTCTCACAGCCAATTGGCCTGGAGGTCATATCCTCCCAGTGATACCTACAACAATCACGGCTTAAATACAACAAGACTGAGCACAAAGGGGTGCACCAAGAGTTTCTACCTCAGGTAATTGGGGAGGCTGAGCCACTGGGCCCTATAGGACACCTAGCACACAAAGCCACTCTACCAACACAGGGAAGCATAAAAAATGCAGAGACAAAGAAACAGGACACAAATGACAGAAATGGAGGAAAGCAAACGACTGGATATAGAGTTCAAAACCACACTTTTAAGGTTTTTCAAGAACTTTCTAGAAACCGCCGATAAATGTAGTGAGATCCTCAAGAAATCTAGTGAGACCCTCGAGGTTATTATAAAGGACCAACTAGAAATTAAGCATACACTGACTGAAATAAAGGTTATTATACAGACTTCCAACAACAGACCAGAGGATCGCAAGAATCAAGTCAAAGATGTGAAATACGAAGAAGCAAAAAACACCCAACCGGAAAAGCAAAATGAAAAAAGAATCCAAAAATATGAAGATAGCATAAGGAGCCTCTGGGACATCCGAATTATAAGGGTGTCAGAAGAAGAGAGAGAGCAAGATATTGAAAACCTATTTGAAGAAATAATGACAGAAAACTTCCCCTACCCCGTGAAAGAAATAGACTTACAAGTCCAGGAAGCACACAGAACCCCAAACAAAAGGAATCCAAAGAGGACCACACCAAGACACATCATAATTAAAATGCCAAGAGCAAAAGACAAAGAGAGAATCTTAAAAGCAGCAAGAGAAAAAAAGTAAGTTACCTACAAGGGAGTACCCATACAACTGTCAGCTGATTTCTCAACAGAAACTTTGCAGGCCAGAAGGGAGTGGCAAGAAATATTCAAAGTGATGAATAGCAAGAACCTACAACCAAGACTACTTTATCCAGCAAAGCTATCATTCAAAATTGATGGTCAGATAAAGAGCTTCACAGATAAGGAAAAGCTAAAGGAGTTCATCACCACCAAACCAATATTATATGAAATGCTGAAAGCTATCTTTTAAGAAGAGGAAGAAGAAGAAAAAGGTAAAGATACAAATTATGAACAACAAATACCCAGGGGGGAGCTAAGAGCCGGGGGCAGGGCAAAGGCGGCCCCCAGGGCCGCCTTTGCCCTGCCCCCCAGCTGTGATCAGAGAACCTGGCACCTTTGCCACCCCCAACCAGTTATCGGGGGAAGCAGGGCTGGAGCCCGCGATGGGAGCTGGGCAGGGGCGGGGGCGGAACCGGCAGTCCGGGGAGCTAGGGGTCCCTTGCCCAGGCGTAAAGCCTTGGCCAAAGACGTTAGGCCTGGGCAGGGGTGGAGCCTGCAATCCAGGGAGCTGGGGTCCCCTGCATAGACCTAACGCCTTGGCCAGAGGCGTTAGGCCTGGGCAGGGGCAGAACCAGCCATCGCAGGGAGCAGGGGCGGAGTCAGCGACCCTGGGCAGCTGGGGGTCCCCTCCCCAGGCCTAATGCCTTGGCCAGAGGCGTTAGGCCTGGGCAGGGGCGGAGCTTGCAACCACCGGGGAGCTGGAGGTCCCCTGCCCAGGCCTAATGTCTCAGCCAGAGGCGTTAGGCCTGGGCAGGGGTGGAGTCAGCAATCCTGAGCAGCTGGGGGTCCCTTGCCCAGGCCTAATGCGCCGAGGCATTAGGCCTGGGCAGGGGCGGAACCAGCCATCACAGGGAGCAGGGGCGGAGTCAGCAATCCTAAGCAGCTGGGGGTCCCCTGCCCAGGACTAATGCCTCAGCCAGAGGTGTTAGGCCTGGGCAGGGCCGGAACTAGCCATCGCGGGGGCGGAGTCAGCGATCCTGGGCAGCTGGGGGTCCCCTGCCCAGGCCTAAGGCCTCGGTCAGCGGCATTAGTTCTAGGCAGGGGCAGGGCGGGAGATCGCGGGGCCTGAAGCCTGGGCCAGAGGCGTCAAGCCTGGGGCGGGGGTGGGTGGGGGGCCTCTGACTGAGGCTTAACGCCTCAGTCAGAGGCGTTAGGCCTGGGCAGGGGCGGAGTCAGCAGTCGTGAGCAGCTGTGGGTCCCCTGCCCAGGCCTAATGCCTTGGCCAGAGGCATTAGGCCTGGGCAGGGGCAGAACCAGCCATCGGGGGCGGAGTCTGTGATCCTGGGCAGCTGGGGGTCCCCTGCCCAGGCCTAATGCCTTGGCCAGAGGCATCTGGCCTGGGTGGGGGGCAGAGCCAGTGATGGGGGGAAATGAGGGTCCCCTGCCCAGGCCTGATGCCTCTGGCAGAGGCATCAGGCCTGGGCAAGGGGCCGATCCTGCAATTGGAGGGTGATGGGGGTCAGCACCTTTGGCCCAGGCGTCAGGCCTGGGCGGGGAGTGGAGCCGTCAATCGGAGGGGTGTACAGGTCCCCTGCTCAGGCCTGATACCTGGGCCAGAGGCGTCACGCCTGGGCGGGGGGCGGAGCCAGCTATGGGATGGAGATGGGGGTCCCCTGCTCAGGCCTTACACCTCTGGCGGAGGCATCAGGCCTGGGCAAGGGGCAAATCTGGCAATCGGAGGGTGATGGGGGTCAACGCCTCTGGCCAAGGGGTCGGCCTGGGCAAGGGTGGAGCCCGTGATCGGGGGAGATGGGGTTCCCCTGCCCAGGCCTGAAGCCTAGGCCAGAGGCATCAAGCCTGGGGCGGGGGTGGGTGGGGTGCCAAGCCGCAGATTGGTGTGAACTACAGAGGAAGCACCTTTTCTGACCGCTCATTGGTTAAGCTCCCTGTATGCCACTGGTAATATTCTTAGTAACTTGGGTAATAAGAATCCAAAATGGTGATCTAGGGTTTTTCACCACACTCCTGGTGAAAAAAACGAAGGTCCGCTGCTGGAGGGCTAAGAAATGTCATATCCTGCCCTAGCCACTTTGGCCCAGTGGATAATGCCTTGGCCTGCCAATGGCAGGGTCTGGGTTCAATTCTGACCAAGGGCATGTACCTAGGTTGCAGGCTCCTCCCTGGCCGGGGCCCAGGTCAGGGCTCATGCAGGTGGCAACCAATCAAAGTGTTCCTCTCATTTTGATGTTTCTGTCTTTCCCATTCTCTAAAAATCAGTGGAAACATATCCTCAGGTGAGGATAAAAAAATAATAAAGAAATTATTATTATATGAAAGACACATCTTGAAAATGCCTAAAAAAAGTTGTCATTTTTTCATGGTGACGGGACTGGAGTCCGTGTTGATAAAAAAAAACCTTGCTGGCTGTGGTGACTGGCAGTGACTGCAGCAGCGGGGTTATGGGGCTGGTTCCTTCCCCTGATCAGCCCAGTTGCCTCCCACAAAGGGAGGCCAGACTGCGGCTTAGGCCCTATCCCCAAGGGGAGCTGGGAGCGGGCCTAAGCCGTCAATAGGACATCCCCTGAGGGCTCCCAGTATGTGAGAGGGGGCAGGCTGGGCTGAGGGACACTCCCCCTGCCCCCTGCATGAATTTCGTGCACTGGGCCCCTAGTCATTACATAAAAGGGTACGGTCTTTTTTTTTTTTTAGTTTTATTCATTTCAAACGGGCCAGATCCGGCCCACGGGCCGTAGTTTGCCCACAGCTGTTCTAGGTTCTAGCAAAAGGATGAGCAAACTAGAACCCATGGATTTGGACTACAACCTGATTTTGTATGGGCTGTGAGTTAAGAATGGTTTTTACATATTTAAAGTTGCAAAAACAAAGAAAAGTACACTACAGAGGTCATTTGTGGCCTGAAAAGATTAAAATTAAAATATTTTTAGCTGGTCCTTTACAGAAAAGGTTTGCAGACTGACGTGTAGTCTAATGGCAGTACAGACACCTAGGCAGTTGGTGTTAACCAGAACCTTCTGTTCCAGAGCTTGTCTAATTTATAAATTTCAGTCTTAGTAATCTTCCTCCAGTGCAGTAGTTCTCCAGTGTTTCATATCTTTGTACCATTCACATACAAAATATTTTAAATATATTTTTTATTGGTTTCAGAGAGGAAGGGAGAGGGAAAGAGAGAGAGAAACACCAATGATGAGAGAGAATCATTGATCGGCTGCCCCCTGCATAATCGGGGATGGAGCCCACAACCCGGACATGTGCCCTGACCGGGAATCAAACCGTGACCTCCTGGTTCATAGGTCAATGATCAACCACTGAGCCACCGAGACCAGGCCAAAATATTTTTCATAATCAATATTTCTCATCACAGAAGCTCTCCATAAAGGGAGGAAAGGGGACCCCCCAAACCCTTTAAAAATCAATGATTCGCTGCCATTTTCAGGTTTATAATACTTTGAATGCTAATTTTGAATTGTCAATGAACATTTCAATGATGCAAATCTTTCCCTCTGGTTTTCAAGTTAAAAAGACTGACCATCTCCTTTAAAATATTTATTTTCAATCATGTTAGCAATCAGTGTGAATTTGGGTATTAAGTTGCTATGTGGCAAGAGAACTTTGTCAAAATCACTGAAATCTGGCTTGGGCCCAGCTATCTATATTATGAAATTTCTGAGGGACATACATAAATGAGCCAATGGCGAATGGAAAACAACCTTTAGTGTTTCCTAAATTATACTTATAAACCCAATACTTGCCTCTCTGGTAACCCCCACACCCACCTCCTTAATGCAAGAAGTTTAGATCAGAGGCCTAAGGAGGATTTTTCTTTTTTTTAAATATATTTTATTGATTTTTACAAAGAGTGAGAGGGATAGAGAGCCAGAAACATCGATGAGAGAGAAACATCGATCAGCCGCCTCCTGCACACACACACCCCCCTCTCCCCCCAGGGATGTGCCCGCAACCAAGGTACATGCCCTTGACTGGAATCGAACCCAGGACCCTCCAGTCCGCAGGCCGACGCTCTATCCAATAAGCCAAACCAGTTAGGGCAAGGAGGATTTTTCTTAAATCCAAATCCAAATACTACCATTAGTCACATTACAGAACTCCTAAGCATTCCTGTCATAAGACAGTAAGACAGCCGGCCAGGCCTGCAGAACAGGGTGAGAAGAGTATACCCAAAAAAGCAAAGCACAAAGCAGCATGCACCCTTACCACTTTTACAATAAATTGGACTAGGCTTTTAGGGTACCAAAGGGCCTTTCCTGGCAGCCAATGAGAGCACAGGAATGGTGACTCAATCTGTCACAAATAGGTGTATGCTATCACTCCTTGCCTATTGCTTCCACACTGTTGAAATAGAAGCAGAAAAGTCCCACCCATTTTGCCTGGCCAGTGTGGCTCGGTGGTTGAGTATCCACCTATGAATCAGGAGGTCACGGTTCAATTCGTGGTCAGGGCACATACCCGGGGTTGTGGGCTCAATCCCCAGTAGGGGGCATGCAGAAGGCAGCCACTCAATGATTCTCATCATTGATGTTTCTCTCTCTCCCTCTCCCTTCCTCTCTGAAATCAATAAGAATATATATATTTTAAAATTCCCACCCAGCCCTGGCCAGTTTTGTTCAGTGGCTAGAGAGTCAGCCTGCAGACCAAAGGGTTCTGGGTTCAATTCTGGTCAAGAGCATGTATGTACCTTGGTTGCAGGCTCCTCCCCAGCCCATGGCCCTGGTCAGGGCGCGTGCAGGAGGCAACCAATCAATGTGTTTCTCTCACATCGATGCTTCTCTCTGTCTGTCCCTCTCTCTTCCACTCTCTAAAAATCAATGGAAAAATATTCTCGGGTGAGGATTAACAACAACAAAAAAACCCCAATAATTTAATTAATTAATTAATAAAATTCCCACCCATTTTGAGGCACTTAATTCATAGAGACAACCATCCACATATCCCCTCAAAAAATACAAAACAAAAACCTACCCCCAAACTGTGTCCTTAAATCTCACCCCAAAAGATTAGTACTGTATACAATTTCAGCCTAAAGGATGAGAACTCTGGAGTATACCCAAAGAGTGTATACTCTGAAGTTCTTATTATCACTCTGAAAACTGTAAATATGATAAACTGCATTAAAACAAAAACAGCTAAGTGGGTTTGCATGTAACATTTAGACCAAAAAGCATTGGAAATTTAGTGTTTTTAAAAATGGCATGCTATTGCCTAGCTGGTTTAGCTCAGTGGCTAGAGCGTCGGACTGAAGACTGAAGGGTGCCAGGTTCAATTCCAGTCAAGGGCACATGCCCGAGTTATGGACTTGATCCCCAGTATGGGGCATGCAGGAGGCAGCCAATCAATGATTCCCTCTCATCATTGATGTTTCTATTTCTCTCTCTCCCCCTCTCACTTCCTCTCAGAAATCAATAAAAAATTAAAATAATAATAAAATTAAAATTAATAAATAGCATGCCATGATGGTTTTAGAGAATTACACTGGCTTGCATATACATGATCACACAACACCAAAGAACCATGCTGATTTTATATATTTGATTTACAGAAAGATCGCTACAGATAAAAATGGTCATGGGTAGTACAGATACCTCTCAGAATAGAACCATAAATGTGAATTTCAGTGCACACCTGACACACTTAAGTTGGGCCCCACTCCCTTTCAGTCTACCCTTGAAATGACCTTGCACGGAATACGTTTGTATTGCAGCTCTCCGAGTAAGGACCACAGGGCAAATGATGTCTGTAGATTCACTGTCTGGCATAGCCCACACACTAGACTAGACACACTGTCAACTTCAAATGAATGAATAATCTTGGAACTAAGAACTACCTGTTTCTGCTTTCTGCCCCCTGCCAGGTAGATAAGTTATACCCATTTTATAGGCGAACTAAATCTAAACCACAAGTGAGGGGTATTGGAATGGCTTTATCATGGATTTAGGGCTATGGCAACAATTATACCAAGCAACTGATTCCCACCAATAAGTATGAGGCAGATAAGGGAGAAATATGCCAATAAATTAATCACCATGAGAAAACCACATAGCTTAAGTACTGAGAGTGTGTGCAATAAATTCCTGACAATGAAACAAAGACTAGAGCATGGGTGCATGGGGCGGATCAACTTGGGTGGAAGAGAAAAGGGATAAAAGGATTCTCATTTTACCCTGGCCTGTGGGTTCAGTGGTTAGAGCGTAAGCCTGTGTGTGTGTGCGCGCGCGCGCACACACACACACACACACACACAAGGATTGGGATTTGATTCCGGTCCAGGGCAGGTCCGCTGCAGGTTTGATCCCCACCCCGTTTGGGGCGCATGCGCGAGACAAACCAATTGACGTATAGCTGTCACATCGATGTCTGTCTCTCCCCCCACCTCACCTCCCTTCCACTCTCTCGCTCCCTAAAAATCAAAAGCAGCGGCTCTCTTCCGGTGAGGGTTTTTTTGTTTTTGTTTTTTAAGGAGTCTCATTTTTACGTTGCAGTTTTTGAGAAGCGAGTCATGTGCTCTCAGATCCCATCATACTGTTTTTTCCTCCCACTATTGTGGAAATATATCTTTGGGGTACAGGTAACTTTCAGTCAACGAGATTTCTGTGGCGGCAAGAGGAATAAGCTAACAAAGGTAGAACGGCGGTGATCAATATCTTTTATTTCCCTCCAAATGCAGAGGCGGGTGCCTGGGGTCTGGCAGCAGGCAGTGTCACCAGGCTAATGCGAGTCATCCGATCCCCTGTCCCGAGGGGGAGATGGTTTCCTGCAGCACGAGGTGAAGCAGGTGGTTCTGCTCGGCGCTCAGCAGCGGCCACATCTCCACCTGCAGCGCCTTGACGGCTTCCGTGTCCTTCTCGTGGGTGGCCATGACCAGGGACTGGAGCAGCAGGAAGAGGTCTTCGGGGAGCTGGCCGCTGCCCTCCTGGCCCTGGCTGTCAAAAGCCTCCCAGGAGTACTTCTCCAGGGTGTGCGCGTGCTCCGGGAGCAGCTTGGCGGGCGGCGGCTGCAGGAGCAGCAGCAGCAGCACGCGGGACACCTCGCAGCGGACCAGGACGTCCGAGAAGGCGCCCAGCACGGCGGGGGAGGGCGCGGCCGCGGAGCCGGCGGCGCTGGGAGGGAGCGGCGCGGCGGGCGGGGCGGGGGCCGCGCCGGGTCCGTGTACCTGCGGCGGCGGCGGCAGCGGGAGCGGCGGCGGCGGCGGCGGCACCGGGTGGCTGCCGTGCTCCTGCGCCAGGCGCTGCATGCGCGTGAAGATGGCCAGGGCGCCGTTGTAGTCGCGCGCCAGCAGCAGGCAGGAGGCGGCGTCCCCGAGCGCCTGCAGCGCGGCCAGGGGCAGCTGCGACAGCTGCAGCTGGGCGGCGCGCTGGAAGTGGCCGGCGGCGGCGGCCGGCTGGCCCAGGTCGCGCAGGGCGGCGGCCAGCTCCAGGCAGAGGGCGGCGGCGGCCACCGGCTGGCCCAGCTCGAGGTGCAGGCGCACGGCGGCGCCCAGGGCGCTGGCGGCCGCCTGCAGGGGCTCCCCGTAGGCGGCGGGGCAGGCGAGCCGCTGGCGCGCCTCGAGCTCCTGCTGCAGGAAGAGGCGGGCGGCCTCGGTGAGCGCCAGGGCCTCCCCCGGCCCGTGGAACAGCGCCTGGTGGCAGCGCGCCACGGCCAGCTGGCACCAGGCCGCGTAGGGCAGGCACTCCTGGGCGCGCAGCTCGCGGCCCAGCTGGGCGAACTGCTCGCCGGCCTCCGCCACGTTCGGCTTCCGCAGGAACCGCTTCTTCAGCTTGTTAGACACCTGCCGGTATCTGGCCAAGAAGTCCCCGGTCTCGGGCCCCGGGCCCGCACCGCCACCCAAGCCGCTGGAGGACGCCGCCATGTTCCCAGCATAAGCGCTTCCGGTCGCGCTGACGCAGCAGGGTGGACCTGCGGGTGCTGGCAGCTGGCTGCAAGGTGCCCTGCGTCCGCCTCAGCCGGGCAGCACGCAGGCTCCCGCACCTAAGCCCCGCGCCCCCTGGTTGCCGTGGTGATATGCAAAATATCAGTGTCCTGGGGCGGGGCCTGGCCCGGTGCAAAGAGCATAAACAAATCACGAGTCCTGGGGCGGGGCCTGGCCGCAAGCCCTCTGTTGCTAGGTGACAGCTTGTTTACCCAGGTTGCTAAGGGTGTCTCCAGCATCTCTAAAGGAACAGGACCAAGACGAAACTCGTGATCCCGCATGACCCTCATTCCGATTTTGCATCTTTCTCCTTGTCTTTCCCTCGGCCCCCGCATCAGACCTCAATCTTCCTGTCAAAGCCACTGCCCCATGGGAGTCGATGCCAACCACTCCGCCCACCCCATTCTGCAGGCGGGTTGGCATTGCACCTTCACCCTATCACGATGCCTGAGTCATGGTCTTGCACTCCACCCCAGTGAACACCAGCCTTCTGGGGACGTTGCCAGGCTCTGACTTGCTCAGAGGCGATGGGGGAGTTTTCCAGACCCCAGCCTACCCTCACCCAGCCAGCCTCTCCCACCCTGGACCACCCCCTGCACTGTCACCATGAGGGGCTGCTCCTGTCCTGTCATCCCCGACTCCACCCCCGCTCCCGTCCTGTCATCCCCGACTCCACCCCGCTCCCGTCCTGTCATCCCCGACTCCACCCCCGCTCCCGTCCTGTCATCCCCGACTCCACCCCCGCTCCCAGGAACACACCACCACCAGCCCATCCCTCCAACCACCTCCCACACAGAGTGACTGAAGCAGGCACAGGGGTTTCCTTCAACACTTTATTTTCAATAACTTGGCCCAAGGCGCCAGACAGGCCCGGGCTGCCTGGGCTGTGAGTGGGCCGAGGCCCGGGGAGCCCAGGTCATGTTGGGAAGCTACCGCCTGCCCGGGGCCACTTGGGAGACGGTGGTGTTCTCGAAGAAACCGCTGAGCAGTGCGTTGTTGTGGATCGCCATGTCCAGCAGCTCCGGGGTGATGCGCCTGCAGCCGATTTTCTGGGCCTCGTTGCCCGCCAGCTCCAGGATCGTGGCCGTCAGGTACTGGATGATGGCCGCCAGATACACAGGTGCGTTGGCGCTGAGACGCTGGGTGTAGTGGCCGTCCAGCAGGAGGTGCTCCAGGTGGCTCACAGAGAAGGTCAATTCAGCTCTGCGGGTGCGGCTTCGGGTGCGGTTCCGCCTCTGGTGACCAGAAGAACCTCCGCGGCTCCTTTGCTCAGACATGCTGGGCGCTGGGGTGCGCTGCCTCCGACCCGTCTAGCTCTGCCGTGCGGTTCAGTGCGGTTAGGTTCAGGAAGATGCCCGTTGGTCTCAACCGCCCAAGGTGGCCAGTACAGAGGCTCCTGCTCCGTAGCCTCGCGACCATGGACCGACCCCTCATTGGTCCAGGTACAGACTGTATGACACATAAGTTCGGTGAGGTCACTGCTTTCCCATTGGCCCCGGTGGGCCGCGGCCTGCAAAGAAGGGGCGCTGGCAGCGCCCTGCTCACCCTTGCTCATGGGACCCTCTCTTTGAGGGAACTCTCACTGTCCACTGGACAGGACTGTTGTAGAGAAAAACCATGTGGGATCCAGTGGCACCAGGTATAACTGGTGATGTTGGACAGCCAGCACACCTACCTACTTCCAAAGCGTTGGAACCTCCCCCAAAGAAACCCCTGTACCCTGTGTGGCAGTCACTCCCACCGCCCTCCTCCTCTCCCCACCCCCACATGCCCTCTCCTCCTCCCCTAGACCCCAGGCAACCATGAACCCGCTTCCTGTCCATAGGGGTTTACCTATCCTAGAAACTCCCTAGAGAAGGAATCATACAAAAAATGGTTGGCCTTTTGTGTCTGGCTATTTTCACTAAGCTTGATGTTCTCGTTCTAATTCAACCACATGGTAGCAAGAATCAGCACTTCATTCCCTTTTTGTGGCTGAATAATATTCCATTGTATGGGTGAGCTACATGTTGTTCATTAATTAGTTCCTCAGTTGATGGGTGTTTGGGTCATTTCCACCTTTTGGCTATTGTGAGTAGTGTTGCAATAGACATTCTAGAACAGGGTTCCATTTGAATACCTGTTTTCAGTTCTTAGGGGTGTACGTGCATGAATAGCATTATGGGTTTATTTATGGATTCTTAATTTTATTCCATTGATCTAATTATCTGTCCTTATGCTAGCACCACATCGTTGGGATAATTGTAGCTTTATGCTGTTCTGAAATAGGGAAGTGTGTGTCCTCAAACTGTTTTCCTTTTTCAAGATTATTTTGGCTATTCAAAGTCTCTTGAAATTCCATTTGAATTTAGGATTGGCTTTTACATTTTTGTAACAAATCATTGGGATTGGGATAGCAATTGCATTTACTCTGTCAATAACTTTTTTTTTTTTTTATCATGCACCATGACCAAGTGGAATTTATTCCGGGGATGCAAAGATGGTACAATATCCACAAATCAACAAATGTGATACATCACATAAACAAACTGAGAGACAAAAATCACATAATTATATAAACTGATACAGAAAAAACATTTGACAAAATCCAACACCCTTTTTTTTGTTTGTTTGTTTCACCATATTATTTTAATTTTATTTTTTAAGTTCTAGGAAATAGAGTTTATTGTGGCAGGGAGTGTTACACACGATTGAAGGTGTGTACATTAGTAACATCACTCTGCATCCTTCATTGTGTTGGGGTCCAGCCCCAGCAGGTCCAGGGGTTCCCAAAGGTGTGGACAGAGTCAACGAAGAATGAAGGACACGGAGACAGGGTTCAGTTAATCAGCATAGCCAGGTTCTCCCGCCAGGCTCTAGCCAGGTTCTGTGTCCATGTTCTCTCACTAGGTTCTCCAGCCAGGTTCTGTGTCCATGTTCTCTCGCTAGGTTCTCCAGCCAGGTTCTGTGTCCATGTTCTCTCGCTAGGTTCTCCAGCCAGGTTCTGTGTCCATGTTCTCTCGCTAGGTTCTCCAGCCAGGTTCTGTGTCCATGTTCTCTCGCTAGGTTCTCCAGCCAGGTTCTGTGTCCATGTTCTCTCGCTAGGTTCTCCAGCCAGGTTCTGTGTCCATGTTCTCTCGCTAGGTTCTCCAGCCAGGTTCTGTGTCCATGTTCTCTCGCTAGGTTCTCCAGCCAGGTTCTGTGTCCATGTTCTCTCGCTAGGTTCTCCAGCCAGGTTCTGTGTCCATGTTCTCTCGCTAGGTTCTCCAGCCAGGTTCTGTGTCCATGTTCTCTCGCTAGGTTCTCCAGCCAGGTTCTGTGTCCATGTTCTCTCGCTAGGTTCTCCAGCCAGGTTCTGTGTCCATGTTCTCTCGCTAGGTTCTCCAGCCAGGTTCTGTGTCCATGTTCTCTCGCTAGGTTCTCCAGCCAGGTTCTGTGTCCATGTTCTCTCGCTAGGTTCTCCAGCCAGGTTCTGTGTCCATGTTCTCTCGCTAGGTTCTCCAGCCAGGTTCTGTGTCCATGTTCTCTCGCTAGGTTCTCCAGCCAGGTTCTGTGTCCATGTTCTCTCGCTAGGTTCTCCAGCCAGGTTCTGTGTCCATGTTCTCTCGCTAGGTTCTCCAGCCAGGTTCTGTGTCCATGTTCTCTCGCTAGGTTCTCCAGCCAGGTTCTGTGTCCATGTTCTCTCACTAGGTTCTCTAGCCAGGTTCTGTGTTTTATTGTCTTGTTACATCTGTATCTATCACTCTGTCAATAACTTTGGTTAGAATTGCCATCTTAGCAATGTTAAGACTTCCAATTCATGAGTGCTGATATCTTTCCATTTCTTAGGTCATCTTTAATTTCTTTCAGCAATTCTTTATAGTTTTCAGTGCACAAGTCATGCACCTCCTTGTCTAAATTTATTCCTGTGTATTTTATTTCTTTTGATGCTATTTTAAATAGACTTGTTAATTTCACTTTGGATTTTTCATTGCTAGTCTATAGAAATACAACTTTTGTGTGTGGGGGGGAGGGTCTTGTATCCTGAAACTTTATTGAATCCATTTATTAACTTTAATCTTTTGTGGATTCATTAGGGATTTCTAATATACTAGGGGCCCGGTGCACAAAATTCATGCACTGGGAGGGAGTCCCTCAGCCCAGCCTACCCCCTTTCACATACTGGGAGCCCTCAGGGGATGTCTTACTGTCGGCTTAGGCCCGTTCCCTGCTCCCCTAGGAGCCGGCTCTACCCCTGCCCAGGCCTGAGGCCTCTGGCCGAGGCTTCTGGCCTGGGCAGGGGACCCCCAGCTCCCTCCAATCGCTGGCTCCACCCCTGCCCCCTCCGATTACCGGCTCCGCCCCAGCTCAGGCCTGAGATCACCAGCTCCACCCTGCCCAGGCTATTCCTGGGTAAGGGACCCCCAACCCCCTCTGATCACTGGCTCTGCCCCAGCCCCCTTCCATCACCAGCTCTGCCCCTGCCCCCTCCAATCACTGACTCCACCTCTGCCCAGGCCTGAGGCCTCTGGCCAAGGCCTCTGGCCTGGGCAGGGGACCCCCAGCCCCCTCCAATCACCGACTCCACCTCTGCCCAGGCCTGAGGCCTCTGGCCAAGGCCTCAGGCCTGGGCAGGGGACCCCCAGCCCCCTCCCATCCCCGGCTCCGCCCCTTCCCCCTCCAATCCCTGGCTCTGCCCCTGCTCCCTCCAATCGCTGGCTCTGCCCCAGCCCCCTCCAATCACCGGTTCTGCCCCTGCCCAGGCCTGAGGCCTCTGGCCTGGGCAGGGGACCCCCCAGCCCCCTCCGATTGCCAGCTCCGCCCCAGCCCAGGCCTGAGATTGCCGGCTCCACCCCTGCCCAGACCTGAGGCCTCTGGCCTGGGCAGGGGACCCCCAACCCCCTCTGATTGCCAGCTCTGCCCCAGCCCCCTCCCATTGCTGGCTACGCCCCTGTCCAGGCCTGAGATCGCCAGCTCCACCCCTTCCCAGGCCTGAGGCCTCTGGCCTGGGCAGGGGACCTTCAGCCCCCTCTGATTGCTGGATCCACCCTCTGCCCAGGCCTGAGATCACAGACTCTGCCCCCCCCCAGTCCCCTCCTATCACCAGCTCTGCCCCAGGCCCCTCCCATTGCCGGCTCCACTCCTGCCCACGCCTGAGGCCTCAGGCCTGGACAGGAGACCAGCCCCCTCCTATCACAGGCTCCGCCCCTGCCTCCTTTGATCACTGGCTCCCCCCCTGCCCCCTCCGATCACCGGCTCTGCCCCTGCTCCCTTTGATCGCCGGCTCTGCCCCTCAGCCACCCCCCTCCTCCTCCGCCACCTGCCTGGCCAACAGGCCTGGACACTTCAGCTGCAGGGCTGAGGGGAGTGGGAGCCGCCATCTTGTGGTTATGGGCACTGCCATCTTTTGTGATGGAGTGATGGTTGATTTGCATATTATTCTTTTATTAGATAGGATGATATAATGTCATCTGAAAATAGAGATAGTTTTACTTCTTCCGTTCCAATTTGGATGCCTTTTATTTCTTTTTCTTTCCTTATTATTCTGGATAGAACTTCTCTTACAACCTTGAATAGAAGCAGTGAAGGCAAACATTGTTGTCTTGTTCTGATGTTAGGGGAAAAGTTTTTATCTTCCACCACTGAGTATGACATTAGCTTTAGGTATTTTCTAAATGCCCTTTATTATGTTGTGGAAATTTATGTTGTTGGATTTTGTTGATTTTTTTTTTTTATGCATCAACTGAGATGGTCATATTGGTTTTTATTTTTAGTTCACTAATGTGGTGTTGATTAATCACTTTTCTTTTTTTAATATATTTTATTGATTTTTTACAGAGAAGAAGGGAGAGGGTTAGAGAGTTAGAAAAATCGATGAGAGAGATCGATCAGCTGCCTCCTGCACACCCACCACTGGGGATGTGCCTGCAACCAAGGTACATGCCCTTGACCAGAATCGAACCTGGGACCCCTCAGTCCGCAGGCCGACACTCTATCCACTGAGCCAAACCGTTTGGCGATTAATCACTTTTCTTATGTTGAACCACCCACCATTGCATTCCTGTGATAATTCTACCTGGACATGGAATGGAATGTTTATACTATACTCTTGGATTCATTTTGCTATAATTCTTATGAGGATTTTGCATCCATATTGGTAAAGAATATTGCTCTGTAATTTTTTTCTTGTGGTATATATATCAGGATTTGGTGTCAAGGTAATGCTGACCTTGTAGGATAAGTTGGGAAGTTTTCTCTCCTTTTCTGTCTTTTGGAAGAGTTTGGAAAAGATTGGCATTAGTCTTTCTTTAAATATTTTGTAGAGGAGAGATCCAAGATGGTGTCAGAGTAGGTGTACACTCACCTCCTCCAAAAACCAAACTGGAATTACAACTAAGATATAGAACAGTTAACCCGAGTAACCAACCAAAGACTAGCTGAACAGAAGTCTTATAACCAAGGATTTATAGAAGAAGCCACATCAAGACTGGTAGGAAGCACAGATACTCGAAAAGGACTGGCCCTGTTCTCATGGGGCAGGCCTGAGAATCTGGAGGGATATCTCAGCAGCAAATTTTCTCCCTGAGGAGTGAGAGGTCCCAACCCCATACTGGGCTTCTCAGCCCACAGCACCAGAGCCAGGAAAATATCCTACATAGCATCTGGCTGTGAAAATCAGTGGGAATTCTAACTGCCAGGAATTGGCAGGAACCTGCTAGAAACCAAGGCACCCTCTTAAAAGGCCAGCACACAAAAATCTCATCCACAACCACACACCCTGGGCTCTGGTGATGGGAGGGCAGAGCAGACTAGAGTCACGTGGGGAGAGGCAGGGGTTTGTGGCTCTTGGGAGAGAGCTGAAGGGACAGCCACCAGGATCCCTGTGCTGAGTCCCTCTCCCATACCATAGAAGTCATCTTTCTTGAATGAAGTACTCCCTTACAGCATCAGCCTGGGAGAATGCACTAGCCCTACCCTCTGGACTCATTGTCACCTCACCCTGCAGAGCTCACACTCTGCTGAGGAATCAACTGCCTGGAAAGGGGTGTAGAGATCCGGGGAGGCTCAGACAGTGTCAGTGATTGAGTTTGGTGCCTCTGGAGACTGAGCCTTCCCCCAAGCCTGACTGATGCTCCCCATCATGGGAGATCCACTGGCCCCACCCTCCCAACTCTCAGCAGCCCCGCCTGGCTGAGCTTGAACTCCTGGCAGAATCTGGAACACAATGAGTTGTGTGGCTCAAGGACAGGGGCCATTTTCCCCTCACACACCTGATTGGTATTGAGCCCTCCCTTCACAGGGCCAAATCTTGGCCCGTTTGGGCCTGATAAACTCTGCTGGCCTCACCCTGACAATTTTGTGAGACCCTGCCCTTCCACAAAGGTCAATGGGCACCTGGAGGATGGAAACTAGACTTGGTATACCCTGGAACATTTGCTAAGTGGCCACAGACCCAGCACTGACACCAAGATTGAACCTGTATCAATCTGGTGAACACTACCTTCCCCTACCTGGTGACTCACTGAGTCCCTTCCCCATGAAACTCTAGTACCACCAGAGACACTTTCAGTGACTGAGCCAAACAGGCTGCCGGGAGGTAGAGGAAGGCCGAGGCAGATCTCAGATGCCTTGGACCTTTTACTGACCTGCCCCCTGGTGGAAGCCAGCCTTGGTTTACAGCTTGGTCCTTCCTATGCACACCAAGGCCTATTAGAGACAGCCACAAACTGTACTTCCAAACAGGTTGCCCAAGGCCAGTCACAGGCAGCATCTGGCATTGGCCTGCACGAGAGCCCTCCCAAGAGCCCCCAGAACAAATACACCTGCTTCAAACAACATCAGAGCAGGATTGAATTAACTGCACAAGTGGCACATCTAAAGGGAGATGTCAACAGACACCAGGCCCTGCTGAGGCAAACCAGCACCCGCACAGCAGCTCATGCACTGTAGTCATGTTCAGTCTCCACAGTCAGCCAGCCTATGGGTTGACCCCATGCACAGACAGGCCAACAGCAATCAAGACTCAATTACAATAGGAAGGCTCACATAACCCATAGAAGGGACATTCCTGTAGCACCTTGCTTGGGTGATCAGGAAGACTGTGCTATTGAGCCTCATAGGACAGAAACAAATACAGAGGCAGCCAAAAATGGGTAGACAAAGAAACATGCCCCAACAGTTATAATAAGACAAAGAAGGAAACTACATAATAATAAAGGGATCAATTCAATAAGAGGATATAACCCTTGTAAACATTTATTCATCCAACATAGGAGCACCTAAATACCTAAAGCAAATCTTGATGGACATAAATGGAGATGCTGACAATAATACAATCATAGTATGGGACTTCAACAACCCATTGACATCAATGGATAGAGCTTCCAGACAGAAAGTCAACAAGGAAACAACTGCCTTAAATGACGCACTAGATCAGATGTATTTACTTGATATCTTGAAAGCATTTCACCACAAAGCAGCAGAATATACATTCTTTTCAAAGTGCACATGGACAACCAAAGGACTTGTATGCATGCATATAAGCATAACCAATGGACATAAGACACTGGGGGGTAGGGGAGGCCAGGGGATTGTCAAAGGCAGGGAAAAAAAAAGAGACATATGTAATACTTTTTGTAATACTTTAAGCAATAAAAAAAAAAGAAGAAAAACAAAAAACAAAGTGCACATGGAACATTTTCTAGGATAGACCACATTTTAGGACACAAAACAAGTCTCAATAAATTTAAGAGGATTGAAATCATAGCAACATCTTCTCTGACCATAACGATATGAAACCAGAAATCAATCACAAGAAAAATATGAAAAACACAAACACCTGGAGGCTTAATAGCATGCTACTAAACAATGAATGGGTTAACAATGAGATAAAGGAAGAAATCAAAAGATACCTTGAAACAAATGAAAACGGGAACACAACAACCTAATATTTATGGGACGCAGTGAAAACATTCCTAAGAAGGAAATTCATAGCATTACAGGCCTACCTGAAAAAGCAAGAAAATTTTCTAATAAACATTCTAACTTAACACTTAAAGAAACTAGAAAAAGAGCAATCAAAGCCCAAAGTGAGTAGAAGAAAAGAAAAAATAAGTGTCAGAGCAGAAATAAACAAAATAGAGTCTAAAAAAATCAATGAAACCAAAAGTTGGTTCTTTGAAAAGATAAACAAGATTGACAAACCTTTTTTTTTTTTTCTTAATCCTCGCCTGAGGATATTTTTCCATTGATTCTTGAAGAGAGTGGAAGAGACAGGGAAAGACAGAGAGAAACATTGATGTGAGAGAAACATATCAATTGGTTGCCTCCTGCATGAGCCACTACCAAGGCCCAGGCCGGGGAGGAGGTATGTGCCCTTGACCGTAATCTAACCCAGGACCCTTTGGTCCACAGGCCTACGATCTAACACTAATCCAAACCAGCTAGCGCAAGATTGATAAACCTTTAATCAAGCTCATCAAAAAAGAGAGAGGATCCACCTTTTAAAAATTCTTCATAATACTATAACTCAGATGTGTGATTCAGGGTGGGGCAAAGGTAGGTTTATAGTTGAGTCCATGAAACAGAGTTCATCATATTATTATTATTATTGCATCATTTCCCATATGAACAACTGTTAACCTATTTTTGCCCCATCTTGTATAACAAACATATTGATTCTTATTTCAGTGTATTCAAATAGATATAGAATGCCAGGTATTTTATGAGAGATGATTTTCAACTTTCTTTGCACTGTACACCATGTTTTAATTCTAGGCCTTTGGAATTGGCATTACTACCATACTTCTCAAACTGTGTTCCTTTTCCCTTAAATATGTCATCTGCTTTTCTCTAGAATGTAGACATGTCAAGGTCCTAAATTTCACATGTTGGATATTAACATTTTTCTCATAAATTCATACATAAGGAATCATTCATTAATGCCCAGCAGTTCACACATGCACACAGAGCCCAGAGTATTTTTTAAATTTATTGGGGTGACATCGGTTAGAGCATTCGACTGCAGAGCCCACATTCTTGGAAGACGATTGAGACCAGTGTGGTAAGCTGCCGATTCCCAGTCCTCTTTCCTAGCTGGCTCTGCCCTAAGCTAGTGCTTCTCCAATTTTATGTTCTGATTCAGTAGATTTAGAATAAGGCCAAGATATTACATTTCTAATTGCTCCCAAGTGATGCTGATGCTACTGGTCTGTGGCCCACACTGGATTAGCAAAGCCCTAGAGGGCTTCCTCAACATTGGGGAACTTTTTATGGGGCCCAAAATAGACTACTTTACCTGCCCAGACCCGATTTCCCTTGCTCCATTCCTCTTCCTGGCATTTTTCTCCTTCTTGAACTCTATCCTGACATCTGTCTAGCCAAAATGGTTTTGAATGTTGGATGCTTTTGAGAAACGCACAAAGGAAAACGTGATTGCGAGGAATTGCTTTTTGCTCTGTCTTCACTTTCCACGTATCTGTGCTAATCCCTCTCTACAGGTCTTCTTTGGCAATGTGGATTCGTCTGGAATAAAACACAATATTTTTAACCCTCCAATTATTGCTCGGTACATCCGTTTGCACCCAACACACTACAGCATCCGCAGCACTCTCCGCATGGAGTTGATGGGCTGTGATTTAAACAGTAAGTGCCATGTCATCCCATATCCTTCCATCTCCCAACCATGAATAGAATAATTAATAGTCCTAGTTTTCCAGAGGCTGCGGATTTTCTCAGCACATAGAACTATTAATGCTAAAACCAGCAGAGTCCTGGGCAAACCCAGGACTTGGTCATTCTTTTTTAAAAAATATGTATTTGTATTGATTTCAGAGAGGAAGGGAGAGGGAGAGAGAGAAAAACATCAATGATGAGAGAGAATCATTGATCAGCTGCCTCCTGCATACCCCACACTGGGGATCGAGCCCACAACCCTGACCTGGAATCGAACAGTGACCTCCTGGTTCATAAGTCAGTGCCCAACCACTGAGCCACGCCAGCCGGGCAAGAATTTGTCATTCTAACCATGGGATTCCCCATGGGCAGCCACCTCCTACTGTACTATTAACAAGGCAAATAAATCAAAGTCAAAGCTGAGCAGATCTGACCAGAAAAAAAGGGGGCATGTTACCAATAACAGAATCAATGCAAAAGTTAATTCCTGGGAAGTGACGTCATGATGACAGTAGTCCTCAAGTGTCAGTGGAGGCAGGCTAGTGGGACCAGGGCTGCATCTTGTCCCTGTGATTACATTCTCCTTTCGTTTCCTTCAGGCTGCAGCATTCCACTAGGAATGGAAAATAAAACAATATCAGACGCACAGATTACTGCCTCCTCCTACTTAAACAATGTGTTTGCCACCTGGTCTCCTCCACAAGCCCGACTTCACCTCCAGGGGAGGACTAATGCCTGGAGACCCCGGGTAAGAGGCAACAAATATTCTATTCAGCTGCGGCAGCGTGGGAAGTAGCGGTTGGGAAGGAATGAAGAAAGCCCTTGACTGTTTCCGCAGAGGTATTTGTGTCACCTGGTTGTTCCCCAAGAGTGTCAAGGAAGGTTGACTGTGGGCAGAAAAACCCACAGATATTTAGCGGTGTCAAACACACAGCATTCATCGGGGGAAATGATCCCTAACTGGAAACGGAATCTGTAGATGCAGTTCTAGGCTAATATCTGTCATAGAATTCCAGCTGAAGTCCAGTTTCACAGAAAGAAGTATCAATAATTAGCTCTTTTTTAAAAAAAAAAAATATATATTTTATTGATTTTTTACAGAGAGGAAGGGAGAGGGATAGAGAGTTAGAAACATCGATGAGAGAGAAACATCGATTAGCTGCCTCCTGCACACCCCCTACTGGGGATGTGCCCGCAACCTAGGTACATGCCCTTGACCGGAATCGAACCCAGGACCCTTCAGTCCGCAGGCCAACGCTCTATCCACCGAGCCAAACTGGTCAGGGCTTAGCTCTTTTTTTAAAAAAATATATTTTATTGATTTTTTTACAGAGAGGAAGGGAGAGAGATAGAGCTAGAAACATCGATGAGAGAGAAACATCGACCAGCCGCCTCCTGCACATCCCCCACCGGGGATGTGCCCGCAACCCAGGTACATGCCCTTGACCGGAATCGAACCTGGGACCTCTCAGTCCGCAGGCCGACGCTCTATCCACTGAGCCAAACCGGTTTCGGCTCAATAATTAGCTCTTTATGCAGATTTCTCAGCGTCTCAAAGAAAAGGGTCACAGTCATGGAACAGTTCATTGGGCACAATTCTTTTCCAGAACCACTCAGTCTATGAGTTTTCAACCACTGAATAGCTTTTGGGGATGAATGGAGTTAATGGTGTCTGCTCCTTTCGGGGGCTTAATTTATTTTATTTTTAAATATATTTTTATTGATTTCAGGGAGAAACATCAATGATGAGAGAGAATCATTGATTGGCTGCCTCCTGCACGCCCCACACTGAGGATCAAGCACACAACCCAAGCATTTGCCCTGACTGGGAATTGAACCGTGACCTCCTGGTTCATAGGTTGATGCTCAACCACTGGGCCACACCAGCCAGACTGGGGGCTTACTTTAAACAAAATAGGTTATATAACACATGGCTAAACTTAATAAATAGCCAATCTCTCTATGGCTCATATATTCATCCATCAAACATTTACTAAGTATCGATTCAATAGCTGGCCCTGGGGATACTGAAATGAATCATGAAGAATGATAGCCCTCAAGTTACTCAGAGTCTAAGAAGGGGGACTGACAAAGACAATTAAAACGCAGAGTGTAGGTGCTGTGACGTGGTTAATGAGAAGGAATTCGGGATTTCTGGGAGCAAATCCTGACCAACGGGAAACTAGTCTAACTAGATTATTCCTCAGGTGAATAGTCCAGAAGAGTGGCTGCAAGTGGACTTCCGGAAGACAAGGAAAGTCACAGGAATAACCACCCAGGGTGCGAAATCTCTCCTTACCAGCATGTATGTGAAGGAGTTCCTCATCTCCAGCAGCCAAGATGGCCATAACTGGACTCCGTGTCTTCAGAATGGCAAAGTAAAGGTATGCTGCTCTCATAGGAAAGGCACAACCCTGACCGAGAGCGTGACATTTAAGAGCACAACAAGGTTGATACAGGATCAAACTTTCAGGATAAACTTCACCGAGTATCTGTAGTAATAGGACACCATGAAAAGCATTTGGGGAGGACACAGTGACTCTAGGCAAGGATGTATAATACCCAGAAAAGGGCAGCGTAGAGCCCAAAGTTGATTTTCCTCATGAATTTTCATGTCATCCAGGATTGTGGAAGCAGAGGGGTAAGGAAGAATGACAAGTATTTCCCAAAGGCTTCATGGTGTCTGTATCCCTCATCAGCAACTTAGATTCCCAAGCCTCATTGACCTTGAACTTTAGTGACCCAGACAGTCTTCCTTCTTGATGTTGATTTGCTAGATACGTCAACAAATTATGCTATTTAGAGGATGTAGTGTACTAGTAAAGTCTTGCTATCTCATGAGTTATGAGGGGATGTATAATTCATCTCTATGGTGTCTTTTATCTTCTTTTTCACCAAGAATGATGTGGCCCTTACTAATCTCTCTAGTACAGTCTCTTGACACCTGCTCCTTTGCTCTCTAAGCTCCACCCAGAATAATAAACTCCCAGGCCCCTAAAAATTGCATGTTCCTTCTGACAACAGGCTTTTACACATACTGTTTCTTCTACCTGGAACGTTTTTTTTCTAGGGATTTCCCACTGTCCCTGTCACCTTGTTCATCCTTTAAAAGTCTCAGATAAACATCATCTCCTCCAAGAATTCCCTGGCCTCTTAAGGCTGAATGAAAGACTTAGGGTATAGATAATATACATTCTGGAGGATATTCTGGATGAACTTTGAAAATATTATGCCGAGTTAAATAGGCCAGACATAAAAGGGCAAATATTGTATGATTCCACGTACACAAGTAGTAGTCAGGGTTCTCCAGAGAAACAGAACCAATAGGATGTGCACGTGTGTGCCTAGGTACATGGGAGTGTATGTATAAAGAGATTCATTATAAGGAGTTGGCTCACAGGATTATGGAGGCTGACAAGTCCCCAGATCTACAGGCTGAATCCGAAAGCTGGACACCCAGGAGAGCCAATGGTCTAGTTCCCATTCGAGTCCATAAAATCACTTCTAAAAAGAGATTGAAAGTATGTGTGGCTAGAGGCCGCAGATTTGAAAAGGCATTTGTTTCTGGTGTAGGGGGTTACATATCTTGCAGGCTTTGTGATGAACAAAAAGAATTCAAATGGTGAAAATTAAGTGTCCTGTAAAAGCAAAAACAAATCACAAAATCACAAGAAACAACCCCCTTACTGGCCCATCTAGTAAGAAATAGATTGCACTTCACTTTATCAACAGTAGGCGGTACTCCTGGACTAAGAAACGTAATAGGTCGCCCAAACCTTTTATAAAACCACCTCTTACTGATAGAACGAGAAAAAAATAAGGAATTTCTAAATGAACAGACAATGGCAGATGAGGTAAAGGGTATTATTGTTTGTCCTTGCTTTTTCATTCCCTCCTTCCTTGGAAACTCCATTGACTTTGGGCTTGGCAATAGTACTCCTTTTGACTAATGGAATGTAGTAGGTAGACATGACATACACCACTTCCAAACAGAAGCCTTCAATGTGATTGCATCTTTGATCATCTTGTGTCTCTGCCTTCTGGCATACGATAAAAATGTGGAAGAAATGACAAAATTAGGAAATCAATTTGCAACTATCAGCATGCTATTGAATGCTTGCAGGGAACTTTAAGGGATGCCAAAACCATTGATTGAAAGCCTGATGGGGAACTGAATATTTACATCGTTTCACAGATTGTTGGCCAGGAAAGGGAGATAGCTACCTCTATCACAGAGAGAGCTGGTGATCATCACTTTAACCAAGTGGCCAAACTCGTGTCAATAATGGGACCAGCTGGTATTATGTGTCCCCTGATGCGGTGTGATGGGAAGGACGCATCACCTACTTAGTATTTGCACTGAAAATGTTTAACCAAAAGCTAATAACGAGAAAACAGTCACACAAATTTAGAATGTAGGACATTCTATAGCACAATGGTGCTGGACGTTTTTAAAAATGCCAATGCCCCGCCCTAGCTGGTTTGGCTCAGTGGATAGAGTGTCGGCCTGAGGACTGAAGGGTCTCAGGTTTGATTCTGGTCAAGGGCACATGCCTGGGTTGCGGCCTTGATCCCCAGTGTGGGGCATGCAGGAGGCAGCCGATCAATGATTCTCTCTCATCATTGATGTTTCTATCTCTCTCTCCCTCTCCTTTCCTCTCTGAAATCAATAAAAATATATATATTTTTAAATGCCAATGCCCCAGATTTCCAAAGTAAATTTTCCAAATCCAAATAAGTAAATAAATAAATAAAGTCAATGTCATGAAGGTCAAAAAAAAGACCAGAGAGTAGGAGTCTCTTCTAGATTAAAGAGATATGATAAATACATGCAATGTGAGATCTTTTACTAAATTCTGGATTAGAAAACTATATGAAGACAACATTGTGATATCAATAATACATTTGTTGGCTATAATAATGTTATCCTGTGGTTATGTAAAAGAATGGCCTTAGTTTTATTTGGTAAATATATTTTTATTGATTTCAGAGAAGAAGGGTGAGGGAGAGAGAGAAACATCTATGATGAGAGAGAATCATTGATCAGCTGACTCCTGCCTCCCCAATGGGGATCAAGCCTGCAATCCGGGCCTGTGCCCTTGACTGGGAATCAAACTGTCATCTCCTGGTTCATAGGTCAACACTCGACCACTGAGCCACACCGGCTGGGCAAGACATAGTATTTAAACCAAGACCCAAAGGATAAAAATGGGATAACAGGAGGGGTAAGAGCATTCTCAACACTGGAAACCACGTATACAAAGGCTCTCATGATAAAAGGAGTTGGGCTGAAACCGGTTTGGCTCAGTGGATAGAGCGTCGGCCTGCGGACTGAAGGGTCCCAGGTTCGATTCCGGTCAGGGGCATGTACCTGGGTTGCGGACACATCCCCAGTAGGAGATGTGCAGGAGGCAGCTGATCGATGTTTCTCTCTCATCGATGTTTCTAACTCTCTATCTCTCTCCCTTCCTCTCTGTAAAAAATCAATAAAATATATTTAAAAAAAAAAAAAAAAGGAGTTGGCACTGTCCAGGACCTAAAGACAAAGGCCTCCACAGCAGCAAGCAGAGTGCCCTTAATTCTAGATGTCACACTCACTTCTCCTGGCCATGTTGGGAAAACATAATTTTTTTCCTGCCGGACAACAAATAAATGCTGTCATTCCTCTTTCAGGTTTTTCAGGGAAATCAAGACTCCCTCACACCTGTGGTGAATTCGCTAGACCCACCGCTCCTGACACGCTACCTGAGAATTCACCCCCGGAGCTGGGTGAACCACATTGCCCTGAGGCTGGAGATTCTGGGCTGCGAGACGCAGCAGCTGTCCTGAGCAGGACAAGAAATACAGTATGAGCCCTGCTGGTGTGGCTCAGTGGTTGAGCGTCGACCTAGGAACCCGGAGGTTACAGTTCAATTCCCAGTCAGGGCACAGGCCCGGGTTGCAGGCTCGGTCCCCAGTGGGGGGCCTGCAGGAGGCAGCCGATCCATGATTCTCTCTCCTCATTAGTGTTTCTGTCTCTCTTTCTCCCTTCCTCTCTGAAATCAATAAAAATATGTTTGAAAAACAGAAATAAAGTATGAGAACTTTGGCATTTTCAAGGGACTAGTTCTGAGACCGTCGTAAATTCTCCTGATCCAATGAAACCACTAAAACATAGAATTCCTGTCATAAAATGTAGTAAAATACAATGGTTTGTATAGTATACAATCATAGGGTTGTCTTAAGTGCCCCTCCCACCGCTATTAACATGGCACCACTAGCATAACCACCATCCCAGTTTGTCCTGGACTATCCCGGTTAAAGCAAAGCCCTTGCCAGTCTCTTTGCCCCTCCCTCCTGGGCCCAGAGCGTTCCCTAACTCTAGTCCAACATGCCTCTCTCTCAGACTTGCCTTCTACCCGTGAGCCTGGCCTCTGGGTTACTTCGTGCCCTGCACTGCCCTTAGCACTATCATTTTCCTGTGTATTGAAAGGATGCAGCCCGGCCAGTGTGGCTCAGTGCTTGAGTGTTGACCTATGAACCAGGAGGTCACAGTTCGATTCCTGGTCAGGCACATGCCCGGGTTGTGGGCTCGATCTCCAGTGGTGGGGCGTACAGGAGGCAGCTGATCGATGATTCTCTCTCATCAATAATGTTTCTATCTCCTTCACCCTTCCTCTCTGAAATAAATAAACAATTTTTAATATCTTTATTGATTTCAGAGAGGAAGGCAGAGGGAGAGAGAGAGAGATAGAAACATCAATGATGAGAGAAAATCATGGATCAGCTGCCTCCTGCACTCCCCATACTGAGGATCGAGCCCACAACCCGGGCATGTGCCCCTGGCCAGAATCGAACACAGGACCCTTCAGTCCACAGGTCGACGCTTTATCTACTGAGCCAAACCGGCTAGGGCTAAACATAGATTTTTTTTAAAAAAGAAACACAGCCTAAGCAGACACTGCCCTGAAGCTTCCCAAAGCACTTGTCATTAAGCCTGCACTTTAGGGGAGTGTTGCATACTATTTAATTCTTAAGCATTTCTGCAGCTGCTAGAAGACTGGTCTTTCCTTCCATGTAGTCAGGCAAAAAGATATGTCTGAGGAAACCCATCTGGAAAGCATTCTCCTCTGACAAATGGGGCCTCGCCCACAGCCACCACTTCCTCCTCTGTAGCAAAACAATGTATCTAAACTTGGCAGAGGCTTCGAACATTGAAAATAAAACTCTCACTTTTTTATTATCCTGGTCAAACATGGAACAACACATTTGGGGGTCAGATCATCACAGTCTGGAAGTTAAAAGGCAAGTCATTTTGACATCCTGCAAAATGGAGATAATATAAGAACGACTCCGTTAAAGTCTGGTTTTGCCTCCTTAAAAATAGATATCTTATTTAGCCATCTTGGGGCACTGTTAGTGGTATATTCTTACCTCAGAAACTAGTGTTCTAGCCCAGCCAGCATGGCTCAGTGGTTGAGCGTCGACCTATGAACCAGGAGGTCACGGTTTGATTCCAGTCAAGGGCACATGCCCAGGTTTCAGGCTCAATCAATAAAAGATTATAATTATGTTCTTTTTAATTATATTTTTATGTATTTCACAGAGGAAGGGAAAGGGAGAGAGAGATAGAAACATCAATGATGAGAGAGAATGATCGATCGGCTGCCTCTTACAGCCCCACCGGGGATTGAATCTGCAACTTGAGCATGAGCCCTTGACCAGAATCAAACCCGGGACCCTTCAGTCGGCAGGCCAGTGCTTTATCCACTGAGCTAAATCAGCTAGGGCTAAAAGTAGTGTTCTTAAACTGAGGCTCATAGATGGGATTCAAGAGCCCCCAAATCCCCTGGATTAGGTACATTTATGTATGAATGCATATGTGTGTTTTCTGACAAGAGTGTCCAAAGACTTAAGAAGATTTTTAAGGGCACAGGGCTTTAAAAATATCAGAAAGATGTAGAAATGAAGCCATTTGGTCTTACTTCTAATCAACAAAAAATATAATAGGTTAGGATCACTAATACAAGAATAAACTCTGTGTTTTGTGTACTTACAACTGTAAACCTCCCTTTGCCCCACCCTGCACAATCTCAGTCCACAACTGATCAAAGTGCAAATGATTTATGGTCCCATAAGGTTCTTTTAAGGTTAAAGGTTAACTTACAGGAATCAATAACTCATTTTGCTTTATAGCCTGGTAGAGAAGTTAACCCCAAAGGTGATATGGTTTTATTTCTGTAAAAGGTTAAACACTCATGTCTAATTAATTTTTTTACAGGTTCCAAAGGGAAATGCTACAGAGTATTTCATCGATTCACAGTTAACAGTTTTGTGAGAGGATCTTCAGGGAGCTTTGTGCCACAGAGTGCATTATAGAAGGCAATCGCTACTCATGCTATCTTTGACGAAATCTGAAATAGTATAATTTAATAATCTGGTTTTGACATTCTTTTCCCATTGACTATATATACATCTCTAGTTCTCCAATGTTCTTGGAACCAGCTAAATAAGACATTGACACATAAACAAATGGCCTTTGAGAGTTGTGTTTTACCCTTGAGATAAAAATGTAAATGATGATATTTTTAAAAAGAAAGGCACTGCCCGGTCAGTGTGGCTCAGTGGTTGAGCAGCAAACTATGAACCAGGAGGTCACGGTTGGTTCAATTCCTGGTCAGGGCACAGGCCCAGGAGGCAGGCTCGATCCCCAATGTGGGGAGTGCAGGAGGCAGCTGATCAATGATTCTCTCATCATTGATGTTTCTATTTCTCTCTCCTTCTCCCTTCCTCTCTGAAATCAATAAAAACATTTTTAAAAATAACTAAATTACTGAGTTAGAAAACCATATTAAATTGAACTCACAGTAAAAAGTGATATAGCCAAAATAAAATTTTTAAAATTAAAAATGAAGTCTTGATCCAGAAGAGCTTATATAGAGGGAGACTGAGAGAGCAATGGGGAATTTCTGTCCAACAAATATAGTTTCAGTTATGCTACATGAATAAGTACTAGAGATCTGACATACAGCATAGTTTCTATAGGTAATAAGGTATTGTGCCCTTCAAAAGTTGTTAAGAGGATAGATCTCATGTTAAGTGTTCTTACCATTATAAGAAATTGAAAGTCCTGAAGGAAAGATCAGAATGAATGTGGTCAAATAAAACAATATAAAAATTTTTACTTGAGATAAAATAATAATAAAAAATGTGAATCTTCAGATCAAATAGAGTCTCTTAGTACAAGGAAGGATTAAGGAAAGACCAGAACAGAACATAGCCAAGAAGCAACTGGATTTACACTAAGAATCCTTCAAAACAGCCAGGAATTGGTGGCTTTGGTTAACTCTGGAAATGGAAGCACAGGTGGCATGCTAAATTGCTTGAGAAACTGTTGAATTAGACAGTTTGAAAAGTAGTTTAATCCTACAGTTTACAATTTTCTATTCAGTTCCACACAGCAACACGAGTAGAAATTGATTCTCTCAAGAGGTTAGGAGAGAGGATCTAAGAAAAGGGAGGCACCAGGCATGATCAAGAAAGAGACGCTTACTCAACTAGCATTCTCTCCTTCCTTACCTCACAGATAGGAGTTCCCATACCAGCAGGAGTAATTGACCCTGGTATTCATGAGGAGTCAGGGCTGCTGCTACACAATAGGGGCAGAGAGTAATACCTACACTGGGCACTCAAGGGAACAGGGGGTATTTCTGAAGACTAAGTGCAGCAGTGGGGACTGTGGCTTATCCCATTAACCCTCCTTTTATAAGTTTTCTAGAGATTGTGACCAATAAGAACCTTGGAGAAGATGTCATATATGTTAAAAAATGCATTATCTAATGCAGGGGTCCTCAAACTTTTTAAACAGGGGGCCAGTTCACTGTCCCTCAGACCGTTGGAGGGCCGGACTATAGTTTAAAAAAAAAAAAACTATGAACAAGTTCCTATGCACACTGCACATATCTTATTTTGAAGTAAAAAATCAAAACAGGAACAAATACAATATTTGTATTTGCATGTGGCCCGCGGGCCGTAGTTTGAGGACCCCTGATCTAATTTGTCATTAATCTTCTTTCTTTACAATATTTTACCGTATGAAAGCTTTATATTTTTTATGCAATACATTTATCAGGATTTTCATGACTTTTTGGGTTTTATGACATGCTCAGAGTAGCTTCTTCCACATTGATTATAAAAACATTCACCCATAATTTATTTCAATATGTATAGGGTTTTACTTTTGTTTAGTTCTTAATCCATCTAGAATTTGTTTTTGTGCATAGGGCTCTCACTTTAATGCATCCAAATGGGTAGCTAATCATTATATTAAATCATCTTTTTTTTCCTCTACTGGTGTAAAATGCCACCATTTTCATCTATTAAAGTCCCATATATACACTATTGTAAACTGTAGTAGCTACCATGTGGCAAATAAAATATCTTAGAATTCTTCACGTGTTAAGAGGATACAGCTACTGTAAGGATGGGTTTCAGGATCAACACAGATGTTTATGCATAGACAGAAAAAGATGTCTGTATGCCTAACTGTCAAATGGAGAGAGGCTGGGGAGGGTCAAATGCAGTAATGATGTCATAAGGAGTGGTAGAATTCTATTTGGAATTTCAGAGACATAAGGGGGAGACCGTTACTAGCTTCTTCCGTTGTACTTTGAAGGCTGAGGTCAAATTCACTGCTTCTTTGGATCCGTTGGTGGTAAGTCAATTTTCAGGTAAGTGGTTTCCCACCTAACATGGCTGTCTTTGAACCCTATGACATAGTGGATGAGTGTATCAGTTATAAATGTCTTAAGTAACAGAAACCCCAAATTCCAGGGACTCAAATAGGGGGTTATCTTTCTCACACAAGCAGTCTTGAGGTAGGCAAATGGACATGTTGGTTTAGTGGCCTGAAGTTGTCAGAGCCAGAATGGATGTCACTTTCTTGACCTTTTTCTCATGTGCATTGCCTCATGGTCACAAGATGGCTGCTCCAACTTCGGCTAACACTTCAACAATGGTCAAGGCAGCACAAAAATGGCAGCACCTTCTCTTTGATCAATACAGCAAAAAGTCTTCCCAGAAGCTACCCATCAGATTTCTGTTTGTTTCTTTGTCTCCATTTTGGCAGCCTCCCTGTGTTTGTTTCTATGTATTAGGTAGAGCTGCTACGTCTCCCAGGCTTGGTAGAGTGGCCTAATGTAGTAGGTGTTCTGTAGGGTCCAATGACACAGCCTCCCCAATCACCCAAGCTGGGCATTCAAGGCGTGTGCCCCAGTGTGGGCTGTGTACACCCTCCTTTTGTAGTTGAGCCTTGATTGCTGTTGGCATGTCAACGGGAGGAACTCACCCCCAGGCCAATCAGCTACAAGGACTGGCTGGGACCATCAGCCAGCAACTCTAAGCACCTACCGTTGTGGAGGATCCCTGTGCAGGGTCCCATCCCACAGAGAAGAGCTTACTTCAGCGGGGCTCCTGTGCTCACTGAGTCTGCTCCTTGAGTGTGTCACTTATGGAGGTGGTTGAGTGGTAATGCTCTGGGGCATGGTCTAAAGTTGTCCATTGGGTGCACTGGTTCTGGGGCCTCCTGAGAGGTGCAGGCCAAGGTCAGCCACTGCCTGTGTTCTGCTCAGGACCACCCAGCATGAGCTACAAAGTGATCTGCAGATGGCTGCTACTTCTGATGAGCTTGTAGGTACCCAGGAGAGGCCAAGCTGTAAACAAAGGCTGGCTGCTCCTGATGCCAGGGCTGATGCCACTTAGGAAGAAGAAGTAAGAGACACACCGAGGCCAGCAGCTGCTTGCTTGAGAGATTTTTAGGAAATCTGAAGCATGAGCCAAGACAGGCCATTGCTGTGGAAAAGCCACTGGAAACAGCTTGGGTGGTTCCAAAATTGGGGGGGGGGAGGCACTTTGGGAATCACTAGGGTGGGGAAAACAGTGTGATCCCAGTTAATGGAGTCTCAGATGCCAACTCTGTGGGGGGAGGGCTCATCAAAGGAACAATGGCCTCTGCCAGCACTTCTGTCTGGGAGAAAGCTGCCCCCCCCACCCCCCGCCCACCAGGTCTTACCCTGATGCCAGACAATTCAGTTTCTCCCCATATGTCTGTGGGGCCTCCCTAGCTTCTGCCCAACTCTGGAGCTCAGAGGGAGTGAGTCTGAGTTGTTCAGTGTGTAGCCGTTTAAGAGGAACTGCCTGGCCCTACCTGGTTTGGCTCAGTGGATAGAGCGTCAGCCTGCGGACTGGAGGGTCCCGGATTCAATTCCAGTCAAGAGCACATGCCTGGGTTGCAGGCTTGGTCCCCAGTAGGGGGCATGCAGGAGGCAGCGGATCAATGATTCTCTCTCATCCTTGATGTTTCTATCTCTCCCATCCTCTCTGAAATTAATAAAACTGATATTTTTAACAAAACTAACCCATAGTTTTGTAACTTTTCAGACAAAGCTGCCTTGGAAAGAGCCAAGGAAAAACATCCATCTTTCCTTGGCTGAGCGAGTGCAGCTCAGCGGCCCTTGGGAGAATCCATGAACCTCCAGAAGTTGCTGATTGTTGGATTTCTGCTATGCTCTCTAACTTGCTTCTTGGAACCTCTGGTTTCCTCTTTGTCATCTTTAACTGCTTATAGACTACAAGAGGAGGAAGGATCAAAACCCCTCTCAAGGGGTTTGTCTGTTGTTAGAATGAATGTTCCTGTCTTCTTAAGACATAACATGCATGCCTCAGGTCAGTATTTAAAAGTAATGTTCACTTCCTAAAGAAAACACCCACTATCTCGAGCCTTACCTTAATCAGTAGACTCCCTCTGAAGCTCCTTCTGCCAGTTGCCCTGGCCCCTTCCCTCTTTGGATGCTGGTGGCCTTCTCCTTTCTCTTTCTGGGACACTTACTACCAATTTGACTCATAAAGAGGCAAAGATTATATCCATCGGTGGCTGCCTTTTAAAATATATATATTTTTTTATTGATTTCAGAGATGAAGGGAGAGGGAGAGGGAGAGAGAAACATCAATGGTGAGAGAGAATCATGGATCAGCTGCCTTCTGCACGCTCCCTATTGGAGATCGAGCCCATAGCCCGGGCATGTGCCCTTGACCAGAATCGAACCTGGGACCCTTAAGTTGGCAGGCTGATGTTCTATCCACTGAGACAAACCAGCTAGGGCTGTGGATACTTTTAAATTATTATTATTATTTTTAACTAGAGGCCCAGTGCACAAAATTTGAGCCTGGTCTGCATCCTCTCCTATCCAGGATTCCTCTCACAATCCGGGACCGCTGGCTCTTAACTGCTCACCTGCCTGCCTGCCTGATGCCCCTAACTGCTCCCCTGCCTGCCTGATTGTCCCTAACCACCTCTGTCTGCTGGCCTGATCACCCCTAACTGCTGGCCTGGTCACCCCTATCTGCCCTCCCCTGCTGGCATGGTCACCCCTAACTGCCCTCCCCTGCTGGCCTGGTCACCCCTAACTGCCCTCCCCTGCGAGCCTGGTTGCCCCTAACTGCCTTCCCCTGCTGGCCTGGTTACCCCTAACTGTTCTCCCCTGCCAGCCTGATCACCCCTAACGGCCTCTGCCTCTACCCCCAACACTGTGGCTTTGTCCAGAAGGACATCCGGATGGATGTCCAGAAGATGTCTGGTCTAATTAGCATATTACCCTTTTATTAGTACAGATGTGGACCCCTTGAACATCTTAGAGGCAGCAAAGCAAAATAGATAAGGATATGGGCTTTGGCCAACTGTAAGAGCATTATACCTGGGACAACTATTTGAACTTGAATCAGTGTTGAAATCACAGCATCTTCATTTACATACTTGACCTCTCCTCAATGAAACTCTATGCTCTTTATGCAGAAAACTACAGGTCCTGGATGAGCAACTTCAAGGGTTACTTGCGGGATCTCATCAAAAGCTCCCTACCTCCGGCAGCCATTTTTGCCTTTCTTGTGAGCACCATGCTAATGGGAACTCTTTGCTGCCTCACGTAAGCTGCTGTGGGATGAGGGGAGGGAGGAGAGAGGGAACCCCAGGAAGAGACAGGAACATTCAGATTCCACACCAGCCTGTGCATCGGTAACTCGGGGGAAATGATAAGGAATGTGATTCTGAAACCAAGGTGTGATGTTTGAGTCCAAGTTCGTTGTCTTGCAAAATTGAAGATGGATTTGTAGACCAAAAAAAATGGTTAGCAGAAGCAAAGTTTATTGAGAGAAGCCAGTCCTGGAAAAGGTGCAGCTGGGGTTCCAGGAGCAGGCCAGGGTCCAGAGCTTCTGTTCCATGTTGCAATTGGGTGTAGTTCAGCATCCAAGCAAATTAAAGTCCATTAGTCCATGTGTAGAGTCCCACATGGCCATAAGGAGAGAGAGAGACAGAGAGAGAGAAGGAGAGAGAGAGAAAGAGAGAGAGATTCTTTTTCTAGGGGTAGATACATGCCTTGCTAGCTCCTGATTGGTTCCTTCAAAGAATTCTGCTTAGTAACATTCTTGTGATTGGTTATACGCCTCACTACCTTTTGATTGGTTGTCTGCAAGCTGCTGGTCTTAGCAATATCTATACATTTTAAAGCTTACGTCTGCAAGCACCCTTCTTTCCCTGTCCAGCTGGGTTTCTTTAGTAACTTCCACAAGCTGGTTTCCCCAGGTTCCTCCTGTTCTCCACCCCTCCCCCCCATGATCCCCTCACTGTCTACCTAGCCCTTCCATCTCCTCAATTATGGGAACAAAACTCTGAAAGACCATGTGCCCCCTTTTCAAAAGCTTCCCCTACTTTCTTTTATTCCTCCAACCTGCTCTGCCCATACCAGCAACTTACAGGTGACCTTTAATAACCAGTGTTTGCAACTGATCATTTTTTTTATTAACTTTATTAACTATTAATTATCCTTCCCTTTGGTTGAGGAACTATACATGGAAAATATATAATTCACTATTTTTTCAATTGCCTGAAAATTTACCAAAATATTTATCTACATCATCAATTTTCAACCAGTGTGCTGCAAGAATTTTTAAAATATGCAATATTAGGCTATTTAGTCAGGGGCACTGACCTCTTTTCTCTTGGATTTTCAAATTTCTTTTTTAATATATTTTATTGATTTTTTACAGAGAGGAAGGGAGAGAGATAGAGAGTTAAACACATCGATGAGAGAGAAACATCAATCAGTTGCCTCCTGCACGCCCCCCATGGGGGATGTGCCCGCAACCCAGGTACATGCCCTTGACCGGAATCGAACCTGGGACCTTTCAGTCCGCAGGCTGACGCACTGTCCACTGAGCCAAACCGGTTTCGGCTGGATTTTCAAATTTAAAAATGACTACAGCCAACACAATAGCTGTCCAGTGTAAATGAATCAAAATTATACCTATTTTTGTCAGAGAAGCATAAAGTTTAATATTATTTGGTGTGCCACAGAACTTTAGTCGTTTGGTCATGCCACGAGATGAAAAAGGTTGAAAATCGCTGCTCTACATAAGTCACATGAAGCCAAAGAGATTCCTGAAATAGGAAACAATATAGTTACAGAGAATTAGAAAAGCCTAAATTTCATTACTTCAGTTCGGACTTATCAAGAGATACCTACCTGACTGTCTCTGTCCTGGTTGTTAGAGAGACAGAGAAATAATGACAAAGCTGATGGGTCAGTGCTATGGTGGGGAAGCCTATGAAAGAGTGTGATGGGATTATTGAAGGCTTTGTGTGGTAAAGGGCTGTTCAAACTTTACAATCTAAAAAAGTAGCTGAGGGCAAAGATTAGATTGAGGGTGTGGCGTCTCCACCTATGACTCCTAAGAACCCCGAAATGATCACAGGATTAAGAACTGTGTCTAAGCCTGGCCAGTGTGGCTCACCAGTTGAGCAATGACCTATGAACCAGGAGGTCACAATTCAATTCCTGGTCAGGGCTCAATCCCCAGTGGGGGGCATGCAAGAAGCAGCCAATCAATGATTCTCTCTCGTCATTGATGTTTCTCTCTCTCTGCCTCTCCCTTCCTCTCTGAAATATATATATATATATATCCTATATAATAAAAGGCTAATATGCAAATCGACCAAACAGCGGAACAATCGGTCACTATGACACACATTGACCACCAAGGGGCAGAAACTCAATGCAAGAGCTGCCCCCTGGTGGTCAGTGTACTCCCACAGGGGGAGCACTGCTCAGCCACAAGCCAGGCTCACCAGTAGCGAGTGCAGCAGCGGTGGCAAGAGCCTCTCCCGCCTCCACAGCAGCACTAAAGATGTCTGAGTGCTGGCTTAGGCCCATTCCCCAAGGACATCCCCCAAGGGCTTCTGGACTGCAAGAGGGCACAGGCCGGACTGAGGGCCACCCCCCCTGCCAGTGCTCCGGGCCTCTAACATAATATATATATGTTAGAGGCCCGGTGCACAAAAATTTGTGCACTCAGGGGGGAAGGGGAGCCTCTCAGCCTAGCCTGTGCCCTCTCGCAGTCTGGAACAACCTCGGGAGATAACGACCTGCTGGCTTAGGCCTGCTCCCGGGTGGCAGAGGGCAGGCCCAATCCCTAGGTGCAGCCCCTGGTCGGGCTCAGAGCAGGGCCGATTGGGGAGTTGGGGCACCGCCCCCTGTCATGCACAGAGCAGGGCGGATTGGGAGGTTGCGATGCCACCCTCAGTCAAGCTCAGGGTAGGGCCGATTGGGGGGTTGGGGCACCGTCCCCTGTCACACTCAAGGCAGGGTCGATGGGGAGGTTGCGGCACCACCCCCTGTCACGCACAGAGCAGGGTCGATCAGGGTGTTGGGGAGCTCCCCCTGTCACGCACAGAGCAGGGCCCATCAGAGGGTTGAGGAGCTCCCCCCTGTCACTCACAGAGTAGGGCCGATAGGGAAGTTGGGGCACCGCCCCCTGTCACACACAGAGCAGGGTGGATCAGGGGGTTGGGGCACCACCCTCTATCACCCACAGAGCAGGGCCCATCAGGGGGTTGGGGCGCTGCCACTGTCCCACTCAGGGCAGGGCCAATGGGGAGGTTATGGCTCTACCCAATCACACACAGAGCAGGGCCCGTGGGGGGGGGGGTTGGGGTGCTGCACCCTGTCACACACAGAGCCGCAGGGCAATCAGGGGGTTGGGGAGCTCCCCCGTATCAGGCACAGAGCAGGGCTTATCAGGAGGTTGGGGCGCCTTCCCCTGTCATGAACAGAGCAGGGCGGATAGGGAGGTTGTGGCCCTGCCCCCTGTCACACACAGAGCCGCAGGGCGATCAGAGGGTTTGGGCGCTGCCCCCTGTCATGCTGATCCCAGTGCCGGGAGGCCTCTCAGCTCCATTGATCCTGGTGCTGGGAGGCCTCGCGGCTCTGCTGATCCCAGTGCTGGGAGGCATATTACCCTTTTACTATATAGGATAGAGGCCTGTTGCATGGGTGGGGCTGGCTGGTTTGCCCTGAAGGGTGTCCTGGATCAGGGTGGGGGTCCCCACTGGGGTGCCTGGCCAGCCTGGGTGAGGAGATGATGGCTGTTTGCAGCTGGTCACACACCCTTCAGGGTGGGGGTCCCCACTGGGGTACCTGGCCAGTCTGGGTGAGGGGCTGAGGGCTGTTTTCAGGCTGGTGGGTGACTGAAGCTCCCAACCACTCCTTTTTTTCTTTTTTCTTTTTTATTCTGCACCAGCTTTAGCTCTGGCTCCAGCTCTGAGGCCTCTGCTGCTGAAAGCAGGTATCTGGTTTGTTTGGGTTCTATAATCGAAACACTTTATCAACTCCAGCTCTGAGATCCCGGCTCGCTGAAAGCAGGTTTCTGGGGTTTTGTTTAGCTTCTATATTTGTTACAATGTTTCAAACTGCAGGCTCAGAGGCCAGCAAGGCAGGCGGGGAACGTTGGTTTCCTCCTTCACTGAAGCAAGCAAGCCTCATGTTAGTTTCAAGCTGCCTGGCTGCCGGACACCATCTTGGCTGGCAGTTAATTTGCATATCGCCCTGATTAGCCAATGGAAAGGGTAGCGGTCGTATGCTAATTACCATGTTTCTCTTTTATTAGATAGGATATTAACAAAAGAGAAACATGCAAATTGGTGTCACTCTGCTATGCCCACCAGCCAATCAGAGCAACTATGCAAATTAACCCAACAAAGATGGCGGTCAATTTGTATACGCAGCCGTGGAGCGAAGACTGAAGGTTCTGGCTGGAGTGAAGACTGAAGACTGAAGAGGCTTGGCTTCTCCGCTGTGGCTGGACCAAAGGCCTGGGTCCCGGGTGCCAGAGGAAAACCGGTGCCAGCAGCAAGGGGAAGGAAGGCCTATTGCACAAATCTTTGTGCAACGGGCTTTTAGTATATATCTATATATATATATATATATATACATCCTATCTAATAAAAGAGAAACATGGTAATTAGCGTACGACTGCTACCCTTCCCATTGGCTAATCAGCGAGATATGCAAATTAACTGCCAGCCAAGATGGCGGCCAGCAGCCAGGCAGCTTGAAACTAACATGAGGCTTCCTTGCTTCAGTGACGGAAGAATCCAACGTTCCCCACCTGCCTTGCCGGCCTCTGAGCTTGCAGTTTAAGAAACATTGTAACAAATATAGAAGCTAAACAAAACCCCAGAAACCTGCTTTCAGCAAGCCCGGGATCTCAGAGCTGGAGTTGATAAAGTGTTTCGATTATAGAACCCAAACAAACCAGGTACCTGCTTTCAGCAGCAGAGGCCTCAGAGCTGGAGCCAGAGCTAAAGCTGGCCCAGAATAAAAAAGAAAAAAAAAAAGAAAAAAAGGAGCAGTTGGGAGCTTCAGTCCCAGCCTGAAAACAGCCCTCAGCCCCTCACCCAAACTGGCCAGGCACCCCAGTGGGGACCCCAACCCTGAAGGGTGTGTGACCAGCTGCAAACAGCCATCATCCCCCACCCAGGCTGGCCAGGCACCCCAGTGGGGACCCCCACCCTGATCCAGGACACCCTTCAGGGCAAACCAGCCAGCCCCACCCATGCACCAGGCCTCTATCCTATATAGTAAAAGGGTAATATGCCTCCCAGCACCGGGATCAGCGGAGCCGAGAGGCCTCCCGGCACTGGGATCAGCGTGACAGGGGGCAGTGCCCAAACCCCCTGATCGCCCTTCGGCTCTGTGTGTGACAGGAGGCGGGGCCACAACCTCCCTATCCACCTTGCTTTGTTCGTGACAGGGGAAGGCACCCCAACCTCCTGATCAGCCCTGCTCTGTGCCTGATACGGGGGAGCTCCCCAACCCCCTGATCGCCCTGCGGCTCTGTGTGTGACAGGGTGTGGCGCCCCAACCCCCCCCCCCCCACGGGCCCTTCTCTGTGTGTGATGGGGTAGAGCCATAACCTCCCCATTGGCCCTGCCCTCAGTGTGACAGTGGCGGCGCCCCAACCCCCTGATGGGCCCTGCTCTGTGGGTGATAGAGGGTGGTGCCCCAACCCCCTGATCCACCCTGCCCTGAGTGTGACAGGGGGCGGTGCCCCAACTCCCCTATCGGCCCTACTCTGTGAGTGACAGGGGGGAGCTCCTCAACCCCCTGATCAGCCCTGCTCGTTGCATAACAGGGGGGAGCTCCCCAACCCCCCTGATGGGTCCTGCTCTGTGTGTGACAGGGGGGAGCGCCCCAACCCCCTGATTGGCCCTGCTCTGTGCGTGACAGGGGGTTGTGCCACAACCTCCCCATCGACCCTGCCTTGAGTGTGACAGGGAGCGGTTCCCCAACCCCCCAATCGGCCCTACCCTGAGTGTGACTGAGGGTGGCATTGCAACCTCCCAATCTGCCCTGCTCTGTGCATGACAGGGGGCGGAGGCCCAACTCCCCAATCGGCCCTGCTCTGAGCCCGACCAGGGGCTGCACCTAGGGATTGGGCCTGCCCTCTGCCACCCGGGAGCAGGCCTAAGCCAGCAGGTCGTTATCTCCCGAGGTTGTCCCAGACTGCGAGAGGGCACAGGCCGGGCTGAGGGACCCCCCCTCCCCCCCGAGTGCACAAATTTTTGTGCACCAGGCCTCTAGTCTATATATATGTATATATATGAACTATGTCTAGGAAACAACCTTGGGTATGGTTACTGGCACATAGAACTGATTGGAGCCAAATAGAAGTCAGCTACGTTTTTGAGAGAAGCTTATTGCTGAAGAAACCACGAACCAAAACAAAATAAGCTACTCATTGTCTGAGCCTTAGAACAGTATTTGGACACAGGCTTCGAAGGCTCCTGGGAGAGTGTGCTCCCCAACACTGACCTCAGATGCAGCCATAGAGAATAATGGACAGGAAGGGCAATGGGCCAGGGAGCTCTCCTATAAAGCAAGGTGCTGGCCTAATCAATGTCTGCCCAGCAGGATTCCACAATTAGTACAGAGAAGTGACTGCTGTGCCTCCCATTCTTCCTCTTTCCATATGGGAAGGTTGATGGTGCCTATCTTCTTCCTGCTCCTTCGTTATATGTGGGGTGTGGCGATCAGGGGCAATATAACTTGTTTCAGTTCATAGGCCACTTAACCAAGAAGAACTAGACCCAGACTTGAGAGAAGCAAGCATCACACAGATACTCTGGACTTTGAGCTGGACAAGATTAGGACTGGATTTGAGTCTTGGGGAAATGTGCCATAAGTCAGGTGTTCTGGAAGTGGACAGTGAGCTAGGACTTTGGTACACAGGGTATTATCAGTGATCAATGCCTGTGGAGGGTAGCAGGGGGGAGGGGGGAGGGAGGAGGAGAAGTTCAAGTGCCTTACAAGTTCAATGAAGCCTTGGTTGACCCCATCAGAGCTGTCCCACCTTAGCCTGAAATAGCTGGACCTGTATAACCTCACCTCAATGCGTTCATGGATGTGGGAAGTGCAGGCAGCTCTTGACAGCTGAGGCAAACCCTGAAATTGCTAGCAGCTAGCAGCTGAGTATTGATTGACAGCACTCTCAGCAGCTGGAAAAACCGGGTCGTTTCCAAGGGGGAGTCTGGGTGGCATGATTCCGTGCGCACTACAGGGCGGCTGCGTTCTGTGTATGGAAGGAAGAGTGAAACAGGTATTGGTGGTCAGGAAGACAGACTGTGACGGAGACGGGCTATACGTCCACCAGCCCTATTCCTTCCTCGTAAACACAGAGGAAGACTGCATTTCCCAGCTAAAGAAGCCAGGACTCATGTTGTTGTAGGTCAGGGGTGGGCAAACTTTTTGACTCAAGGGCCACAATGGGTTCTTAAACCGAACCAGAGGGCCGGAACAAAAGCATGGATGGAGTGTTTGTGTGAGCTAATATAAATTCAAAGTAAACATCATTACATAAAAGGGTACGGTCTTTTTTTTTTTTAGTTTTATTCATTTCAAACGGGCCGGATCCGGTGCAAGAAATAGAGAGTCCAGTGAATCAGAAAAGAAAGGAAAGGAAAAGGTTTATTTCTGCGTCCCTGGGAGACCCACGTACCCCAAGGACAGGGCATGTGGATTCACACCAACAGGGAGGGGGGCGCTTTTTTTATGGTTGGGTGAGGGGTGGGGGCATGAGCTGAGGTATTCAGTTGAGGAAGTTTCAGCTGCAGGGGGGTCAGCCAGGTATTCAGGAAGGAGTCAGTATCTGTGTGGGGTCGGTGTTGATTCAGGGAGAAGCCAGTATCTGTGTCTGGCATGCTGACCTGCCAGACATGCCAGAGGGAGTCCATTATCTCGTCACATGTCTGCATGTATCCGATCCTGGGCTTTCTCCGACCTAACATCGGGCCGTAGTTTGCCCATGGCTGTTGTAGGTGGAGGGAACAGCGCCAGGTGTCTGACCTGTGGGGTCAGACCAACCCTGGGTTCAGCAACCTCGGTTCTTGGGTTCTGGCTAGGGAGGAATTCAGAGCAAACTGTAAGAGAACGTTTCTTTGGTAAATTATAGAGGCAGAATAGCAATTCCTAGATGAAATGGGCTTAGGAAATGAGGTATGAAAGTTAAAAAAAAAAGGGTCTTTGGAGCTTGGGAATGAGAAAACTAAAGGTAACTTGCCTGGGGCAGGGAAGGGGAGGGAGAAGGGAAAGGGAAAGGCCTGAGCGTGCTCCTGGGAGGGAGAGCGCACTGGGTCCTCCATCCTAAGGGTTTAAGGGCGGAGAGTTCAGGGGAGGTCCCAGGGGAAGATTTCCATAGAATATTCAGCAGCTTTCCAGGTGTGTCCTTGCAGGGTTGTGGTCCCCACCAGGGCAGGGGGCCATCATTCCATGCAGCTGGTTCTGAGGTCAGTCCGTAGCTGGTTTGGGTGCTTTTCTGGGCCTGGAGCCGAAATTCAGCTGAGGCCTGATGTCATCTCTAGGGAGGAAAGGCCAGGGGCTCCAAACCTCATGACCAGGATCTGCTAGGGGAGGGAAGGTCACCCTGGGGGCGAGGCCCCACCCCACCATTGATTGTCCATTTCTGGGCACCTGGGGCTCTCCACCCTGGTGGTCTTCTGTACCTGGCCCATCGTCCTGGCTCTGTGCATGTCTGTCTAACTGCCTACAACGAAGTCAAGATATATCTGATTCTGTACCTTTTAAGTCATGTTACTGAAACTATGGCCAGCCGCCAGCTGCATGACAAACATCTGAAGGATTGGTTAAAATGCACATCCAGAGGCACTTCTGTGTAGATAAAGCAGGCAACAGACCAAGAGAAATACTTTCTCCTTTGAAGTAAATGGCTCAGCCTGAGGAGAAAACCCAGTGAGCCCTCACGGGGAACAAGCTGCCTAAGGCAAGGCACATCCGGGCAGTGAGGGCATGAGGGCAGGCCAGATAGAGCAAAACCAAAGCAGATATTGAGGAGAAGTTGGAGGTTGGAATGCAGGAGTAAAAAAGCCGGTTCTATGAAATAGAGATAAACAAAGACTTTAATGGAAGGAAGATTAGAGGGAAAATGATAGATGCAGGAGACAATTTCTTTGTAGAGGAAAAGCAAAATAATACAACAGAAAAGAATACTCCAAGGTCTAATTTTTTTAAAATGTTGCAGAAATAAAGGAACAATTGGCACTTGGCACTGGGGCATGTAGTACTTGTTGATTTTTTTTTAATCCTCATCTGAGGATATTTTTTCCATTGATTTTTTTTTTGGAGAGAGTGGAGGGGAGGGAGCAGGGGGTATGGGGAGAAAGAGAGAGAGAGAGAGAGAGAGAGAGAGAGAGAGAGAGAGAGAGAGATGTGAGAGAGACACATTGATTGGTTGCCTCTCACATGCACCCTGATGGGGCCTGGGGATTGAGCCTGCAACCAAGGTACTTGCCCTTGACCAGGAATCCAATCCTCCAGCCTTTGGTCTGTGGGCCGACACTCTAACCACTGAGCAACTGGCCAGAGCTGATTTTTGTATTAATACATTTCACAGCAAGGATTGCAAAGTTTGTGCTTCTTTAGTGTGTGTGCACTTTTCCCAGAAGTACTGCAGTACTGGGTTAATGTGCAGAGTGGATGGAGCAAGCTCTATTCTATCTCCCTGCTCCAAAAATACATTTAATATATTGTCCTCGGCTAGAGGACGTACCAGATAGTAAACTGATAAGAACAAATACTACACTTGATCTTAACCAAAAGGCCAGGAAGCAATCTCTCTGTGCCTCTTTTTTTAAAAATATATTTTTATTGATTTCAGAGAGGGAGAGAGAGAGAGAGAGAGGAACATCAATGATGAGAGAGAATCATGGATTGTCTGCCTCCTGCATGCCCCACAATGGGGATCAAGCCTGCAACCCAGGCATGTGCCCTGACCAGGAATAGAACCATGGCCTCCTGGTTCATAGGTCAACGTTCAAGCACTAAGCCAAGCCGGCAGGGCGATTAGTGTGTTTTTTAAAAGATACTTTAAAAACAAAAGAAGAAAAACTATCTGACCATACTTCTACTTCCACCTCCAATCCTACCTATACCAGAAACATTTTCTCAAGTCACCAAAGCATTTGGTTCAAATCAAAGCATTTGGTTCATATTAAAAGAAGAAGTTGTCTAAGTTCCTATCTTGGAAAAGATGATGTAACTGTGCAGACCAGGAGAGTGGAAAAGAGTTTAAACTTTGTTCAGCATTCATTATTTTCTCTTTTTTCCCACAGCATTCTTGTGGGTGAACCAAACCAATAAAGTCCTAGAAGATTCAATTGGGCAAGCATGGAGTTTAGTTGGCTGGATTTCAAGAAAGTGCAGTGTGCTCTTTGCTTATAATGAGAATGTATCTATGAATTTAAAAAAAAAAAACATAAAAAAATAAATTGTATTTATCTTGCACTATTTTTGTCTTATTTTCTCCTTTAAAACATGCAATTGAAAAATGGTAATACCCTATTACTGTCTTGATTATAAAAGTAACGCATGCTTGTTGCAAAATTTTTTTTTCATAAGATACAAAAAGAAGGAAGAGTATCCATAATTCTAGAGCCCGGAAATAAACATTGTTAACATTTTGGTGTGTTCTCTTTTCAAATCTTCCTATGCTCATAGTACCAGTTTCCCAAAATCTTTTCTAGGAAACAATACTTCTGTTTTAATAAAAACGTTATGAGACAATAGGGGCTCTGAGGTCAATTAAATTTTTTAAATATATTTTTTATTGATTTCAGAGAGGAAGGGAGAGGGAGAGAGAAACATCAATGATGAGAGAGAATCATTGATCGGCTGCCTCCTGTACGCTCCCCACTGGGGATCAAACCCACAACCTGGGCATGTGCCCTTGACCGGAATCGAACCTGGGACCCTTCAGTCCTCAGGCCAACGCTCTACCCACTGAGCCAAACCAGCCAGGGCTCAATTAAGTTTTGAGAGATGCTGGATTAACCAAATGTAAGCATGGTGTTTTTTTTTCTTCTTTTTCAATTGAATGTATTGGGGTGACATTGGCTAATAAAATTTTATGGGTTTCAGGTGTACGCTTCTATAATACATCATCTGTATATTGTATGATGTGCTCACCACCCCAAGTCAAGTCTACTTCCATCACCATTTATCCCCTTTCCCCTACTCTACTTCCCCCACCCTCTGGTAATCACCACACTGCTGTCTGTGTGTATGAGGCTCCCCCAACTCCCTCCCCTCTGACAGCTGTCAGTCGGTTTTCTGTATCTGTGAGTCTGTTTCCATGTTGTTTGTTTCTTTGTTATAGGACCTTTAAAGGCAAATATGAACCTCCAGCAGAGGGTATAACGTGCAGAAATTGGAACACGGGATTGAGAAATGCTGACACACACAGTCACAGAAACTCATGGATAATTTTTCTTTTACTAAATAGCACACAGTGCATGCTATGTTGTAGCTTACTTTTTTCTTCACTGTGACATATCATGGATATCTTTCCCTATCAATAAATAAGTGTCTACATAATTTTTTTCCATATATTTTCCTGACCGGGAATCGAGCCATGACCTCCTGGTTCATAGGTCGACGCTCAACCACTGAGCCACGCTGGCTGGGCCATCATGGCTCTTGATTGCATTATTTTCTCTTGTGCTTGATTTACTCTCAGGTTAGCACAGTAACGTGCTGTACAGGCCTACGAGCAATAGGCTGCATCATACAGCCTAGGCGTGCAGTAGGCTGCACCATCTAGGTTTGTGTACAGGCACCCTAAGATGTTTGCATAACAATACAACCACCTAACATTTCTCAGAAGTCTCCTCGTCCTTCAGCAGTGTGTGACTGCATTTAAGGTTTTTCTATGTTTTCACTATCTATTTATATAAAAACCCTGGGTGTAGCGCGTCACGACCGAGGCTCGACCAACCGGAAGGAAGTCAGTCCTGCAGTGGTCGTCTTGGCAATGGCTGTGCCAACCTCGAGCTGTTTCCTGGAGCTGTTTCCCTTGAGGGCGAGGTTTGAGGCAGGAACCGGCCCTCAGAGTGTGGACGCACTGAGTCCTGGGTCCTCTTAGCAACAGCTGCACCCTTCCTGAGCTGTTTCCCTTGAGGGCGAGGTTTGAGGCAGGAACCGGCCTTCAAAGCATGGACTCACTGAGTCCTGGGTTGCCTTGCCAAGGGCTGTGCCCTCCCCAAGCTGTTCCCCATGAAGTTTTTTTAAAATATATTTTATTGATTCTTTACAGAGAGGAAGGGGGTGGGATAGAGAGCTAGAAAACATTGATGAGAGAGAAACATCGACCAGCTGCCTCCTGCACAACCCCCACTGGGGATGTGCCTGCAACCAAGGTACATGCCCTTGACCAGAATCGAACCTGGGACCACAGGCCGACGTTCTATCCACTGAGCCAAACCAGTCAGGGCTCCCATGAAGTTTTAGTACATAATATTAGAGGTTGTGGTGGTACTGTTTTACCCACAGCATTTACAGGAATTGCTGCAAATTTACTTCTTGGTGGAAGAACCTTTCATTCAAATATAAATTACCAATTCCATTAAATGAAACTTCAATTTCTAGACTCGATATAAACAGTGAAGTTGCTAAAACTATTAAAAAGGCCCAAGTTCTCATTATCGATGAATGCACCATGGCATCCAGTCATGCTATAAATGCCATAGACAGATTACTAAGGGAAATTATGAATTTGAATGTTGTATTTGGTGGGAAAGTTCTCCTTGTCTATATATATAAAAGGCTAATATGCTAAGTGTCCAACCATCTGACTGGTCACTATGATGCACACTGACCACCAGGGGGCAAATGCTCAACACAGGAGCTGCCAACCTGCAGTGGCTTAGCAGCAGTGATTCTCGGGTGATGCATCCCGAAACCAGAGAGGAGGGAGCCCGATTCCTTGCAGGGCTGCACGATTCCACCTTCAGCCATGGGTTATGTTGTTGCTGGGGCACTGTCACCCGAATCTGGTTACTGCACACATGCGTCTGCATTCCACACCTTGTACCACAGCAACTTTGCACAGTGCCCTCTCACACTCTGGGACCCCTCAGGGGATGTTGGAGAGTCTGTTTCAGCCCCATCCCCACAGGCCAGGCTGAGTGATCCCACCTGCCAGAGGGACCCTGGCTCACTCCACAGATGCCCTTTGAGCAACAGTGCCACCCCAGGTGCAGCCAGCCAGGGAGGGACTGCAGGAGGTTGGCTCCAGGGCATCTGGCCCATCTGGCTCAGTCCCACCCTGCCAGCCACCTTCTAATTAATTTCCTTTCAATGTGCACGAATCCGTGCACCGGGTCACTAGTTATAAATATAATGCAGGTAATGGTTTTATAAATTATTCACTGGCTTTTCCCTTTTGTTGTTCTGCGTTTGAAATCATTCACTCAGTGGACACTTACTGAACACCTACTGTGAGCCTGGCACTATTCCAGGCAGGTAGCAAAACAGACACCCATCCTGGCTCCTGTGGAGCGCCCCTGCCCCTGCCAGTGGAGGATTCAGATTATTCAAAGGCAACAACAGGTGTTCCAGGCAGAAGGTGCAGCAGGGCACAGGCACTGGACTGAGAGAGAACCCCTGGTATGTTCAAATAGCAGCAAAGAAACCAGAGTCAGCCCCCTGGCATAGCTCAGTGGTTGAGCGTCGACCTATGAACCAGGAGGTCATGGTTCAATTTCTGGTCAGGGCACATGGCTGGGTGGTGGGCTCAATCCTCTTTGTGTGGCGTGCAGGAGGCAGCCAATCAATGATTCTCTCTCATCATTGGTGTTTCTATCTCTCTCTCCCTCTCCCTTCCTCTCTGAAATCAATTTTAAAAATATATTTTAAAAAACAACAACAGAAGAGCTGCATTTTTCTGAACATCCAAGTTCAGGGTTAGTAGCATTTGGGATTCTGCTACACAAACAATTGATGAGCATCCTTACACACATCTTTTTTTTTTTTTAAATATATTTTATTGATTTTTCACAGAGAGGAAGGGAGAGGGATAGAGAGTCAGAAACATCAATGAGAGAGAAACACCGATCAGCTGCCTCCTGCACACCCCCCACTGGGGAGGTGCCCGCAACCCAGGTACATGCCCTTGACCGGAATCGAACCCGGGACCCTTCAGTCTGCAGGCCGATGCTTTATGCACTGAGCCAAACTGGTCAGGGCCTTACACACATCTTTATAGTCTTTATATCTTGTCCAAGTTCCTTAAGTTGCTGAATGCGGAATTGTTGTGTTATAGGCTATGACCATTTTATGGTTTTTTATATTGTTCCACAGAATAGTTGTAACAGTTTATACTCCAAGCCCATAGCCCTCTCTCCTCCCACTGTCCTGTACATTGTGTTATTTCATCAGTTTCCTTTATATTTTTGGCCATTATGTTTGGCAATATCTATTTAATTTTGCCTGTATTTTTTAAATTCTTGAGGTACCCTGAGGCTCAATGCCCCAGAATTTTCTAACTTTTTTTTCAAAATATATTTGTATTGATTTCAGAGCGAATGGGAGAGGGAGAGAGAGATAGAAGCATCAATGCTGAGAGAGAATCATTGATTGCATGCCCCACACTGGGGATGGAGCTCACAACCCAGGCATGTGCCCTGACCAGGAATCGAACCATGACTTCCTGGTTCCTAGGTCAATGCTCAACCACTGAGCCACACCAGGTGGGCCTCACTTCTTTTTCTGAAGTATAGTGTGCCTACAGAAAAGAGCACAGATAAGTTTTCAGCTCTAAGAATGATCACAAAGTAAACAAATTGATTGGCCTCCCCCCTTCGCATCACCAGCTCCTCCTCACCCCTAATGTAACCACTGACCTGTCTTCCAGCATAATAGTCTTGCTTGTTTTTAAACTTCAGAAAAACTAAATCATATGTATGCATTCTGTGATTTTCTCCTTCTACTTGCTTTATGTCTTAAGATCCATCATGCTGGTGCTTGCAGTAGTAGTTAGCCCGTTTTCATCCATTCTGTGTAACATCCTATTATATGAAAAGGGCTCTACTCACTTAGACCATCAACTGTGAAAGGACATGTGTATGGTTTCGGGGTTTTACCTAATTGAAATAAAGCTTCTATAAATATTATTGCAGGTCTTGTGGGCCACATATGCAAGAATTTCTCTAAAGAATACACCCATGCCGAAACCGGTTTGGCTCAGTGGATAGAGCGTTGGCCTGCGGACTGAAGGGTCCCGGGTTCGATTCCAGTCAAGGGCATGTACCTGGGTTGCGGGCACATCCCCAGTAGGAGATGTGCAGGAGGCAGCTGACCGATGTTTCTCTCTCATCGATGTTTCTAGCTCTCTATCTCTCTCCCTTCCTCTCTGTAAAAAATCAATAAAATATATTTAAAAAAAAAAAAAAAGAATACACCCAGTGATTGACTTGCCAGGTCAAAGGGTCAGTGCACACTTCACTTCATTATACAATGCCAGCTTCCCAAAGTGATTGAACCAATTTATAGTCCTACCAGCAAGCAGGAGGAGTGTAATGTTCTCATTATCCCACTTCCTTGAGAACATGCAATATTATCCGCTTTTCAATTTTTGCCAATCTTATGGATGAGAAGTTGTATCTTATTATTTTTTACTTTGCGTTTCCCCTGATAACTGATGAGATTAAAGGCCTTTTTAAAAGGTTTTATTGATTTCAGAGAGCAAGGGAGAGGGATAGGGAGATAAAAAAACATCAATGGTGACAGAATCATTGATCGGCTGTACATCCCCTACTGGTGATCAAGCCCGCAACCCAGATATGTGCCCTGACTGGGAATGGAACCATGACTGCTTGGTTATGGGTCGATGCTCAATCACTAAGCCATGCCATCTGGGCAATTAAAGACCTTTCTCACGTATTTATGGATCATTTGTCTTTCTCTTTTATGAAATTACTGTTAATGAATTTTGCCCATTTTTCTGAATTGTAGTTTCATTTATTCCTTATTTGTCAGCAGGAATTCAGGATGATATTTTCACTCTCGATGTGATGTATTTTGATGAGTAGAAGTACTTGTTTTAATGTAGTCGAATTTGGCAATCATTTTTCTCTGTTAGTGTATTTGATGTCTATTTAAGAAAGCCTTTTCTACACCCCACCCCCCAAAAAGGAAACACTTTTCTACCCCAAAATCTCAAGTCTCCCATATTGTCTTCTAAAAGCTTTGTAGGTTTGCCTCTCATATTTTAGTCCTTCAGCTACTTGGAATTAATTTTTATATGGTGTGAGGTAGAGTCCAATTTTATTGTTTTCAATCTTGTAAGAAGCTAGCCTTTTCCACTCCTGAACTTTGAACTGAACGTTTGTGCCTAAGGGCAATTCTAAGAATTGAAAAAAGCAGGTACTTGCAATAAATTCCAAGGAGCAAGATCAGATTCTGAGTAGTGAGCACCTTGAACTGGAACTGGCTGACCAGAAGAAGGCATGGGATGTTGAAAAAGGACAAGATGCCAAAACCGGTTTGGCTCAGTGGATAGAGCGTCGGCCTGCGGACTGAAGGGTCCCAGGTTCGATTCCGGTCGGGGGCATGTACCTGGGTTGCGGGCACATCCCCAGTAGGAGTGTGCAGGAGGCAGCTGATCGATGTTTCTCTCTCATCGATGTTTCTAACTATCTCTCTCCCTTCCTCTCCGTAAAAAATCAATAAAATATATTTTAAAAAAAAAAGAAAAAGGACAAGCTGTGTGACCATCCATCCTCGGAGTCAGCTGACTCGCTTGCCCAGTACTTTTCCACCCTGAGCTCTGCCTCAGTAAAAACTTTAAATTGTGTCCAAGGAGTCACCTCCTCTGAACTTCGTCCAACCGCAGTCGTTTGGATAGAATGTTTGCCTGCACCTCTAACCAGTCTGTTTCTGTTTTGATGATATGGCTTCCAACATGCCCAGTACCACTTAATGCAAGTCTGTCTTTTCCCTACGGCTCTGTAGTCATGTTACCAAAGGTCTAAATATGCATAAATCTGCTGGTTTGGCTCGTGGATAGAGCGTCAGCCCTCGCATGGGCTGAAGGGTTCCGGGTTTGATTCCAGTCAAGGGCACATACCTTGGTTGCAGGCTCGATCCCCAGCCCTGGTTGGGGCGTGTGTGGGAGGCAACCAAATGATGTGCCTCTCACATCGATGTTTCTCTCTCTATCTCTCCCTCTCCCTTCCACTGTCTCTAAAAAAATCAATGGGAAAAAATATATATATATGTAATAAAGACCTAATATGCTAATTAGACCGAACAGCAGAACTACTGTCCGGACAACCTTCCAGATGAAGCCAGGGCTGTGAGGGCCAGCTGAGGCTGTGAAGGCTGGGCCCCTTGCACGAATTTCGTGCATTGGGCCTCTAGTATGTATATGTGTGTGTGTGTGTGTGTGTATATATATATATATATATATATATATATATATATATATATATAGCATAAATCTGCTTCTAATCTCTCTTTTGTTCCACAGTGCTATTTGTCTATTTCTGTGCCTCTATCACACTCTCTTAATTACCATAACTACAGGTCTTGGTATCAGGAGGCAGATCTCCCCACCTTGTTCTTCTAGAATGTTTTTGCTCTTCTTGTTGTTTACAACTCCACACCTATTTTTAAATTAGATCGTCGGGTTTCACACAACATATCTGTTGTGATGTCTATTGGACTTGCATCGAGTCTACAGGCCAGTTTGGGAAGAACTGACATCTTCATAAAACCGAGTCTTCCAAACCATGAACACGACTTATCTCCCCCCTTTTTTTTTTAGCTTTTCTTTAATGGATTCCAACAGAGTTTTACAATTCTCTCCATACAGTCTGTATAGACAGATTTATTCCTAGGTATTTGATCATTCTAGATGTTGTAATAAATGGTGTTTTTTCAATTATATTTTCTGTGTGTTGCCGGTGTACAGGAATGCAATCAATTTCTGTGTAATGATTCTAGCCAGCAACCTTACTAATAGTGCTTATCATTTTAATGATTTATCTGTAGGTTTTCAAATATTCTACAAAGACAATAAGTAACTGCAGATAGTAACAATTTTGTTTCTTCTTTCCCAATCTTCATACCTTTATACTCTTATTGTTGTTTTGTTAATCCTCACCCAAGGATATTTTTCTATTGACTTTCAGAGAGAGTGGAAGGGAGGGGGAGAGACAGAGAGAGAGAAACATTGATGTGAGAGAGACACATCGATTGGGTTGCCTCCCAATTGGTTGCCTCCCACATGCTGGGGTTGGGGGCTTGATTCCAGTGTGGGGGACTTGCAGGAGGCAGCCGATCAATGATTCTCTCTCATCATTGATGTTTCTCTCTCTCACTCCCTCTCCCTTCCTCTCTGAAATCAATACAAATATATTTTAGGAAAACAAAGAAATTGCTTACAGTTACATTATCTACTTAAAGTTTGTCAGGCCACCTGGGAAGTGTGACTTTGGGCAACCAACCAGTGCCAGGGCCAGTCTGTACTTATAAAACTTTGAGGGTGAGTTTTTTTTTTAGCCCCTGGTGGTAGATTCACTTAGTAACCCTACAGAAAACAGGTTTGTGGTTGCCAGGGGCCTGGGGAGGGGGTTGGGAAATGACTGATGATGGGTGTGGGAATGTTGAAATTGCTCTGAAATTAGATAGTGGTAATGGTTGTACAACTCTGTGATTATACTAAAAACACTTGAATTGCTCACTTTATTGTTTAATATGTTTTTATTGCTTTCAGAGAGGAAGGGAGAGGGAAAGAGAGATAGAAACATCAACGATGATAAAATAATAATTTTTAAAAAACAAAGAAACGTCAACGATGAGAGAGAATCATTGATTGGCTGCCTCCTGCACACCCCACACTGGGGATCGAGCCCACAACCCAGGCGTGTGCCCTGACCAGGAATCGAACCTCCTGGTTCATAGGTCGACACCCAACCACTGAGCCACACCAGCCGGGCATGAGTTGTTCACTTTAAATGGGTGGATTTTATGGAAAAAGACTAAGACAGAAACTATTCTTAAGGATTGATATCAATCACTGTAGTTACTTGACATATAAAAATGGGAACATTGGACCCAATTTATACCTCTCAAACTCAGTCTGAACAGACTCATGGAAGCTCTGACTCCTACGACTTCCGGACTCAGCACTGAACTGTGGCATATGGGATCTGACTCCCCAGTGACAGCCAGGACCAAAGTAACACAACTCAAAGGTGTGAGGAAAGTAACGCCCAGTTGGGTGAACTTTGGCCACTGAGAGAGATGAGGTCAAAACCTGCTGGCAGATCAATTCCTTTCCCTTCCTTGACAGTTTTGCTTCTGGCTTTGTTTTCCTCTGAACCCAGAAACCAATCTTCTAGTTATAAAATCTTGTCTTGGGTCAGTCCCCAAAGGAGGCCTGCTTCATGGGGAGGTGGGGGAAATGAAGAAAGATTTGGCTTGGGAGAAGGAGCAAAGCCATGCGTTCTATGGGTTCTCTTTCAGGACAAACAAGGCAACTCTGGTTCTGAATATTTTGTATGCGCATAGACTCAGCGGTTCTCAACCTGTGGGTCGTGACCCCCTTGGGGGTCGAACGACCCTTTCACAGGTGTCGCCTAAGACCATCGGAAAACACATATATCATTACATATTGTTTTTGTGATTAACCCTATGCTTTAATTATGTCTAATTTGTAACAATGAAATTGGGGGTCACCACAACATGAGGAACTGTATTAAAGGGTCGCGGCATTAGCAAGGTTGAGAACCACTGGCCTAGAGAAAGGCTCAGAAGGTTACCCCCCAAACTGGGGAAGGTTGTTTCCTCTAGGGAGTGAGAAGGAATGAAGGAAGGGTTTTTCTCTATTTTACATATGCATGTATCTCTGATTTGTTTTCTTCTTGTTTCATTAATATTTCATTGTGTTAATATACCGAAGTTAATGGGCATTTGAGTTGTTTTTGCTATTAACAAAAGTATATCTACGAACTTTGGTGTACATGGTCCCTGTGGTACATATTTAAGAATTTCTCCTGGGTCTGGCTGGCATGGCTCAGTGGTTAGTATCAACCTATGAACCAGGAGGTCATGGTTCAGTTCTTGGGTCAGGGCACCTGTTCGGGTTGGGGGCTCAACACCAAGTGTGGCACGTGCAGGAGGCAGCCAATCAGTGATGCTCTCTCATCACTGAAGTTTTTTATCTCTCTCCCTCTCCCTTCCTCTCAAATAAATAAAAATATATATTTTTTAAAAAAATAATTTATCTTGGAAGATAGATGCATGTTCAATTTTAAGAGATAATGGGGAACTGTTTTCCTGTTAAGTAGCAATTGTTATTCCCACCAGCAGTGTTCAAGAGCTCATATGGGTTCACATCTCCAACAGCTGCTATTAATTTTTGATAATTGAATGAGTATACAGTAGAATTTCATTGTGGTCTTGATTTGCATTTCCCGTATCACTAATGACGTAGAATATCTGTTCATATACTTGTTGGTCCTTTGTATTTCTCCATCTATGAAATGTTTATTCATGATTTTTACCCATTTCGCTACTGGATTATTTGTGATATTCTTATTACTTTGTACATACATGTATGTATATATATATATATAATATACATATACGTATATATTCATAATAGGAATCCTTTGTCACTTGTGTTTATTGAAAATATTTTCTCCCAATGCACACCTAGTCTTTTTTGCTTTTGGCTTTGTCTTTTGATGAGTAAAAGTTCTTTTTTTTTTTTTTAAAGGGTGTGGTCTTTTTTTTTTTTTAAATATATTTTATTGATTTTTCACAGAGAGGAAGGGAGAGAGATAGAGAGCCAGAAACATCGATGAGAGAGAAACATTGATCAGCCGCCTCCTGCACACCCCCCACTGGGGATGTGCCCGCAACCCAGGTACATGCCCTTGACCGGAACCGAACCTGGGACCTTTCAGTCCGCAGGCTGACGCTCTATCCACTGAGCCAAACTGGTTTCGGTGAGTAAAAGTTCTTAATGTTAACAAAGTCAAAGTTATCAATATTCTGTTTTATAGTCAATGGTTTGTCTGCATTGTTTTTTTTGTTTGTTTGTTTTGTTTTTTTTATATATATATTTTATTGATTTTTCACAGAGAGGAAGGGAAAGGGATAGAGAGTTAGAAACATCGATGAGAGAGAAACATCAATCAGCTGCTTCGTGCACGCCCCCTACTGGGGATGTGCCTGCAACTGAGGTACATGCCCTTGACTGGAATCGAACCTGGGACCCTTCAGTCCGCAGGCTGACGCTCTATCCACTGAGCCAAACCGGTTAGGGCTGCATTGTTTAATAAATCTTTTTCTATCCCATAGTTCTTTGCCAATGTTTTCTGTCAAGAGCTTTAAAGTTGTGTTTATGACATTTAAGTCTTATCTACCTGGAATAGAGTGTGTGTGTGTGAGTGTGTGTGTGTGTGTGTGTGTGTGTGTGTGTGTGTGTGTGTATGGCATGGGGGAGGGTTACGATTTCATCTCTTTCAGTATAAATACCATTTTCCAGCTTCACTTAATGAAAAGTTCCCCTTTACTTACCACCTCTACCATATACCCCCGTTTTACACATGCTGTTTCTGTGTTCTCTAATCTATCCCTTTGTTCAGTCTATACCTGCACAATATCACACTCTTAATTTTGATATCTCTCTCTCTCTCTCTCTCTCTCTCTCTCTCTCTCTCTCTCTCTCTCTCTCTCTCTCTCTCTCTCTCTCTCTCTCTCTCTCTCTCTCTCCTTCTGTAGTCCTTTAGGGCAGTGGTCGGCAAACTCATTAGTCAACAGAGCCAAATACCAACAGTACAACGATTGAAATTTCTTTTGAGAGCCAAATTTTTTAAACTTAAACTCTATAGGTAGGTACATTGTTATTAACTTAATTAGGGTACTCCTGAGGCTTAGGAAGAGCCACACTCAAGGGGCCAAAGAGCCGCATGTGGCTCGCTAGCCGCAGTTTGCCGACCTCGGCCTTAGGGCAATCTTGGGGAAGGGAGCCATCAATTATGTGAGCTCAGCTTCTTGCCAAACAAAAGTGGGTGATCTGGCTCCAAACGCTTGCCCTTGGATTTCCTCCTGTTGGTTGAGTTACTAGCCAGTCCAAATAAGATTACACAGAGTAATTAACTGCGTATAATGCCGTGAGGTTATTAGCTTGGTGTAAAGGGGACCAGGTTGTTGTTTTTTTTAATCAGGTAAAGGCTTCTACAGACAGTGAACAGCGCTGAGCCCTGCGCAGTCCAGTAAAAAGTTTTGTTTTAACACCATTAAGGCGTTAGGATGCTATGGAATCCTGTTCCAATGTCGTCCCCCTTCGCTTCCGCTGATCTCTCAAAAATGTGGTCCATCAGCAGCAGGTGTGGCCCATCCAGGTGAAAACCAGTTTGCTTTGGGAGGCCATCGGGGCCTTTGATCATTGAACAGCAAAGTATAGTGGCGCCCCAGCCAGCACTGCACAGCAATGCAAATGACAGAGTATCTCCCGTGCAGGAGCCCTAGAGGCATTTTCGCAATGTCTCCTACCCGCATCCATTTCTGGGTAGAGCCTGGAGTCCAAAGGGAGGCCGTCGAAGCCCCTAGATCAGCGGTTCTCAACCTGTGGGTCGCGACCCCTTTGGCGGTCGAACGACCCTTTCACAGGGGTCCCCTAAGACCATCGGAAAACACATATATCATTACATATTGTTTTTGTGATTAATCAGTATGCTTTCATTATGTTCAATGTGTAACAATGAAAATACATCCTGCATATCAGATATTTACATGACGATTCATAACAGTAGCAACATTACAGTGATGAAGTAGCCACGAAAATAATTTTATGGTTGGGGGTCACCACAACATGAGGAACTGTATGAAAAGGGTCGCGGCATTAGGAAGGTTGAGAACCACTGTCCTAGATGCTTTCTGATCTCCCAGGACTTTGGCCAAGGGAGTGGGCCTCGAGCTCAACCAGCGGGAGGCTGGGGGGTCCCTGGCCTGTTTGGCGCTGTTTTTACTCCTCGGAGCCCTTGGGAATTTAGCCGCAGGGGCCTTGAGGGGAGCAGCGCCTCCTGGTGGCGCTCGGGAGCCAGCGCCGCGGGGGCCGGGCGGGGCGGGCCCAGGGGCGGGGCGAGGGCGCTAGTGGGCGGGGCGTCCGCGGGGTGGAGACTGGCCCAGCCGCGCCGCCTCCGCCGCCTCCGCCGCCCTCGCCCCGCAGGCACCGAGCCCTCGCACAGCAGCCGCGCTCCGGCCCCTGGTCTCGGCGTCTCCGCGTGTCGGCGGCCCGGCTCCCGCAAGATGACGCTCAAGGCGAGCGGGGGCGAGAGCGGGGGCAGCATGCGCACCGCACTCTCCGACCTCTACCTGGAGCACTTGCTGCAGAAGCGCAGCCGGCCCGAGGTGAGCGGGCCCCGTGGGTCCCCCGGGGCGCGGGATGCCGAGCCAGGAACCAGCCGCGCCGCCTGCTGCGGGACCTCCTCCGTCTGCGGCCCTGGCCCCGGGGAGCCTGCCCTCGGGGGTCCTGTCTCCGGGGTGAAGGCCGCGGCGGGCAGCAGCGCGTGCGGAGTTTTGGGTGCGGTGGGTGGTTGCCCTGGGCAGCCCTTCTGGGTGGGAATCAGCCGAGGCCGAGGCCTGGACATAGTGTTTTTTAAGGTCAGGGAAAACTTCTTCGTGGACGGAAGTCAGGGTAACAGAAAGACTTGAGCAGATCCAAGAGGTCTGATTCGTTGGTGTTGAAATGCTTGTGTCTGGTCAGCAGAAAGGGTTGTAAAAGCCAACTCCGGCTCTAAAGTGCTCACTCACTGTCCCTCTGCATGTAGCAGGATCCCTTGTGTTAGTGTGTGCGTGCGGTCGCCTGTATGTGTGTGTGAGTGGACGAGGAATGCAAGGATTTCAGAGGTAATTCCGCCCTCAGGGTCTCTGCGATAATCTTCGAACCTCTGTCCTCAAAGATGCCCGCAGGGGAGGGTGACCATTTTCTTATTATTTCTCAAAGTTCTGGGTGTGAGTGGGACCCAGCAAGGCAAGGTGGTCGCTCAGGGTCTCTCCGGCAGGGGTGCAGTTAACCAGAAAGCTCACTCACTCCCTCGCTCATCTGAGGCTCTCATCTGGACCCATCAGCCACAGGACATGCCAGTGGCCTGGCCTTCCTCACAGCGTGGTGGCCACGTACCAGTGAATGAAGAGGGAGGGAGGGAGAGAGAGGAGCAGAGAGGGAGAGGGGGAGAGAGAGAATCCAACTGTGGGCAGTCCTTTTCTGTCTGCTTCCTTTCACTCAACATAAGCTGAGCCCCCTCTCTAACTCCCAAGACCAGACTGTGTGTACATCTGATGGGCAGGTGGGGAGATTGTCCGCCTATTTGAAAAGAGGCCCTATGACTGCAAGAGTTATGTGGTGGGTGCACCGTCTGAGTAGATGGCGGCTTTTGTGGAGCTGTGAGTTTATCCTCAAATATTGGATACAGTCTGTGGGTCCTCCCAGTTGTTCTGTTGTTATTAGAGGATTTGGAAAAAAGCTGAAAGAAGAAAACGTACTAAATCCCTGAATGACAGCGTATCCAGATCTGCCAAGGTGTGGGTGGGCTTCGGAGGGAGAATCTCCAAGTGGTGATGGGTGGCTTCACCCCACCAACCTGCTGATTCTTATTTCTTTTTTTAAAATATATTTTTACTGATTTCAGAGAGGAAGGGAGAGGGAGAGAGATACAGAAACATCAATGAGGAGAGAGAATCATGGATCAGCTGCCTCCTGCACGCCCCACACTGGGGATCGAGCCCACAACCCAGGCATGTGCCCTGACCGGGAATCAAACCGTGGCCTCCTGGTTCATAGGTCAATGCTCAATCTCTGAGCCACGCCAGCCCGGCTGATTCTTATTTCTTGAGGTTCACCTTTCCTTCGGGGCTCTTACCAGTCTTCATTGCCAACACTAGGCTGTGCCTCGGTGTTGTGTGGCCTCGGGCAAGCTGCTGAAGCTCTCTGTGCCTTAGGTTTCTCTTCTCTGTAAAATGGCCCCGCCTGGAGAGTCATAGTGATGCTTCCCTGAGATAATGCTTGTCGGGCACTTCAAACCGGGCTAGAACATTGAACTGCACTGGGACATCCAACATCTCTCTAAGAGCTGCCTGTCCAGGGGCAGGCATCCCGTGTTCCTATCCTGGCAAGACTCGAAACCCAAAGTTTTATTTCTGACCATAGCCCACATTTAATATTGAAAAAGTGTCAAATGATAATTTTGCAATAGGTTTGAACTGTAACCTGTCTCTCCCACCATTAAGTACAGTGGGGCCTTGACTTACGAGTTTTTTTTTTTTTTTTTTATTGATTTTTTACAGAGAGGAAGGGAGAGAGATAGAGAGTTAGAAACATCGATGAGAGAGAAACATCGATCAGCTGCCTCCTGCACATCTCCTGGGGATATGCCCGCAACCCAGGTACATGCCCTTGACCGGAATCGAACCTGGGACCTTTCAGTCCGCAGGCCGACGCTCTATCCACTGAGCCAAACCGGTTTCGGCGACTTACGAGTTTAATTCGTTCCGAGACCGAGCTCGTTAAGGAGCTCGTTAACTCAAATTACTCTATCAACTCAATGCAAAAAATCGGCGGAGAGACAGCTGGTATCTCAAAAAACTCGTTAGTCGGGACACTCGTAAGTCAAGGCCCCACTGTATATAGTTCCTTCCTTAGAGAAACTGATTTTATAAGCTTTCTCTGGCCTTATTCTTTTTAAAAAATATTTTTATTGATTTCAGAGAGGAAGGGAGAGGGACAGAGAGATAGAAACATCAGTGATGAGAGAGAATCATTGATCAGCTGTTCTCTGCGCGCCCCATGCTCGGGATTGAGCCTGCAACCCGGGCATGTGCCCTGACCCAGAATAGAACTGTGACCTCCTGGTTCATAGGTTCAGGTTCAACCACTGAGCCACGCCGTCTGGGCTGGCCTTATTCTTTACATAGTGTCCATTAGTACACATAAAACTGATTGTAAAATTCCTACTACTGCTTTTCTCTTTAGTCTGATTTGAAGCAGCACTTTTCCCATGACCTGGCATTAAATAGGTCGAGAATCCCGAAAAATTCACTTGTGCCTATCCCACATAAAAAAAATGAACGAACAGGCCTGGCCAGTTTTCTCCGTAGTTAGAACATCGGCTCACGGATTGAAGGGTCTCGGGTTTGATTCCATTCAAAAGCACGCGCCTCAGCTGAGGCTCTATACCTGACGCTGGTCAGGCAGGTACAGGAGGCAACCAATCAATGTGTCTCTCTCACATCCATGTTTCTCTCTGTCTCTCCCCCTCCCTTCAACTCTCTAAAAACCAGTAGAAAAAATACCCTCGGGTGAGGATTAACAAACCAAAAAGAAAAAAAAGAACTAACAAATAAGTCAGGCCCAGGTGAGTTTCCACTAAGAAGACCTGTCTATTGGTTCTTAGGCCACCACATGTAGCATCACTCCACACTGGTCATCATTCACGCTGGCCTACTATGTGCAGGCCTGCTGCTGTGGCTAAGAAGGAAATAAGTGAGGACACAGAGGCAGGTGTAGGGTGCTGTGAAGCTGTTGGAGCCCGAGTTGTTTCTTTTCACAGAAAGCATAATAGAAAATAAAGTGTAGCCCAGCCGGCGTGGCTCAGTGGTTGAGCATTGACCTATGAACCACGAGGTCAGGGTTCGATTCCCGGTCAGGGCACATGCCCGGGTTGTGGGCTCGATCCCCAGTGTGGAGCATGCAGGAGGCAGCCAATCAATGATTCTCTCTCATCATTGATGTTTCTCTCTCCCTCTTCCTTCCTTTCTGAAATCAAGAAAAACATTTTTTTTTAAAAAAAAAGAAAGAAAGAAAGAAAAGAAAGTGCAACTTTCAAATTATTTAGTCCTCTCCCTACTTTCCCAGCACAAGGTGTGGTCTCTGTGGGACTCCTTCCCTTCTGGGAACTTGGTGACTGCCTTTCAGAACTAAAGAGTTTGGTGTCCTTGTGACCACTCGCATTCTAGTCAATATTTTAAATTAGAGAAGATAACCTTTTCTAAGTCATTTGTTCCCTGACAATGAATTCGATTTCCCAGGTCAAGACCAATTCCCTGAAGTCGGGGTCTCTCTGACCTTGGCATTATTGACATTTTGAGTCCGGTAATTCTTTGTTGGGAAAACTAATATCTGCCCCACTCCCGACTTGGGACAACAAAAATGTCTTGAGACGGTGCCAAATGTACCCTGAGGCAAGCAAGACGAAATCAGTTGACATTTCATTGAGGTAGGGATTTTCCCTAAGCAGTGACTTGCTCAAAACTTTCAGTGTTGCTCAGAAAGGAGGGTTCTGGGTGTGGGGCATAGGAAGGCAAGAGTAAGTAGCCAAAAGCTCTGGGAGAGGGGAAGTGACCCCGGGGGAGGAGGGAGGCAGGAAGAAAAGCTCTGAATTACGGAACCAGAACACAACTTTCGTAACTTGGACTTTTCTTTTCTGATTCTTCACTTTTTCTTTTTCCTCCATATAAAGAAATATACAGGAACAGAATACATATGTATGGGTTTGCTCAAAAATCACCTTTCCTGCAAGGCCTCTTCTGGACACCCTACTTAATTTGTTTTCAATTTATTTCAGAGAGAGGAAGGGAGAGGGAGAGAGAGAGAGAAAAACATCAATGATGAGAGAGAATCATTGATCAGCTGCCTCCTGCACGCCCCCTACTGGGGATCAAGCCTGCAACCTGGGCTAGTGTCCTGACCAGGAATGGAATCTTGACCTCCTGGTTCACAGGTCGACAACCACTGAGCCACACCGGTCGGGCTGGACACCCTACTTAAAATCGCAAACCCCCTTGCCCCACTTCTGCCTTATTTTCCTCCATAGCACATACCGTCTTTGATATTCCATCTAATCAGCCTACAGACCGAAGGGGTCCCAGGTTCGATTCCAGTGAAGGGAGCTTGCCCAGGTTTCGGGCTCGATCCCCAGTAGGGGGTGTGCAGGAGGCAGCCGATCCATGATTTTCTCATCATTGATGTTTCTGTCTCTCTCTCTCCCTCTGATTGTGTAGTTGTTGGGTCTTGTCTCCTACTCATTGCTGTACCCCAGGCACCTGCATGTACCTTCGTCAGGTAAGCACTAGTCCCTCACGGGCTCAGCTTGCCCAAGTTGTGTGGAGAAGCCCCCCAAGGCTTGGACTCCAGGTGAGGAGATGACTTGGGAGCAGAGTGCCCTGCAGTTCCGATAGAAATGAACTTCCATCAATACCCATGTGCGCCCCTCACATAAAGCCCCCCCCGCCCCCCGTGCTGTGCACTTTGGAAGGTGCTGTGCCCTTCCTCTTCCTCCAACCCTCACAAATTCTGAAGTCCATTCTCTTTTTGAAAAAATACTTTTTTTTTTAATCCCTGGCTGGTTTGGCTTAGTGGATAGAGCATCGGCCTGCAGCCAAAGGGCCCCAGGTTCAATTCTGATCAAGGGCATGTACCTCAGTGGCAGGCTCCTCCCTGGCCCAGGGCCCTAGTCAGGGTTTGTGCAGGAGGCAACCGATCAATGTGTTTCTCTCACATCGATGTTTCTCTCTTGTCTCTCCCTCTCTCCCCCACTCTCCCTGAAAATCAATGGAAAAATATGCTCTGCCCTAACCGGTTTGGCTCAGTGGATAGAGCGTCAGCCTGCAGACTCAAGGGTCCCAGGTTCGATTCTGGCCAAGGGCATGTACCTTGTTTGCGGGCACATATCCAGTAGGGGGTGTGCAGGAGGCAGCTGATCGATGTTTCTCTCTCATCGATGTTTCTAACTCTCTATCCCTCTCCCTTCCTCTCTGTAAAAAAATCAATAAAATACATATTTTTTTTTAAAAAAATGCTCCGGTGAGGATTAAAAAATAATATAAAAATATTTTTTTATTGCTTTCAGAGAGAGTAAGGGAGAGGGAGAGAGAGAGAGACATCAATGATGAGAGAGAATCATGGATTGGCTGCCTCCTTCACGCCCCACACTGGGGATTGAGCCCACAACCTGGGCACACGGGGAATCGAACCATGACCTCCTGGTTCTTAGGTTGACGCTCAACCCCTGAGCCATGCCGGCCGGGCCATGCTCTTAATTTAAGTCCTAGAGTCTGAAACTTACTAGCCCTTTAACTTCAGACAAATTTCTAAACCTTTCACACAAAGTATCTGGCTTTGCAGTCCTGTTTGCCTTCAGTGGACATCATACAGTGGGTAGATAAAGGGTATTGGAAAAGGATCTTTAGGGAGTTGGCCTTTGGAATTGATGTATGTGTTCTCAGAGGGCTTTACTGCCTGAGAAACAATGCGCCTAGTTAATGTATAATTTTAAGACAGTACTTGCCAGAAATCCTGGCTCTTAAGTCTTCCTCTCTCCCCCCAGCTCTTCCCCCAGTTCTCGGTCACTTGTGGTTAAACAGTGATAACCTCTTCCTAGTGCCTTGGAGCCCGCTTTGGTTTCCTTAAAGTTTGTCTTGGTTGTTTTTGTTTGCTTGTTTTGTTTTCCCAAAGTGGACTAGGATCTCGTGGGCGGGCGAAGGGTGGGATGTTTGCATGCCCCTGGCCCTGGGCCGGGCGGGGCCGTGGGAGGCCGGCAGCTGTTAAGGGGCAGTGCCCAGGGTCTGCCCTCTTGGTGGCCGCCCACCTTCTGGGCCCGGACTCTCTCCTGTCTCTTTGCCAGCTGCGGGTTGGCAGAGAGCCTGGCAGTAGGCTGAACTGTATCCGTTCTTTCCTCGGTTCACTGTCACTCCTTTGTCATTTGATGGTTTGAATGAGAAGAGCCACTTTCATTGCCCCCGCTTCATTCACTCCCCCCCCACCCTACCCCCACGTTTGTTTTTCATCTTTTTTTAAAGCCCTTTGAACCCTGTGGCAGATGTTTCCTCCAGAGGGGGTTTCAGAGAACAGGCTTGCCACTCCAGCAGTTTGTAGGATTCAAGGCCAAGAGGCTGCAGGGCAAAGGCCAGCCGTGCAGCCGTGTTTGCTCCCCGGTTTCTCCTGAGCCCGAGCAGTCATCTCTAAGGAGGGTCACTCCACCTTGCCCCTCCGGGGGGGTGGGGGTGGGGAGGCCCACCTCAGCCCCAGGGCTTCCCAGGTGCACCCGAGATGAGGGTGGCGGTTTTGAAGTTGTGGAGGGAACTCTGCAAAATGGAGTTTAGTTACCTTTGACTTTTCCCTTTTGTCAGCATTGCTCTCGTCAGTTACCACTCACATGTGGGTGGCGATGATGGTGGTGGCAAAACTGAAAAAGCCCGGCGGGCGTGGCTCGGTGGTTGAGGGTCAGCCTATGAACCAGGAGGTCATGGTTCGATTCCTGGTCAAGGGCACAAGCCCCGGTTGCGGGCTCGATCCCCAGTAGGGGGCGTGCAGGAGGCAGCTGATCTATGATTTTCTCTCATTGTTTTTTTTTTTTTTTTTAATATATTTTATTGATTTTTTTACAGAGAGAAAGGGAGAGAGATAGAGAGTTAGAAACATGGATAAGAGAGAAACATCGATCAGCTGCCTCCTGCACATCTCCCACTGGGGATGTGCCCGCAACCCAGGCACATGCCCCCGAACAGAACCGAACCCGGGATCCCTCCACTCCGCAGGCCAAGGCTCTATCCGCTGAGCCAAACCGGTCTCGGCTTGATTTTTTTTTTTACAGAGAGGAAGGGAGAGAGACAGAGAGTCAGAAACATCGATGAGAGAGAAACATCGATCAGCCGCCTCCTGCACATCCCCCACCGGGGATGTGCCCGCAACCCAGGCACATGCCCCCGACCGGAATCAAACCTGGGACCCCTCAGTCCGCAGGCCGACGCTCCATCCACTGAGCCAAACCGGTTTGGGCATGTTTTTATTGATTTTTAGAGAGAGAGGGAGAGAGAGATAGAAACATCAATGATGCCTTAGGCAGTTTGGCTCAGTGGATAGAGCATCAGTCTACAGACTAATGAGTCCTGGGTTCAATTCTGGTTAAGGGTATGTGCCCAGGTTGTGGGCTCCATCCCCAGTGGGAGGCGTGCAGGAGGCAGCCGATCAATGATTCTCCCTCATCATTGATATTTCTCTCTCAGGAAGACAGGGTGGCTCGGGGACAAGTTCATGGTGGAGATTGTGCTTTGCTTTTGGATGCCTGCCTGTTGCGAGGTTGGTTCTTTATTTACCACGTCGGAGGCTTCCGTTGCCCTTAATCATCATTTGTAACTTCTGGGGGAGGGTGATAGTGACTCTTAGTCATCGCGGAGGGGAATGACTTGATGGATAAGCACATTTGAAAGACCAACCTTTGGGATAGCAACTCTTGAACTTGTCTGACTGGAATGTGTTTTGCCTCTGGTAAGCTTTCCTGAGTCCTTAATTTAAAGGCTGACATGTTCAAATCAACCTTTGTAATGAGGCTGAGTAAGAAGTTTATCTGCCTCGTCTAGGTCCTCTATCGTGGAGGCTTCTCCCCCTTTCAAAGGTCGTTTTGTATTCTGTGGACTAAGACTTTCTAATCGGTCATTATTCAGAACATTATACAGGGTTCGCCAAGTCTGAAAGCACAGATGAATCATCATAAATGGTTTATCGTGGGACATTACAGCACATGATAAAATAATATGACCCACCTTTCCAGACTTTATGGCCACCTGTATACTGTTACTTCCCAACACACAGAAATGGTAGTTGCTGATAAACCCATACAATTAATTTCCAAGTTCAGGTTTCAGCTTTCTCAGCCCCACAATAACGAGTGATAAGAGATTCATAAGTCAGGGTCAAGGAAAGTCCTTAATTTTATTTCATGCTGTGCATTCAAAATGTGAGATTCGAGCTCATAATTTGAGGGCAGCAATTATTCAATCCCTGGTCCTTGAATTCCTCATTCTATAGACTCAATCTGTAATCCATGCACATGGTAAAAACATACAAATAACATAGATGGTTAACTTGAGTAAAGGAATTTTCCCTGCCAACTTTATGCTGCTTTTACTCTGGTTTTCCTGAATCTACTTGGATATCTGATCTTGTGCCCTTTACATGGATCTGTGGCGGTAGATACCTAGCTTTGAAGAGCTCTAACCAAATGTCCCAGGTCACCATGGGCAACGCTTCGAGGAACTGCCTCATCACTGTGTATTGTATCATGGCTTCTTATTTTCCCATCCCAGAATATGAGTGGGAATCTCATAGTCTGTAAACCAATCCTGTATACTGCATATTTCTCAAAGATCTGTTGCTTGTACCCATTCCTTGGTACCAAGCTCTCTTAGTTATAGTTCTTTGGTTGCAAACAAGTGCTACTGGCCAGCCATTCTGCTACTTATTTTATGCAATAAGCTCAACTCTACTAGGAGCTCAATAACAGTACAGTATCAAAACCATGGATTTGACATTTGTATGATGTGTGAGTGTAGTTCTATTCCATTTGATCACGTGTAGATACGTAACCACCACTACAATCAAGATACATTGAAGAGATTGAACTGTTCCATCACCACAAAGATGTTCCTGGTGCTCCCGCTTTATAGTCACACTAGAGGCCCGGTGCATGAAATTCATGCACTTATGGGGATCCCGCAGCCCGGCCTGTGCCCTCTCACAGGCCAGGACCTCTCACTCCTTACCACCCGCCTGCTTGCTGCTCCTTACCTATCAGCTCTCTGCTCCTTAGCGCTGCCACAGAGGTGGGAGAGGCTCCCGCCACCGCGCTCGTCAGCTGTGAGCCCAGCTTCTGGCTGAGCTGTGCTCCCCCTCTGGGAGCGCACTGACCACAGGGGGCAGCTCCTGTGTTGAGTGTCTGCCCCCTGGTCGTCAGTGCGCATCATAGTGACTGGTCATTCCACCGTTCAGTCGATTTCCATATTAGGCTTTTATCATATAGGATGTCCCCCTCATTCCCACCATCCCTAACCCTTGGCAACCACTCCTCTGTTCTCCATCTCTATGATTTTGTCATCTCAAGAATGTTATATAAATGGAGTCATATAGTATGCAAATTTTTGAGATCGGCTCTTTTCACTCATCAGAATGCCTTTTAGATCCATCCCAGGTTGTTGCATATATTAATAGTTTATTCCTTTTTATTGCTGAGAAGTGTTCCATGGTAAGGATGGACTAGAGTCCATTGAAGTGCTCCCCTATCGTAGGCCATTCTGGTTGCTTCCAGATTTGGGTATTATGAATAAAGCTGTTATGAACCTTCATGTACAGATTTTGTGTGAACATTCCCCAACAAAGGACCCAGCTCTCTTCCCAAATGCCCATACCATTTTACATTCCCACCAGCACTGGCCGAGAGATTCACTTTCTTCGCATCCTCACCAGCATTTAGTGCTGTCACTATTTTTAACCTTAGCTATTCTGAGTACATAGTGGTTTCTCATTATGGTTTTCATGTACATTCCTCCCTGATGATGGGCAACGTGTTTGCATATCCTCATTTGCTGTCCTTCCTTAGATATTCTTTTAGTGAGATAACTGCTCATGTCTTTTGCTCATTTTCAACTAGATTGTTATTATTGAGGGTTTTTTTTAATTTCAGAGAGGAAGGGAGATAGAAATATCAATGATGAGAGAGAATCATCAATCCGCTGCCTCCTGCATGCCCCCCACTAGGGATCAAGCCCACAACCCAGGCATATGCCCTGACCGGGAATCGAACGGTGACCTCCTGGTTCATAGGTCAATGATCAACACTGAACCACGCTGGCCGGGCTACACCACACATTCTTTTTTTTTTTTTTTAATATATTTTATTGATTTTTCACAGAGAGGAAGGGAAAGAGATAGAAAGTTAGAAACATCGATGAGAGAGAAACATCGATCAGCTGCCTCCTGCACATCTCCCACTGGGGATGTGCCCGCAACCCAGGTACATGCCCTTGACCGGAATCGAACCCGGGACCTTTCAGTCTGCAGGCCGACGCTCTATCCACTGAGCCAAACCGGTTTCGGCTACACCACACATTCTTGATTACTTGTAGCTGTATGTCTTGAAACTGTGTACACAGATTCCTTCTGGTGTACACAGATTCCTTCTGACTTCCTTTTATATATATAGATAGACAGATTCCTTCTGACTTCCTTTTATATATATAGATAGATAGATGGATGGATAGATAGATAGATAGATAGATATAGATATAGATTTCAGAGAGGAAGGGAGAGGGATAGAGAAATAGAAACAACAATGATGAGAGAGAATCATTGATTGGCTGCCTCCTGCATGCCCCCTACTGGGAATCAATCCCGCAACTCAGGCATGTGCCCTTGACTGGAATCGAACCTGGGACCTTTCAGTCCACAGGCCGACGCTCTATGCACTGAGCCAAACCAGCTAGGGCTGTACTGTCTTCCTTTTTGAAAGTGTTTCAGTTGTTCAGGGCCTGTGCCTTCACATCACATACATGATTTTTTAGTCATTCAGAGGGGCTTTTAGTGTAACCCACATGGATCAGGTGAGTGACGCTGCTTGTATATTAGGGAAGTAACGTCCCAGGAACAGGGGAATTGGCAGCCCGCACTTGGCTTCTGTACAGGGAGCAGGAAGGAAAGACCTGGAGAGCATATGCCTGCCTGCAGGGGGCAGCCATTCCTCAGCCCAACCCAACAGCTTTGCCCCACTTGCATGCCTTCAAACTGTGCACTCTCATTCCTTCTACTGCAGTGGTTCTCAACCTTCCTAATGCCGCGACCCTTTAATGCAGTTCCTCATGTTGTGGTGACCCCCAACCATAAAATTATTTTCGTTGCTACTTCATAACTGTAATGTTGCTACTGTTATGAATCATCATGTAAATATCTGATATGCAGGATGTATTTTCATTGTTACACATTGAACATAATTAAAGCACAGTGATTAATCACAAAAACAATGTGTAATTATATATGTGTTTTCCGATGGTCTTAGGGGACCCTGTGAAAGGGTCGTTCAACCCCCAAAGAGGTCGCGACCCACAGGTTGAGAACCGCTGTTCTACTGTCTTCCTTATCCCAGCTCTCCCTGATCTTGTTTGGGATGGCAAGACGCCAAGGCAGTTCTTCTTCTCTCACTCAGTCCCTTTTGCAGCCTGGGCTGGCCACGTTCAATTCTGGCCGATGAGACGCGAACAGATGTGCACTGGAGACGTTCTGGGACGGCTGTCCTGGCCCTTTTCCCTTCTTCCTGCCTTGACAGTGCAGCTCAGGGCCTGATTGGCAGCTTTTCGGGAGATGTTTTCACCCCAAGCTCATGTTTTCCTTTCTCTGTACAGGGACTTTGGAGCCCTGGGATCTTGTGCTTTGCAGAGCGACACACCTCTCCCCAGCCAAGTCCTCCTCTGCCCTCTCAGCTCTGCTTGATCAGTAACCCTTCAGTCCCCCATCTGCTTTCCGTCTTCTAAAAAGTGATTGAAGTCTCTGGTCCCTGATGACTTCCTCATGTTTTCTTTTGGGGTGTGTGTTTCTATGTCCTTGCCCCCCCCCCTTGCTCTCATTTAAACAGGGTGTGGGGTGCACACAGGTACTGAGGCTGCCAACTTGAACCCAAATCACAGTCATGAGAATTCTCTCTCGCCAGAATGGAAAGCATTGCACTTTGTAGAGCTTTCAGGAATAATAGATTTTCATTTGCCTGTGTAGAAATAAATTGAGCCCAGCTGGCGTGGCTCAGTGGTTGGGCGTCGACCTATGATAAACCAGGAGGTCATGGTTTGATTCCCGGTTAGGGCACATGCCCGGGTTGTGGGCTCCATCCCCAGTATGGGGTGTGCAGGAGGCAACTGATTAATGAGTCTCTCTCATTATTGATGTTTCTCTCTCTCTCTCCCTCTCCCTCCTTCTCTGAAATCGATAAAAATATATGTAAAAAACAATAAAAAACAAATTAATTGAAACTGAAGGAATGCATGAAAAATTTTTATTTTATTTTATTTTTTTGTTGTTGTTGTTAATCCTCACCCAAAGATATTTTTTCCCCGTTGATTTTTAGAGAGAATGGAAGGGAGGAAGGAGGGGGAGAGAGAGAGAAAGAGAGAGAAACATCTATGTAAGAGACACATCTATCGGTTGCCTACTGCACACACCCTGACCCAGCCAGATCGTGCCTGGGACTCAGGTACATGCCCTTGACTGGGAATCGAACCTAGACCCTTTGGTCCATGGGCTGATGCCCTAACCACTGAGAAATACCAGCCAGGGCTGATACATGAAATTTTATATGCTGAGCATCTTCTGTAGCAGTGTCTTTCTGGATTCGTTTTTTTTCTTTCTTTTTTTTAAATCCTCACCTGAGGATATTTTTCCATTGATTTTTAGAGAGAGTGGAAGAGAAAGGAAAAGACAGAAAGAAACATCTATGTGAGAGAAACATATCGATTGGTTGCCTCCTGCATGTGCGCCGACGAGGGCCCAGGCTGGGGAGAAGCCTGCAACCAAGGTATGTGCCCTTGACAGGAATCGAACCTGGGACCCTTTGGTCCGCAGGCTCATGCTCTATCCACTGGGCCAAACAGGCTAGGGCTCTTTCAGGATTCTAAATGCATCTCAGCACTCTCCTGCAGACAGACTTGCACAGCATCTTGACAACAGCCCACATTTGTAAGTGAAGCACTGAGAGCTCAAGAAACGTGCCCACCATTACCCAGATGTTAGTAGAAGAGTCAGGACGCGGGACCCAGACAGTTTGGGTCTGTTTCTGTCAGAAGGCGTGCCTATGATCTGTAACCTATGCTGTGTTTTTTCTCTCACTGATGTCTTTTTTTTAAATATATTTTATTGATTTTTTATAGAGAGAAGGGAGAGGGATAGTTAGAGACATCGATGAGAAAGAAACATCGATCAGCTGCCTCCTGCACACCCCCCACTGGGGATGTGCCCACAGCCAAGGTACATGCCCTTGACCGGACTCGAACCTGGGACCCTTCATTCCACAGGCCAACGCTCTATCCACTGAGCCAAACCGGTCAGGGCTCTCACTGATTTCTTTTACCGCAGTAACACATGCACATAGTAAGTAATTTGAAAGGTTTAAGTGGCTACACGGTGAATACAATTTCCTTCTCGCCCCATTCTGTGGTCACCCAGTTCTCCTTCCCAGAAGCAGCTACGGTTGCCTGTCTCTCCTTCCAGAGGTCGCATATGCATTTACAAGCAAGTATGAACGTGGCCATTGTTTCACTGTTTATGCTGATGATAGCATACCTTTCCTCGCTGTGGCTTTTTCTTCCTCTTAACAATTTATCTTCAAGGTTAACCTCAGCACCTCCTTGTCATTGCTGCATGCTAGGATACCCCCATGAGATGCAGTGTGAACTAGACTATTGAGCCGTCTACTATAGAGAACCTTGAAGTTATGATTTCTAAATATACAACCGTATCTCAGACAATTCTGTTTTAATAGCGATGTCATATGATTTGGTGTCATGTGAGTCTGGTTGCTACACAGGCAGTTTCTCTTTCTTAGTACTTCCCTCATTTGAGGCCACCCCGTAACTAGAACTATTTCAAATGTCACCATCTTACCAGAGTCTCCATTGACCTCTTAAAAGTATGTTAATTAAAGTGACAATAGTAGCCCTAGTGGTTTGGCTCAGTGGATAGAGCGTCGGCCTACGGACTGAAAGGTCCCAAGTTTGATTCTGGCCCAGGGCACATGGGAAAGGCCACCGCCATCCGTGCTCACTTCTCCACGTTACTGAGGCTTTCCCACTGCACTTGTCCCCTCTGCCTCCTCCCATTATGAATTAACACCCCCCCTTGGGCTCAATCCCCAGTGGGGGGCGTGCCGGAGGCAGCCGATCAGTGATTCTCTCTCATTGATGTTTCTCTCTCCCTCTCCCTTCCTCTCTGAGATCAATAAAAATATATATTTAAAAAAATACAGTAGCCCTGTCCTCTTAAAAAATGTCAAGGTCATAAAAGGCTGAGGAACTTTTCCAAATGAAGGGTGACTAAAGAGATGTGCAAACTCAAAGCAGTGCCTAATCCTGAATTGAATCTTCGTCTAGGAAAAGAAAATATCTATAACAATAAAAGCATAATATGCTAATTAGACCAGACAGCCAAATGACCTTCCAGACATCCTTCTGGATGACCTTCCAGATGAAGCCAGGGCTTCGAGGGCCCAGCCCCTTGCACGAATTTCATGCATCAGGCCTCTAGTATAGCTATAAAAGACCTTAGTGGGAAAGTTGATGGTGGTTTCCACTTTTCAGCTATTATGAATAGAGCTGGTATGAACATTCATGTACAAGCCTTTTTGTGAGAATCTGTTCTCTTTTCTCTAGGAGTGGGATGGCTGGGACATAGGGTAAATGTTAACTTTACATAAGAAATTTCCAAACTGTTTTCCACAGTGGCTGCACCATTTACCATTCCCACCGGCAGTGTATGAGAGTTCCAACACTTGGTATCATCTGTCTTTTTCTTTTTTAATATATCTTTTTATTGATTTCAGAGAGGGAGAGAGAGATAGAAACATCAGTGATGAGAGAGAATCATTGATCGGCTGCCTCCTGCACACCCCACACTGGGGATTGAGCCCACAACCCGGGCATGTGCCCTGACTGGGAATCAAACCATGACCTCCTGGTTCACAGGCCAACGCTCAACCGCTGAGCCACGCTGGCCAGGCAAATAGAATCCTATATAATAAAAGCCTAATTTGGACCATTCGTTCAACCGTTTGACCAGTTGCTGTGACGCACATTGACCACCAAGGGGCAGACTCTCTGACCAGTCGGTTAGCTTGCTGCTGGGGTCCGGCCAGTCGGGACTGGGTGAGATGGGCCAGACACGCCCTGGAGCCAACCTCCCACAGTCCCTCCCCAACCTCTAAAATATTTATTCTAATTAATTTCCTTTCAATGTGCACTGGGCCTCTCGTTTCTTTATAGCCTCAGAGGTGGTTTGTGAGAAACTGATGTGTGACCCAGAGCATCAGGAAGTAAAGAGGGAAGAGCAGTTGGGTCTGATGCTCACCAGAGCTCCTGTCACTGGAGAGGCGCTCATTGTTGGGATGGGAAAGGCCACCGCCATCCGTGCTCACTTCTCCGCCATCCGTTACTGAGGCTTTCCCACTGCACTTGTCCCCACTGCCTCCTCTCATTATGAGTTAAACCCCCCCCCCCCGCTTGGGCCTTCACTATGGAGTATGTGTGTGTATGCCCCATGCAGGTACACAGCCCCTTACCAGAAGCTCTTGGGGCCCAATGTGCATTAGAAATCACAGTTTTCCTGACTGTGTTCTATTTTTTGTAATTCTCCCAGCAGGGCAGCACCCTGTAAATCAAACACATTAATATTTCTGCAGAGAACTGAGTCAACATGTCTATTAAGTTGGATAAATAAAGCTTTCAGACAGCTTCACATAAATTCAAATGAGAGTGGATGCCAAACTCAGAACTGTTGGTGTTCAGAGCCTTGGGGTTTAATGTTTTTAATATGTTTTTATTGATTTCAGAGAGGAAGGGAGAGGGAGAGAGAGAGAGAAACATCAATGATAAGAGAATCATTGACTGGCTGCCTCCTGCACACCCCCTACTGGGAATTGATCCCACAAACCCAGCATGTGTCCTGACCAGGAATCGAACCATGACCTCCTGGTTCACAGGTCGATGCTCAACCACTGAGGCACACCAGCTGGACCATGGGGTTTTATTTTATTTTTATTTTTTTAAAAAATATATTTTATTGATTTCTTACAGAGAGGAAGGGAGAGGGGTAGAGAGTCAGAAACATTGATGAGAGAGAAACATCGATCAGCTGCCTCCTGCACACTCCCCACTGGGGATGTGCCCGCAACCAAGGTACATGCCCCTGACCGGAATCGAACCTGGGACCCTTGAGTCTGCAGGCCGACGCTCTATCCACTGAGCCAAACCGGTCAGGCAGGGCCATGGGGTTTTAGAATTGCTATTACAGACTGGCACGGGGGAGGATCTTCGCTGTTTACTTCACACATTGCTCTGTTATTTTGATGGGACAGGCCGTGTCGCACCAGTTGAATGCCGTGACCGAGGACATGTATACCGAAGAGTCTGCTGCCCCAGGTAGCCCTACCCAGGCTAAGGGACAGGAGGTGCGGAAGGTGCGACTCATCCAGTTCGAGAAGGTCACAGAGGAGCCTATGGTAACCCCTTATCCTGTTTACCCCCTGCTTACTCTCAACCACATAAGTCACTGGGCCATGAGAGGAAACTCAGAAACTGAATTAGGGAAGCAGCCAGCTGTCGTATAGCCTGTCTCCATCTCAAGCTCCTCCTCCAAGCAGGCTTCATGCCCGTTCTAGTTGAGGAGCACCCCATGTATAGATGGAAAATCTTTCTCCTGAGAAATTGCCTTAAATTGTCTTCAAGATAACCTCAGAAAGAGCTTACATGAAAACATTCTGCACCATTGTCTCTATTTCAGGGAATCACTCTGAAGCTGAACGAGAAGCAATCCTGTACAGTGGCGAGAATTCTTCATGGTGGCATGATTCATAGACAAGGTACTCTGTGGGGTTCCTAGATTGTTTCATTCGCCTCAGTGGTGAGGGACATGGAGCTTATAATCTTCAAAACTGGGAGCATTTTTTGGTCCTAGCCGGTGTGGGTCAGTGGTAGAGCATCAGCCCTGGCACTGAAGGGTCATGGGTTTGATTTCCCGGACATGTACCTCCGTTGCAGGTTTGATCCCCGGCTCTGGTTAGGCTGCTTGCGGGAGGCAACCAACCAATCGATGTGTCTCTCTCACATCGATATTTTTCTCTCTCTTCCCCCGACTTCCAATATCTCTAAAAATCAAGGGGAAAATATCCTTGGGTGAGGATTACCCAAACAGCATTTTTGTATGTGTGTCAAGAGATTATTTGTGACTTAGTAACTGGCTCTTTAGACTAATTGTGTGATAAGCTCTTCATATGAATTGCCCAGTGCCACCATCTCTCCCTCTGAGCTTTTCTTATACACCTATTTATATACTAGAGGCCCAGTGCACGTATTTGTGCACTGGTGGGGTCCCTCAGCCCGGCCTAAGGTGATCGGGCTGAAACCGGCTCTCTGACATCCCCCAAGGGGTCCCAGATTGTGAGAGGGCACAGGCCAGGCCGAGGGACCCCACCAATGCACAATCAGGGCCAGGGAGGGACTGAGGGAGGGCTCTAGGGCGTGTCTGGCCTGTCTCGCCTAGGCCCGATTGGCTGGACCCCAGCAGCAAGCTAACCTACCGGTCAGATCGTCTGCTCCCTGGTGGTCAGTTCGCGTCATAGCAACTGGTCAAACAGTCTAAAGGTTGGACACTTAGCATATTAGGCTCTTATTATATAGGATACCAATATTTTTCCAGTTAATATTTGAGCAATTACTGTATACAACCCATTGCATTAGAACTTGAGTACAGAATAGTGAACGAAACAAACCATCTATTCCTCCTGGAGCTCACAGTTAAATTGAGCAAATAGACATTAAACATTAGGTCCTACACTTTTATGTTCAGTTTTGTATCTGGGGTGGCACAAATATTGGTAAGCACTCTTCACATAGAATCTAAATACTGATGAACTTTACCATTAGGTAACAGTTTGTGGTTTTAGCTAAACAACAAAGAAATATCGAACTTTCTGCCGAATGAGGAGTACTGTGTTCTTTGCCTTACATTGTTATTCTTTTTAGTGGGATCTCTAATTACAGGGAACTTTGAGGATGAGGTGCTTTCATTTATTTTTTCTTTAAATTCTCACTCGAGGATATGTTTAGTGATTTTAGAGAGAGAAACATCTATCAACTGGTTGCCTCCTGTACATGCCCCGACCGGAGATCGAACCCACAACCTAGCTATGTGCCCTGACCGGGAATCAAATGTGCAGCCCTTCAGTGTATGGGACAGCGCTCCAACCACCTGAACTACCTGGTCAGGGCAAGGGCGAGGTGCTTTTATTCTGCTGTTGGAGTACTGAGGTCAGGGAGGATGTGATAGTCTTAAACTGTGAAGTACTTGCCTCAATACATTCCTCAAGGGAAACAAAAGAACATTCATGGTTGAATTGTGTAAAATCCTGTATTGTGTACTATGCTCTAGGTCCGTGGTCGGCAAACTGCGGCTCGCGAGCCACATGCGGCTCTTTGGCCCCTTGAGTATGGCTCTTCCTAAGCCTTAGGAATACCCTAATTAAGTTAATAACAATGTACCTACCTATATAGTTTAAGTTTAAAAAATTTGGCTCTCAAAAGAAATTTCAATCATTGTACTGTTGATATTTGGCTCTGTTGACTAATGAGTTTGCCGACCAGTGCTCTAGGTCATGGTTTCTTTTCTATGGTATCCTTTTTTAAAATATATATTTTTATTGATTTCAGAGAGAAAGAAGAGAGAGAAACATCAATGATGAGTGAGAATCATTGATTGGTTGCCTCCTGCATGCCCCCTACGGGGGACTGAGCCCCCAACCGGAATCGAACCCAGACCTTTCAGTGTGCAGGCCGATGCTCTGTCCACTGAGACAAACTGGCTAGGGCTGAACATTTCTTCTTTTTTTAAAATATATTTTATTGATTTCAGCGAGGGAGGGAGAGGGAGAGAGAGATAGACACATCAATGATGAGAGAGAATCATTGCTTGGCTGCCTCCTGCACGCCCTCTACTGGGGATAGAGCCTACAACCCGGGCATGTGCCCTGACCGGGAATCGAATCGTGACCTCCTGGTTCATAGGTTGATGCTCAACCACTGAGCTACACCAGCCGGGCTGAACATTTATTCTTCACAAAATTTTTTTTCAATTACAGTTTACATTCGATATTATTTTATGTTAGTTTCAGGTATGCAGCATAGCATTAGACCATCATATACTTTACAGAGTTGAACATTTATTCTTTTGTGGACTGATTTTTTTCATTTCATGGCAGGCTCCCTTCACGTGGGGGATGAGATCCTAGAAATCAATGGCACAAACGTGACCAATCACTCGGTAGATCAGCTGCAGAAGGCGATGGTGAGTATTTCTATGTCATTGTCTTCATCGGTGTCACTTTGCCTCATTTTCCTGTCAAAGTATTTGTATCTCGTGGAGGAAACGATTACCGTTGGCAATCTTTATTCTGTGCAAGAAATGAGAGTTCTCTGCTTTCATTGAGTAAACTTCTCAAACAAGGCAAATAGCGCAGAGCATCTGTCTAGAAAGAACATTGGTCTGGGTGGCAGAAGGCCGTGGTCTGTAATGGCAGCTCGGAATCCCTGCCCTACTTTATTCTAGCCCTGTGATTTTGAGCAAGTGAATTAACTTCTCTAAGTCATCTGTGAAACAAAGATAGTAACTCCTTCTTCTTTTTCTTTTTTTTAAAGAATTTATTTTATTTTTTATATTTTATTGATTTTTTACAGAGAGGAAGGAAGAGGGACAGAGAGTTAGAAACATCGATGAGAGAGAAACATCGATCAGCTGCCTCCTGCACACCCCCTACTGGGGATGTGCCCACAACAAAGGTACATGCCCTTGACTGGAATCGAACCTGGGACCCTTCAGTCCGCAGACCGACGCTCTATCTACTGAGCCAAACCGATCAGGGCTTATTTTATTTTTATTGATTTTTTTTATTGATTTTTTACAGAGTAAGGGAGAGGGATAGAGAGTTAGAAACATCGATGAGAGAGAAACATCAATCAGCTGCCTCCTGCACATCTCCTACTGGGGATGTGCCCGCAACCCAGGTACATGCCCTTGACCGGAATCGAACCTGGGACCTTTCAGTCCGCAGGTCGACGCTCTATCCACTGAGCCAAACCGGTTAGAGCAGTAACTCCTCTTCTTATGTCACAGATTTATTATGAAGAGCAAATGGGATATTCTAATGAAAAGTTGAGTGTGCCCTTTAGATTCGGTCAATATTTGTTGAGCACTTACTATGTGCAGGCATTGTACTTGGTGTATGTGCTGCCTGTCCTATGGGCCCCTCCAGATTCTTCACCATCTTCCTCCACCTCTGCACACACCAGAGATCATTCCTGTAACCAAAGCATTAAAATACCCATGGGGGACACAGACAATAGGGTGGTGAAGGCCTGGGGCGGGGGGTGGGGACAAGCTAGAAGAGGTCAATGGAGGGGAAAGGGGGCCATATGTGATAACTTTCAACAATAAAGCTTTTTTGAAAACCACCCAGGGGTGGTTGGGTGTAATTGGCCACCGCAGCAGAAGCCACACCTTGGGTACTTAGGAGTGAGATTCTAGGGTACTTGCCTGGGAATGAATCAGAGAACAGCAACCCAGAAGGAAGTGTCATTTGAAAACCAAAATGTGTTTTCTCACTTGAGACAGAGATGAGGAAATGGAACTTTGGAGAGTTCTGAAACTTGCCCACAATCACATGGCTTTTAAGAATTTGCTTTCAGCCGAAACCGGTTTGGCTCAGTGGGTGGAGCGTCGGCCTGTGGACTGAAGGGTCCCAGGTTCGATTCCGGTCGGGGGCATGTGCCTGGGTTGCGGGCACATCCCCGGTGGGAGATGTGCAGGAGGCAGCTGATCGATGTTTCTCTCTCATCGATGTTTCTAACTCTCTATCTCTCTCCCTTCCTCTCTGTAAAAAATCAATAAAATATATTTAAAAAAAAAAAAAAAAAAGAATTTGCTTTCAGCCCTGGCCGGTTTGGCTCAGTGGATAGAGCGTCAGCCTGCGAACTGAAAGGTCCTGGGTTCGATTCCGGTCAAGGGCACATGCCCAGGTTGTGGGCTCGATTCCCAGTGAAGGACTTGTAGGAGGCAGCCAATCCATGATTCTCTCTCATCATGGATGTTTCTATCTCTCTCTCCCCCTCCCTTCCTCTCTGAAATAAATAAAAATATGTTAAAACAGGGGTCCTCAAACTACGGCCCGCAGGCCACATGCAAATACAAATATTGTATTTGTTCCCGTTTTGTTTTTTTACTTCAAAATAAGATATGTGCAGTGTGCATAGGAATTTGTTCATAGGTGTTTTTTAAACTATAGTCCGGCCCTCCAACGGTCTGAGGGACAGTGAACTGGCCCCCTACTTAAAAAGTTTGAGGACCCCTGTGTTAAAAAAAGAATTTGCTTTCATCAAAACGTCTTGTGTAGACTTCTGCTTCTGACCAAGATGGAGAACAGGGACCATACGTACCCTACCTCTTTTTTTAAAAAAAATATATATGTTTTATTTATTTTTATTTTTTAAAAATATATTTTATTGATTTTTCACAGAGGAAAGGAGAGGAATAGAGAGTTAGAAACATCGATGAGAGAGAAACATCAATCAGCTGCCTCCTGCACACCCTCTATTGGGGATGTACCCGCAACCCAGGTACATGCCCTTGACCAGAATCAAACCTGGGACCCTTCAGTCTGTAGGCCGATGCTCTATCCACTGAGCCAAACCAGTTAAGGCTGTACCCTGCCTCTTGAAATGACCCAAATCCTAAATGCCCATGCCCCTAATGACAGAACTCCAAAGTACTTGAAGCAAAACCTGATAGAACTGAAAGAAGAAAAATACAAATCCATGATTATAATCCAAGATTTCACTTTCTCTTTTTTAAAAAATATGTCTTTATTGACTTCAGAGAGGAAGGGAGACGGAGAGAAACATCAATGAGGAGAGAGAATCATTGATCAGCTGCCTCCTGCACTCCCCCCGACTGGGGATCGAGTCCACAACCCGGGCATGCGCCCTGGTTCATAGGTCAATACTCAACCGTTGAACCATGCTGGCTGAGCAATAAATGCTCTTGATTCAAAGCTTAGTCTGGCTTCACCCATTATTTCAGTTAAACCTGAAAAGGAGTGAAAATTGAGTTATCAGCTGTTAAAGTGTGTATACTACATTGTTTTGGGACACCCTGTATTTGTAAATGTTTTTATTGGTGTAGAGAAAGCCTCGGACATGTGTGCCAGGACTCATCTCAGGTACTTTGTGGTCGAGTGTGGGGAGGAGGGGAAATCATTAGCTTTTTCTATATTATTCTTTGTGCGTCTCCATGTTGTTACAGTGGTTGGGGGCACATGATACTAGAATTGAAGGAGGAATTGTCCTACAGAATTTCCAAGTGTGCAGGAAAAATGGGACTTTGAGGGGGGAAATGACTTTATAAAACCCAAATCATCCAAGTTAACATTTTATTACCCTTTTCTTTTTCAATAGAAAGAAACCAAAGGAATCATCTCATTAAAAGTAATTCCCAACCAGCAAAACCGTCTTCCTGCATTACAGGTGGGTTTGCTCTGTTGCGATGATGGCAGAATTCAGGCCCAGTGTTGAGATGTGATTGAAATGACATGATTGTATTGAAAATATAAAAAATGTTTTTTTTATTGACTTCAGAGAGGGAGAGGGAGAGAGAGATAGAAACATCAATGATGAGAGAGAATCATGGATCGGCTGCCTCATGCACGCCCCACACTGGGGATCGAGCTCGAAACCCGGGCATGTGCCCTGACAGGGAATCAAACCGTAACCTTCTGGTTCATAGGTTGACACTCAACCACTGAGCCACGCCAGCCGGGCATAACTTTTAAGTTCTATATATCTTACAGATGTAGCTGCCTGGTGCTCTCTGAACTAAACTAACATCCATTACAAATAGACAGGCCTTCTTTCTGCCCACCGGCAGGGCTGGTACTTTGCTGCCTGTTTGCAATGAATGTGAAAGGAAGGGATAATCTCCTTATTCCACAACCCCAAGAAGAAAATGGGTGAAGAGAATGAAGAGATCATTCCTAGGAGGAAAAATGCACACGGCAGGAAACATATGAAAAAATATCCGCCGAAGAGAGAAATAGCTCGGATGGGGCCTTGACAGAGGAATGTGGGAGGAGTTTGGTTTGGTTGGTTTGTTTGCTTTGTTCAAAACAACTCTGAAGTTTTATTACAGATTATTGTAACGACAAGTTCAGGGTCTTTAATAGACATATCAGTGTTCATATTTTCATTTTCTTGTGTCATGGCTGGTAAATTGTGTTTTTCCAGTGATCTGTCAAGTGTATTTGTGTGAAATTGTTCATAAAATCGTATAACCTTTTGAACATCTCTGGGATCTCTGCTGATCTCTACTGGGAAATTGTATCTTCTCTCTTTTCTTAATTGGCCTTGCTAGGTTGTTAATTTCGTGAATCTTTAAAGAACCACTTTTGCCTTTGTTGATCCTCTCAACTCTATTTTCTGTTTGATTTGTTTCTGCTCTTTATTATTTTTCTTCTTCCTTTGGCTTAGATATGCACCCCTAATTTTCCCACCCGAGGTAACTGGTATTAAATTCTGGAGTAGTTTCTTCCAGTCTTTTTTTCTATGTATAAATAAATACTTTTTTAAAATGTCAAGTGTGCTAGGTATTGTTTTTGTTGGCGGATATTCTCATTTAATGTTATATCAGCAGCATTTTTCAAGGGCTTTAAATATTCTTCTACAAATTGATGTTTGTAGGTATGTGGTCATACATTCAGTAGATGACCATAACTTAACTAAATTCCCCATTCTTGGAAAATGACGTTGTTTCCAGTAGTTCATCTTTATAAATAATTTTGTGGCCCTAGCCGGTTTGACTCAGTGGTTCGAGCATCGGCCCGAGGACTCATGGGTCCTGGGTTCGATTCCGGTCAAAGGGCATGTACCTCAGTTGCAGGCTCGATCCCTGGCCCCCGGTCAGGAACCATGCAGGCAGCAACCAGTCGGTGTGTTTCTCTCACATCAATGCTTCTGTCTTTGCCCCTCTCTTCCACTCCCCCTAAAAATCAATGGAAAAATATCCTCGGGTGAGGATTAACAAAAAAAATAAAATAAAAGGAAAGGAAAAGAAAAATAAAATAATTCTGCAGTGAAGATATTATCTATACATTGTAACTGACAACTTCTGCATAGAAGTGGATTGTGGGGTCAAGGGGACATCAACTCAGACCAATAACCACAAACATGTTGACTCAAAAAGGCAATTTATACCTTCTTGTTGGAGGGCTCAGGTCTGACCCCTCCACAAACACCACAGTAACCAGTTCCAGTCGCTTCAGCTCCCCATCTATTCTTTTTTTTTAAATATATTTTTATTGATTTCAAAGAGGGAGAAGAGAAAGATAGAAACATCAATGATGAGAGAGAATCATCCATCAGCTGCCTCCTGCACGCCCCCCACTGGGGATTGAGCCTGCAACCCTGGCATATGCCCTGATCGGGAACCCAACTGGGGACCCCTTGGTTCCTGGGTGGATGCTCAACTAGTGAGCCACACCGGCTGGCAAGCCCCCCGGCCCCCTGCCCCCCCATCCATTCTTTTTTTTATAGCAAAGGTGGAGATTTATTGAAGAAAAAGTACAGACTCCCACATGGGGAGAGGGAAAGAGTCCCACAGAATGGACTCCCAAGTAGGGAGGGGGGAAGGGTCCCCCCCATCCATTCTTGCCTCTGAGTTATTCATTCAGTCCTGACCCTACTTTTCTTAAAATATATTTTTATTGATTTCAGAGAGGAAGGGAGAGGGAGAGAGATAGAAACATCAATGATGAGAGAGAATCAATTGGCTGCCTCCTGCATGTGCCCTTGACTGGAATCGAACCCAGGGCCTTTCAGTCCACAGGCCGACACTCTCTCCACTGAGCCAAACCAGCTAGGGCCTGACCCTACTTATTTACAGTAGAACTTTCTATTACGCGTGCTGATGCCGGTGTTTCTCCTGAAGCTGTCCCTTGCCTTCTCTTTCAGATGTTCATGAGAGCACAGTTCGACTATGACCCCAAAAAGGACAATCTGATTCCTTGCAAGGAGGCGGGACTGAAGTTTGCCACTGGGGACATTATCCAGATCATCAACAAGGATGACAGTAACTGGTGGCAAGGGCGGGTGGAAGGCTCCTCCAAGGAGTCAGCAGGCCTGATCCCTTCTCCTGAGCTGCAGGAATGGTGAGCTGCTTTCCCACGGGTGGGATTGGCGGGTGGAATGGGCCCATACCTGTCACCAGTAATGTTTTCACTTCCTGAACCTGTCATCTTGCGTGTAATCTCTCTCTCTCTCAACCAAGCCAATCTCCCAGCTTCCCTGGCATAATGGGTAAGGGCACAGTAACAATGAGTTGATAAGCTTACATAGCAGGACTTTTTAAAAATATATATTTTTAAATATATTTTTATGGCCGAAACCGGTTTGGCTCAGTGGATAGAGCGTCAGCCTGCAGACTGAAAGGTCCCGGGTTCGATTCCGGTCAAGGGCATGTGCCTGGGTTGCGGGCACATCCCCAGTAGGAGATGTGCAGGGGGCAGCTGATCGATGTTTCTCTCTCATCGATGTTTCTACCTCTCTATCTCTCCCTTCCTCTCTGTAGAAAATCAATAAAAAATATTAAAATATATATATATATTTGATATATATATCAAATATATATATATATATAAATATATAAATATATATAAATATATAATATAATAAATTATAATATATATTATATATGTAATATAATATATATATTTATTATATATTATAAAATATAATATATAATATATAAATATATATAAATATATATAAATATATAAATATATATATCAAATATATATATATTTGATATATATATATGATTTCAGAGAGGAAGGGAGAGGGAGAGATAGAAACATTAATGATGAGAGAGAATCATGGACCGGCTGCCTCCTGCACTTCCCACACTGGGGATGGAGCTGCAACCTGGGCATGTGCCCTGATGGGGAATCGAACCGTGACCTCCTGGTTCATAGGTCGATGCTCAACCCCTGAGCCAAGCCGGCCAGGCTGGCAGGCCTTTAAAGGAGCCCGAATTGCTCTTCATTTGTCCGAGGGCCTCTGTTTCCTCAAATGCTCTCCCCGTCCCTACAAGGAAGTGGCAGCACCGGGACTGGCGCTTCCCTGGTCTCCTGCCTCCCAGGCCAGCGCCTTTTCGAGAAGATATCTTCTGAGCCCTGCAGAAAGCAGTCACATTTTAAATACTCGTCCGTTATGCAAATTGCCAGTGCATAGAAAATGAGGGGAGAATCAGCCTCTATCGCATATACTTAGCTGGTTGATCCAGCACTATTATTGCAAAGACCACACTTCCCCCATGCACTGTGGTAAATCAACTTGTTCAAAAATGAGCTCAGAGGCAGGGGCCAGGCCTCAGGCCCCCGGCCAGCTGCCATCCAGACCAATGCACGGATGGCTTCCCAGGGATTCCCAGGGCTCAACACCCCCTCACCTCTCAGGAGAGTTCTTTTTTAAAAAACATATATATTTTTATTGATTTCAGAGAGGAAGGGAGAGGGGGAGAGAGAGAGAGAGAGAGAGAGAGACATCAGTGATGAGGGAGAACCATTGATTGGCTGCCTCCTGCACGCCCCCTACTGGGGATCAAGCCCACAACCCAGGCATGTGCCCTGACAGGGCATCGAACCATGGTGATCTCCTGTGACCTCCTGGTTCATAGGTCAACTCTCAACCACTGGGCCATGCCGGCCGGGCCCTCTAGAATTCAAATGCCTGGCAATGAGAATGTGTCCGGGAGGGAGTGAACCCCCACCACGTCCTCCTGTCAGCGCAGCCTGACATTGCAGTTGGGCTCATTCCACCTCTCTCTGTGGAGCCCCCGGCTCCAGGCAGCCAGCTCCCAGTGTGGTACCGAGAATACAGCGGACACATCGGCACATGTGATTCTCTCCTCACTTCCTCCACGCTGCTCACCACAAACCCAGAGCCTTCTACACACAAGAGAGAGGTTGAGAGAAGGAGAATGGGGGGTGAAGGGAGGGAAGAAAGGATAGAAAAAGAGAGAGATAGACAGGGTGAGGGTTGCTGGCAGAGACAGCTTAGAAAGAGCAGGGATATGAGAACTTGAAGATGAGAAAGGGTAGGTTATGAGAGAGAGATGAGGAGTACGGGGACAGGAGAGAGACACGTACAGACACTGAGAGGCTGAGAGACTGAGGGGGGTTCTCAGAGAGAGATAGAAAGTGGGAGGGGGGGCATGCCCTGCCAGTGTGGCTCAGTGGTTGACATCGACCTATGAACCAGGAGGTCATGGTTCGATTCCCAGTCAGGGCTCATTCCGGATGATGGTTCTCTCTCATCATTGATGTTTCTCTTTCTCTCTCCCTCTCCCTTCCTCTCTGAAACGAATAAAAAAAATATTTTTAAAAAATTATAAGCCCTAGCTGGTTTGGCTCAGTGGATAGAGTGTCGGCCTGTGACCTGAGGCAGCCAATTAATGATTCTCTCTCATCATTGATGTTTCTATCTCTCCCTCTCCCTTCTTCTCTGACATCAATACAAATACGTTAAAAAATAAAATAAAAAGAGAGGGGCAGAGAGAGGGGAGGGGGAATGAGTGTTAGAGACTCACAGAGAATGAGCAGCTGGCAGAGGGTATGAGAGAGGAGAGGTTCAAGAATGACATGAAGGTTTTGGGCAAATGCCAAGGGAAGGAAGAAGGCAGATCAGTCTGGAGGTTTTGCGTAGACGGGGAAGGGGGTTACTCAGCTCTGTCACAACCCAGGGGAGCGAGCCTGGGGCTTTCCCACTGGCCTCTGCTGACACCCTTGATCATCTTTCCTACCAGGAGGGTGGCGAGTGTGGCTCAGTCTGCTCCAAGCGAAGCCCCAAGCTGCAGTCCCTTCGGGAAGAAGAAGAAGTACAAAGACAAGTACCTGGCCAAGCACAGCGCAAGTGAGTGTCCTTGAACTTCCTGGGCTCCTCTCTGTGGGCTCCTGGCAAAGGGCAGGGGGTGTGGTGCTCAGTGCAACATACGTGATGCCGAAAGCATGCCATTTCTTCTGCTTTTTTTTTTTTTTTTAATCCTCGTCCGAGAATTTATTTTTTCATTGATTTTCAGACAGAGTAGAAGGGAGAGAGGAGGCGGGGTGGGGAGAGAGACATTGATTGGTTGCCTCCTGAACAACTGGGGCTGAGGATCAAACCCACAACCAAGGTATGTGCTCTTGACCAGGAATCAAACTCACGACCCTTAGGTCCACAGGCCGGTGCTCTAACCATTGAGAAACCAGCCAGGGCATCTTCTGCTTTTCTTACTATTTCTTTTTTATATATATATATATTTTTTTATTGATTTCAGAGAGGGAGAGGGAGAGGGAGAGGGAGAGGGAGAGAAACCAGCCAGGGCATCTTCTGCTTTTCTTACTATTTCTTTTTATATATATATATATATATTTTTATTGATTTCAGAGAGGGAGAGGGATTGGGAGAGGGAGAGAGAGAGAGAGAGAGAGAGAGAGAGAGAGAGAGAGAGAGAGAGAGAGAGAAAGAGAGAAGCATCAGTGATGAGAGAGAATCATTGATTGGCTGCCTCCTGCACACCCCACACTGGGGATCAAGCCTGCAACCCCGGGCATGTGTCCTGACCAGGAATTGAACCAGGACCCCCTGTTTCATAGGTCGATGCTCAACCACTGAGCCACATCGGCTGGGCTCTTCTGCTTTTCTTTGATTTCAGAGAGGAAGGGAGAGGGAGAGAGAGATAGAAACATCAATGATGAGAGAGAATCATTGATTGGCTGCCTCCTGCATGCTCCCTGCTGGGGGGGGGGATCGAGCCTGCAAGCCAGGCATGTGTCCTTGGCTGGAATCGAACCTGAGACCTTTTAGTCCACAGGCCGACGCTCTATCCACTGAGCCAAACCAGCTAGGGCTCTTCTGCTTTTCTTTTATTACATTCATCTTCCCAAGCTCTCTGAGACAATGCCAGTACATACAGGGTGTCCCAAAAAAACGTATCCACACTTTCACAGCCGATAGCTCAATGTTGAAAATGAAATGTATTTTAATAAACACTGCCTTTATAATTATTCAGAGCGTGTGCATACATTTGGGGGACACCCCATATTAAGGAAGGCCAGTGGCCTTTTCACACCTACTCATCACCCTCACCCCTCAGGTAACCAACTGAACAGCCTTCCAGACCCTTCTCAGTGTGCCATTCCCATCAGCATCCCCAGCCGGAAGGGCTGGACACCCCCAGAGCATAGCTTGTCTTCCCGAGATCTTATTCTGGCTTCGTTTTTTAACCTACCATGGTTGGGAATATAATATACTAAAATTATAACCGGATTTTCAGGCAGATTGTAGATAACAAATGAATAATTAACACTTTTTTATTTTTTTAATGGTACATCCACTTTATTTTTAATTCTTTATTTTAAATCCTCTCCTGAAGATATGTTTCCATTGATTTTTAGAAAGAGTGGCAGAGAGAGGGAAAGACAGAGAGAAATATCGATGCGAGAGGAACACATTGATCGGTTGCCTCCTGCACAAGCCAAACCAGGGCCCAGTCTGGGGAGAAGCCTGCAACCAAAATACGTGCCCTTGACCGGAATCAAACTCAGAACCCTTCTATCCACTGAGCCAAACCGGCTAGGGCGATGGTGAACCTTTTGAGCTCGGCGTGTCAGCATTTTGAAAATCCCTAACTTAACTCTGGTGCCGTGTCACATATAGAAATTTTTTGATATTTGCAACCATAGTAAAACAAAGACTTATATTTTTGATATTTATTTTATATATTTAAATGCCATTTAACAAAGAAAAATCAACCAAAAAAAATGAGTTCGTGTGTCACCTCTGACATGCGTGTCATAGGTTCGCCGTCACTGGCTAGGGCAAGCTCAAAGGCTAACATGGGCCAAATGAACAAGGTTGAAGTTTATACGGGCCACACACACAAATAAAAGCCTCAATTTTCATAGAAACGTAGGTTTATTTTGGTGGAGACACGCTGAACACAAAGGGCTGAAATAAATGAGTCATCGTTCACATAAAGTAATAGAACATTTTAATAAAAATTAATATTTTTTCTTGAACATTAACTTACCAGACACTGAATAACTGCACAGATTAATAAGCGTCACGCAAATAAACCTATTTTTCTTGTTCTCCAAAAGCGAAGTATTTCCTGTTGCGCACACCAAACAAGTCAGTCCAGGCTAAAGACGTGGCAATTGGCTGCTAAAATATTCGCTGCTGGTATTAGTGGAGAGAAATGGTGCTCCTGTGCGTAAGGCACGTAAGGGAAATGAATGCAACAGGATTATAGTACTCAGTCATTAGCGAACGTTGTAGTTCGTTATTAATAATTATATATAACAGGATATTCTAAAAATTAAGTTATGAAATTTTTATTAAAACCTTTCTTACATACCTTTACATTGGCTGGGCCGCACAAATATTCGTTGTGGGCTGCATGCGGCCCGCGGGCCGTGAGTTTGACATGCTTGGGCTAGGGCAGTGGTCGGCAAACTGCGGCTCGCGAGCCACATGCGGCTCTGTGGCCCCTTGAGTGTGGCTCTTCCACAAAATACTGACTTCTGCGCATGGGCCACGAAGTTTCAATCACAGTGTACGTGTGCGCCCGCACGTGGTATTTTGTGGAAGAGCCACACTCAAGGGGCCACAGAGCCGCATGTGGCTCGCGAGCTGCAGTTTGCCGACCACTGGGCTAGGGCATTGAGGTAGCACTTGTTAAACGCCTCCATCCTGCTCTGGATAAAGATGGGAAGAGGCAGGAGAGTCACAGGCAGGGAAGCCGCCTGGCGCGCTTTCTCCTGGGCTCTGGAAATGAACTTTGCTTGGTTTTCTTTGTCTCTAGTTTTTGACCAGTTGGATGTCGTCTCCTACGAGGAAGTGGTCCGGCTCCCTGCGTTCAAAAGGAAGACCCTGGTGCTGATCGGTACCTTCTTCTTGCCCCTCCTGTTGCTTTGCTCGTTACAGGACCTTTCTGACCTTGTTTTCCTGCCTGTAGTGTCCAATCCTTCCAACAAAAAAGACAGCGAGGAAAAGAAGAAAAGAATAGGAGGAAGGTCTGTTGGGTTCTCCATATAGGACAGATATAAGGAATTTTCTGAGTTCTTACCTCATCTGGGTTCACCTTACAAGTTTTCCTGCCACTAATTCTTTTTTTAAATGTGTTTTTATTATTTTTAGAGAGACAGGAAAGGAGAGGGATAGAGAGATAGAAACATCTGCGAGACATCGATCAGCTGCCTCCTGCACGCCTCCTATTGGTGATCAAGCCCACAACCCAGGGCATGTGCCCTGACCGGGAATCGAACCAGTGACCGCCTGGTTCATGGGTTGATGCTCAACCACGCCAGCTGGGCTACAACTAATTCTATTAGATAGGGTTTGGGGCTGGCCAGTCCTAACCTGGGTTTTTCTCTTTGTTCATCTGACTGACCGTAGAGGTGTTCCAGTCCTGAGCCTTTTGTTTGTTTGTTTGTTAATCCTCACCTGAGGATATTTTTTCCATTGATTCTTTTAAAAAATATTTTTTTATTGATTTCAGAGAGGAAGGGAGAGGGAGAGAGAAATAGAAACATCAATGATGACAGAGAATCATTGGTCAGCTGCCTCCTGCACACCCCACACTGGGGAACGAGCCCGAAACCTGGGCATGTGCCCTTGACCGGAATCGAACCTGGGACCCTTCAGTCCACAGGCTCTGTCTTCTGAGCCAAACCAGCTAGGGCTCCATTGATTTTTTAGAGAGAGTGGAAGTAGGGGATGAGTTGGAATAGGGGGGGGGACAACATCGAGGTGAGAGAGAGACATCCATTAATTGGCTGCCTCCCACACCACTCCCTCCAATTGGTGCCAAGAAATGAACCTGCAACCCAGGCACGTGTTCTTGACTGGGAATTGAACCCACGGCTCTTTGGTCCAAGGGCTGACACTCTAATCACTGAGCCAAACCAGTGAGGGCAGTCCTGTGCTTCTTTTTTAAGTATATGTGTTAGAGTGCTTTGTTAGTAACATAAGCTCTTTAGTCATCCACATGAGCTCTGGCCTTGAAATGAAATGAGTCCTTGCTCCAAACCCAGGTATGTGGGCCTTGGCACTGGAGGGTGGCTCACCTCCCTGTCTTCAGAATTAAACATTAGTTGGTTAGAAGATCTGGATTAGGTTTTGGTGAAATTTCCAGTGGAAACACCATCTTAAATTCAACACTATTCATTTGGGAGAGCTCAGTAAAGCTGTCCTTAGAAAACAGAAACCCCCATATGTTAGCTGGCTTCTCTGTGGAAGTAACAGTTATGCTCTGAGTCCTGACCCTCAGCCCTTAGAAAGAGCCTCCTTCCCCAACTGGGACACAAGGGCCTGGAGCCCGAAATCCCCCTGCACCTAAAGCAGGGGTGGGGAACCTATTTTCTGCAAAGGGCCATTTGGATATTTATAACATTATTAGAGGCCTGGTGCACGACATTCGTGCACTGAGGGTGGGGGGGGGTCCTTCAGCTCAGCCTGTGCCTTCTTGCAGTCTGGGACCTTTTGGGACCCCTTTTGGCTGAGCAGCACTCCCCGTGTGGGAGCACACTGACCACCAGGGGGCAGCTCCTGTGTTGAGCGTCTTCCCCCTGGTGGTCAGTGCGCATCATAGCAACCAGTTGTTCTGCCATTTGGTCCATTTGCATATTAGGGTTTTATTATATAGGATTCTCAGGCCATACAAAATTATCTACTTAAAAATTAGCCTGCTATATTTGGTCAAACATTTAACTCACCCCTAATGCTTTGGCAGGGCCAGACCAAATGATTTCACGGGCCTTATACAGCCCAAGGGCCAGACGTTCCCCACCCCTGTGCTAAAGGAACGCTTGCACCTGACCCCAGCCCAGAGGCTGTGCCAACTCACTTTCACCTGTTGGCGATTCCAGGCCCTGAGAGAGGAAAACCATGTCCTATTCCTACTACCATCCCCTCCTTTCTCTCTGGGGAAAGAAATGGAAGGCTTCATGAAAATCAGCAACCTGGATTCTCTCTCCTCTTCTGCAGGAGCCAGTGGGGTGGGTCGCAGCCATATTAAGAATGCCCTGCTCAGCCAGAACCCGGAGAAGTTTGAGTACCCAGCCCCGTGTAAGTAGCTCTGGGAGCCTTGGAGGGCAAGTGAGAGCACTCTCCATCCGAGATACCGTAGTGGTCCTTTTTTTTTTTTGGTGATTTTATTTGAAATGTTTCATTATAAAAACAAAACACAATTTAGACAAGATACAGATTTGAACCCGTAATCGCTCCAACTAACAATGTAACTGTGTTTTCTTTTTCTTTTTTTTTTTAATATGTTTTCATTGCTTTCAGAAAGAGGAAGGGAGAGGGAGAGACAGAAACATCAATGATGAGAGCGAATCATTGACTGGCTGCCTCCTGCACACCCCACACTGGGGATCGAGCCCACAACCCGGGCAAGTGCCCTGCCCAGGAATCGAACCCTGACCTCCTGGTTCCTAGGTCAATGCTCAACCACTGGGCCACGCCAGCCGGGCTGATAGAAATTTTTTATGTTGGGCTTTGCCTCCTGAGGGTTAAACATGTTCTGGGTGGATGGGGGATTTCCTGATCTGCATCATCTCCTATCGTCAGCCCTTAAGGATCCCGAGGGAGAAAACCCCCTATCAGCTCTCTGCACCACAGGCAGCTAGCGTTTTGGTATAGACACCGTGGTCCATGGTGCGGACCCTGAGTTTGTCAGGGGCTGGGGCTTCTTGTGCACAGATACAACACGGCTGCCCAAGAAGAATGAGGAGGACGGGAAGGAGTACCACTTCATCTCCACGGAGGAGATGAGCAGGAGCATCTCTGCCAATGAGTTCTTGGAGTTCGGTAGCTACCAGGGCAACATGTTTGGCACCAAGTTTGACACAGTGCACCGGATCCATGAGCGGAACAAGATTGCCATCCTGGACATCGAGCCGCAGGTGGGTCGGCGCGGAAAGGCAGGAAGCGATGGAAATAGGACTGGGCTTGGTGACGCCCAGAGATGCATCGGGACAGCTGACTTAAGTTTTTAACTCTTTACTTCTTTCCCCTTCCTCTTTTCTAGACTCTCAAGATTGTCCGGACAGCAGAACTTTCACCTTTCATTGTGTTTATCGCACCTACTGACCAGGGCACTCAGGTGGGAAGGAGGGGGTTGTACAGGGGGAGGGATTAACTCTCTCTTTTTTAAAAATATCTGTTTATATCATAGAGGAAGGGAGAGGGAGAGGGACAAAAAACATTAATGATGAGAGAGAATCATTGATCGGCTGCCTCCCGCACGCCCCCTACCCAGGCATGTGCCCTGATAGGGAATCAAACCGTGACCTCCTGGTTCATAGGTCGATGCTCAACCACTGAGCCATGTCAGCCAGGCTATTTGAGTTGTTTAAAACCTTGGGCTATTGTAAATAATATGGCACCAATGGCTCTGTACATATGGCATTGCATGTGTGTGCAAATATATCTGTAGGGAAAAATCCAGACAGGATTGCTGGGTTCAAGTATGCATGCTTTGGGAAGTGGGAATTCAGAGATGATTATCTGGGAGAGTGCTTGCTTCCCTGTGCCAGGATCATGTTTTCCAAACTTTCATTTTTGACTAATCTAATAGAGGGGAAAATGGTATCTCATACTTTTATCTTGTACTGTAAGCAATTATCATGTCAGACTCTTAAGGGCCATTTGTATGTGTGTATATATATATATATGTATATATATATATATATATATATGCATACCCAGCCACCAGAACAGTGGAATGACCAGAACAACCTGTGGCTATGACATGCACTATGGCAGCCAACCAGCCTGATCCGGCCCGATCAGCCCATCCCCACAGGCTGCCCGGCCCTCAACACCTCCATCAGGGGCGGGGCCGGCTGGCCAACCGCCTGTGGCCCCTCTGCCGGCAGGGCCCAATGGGCCCCGCCTGTGCACGAATTCGTGCACCAGGCCTCTAGTATGTATGTGTGTGTGTGTGTGTGTGTGTGTGTGTGTGTGTGTGTGTATATATATATATATAGTTTTTATTTCAGAGAGGTAGAGAGAGGGAGGGAGAGAGATTGAAATATCAATGATGAGAAAGAATCACTGATTGGCTGGCTCCCACTTCCCCCTCACTGGGGATCGAGCTCACAACCCAAACATGTGCCCTTGATTGGAATCGAACCCAGGACCTTTCAGTCCGCAGGCTGACGCTCTATCCACTGAGCCAAACCAGCTAGGCCCATTTGTATTGTCTTTTTTTTTTAATGCATTTTATTGATTTTTTTTACAGAGAGGAAGGGAGAGGAATAGAGTTAGAAACATCGATGAGAGAGAAACATTGATCAGCTGCCTCCTGCTCACCCCCTACTGGGGATGTGCCCGCAACCAAGGTGCATGCCCTTGACCGGAATCGAACCTGGGACCCTTCAGTCTGCAGGCCGACGCTCTATCCACTGAGCCAAACCGGTTAGGGCTGTATTGTCTTTTTAAAAATATGTTTTTATTGATCTCAGAGAAAGGGAGAGGGAGGGACAGATAGAAACATCAATGATGAGAGAGAATCATCAATCTGCCACCCTCCTGCACCCCCTCTACTGGGGATTGACCCCACAACTGGGGCATGTGCCCTGATGGGGGAATCAAACCGTGACCTCCTGGTTCATAGGTTGATGCTCAACCACTCAGCCATGTCAGCCGGGCTATATTGTCTTTTCTGTTAACACTTGTTCTGTTGGGTTATTGGCCTTTCTCTTAGTGATTTCTAGGAACTCTGTATTAGCGTAATTAGCCCTTCGTGGTATCAGTTGCAAGTTTTTGTTTTTTTTCCAATTTGGCATCTCTCTTGGTGTTTATTTCTACAGAACCATTTTTACTTTTACAAAGTTAAATTATCAGTCTTCATGGCCACTTGGTTTTGGGGCCTAGAAAGAGGCCCGGGGTTCTAAGTTGCACTTGCCCTTGTCCTGCGATTACAGCTCTGGTGGTTGCTGAAATGGCTGTCCATGTTCAAGGGCAAGAGCTGGGAGATAGTTATTGGTCTTCCAGAGAGCTCCAATTAGCTTGAGGGTTAGTTTGAGATCCTCTGATAATTGTTCGTAATTGATTGCCTCTCTATGCCCTTCCAACAGTCTCAAAGTCTTCAGAATTTGTCTCTAAGCAGGTGACTGGAAGCCAGGCAATGGTCACAACAGTCAACACCTGCTTAAAAGCTGTCACTAGCCCCACCAGCGTGGCTCAGTGGTTGAGCGTCGACCAATGAACCAGGAGGTCATGGTTCAATTCCCGGTCAGGGCACAGGCCCGGGTTGTGCAGGAGGCAATCAGTGATTCTCATCATTGATGTTTCTATCTCTCCCCTTCTCCCTTCTTCTCTGAAATAAAAAATAAACAACTACTTTTAAAAAGTTGTCACTAGCCCCTCTGGCTGGGCGTGCTGCACCTGCTTCATCAGTGGCTGTTTCTCTTTCCTTTGCAGACGGAAGCCCTGCAGCAGCTGCAGAAGGACTCGGAGGCCATCCGCAGCCAGTACGCGCACTACTTTGACCTCTCGCTGGTCAATAATGGCGTTGATGAAATCCTTAAGAAACTGCAAGAAGCCTTTGACCAAGCGTGCAGATCTCCACAGTGGGTGCCTGTCTCCTGGGTTTACTAGGCTTGCAGAAATGGGGCTACCATATACTCTGTCCAGTATTTGGAACGCCACTCCCCTTGCTTTAAGACAAACAGGGTCGCTCCAGCTAGTTTTGTGTCCGCTTCCAGCTCTATGCAACTATCCTAATTAGGCCAGTGGGTGGCAGTCTTACTCAAGCTCCTCAAGGGCTCGGCTCTGGTTTTCCTGCTGCATGTGGCCCCATTGATTTCAAAAGAATCTCTGGAAATTGGGGCAGGTGCACGACCCAAATGCAAATGCTAATCAAAGATGGTGCTCACAGCGAGGAAAAGCCTGGACCGTGTCCCTCTAAAGCCTACGCTCCTTCACCTTTAATCACGCCTTTACTATGAAGAAAGCATTTTTTTTACTGCCTTTCTAAAATGCCAAAATGAAACAGCTCTGCAATAGGATGTCTGCTCTAGGAAAACCCTCAACAGCAATAAAGAGATTACTGTTAAAATGCCAATGACCTTGTAACTCTCTGGGTTGTTTTTTTAAAATATATATATATATATATATAGTATTGATTTTTTACAGAGAGGAAGGGAGAGGGATAGAGAGTTAGGAACATTGATCAGCTGCCTCTTGCACACCCCCTTCTGGGGATGTGCCCGCAACCAAGGTACATGCCCTTGACCGGAATCGAACCTGAGACCCTTCAGGCCTCAGGCCGACGCTGTATCCACTGAGCCAAACCAGTTAGGGCTCTGCGTTTTTACCTGCACCACAAGCATCTGACTGGAGAAATGTCACTCAGCGGTTCTCAACCTGTGGGTCGCAACCCCTTTGGCGGTCGAACGACCCTTTCACAGGGGTCACCTAAGACCATCAGAAAACACATATACAATTACATATTGTTTTTGTGATTAATCACTATGCTTTAATTATGTTCAATGTGTAACAATGAAAATACATCCTGCATATCAGATATTTACATGACGATTCATAACAGTAGCAAAATTAGTTATGAAGTAGCAATGAAAATAATTTTATGGTTGGGGGTCACCACAACATGAGGAACTGTATTAAAGGGTCGCGGCATCAGGAAGGTTGAGGACCACTGTCCTGGAGGATGGCATCGCCACCAGATGCCTCCCTCAAGTGTTGAGCAGTCCTTTATAAAAATGTATTTTTTTTTTTTATTTCGGAAAGGAAGAGGGAGATAGAAACATCAATGATGAGCCCTAACCAGTTTGGCTCATTGGACAGAGCATTCGCCCGCGGACTGAAGAAGGGTCCCGGGTTCGATTCTGGTCAAGGGGATGTACCTTGGTTGTGGGCTCGATCCCCAATAGGGGGCAGTTTCTCATCAATGTTTCTAACTCCCTATCCCTCTCCCTTCCTCTCTGTAAAAATTAATAAAATGTTTATCATTTATCAGCTGCCTCCTGCACACCCCACACTGGGGATAGAGCCCTTAACCCGGGCATGTGCCCTGACCAGGAACCAAGCTTCCTGGTTCATAGGTCAACACTCAACCGCTAAGCCACCTGAACAATCTTAAGGGTCAGAATTATCCTACCTCCTATTTGGGGGCTAAGGTGTGCATGTGCTGGGCAGGGCACAAATTGGTGCACTGAGGCAGGCATGTGTACATGTACACGTGCAACACATAAAAAGCACTCTGAGAGCATTGGTGTAAGATTGTCCAGTTTTGCTCCACGAGGAGATAAGCAAACATTTTTGCTTCTGCTGGCACCAGCCTTGGCTATATCGTGTCTACTAAATCTTACCATTTTTCCCAAGTCACTCCTTTTCTTTCTCTTTATTCAAAGATATGGCTTTTTAAATATATTTGTCTTAATTTCAGAGAAGGGAGAAACATCAATGAGAGAATCATTGATTGGCTGCCTCCTGCATGCCCCCTACTGGGGATCAAGCTCACAACCTGGGCATGTGCCTGATCAAACCTGGGACCCTTCAGTCCACAGGCCAACACACTGTCCACTGAACCAAACCGGCTAGACCACAAGACATGGTTTTAGAGCACCCACATGACTGGCTGCCCAGATTAAACTCTCAAGAGCTGGAATGAGCAACTACTAGGATTACAAGCACATGCCCTAGAAAAACCCCTACCCCGTCCCAAGCCTAGTGTCCACACAGGACTTGACCCTGAACCCATCCCTGGCAGGCATTTAGTTTCCTAATACTTGGAGGCTTACATTCTGGTCACATGGTGGGGGGGCAGGTGGCAGCCTCTGGGCTTAGTAGGGGGTCCTTGCTGCATCTGGAGACTGCTCCCTATGTCAGGGGGCTCCCTTCTCCATGTCCAATATGGGGGGGGGGGACCGGTTCTTTTAAGTAGGAGGCGCTTTGGGGATTAGAGAAATGAAAAGACACAGAAATAGAGGGAGAAGCTGGGTCTGGGTGGGCTTCTAAGTTCTCTTATGGCGGAGAGGCAGAGACCCAGCACAGAAGCAGCGTGTTTATTTTACAGCCCAAATTCCCCAAAATATCAGGTTTCACCAAAACTCAAGGGAGGTATTCCAGGTGCTTGACTGAATTTACATAATAAAAACCCATTCCCAGCACCTAGGCTTTGAGAGTTGAGCTGAAGGCATTCTCACCTTTTGGTCAGAAATGCCCCCAAGGTAGGGATGTGCCTACCCCTTGGGTTCAGTCAACATGACTTAGAGAGCCATGGCGCCTTCCCTGGCAGGGGGCCTCCCACAGCTCCCATATTGTTTCATGGGTTTTGGTACCAAATTGGAACCAATCCTAGATGTCACCAAGCCCTTGATTCCTGAACATTCACCCATCACCCCCCCCCCCCCCGAGGTTTTTGCCACTCACTGGCCCCCACACCACTGAGTTGGAGCACTAAGTATTTAGATACTTGAAGGCCTGTCAAGATCTGGCTCTTTGGCTGGCCCATGTGGCTCAGTGGTTGATCATCAACCTACTAGTATAAGCCAGGAGGTCATGATTCAATTTCCGGTCAGGGCACAGGCCCAGGTTGCTGGCTCGATCCTGTGTGGGGTGTGGAGGAAGCAGCCGATCAAGGATTCTCTCATCATTGATGTCTCTCTCTCTCTCTCCCCCTCCCTCTCTGAAATCAATAAAAAAGTTTTTTTAATCTGGCTCTTTCATGCTTCCTCAGGCCTTTCGCAGGCACCCCCCACCCATTCAGAGACACACACACCTTCTGCCAGACACATTACATAATTAGCATCAAATTTTAAGTATGACATAAAGGCCCCCTGATTTTTAATCAAAGTACTTTATATTTTTTTGTTCTGCTAGTTTGAGACCACCATCAATTAGAAAACCCAACAGGAATACTTTAAAAAAACATAGTAAGCAAACTTTAATAAGTAAAAATTACAACCACCTTCTCCCAGCAAGGACCGATTGCATCCTTTGAAAGAAAGAGGGTAGAAACAAGAGAATACATTTTGGATTTTGTCACAAACACAAGTAGTCAGCTGGACCGAGGTACATGAGGCTGTACCCAAGCTGAAGTGCACCAACTGCTAGGCCAGATGGGATAGGAATAGCTAGAAAGGTGGAAGACCAGGAGTCCTTGCCAGCCGATGGAATAACAAAGGTGGCGCTGACACCAGCCTAGCCCACTGTCCTCATAACACGCTGGAGATTTACCCCAGCAAACATGGTTGTCCTATTCTTTTACTTGCTCTACACCGTTTCACGGTGCGATTGCTATCAACTTTTTTTAACAGAAGGGCATGGGGGAGTGGCAGAAGCAAACGAGTAGAGGAGGATGGAGTTAGAACAGCTGTCAGGAAACAGCTGTGCTGGTTACCAGGCAGTGCAGGGTCTGAAGGTGAGGCTTCCCCACTACCCCCAAGGAGAGAAGTGGGTGGTATCCAATCTGCTTCCTGCACCCATATCCTTAAAACAGGACAAGATGGGATGACGACACCAGGTAACATCACTCGGGTCTCAGCTAGCAGCTAAATGTGCCTCAGCTCTCACCCTTTAAGAACAGAAGGAACTATGTTTTCTCAATAAGGCTTTAATTTCTGCTCCCAGCTGGGCACAGTGCTTAAAGTGATCGCCACTAGTCAGAAACGACTTCCATTTTGATTTTCTTTTTCTTCTTCTTCTTTTTGGTGGTATCACTGTCCTGGGAGAGAGAGAGAAAAGAAAGCTCACAGAACCTGTTAACAGAATAACTGCCACTCTCCCAAAAGGAAATCGGAGACGCTCCATGCAGGCAAGTAGGCCTTTTCAGGATCTGTCAGGATACCCAGGGTTCAATCATTTTTGAACATAACAAAGTCCTGAGCTTGTCAGTGGCACCCCAGTGGCCCACTTTTACAAACAGGAGCATTCAGATTCTCAAGCTACACGCCCTACCACCTGCCATTCACAGAATTCTAACTATGAGCAGTTACTATACAATGCCAGGGCCTGCCCGACCACAGTGGCTCAGGGTGGAATGTTAGCCTGTGAACCAGGAGGTCACGGTTCAATTCCCAGTTAGGGCACATGCTCCGGTTGCGGGCTTGATCCCCATTGTGGGGTGTGCAGGAGGCAGCTGATTGATGATTCTCTCTCATCATTGATGTTTCTATTTCTCTCCCCCTCCCTCTCTGAAATCAATAGAAATATATTAAAAATATAAAATGCCAGGGTCTGTCTCTACGATCCTGCGGGGATAGTGGGGGGAAAAGGCACTCCAGTAATATGGCACAGCTCCCCAAGTAACCAAACTGGCACCAACTGGGCAATTCAAACAACCCCGCACCTGAGGACTAAGCGAGCTAAGGATCCTGAGCATGTCTATACACACCCCATCTGCCACCTCGCCTGCATCCTCTGCAGCGGCTTTGGCCTTCTTCTCCTTCTTCTTCTTTTTCTTCTCCTTTTCCTTCTCCTTCTCCTTGACCGGCTCTGGAGACTCTGGCTCTGGCGAAGTCTCATCACTTTCACTCTCTCGACTCCGCTGAGGAGACAATTGACCAAATGTTAGATTTTAGGCAAAAATGGATGAGAAAGATTCAGGAAGTGAAAAGGTAAGAAGAGATCCTTACTGGGTACACAGGAGGGTCCTGAAGTTTACCAAGGATTCAGAGACTGTCTCATCCACAAAGAGCAGGAAGCCCGTATTCCTGGAGGCCAACCTCACTAGGATTACAAGTTGGAACTCCATGTCCCCTAGGGGTGCCCCTTGAGTCCTCAAAGGTGACAAGCAAAGCAGGAAAAGCTCCTCTAGACAGCTTGCTTCAAGTCACTCTGCCACACGTCTTTCTGTGCTGTCATGCCAGTGGTCCCCAACCCTGGGAAGCCAAGCTGCCACTTTGAAACACTGAACTGGTGCTGTCTGGAGATAGCTTGCGGGTGGCATTGCTCCCGCATTGCTCCTGCTGAGTCCCACACAACTCCAAGTGTTACAGCCTCCCATTTCAACACACGTGTGCCATCACTTGACCCAGGGTGGGGGCCAGAATAATACGCACCCCCCAGTTTCAGTGCTGCCTGAGCTGAGGTGGAAGATGAGACCAGTCTGATTCCTGAGCCCCCATGTGTCCCAGCAGACACAACATGTCATCTCTCTGTGCACCACGCACCCATGGGGCGGAAGGCCCTGCCAGACCAAGCCAGGATATATGGCTGGACTGCAGTCACCAGGATAAGCCACACAGAACCATCTCCCGAAGTGCATTCCAAACGAATCACCACATGCCCCGTACCTTTGCGGCCTTTACTGGTGAAGCAACCGCCTCTGTCTTCACGGCATCACTGAAAGGAGAGGGGAGCCAGGGGGTTAGATTTGATGAACAGCTTTCTGGGGAGGGACTGCTTCATCTGCAGCCAATCAGAGTTATCTGGCAAGTCTAAAGCCACCATCAAAATATTGACGCTGGACAAAGCAACTCACCACTTACTGTTGCAGACTGACTCCCTCTAAAGTCCCACATGCCAGACTAGAAAGGGATAACTGTCTGCTGCAGAGGCCAGGCAGTCAAGGCACAGCAACCTCCCTGCCCCAACAAATCTACGGCCAAGGCCCCATTCACCACCCTTCCCCCAACAAATCCTGCCCCCTCCCCACAGCTGGGCCCCATGACCTCCTGGCCTCATGTGTAGTTGATGTGCTTGTCCAGGTGGCCGGGCATGCTGCGTCCACCCCTCCGAGTTCCACATCCTCCTGTCCCCACTGCCACTGCCATCCAGTGTAATGTCAACTCCTGCACGCAGGCAAGCATGCAATCTGCATGCCCTGGGCCTCCACAGCATCCTGCCCTCACCTGTAGTCAACATACTCCTGTGTCCAGGTGGTGGGCGTGCTGGCTGTGGCCTTGCCGTGCTTGTCCAGAAGGCCCTGCTTGATCATCAGCTTCTTCTGACTGGCCTGATGGACATCAGGATTTCAACGTCAGGACGGCGTCAACACATATAGCAGGCTGACTGCATGCACATGGCCCAAATCAAGTTTCTCCCTTGTGTATTCTCACCTGGGCCCCAAGCTCCTATATAGAGCACTCAGAATTCACCCATTCTTGCCCTGGCCAGTGTGCACAATGGTTAGAGCATCAGCCAATGCACCAAAAGGTCTCAGGTTTGATTCCCAGTCAAGGGCATGTACCTGGGTTGCAGGTTTGAGACCCTAGCCCCGGTCAGGGTGTGTGGGGGAGGTAACCAATAGATGTGTCTCTCACATCTGTTTCTCCCCCCCACCCCCACTCACTCCCAATCTCTAAATAGCCTTAGGTGAGGATTGAGAAAAACCAAACAAACAAACAAAAAAACCCACCCATTCTCTTTGATAAGCACAAACATGGGACTTGGTAAAGATCACGGAGCTTACAGCCTTAGTGAGAGCCTCTGCAGTGTCATTATGTGGCACAGGGCCTTTGCACATACTATTCCAGCTGCCCTGGACTTTTCCCTAGCTCATCACCTCATCACCATCTAATCCTTCACACTGGCAGGGCTCAAGTGAAGCTCCCTTACCCAGATCCCCTCATTGCAGACTCTTGAGGTGCCAGGCTCCTTGAGAAACCCTCACCTTGGCTAAAATTCACCATTCTGAGTGATGCCCATCTGCTTCCTCCCATCAGACTGAAATCTCTAAGGTCTGAGGCGGGCCAGTTCCTACTCACCACTGACTCCCCCAGAGCCCAGCACAGAGTAAGGCAGTGGCGGTGGGGTCACACCGAGAGCTGCCCAAGTGCTCAACAACGCTGAACCTAGTAACTCAGGAGGGCACATGACTGGTCCCACTTACCTTTGGACCTAAACCCCACTTCCGAGGGTAAGTGTCTCTTTCCATGATCACTCTCTTGATCTTGGCTACTATCCCATGGTCGCAGGTAGAGATCACTGCTGTGGTCATTAATGCAATAGCTGCAGGTGTTCAAAGAGAGAAAAGAATGATTTAAGTCCAGCCAGTGTGGCTCGGCGGTCGAGCATCGACCTAGGAACCAGGAGGTCACAGTTAGATTCTAGTCAGAGCACATGCCCAGGTTGTGGGCTTGATCCCCAGTAGGGGGTGTGCAGGACACAGCTGATCAATGATTTTCTCTCATCATTGATGTTTCTATCTCTTTCTCCCTCTCCCATCCTCTCTGAAACCAATCAATACACACACACACACACACTGATTTAAAGGGGCAAGACACAATTGCTAAGCCCGAATTCCAGTTTTATACTTTTTAAAAGCTCTACTGCCGCCCTAGCCGGTTTAGCTCAGTGGATGGAGCGTTGGCCTGCGGACTGAAGGGTCCCAGGTTCAATTCCAGTCAAGGGCATGTACCTTGGTTGCAGGCACATCCCCAGTAGGGGGTGTGCGGGAGGCAGCTGATCGATGTTTCTCTCTCTTCGATGTTTCTAGCTCTCTGTCTCTCTCCTTTCCTCTCTGTGGAAAATCAATAAAATAAAATAAAAAATAAAAAATAAATAAAAGCTCTACTGCCTTAATTGAGGTTCCTTCGCTAAAGATGTACATATGGATATATAGACAAGAAGTGGAATAAAGGCTCTTCATTGATAACCATAGATACTTATTCCCGTTCTTCAGGATGTCCTCTCTTCTCATTAGAGAACCAACCTGCTGAGACATGGCCTCTAACAGCAGCCAGAGGGATAAGGGAAACGCCATCTACCTCCTCCTTGCTTGGGTCTGTCTGACATGGCCCTTTGCTGGGACCACACCTACAGACCCTTGGCAATATAGTGAGATCAAACCGAGGGACCAGGATTTGAGGACCTGCTCTTCGGGAGCCTGGCTAGGATGGTGCAGGAGGGAGAGCTTCCCCATACCTATGCAAATAGCTTCCCCTTTGGTGGTGATGACCACGATCTCCTGGTTGACTTCAATGCCGTCCTCATATCGCAGCACACCTGGAAGCATGATCTTGGCCCCATAGCAGATTGCGTTCACCTACAAGGATGACATCACCCCTGAGAGCCCCAGCCACTGCCTTCACCCCACACCAGAGCCAAAGGGGAGGGGGCCCGTGGCCATCTCCCCACATGTGAAATGGGGCCAAGGATAGTCATTATCTGCAATGAGCATGTAGAGACTCTGAATAACAACCACTCACCACACACTAGGACTTTAAACAGCAACTCCTCTATGTCTGTGGAACTTAAGGATGTTTTCATTTTAAATCAAAACCTTAGTTTCCCTTAATCGCTCTTCTGTTCCTTTAATGAGAGACAACCTTAACAGAACTAGGAGACCTATTAGATCTACTGGGAGATTTGGGTAGTGACAGGTTCCTGGAGTAACTTGCAAGCAAGATTACCAAGACCTATTGAACCAACTACCCACAGGTTTTGGCATAACTTATAGGCCAACAGGTACGTGTTAAGGCCACCTCTCCCCGAGTTCAATGGCACTTAATGCATCCCGCTCCACCTGCCTTGTCCTATCTAGATCTCTTCTGTTAATGACCATGGGTTCAATTCCCAGTCAAGGGTACATACCTCAGTTGCAAACTTGATCTCTGGCCCCAGTCAGGGCGCATGCAGGAGGCAACCAATTGATGTGTCCCTCTCACATCGACATTTCTCTCTCCCCATTCTTCCTCCCCACCACTCTCAAAGGAAAAAAAAAATCAATGGAAAAAATATCAAGTGATGATTTTTTAAAAAATTCTATTTAACAGGTTTTGAATATGAATGATAAACCTCAAATTACTGAATACAGAAATTTATGTTCTTCAAAGTCAGAAAATCTTTTTATTACTACATAATGTTGGACAAAAACTTGGTTATGCAAGCTGGGCACAAAGACAACCTTAATTTATAAAAGGCTATTCTCTGACCATTAGAAATAAAAAGGCTATTTTAAAAATTCTGGACTACTTAGAAGAGAAATAACTTATCTTTGAAACTCTAGTCTCAACTTTTTATCCCCACCAAAACAACCTTTTCGACCTAACCGGTTTGGCTCAGTGGATAGAGCGTCGGCCTGCGGACTCAAGGGTCCCAGGTTCGAGTTCGGTCAAGGGCATGTACCTTGGTTGCGGGCACATCCCCAGTAGGGAGTGTGCAGAAGGCAGCTCATCAATGTTTCTAACTATCCCTCTCCCTTCCTCTCTGTAAAAAAATCAATAAAATATATATTTTTAGAAAAAAAAAAAAACACCACCTTTTCTTGCAGCGATTTAAATAAGATCCATTTATTACACACATGCAGAACTACCAGGTTATAGGAAAGCAAATTCCATGTACCACTGATAAGTCTATTTCTTGAACCAAGTTAGTTTGGGAAAACTCTTAGGTAAATGTTTAATTAATTTGCGTTATTTAAAAATACCATTAGACCTAGCATTAGACTTTTACTTTAATTCAGTATATTTGGTTCTGATTTAATAAAAAAGTTAATCATAAATGCATAAATGCTTCATTAAAAAAAAAGGAAGAACCCAGTGTCCAACCTACACAACAAAACAACGAAAAGCAGAAACCCCATGGAATTTAAGTTGACGTCACGTTTCACCTCTTTAAATAGAAAACGTTTTCAGAACATGGACCACATCTCAGCTGTGAAGTCACGTTTTGTCCAAACATGGACTTGAAACCCAGAACTTACTGCGCTGTCTTTCATAACCAGCCGTTTATGAGATGTCAACAGCTTTTCCAGAGGGTAAACAACTCGCCGCAGGTAACTCTCATCTTTGTGGTTATCGTACAGCCACTGGGCATCGAGCACGTCATGCATTGTCACCATGTGGTCCTGAAAAGCAGCCATGTGTGAAAATTAGTCATTGTATCTCAAGTAGCACAACAGACGCCAAACTTCCAAAGGCGGAATGAATCGAGTTGTCTGCTAATCCAAGCTCATTAGTCTTCGGTCCCTTCAGAACCTTGTCTCTCTTGGATACCTTAACCTGCTGATGCACAGTAGGTCCTCAGGTTACGTCAGAGATCTGTTCCTACTGCGTGACGTAACGCGATTTTCGCCGTAAGTCGGAACCCACCTACATAAGCACCTAGTCACTCACATGGAGCGCATACACAGCAATATATCAAGTGAAACAGTAAAAAAAACTTGTAAGAAAGATACCAATTCCTGACCTTTACTTGTGGTCAATAATAAAAAACATAAAGCACATATGTACATATGTCAAAATGATGGAACTTTTTTTTAAAATAAATGGGAGATGGCGATGTAACCACGAAACGACATGTGTTGAGTTTGACGTAACCCGAGGACTGTCTGTACTTCCATCTGAGCAAGCATCTTTGTAGGCTGGGAGGTAAGTGAATAGAACAACGTTTTCTATCCGGTCATCTCCCCTAGCCTGTGTTTCAATGTCCCAAAGTTTAATTAACAGAACAGGGAACTGTCCTGAACTGAACTCAACACTTTGGAAATTGCCTTTTCCAGGCTGTGAAGCAGGTGGCGTTCCACCAGGAGCTAGAATATACGGGGGGGGGCCAAAAGTTGGTTTATAGTTGTGTGGAAAATAATACAATAATTACTAAATAATAAACTGTTTCATCTACTCACAACTGTAGACCTACTTATGCCCCACCCTGTATTAAGTACCAGCTCTAAAACTGCTAGGCCCTTGATGGTGTATACCTTCTCGCTCATGACTCCAGAACGAATCCGCCGAAGTTCCTGCATCTGACCGCCAACTCCCAGTAACAAACCAAGGTGTACACACAGCGTCCGAATGTAGGTGCCGGCCTCACAACTCACCCAAAAGATTCCTAAGATGCACACACACACAAAAGTAACCCACATTTTCCGGAGTAAACACGCCACCAGTTGAGAAACCCAGAGTTATTCTCTACCTGAGCCAGAGAGACTAAAGACAGACACAGGCCATGACTGCACCATGTTCTAAACCAGTGATGGCGAACCTATGACACACATGTCAGAGGTGACATGCGAACTTTTGGTTGATTTTTCATTGTTAAATGGCATTTAAATATATAAAATAAATATCAAAAATATAAGTCTTTGTTTTACTATGGTTGCAAATATCAAAAAATTTCTATGTGACACGGCACCACAGTCAAGTTAGGGTTATAAATAAATAAGATCCGTTTATCACACACATGCAGAACTACCAGGTTTGGGAAAGCAAATTCCATGTACCACTGATAGTCTATTTCTTGAACCTAGTTAGTTTGGGAAAACTCTTAGGTAAATGTTTAATTAATTTGCGTTATTTAAAAATACCATTAGACCTAGCACAGTCCATGCTGACACGCCAAGCTCAAAAGGTTCGCCATCACTGTACTAAACTAAGGACATCTACTTTGAATTAACAGAGTATAATTCTCAAGAATCCATTTCTACCCACGCATGGCCTGTTAACTAAGCTCCTTCACAGGCCTAGTGACCCACCTAATCTTCTTTCAGGATCATACTCAACCATTTTGCTCTCGTAGATGGTCCGCACTCGGAGTTGCCTCTTTACTGCAGCAATAAGTGGGGGACGCTGGAATAAGGCGCCTGTCAGAGTTTCTAGGGCCTGAGAATAAGCACAAACCAAAATGACGACTCGTATTGCATAGACTCTCCAATAACATCAAAGGGCATTATTTGGGGGAGTTGAAGGACACAACTGAAACACAAAGATTCCTGTCAATCATTTAAGGTCTAAAATGCCCTTTCAAATTTTTTTTTTTAATTGATTTTTTACAGAGAGGAAGGGAGAGAGATAGAGTCAGAAACATCGATGAGAGAGAAACATCGACCAGCCGCCTCCTGCACATCCCCCACCGGGGATGTGCCCGCAACCCAGGTACATGCCCTTGACCGGAATCGAACCTGGGACCTTTCAGTCCGCAGGCCGACGCTCTATCCACTGAGCCAAACCGGTTTCGGCCCCTTTCAAATTTTGCTTCTTTCTTCAACTACACAGAGATGGCTCAGTGCTGAAGTAGAACTCTCTCCTCAGAAGGGACATGGCCGGAAGTGCCCCTGCCACCTGTAGTCACCAGTCCAGGCTGCGATGGGCAAACTGCTCAAAAGGGCACGAGAGAGGCTAGCCAGGAAAGCTGACCCGTCTCCACATGCCTAGGGGCTTCAGAAATCCAAGTCACCAAAAGATACCCTCCCTAGAATTACACTTACCCTAGCAAGCTGAGTCCCCCCTTCAATAGCATTGTGCAGCCGGACAATTCCCACATACTCTTTGCCTGAAAAATGACAAAAGAGTAGTCAGGTGTGGCCACTGACTTTTCTGTATTTTTTATATACTCCTATCTCATCGCTCCTATTTTGTGCAGCAGGAAAAGCAGGCAACTGGACCTTCTGTTTCTGTAAAATTTGCATTAAGACCGATTTCCTGGGGCAAGTGTGGGAAAGGGATGCAGACACAATCTCTCACTCCCTGGGAGTTCAACGTTCAACGTGCTGACAAGGATAGTTGGAGAACCCGGTGGCGCCTGCAAACCAGGAAAAACTCTGCAAAGTGAAGGTGGAGAATCTTCCCAGATGAAAATGCGGGAAGGGTAGCCCTAGCTGCTTTGGCTCAGTGGATAGAGCATCGGCCTGCAGACTGAAGGGTTCCAGGTTCAATTCCAGTCAAGGACACATGCCCAGGCTGTGGGCTTGATCCCCAGTGTGGGGTATGCTGGAGGCAGCCGATCAATGATTCTCTCTCAGTGATGTTTCTATCTCTCCCTCCCTCTTCCTCTCTGAAATCAATAAACCATATTTTTTTTAAAAAAAAAAAAAAAGAAAGAAAAGAAAATGCGGGAAGGGCACTTTATTTATTTTTAAGCCCGAGGATATTTTTCCATTGATTTTTAGAGAGTGGAAGAGAGAGGAAAAGAGAGAGAAATATCATTATGAGAGAAATGCATTGATTGGTTGCCTCCTGCACTTGCCCTAATCAGGGCCCTGGGCCCGGGAGGAGCCTGCAACAAGAGGTACGGTCCCACAAGCTGACACTCTATCCACTGAGCCAAAGTGGCTAGGGTAAGAAGGGCACTTTAGACAGAAGCAGCAATATCACGTCAGAGGAGCCTGGAGTGATAAGCTGAGCTGGGCTCGAACACAGGTCTGCCTCAGTGCTAGGAACAGACATGGTTGGCTCAATGTACACATGCCTAGTAACCCAGCACTCCAAGAAAAGGCAGACAAACAGCACAGACGGTACACAGAAAACTAGGATTTTTTTTTTTTAACTAATGAAGAAATCGATTTCAAGAGCCAGAATGTGGAAGGGAAAGGAAATAGGGAAAACCTTCCAATGGCAAATTACATACCTGCACTCTGTTGCGATTTTACCAAGCGAGTGGCTCGTTCTATGCACACGATTAAACAGCCGGTCACCTTGGGATCCAGAGTACCGCTGTGTCCTGTCTTCTCCACCCGAAGTATTCGTCGGATCCAGGCTACCACCTCGTGGGAAGAGGGGTTAGAGGGCTTGTCAAGATTAATGAACCCTGTCCTAGAATGGAAAAGAAATTACTGGGCATTGGTTCTGGTCCCCTAATCAAAACTGAATCTGAAGAGTCAAAGAGAAACCACCATGGGTACAGGCGATGAGATTTAGGACAATGCCATTCTAAGATGCCACTACCTCCTTAAATAACTGATGCTAAAAGGTGTCATTTTGAAAAGAACAGAAGTTAGAACCGTGCTCGCTCCAAACACACTTACCTGATATAATCACCAATCTCCCGCTTCAGAGGATTGGAACCACAAGGAAGAGGCGTATAGTGTGTCGTCCTTATATTTAGCTTATCAAAATTCTAGAAAGCAACGATACAACACAAAACTATTGCTCCATGTAAAACAAGAAATGAGCACCCACCATCAGTTGTGATATGGTTACCCTTCAAGTTCACAAACTTGAGTTTGCTCCTGTATTTTCGTTATCTGCTGTGACAGACTGTTTCTCAGGGCCAAAACACAGCCAAGTCGAGGAGGACTGGCAGCAATGTTTCTCCAACATGGCTTGTTTGTTCTTCCTCCAAATGCTCCTCTCTGTTTGTCTCATGTCTGTTCCTCGTTACTCTCCTTTCTGAGGCACAGTCACTGGTCTGAAAGCACTCACCTCACTTGAAGCCCACCTTTCATATCACCCGCCCCCAGTTTAGTTTTGTTATGGTGTTTATCACAAATAGAAATTATTTTAACTATCGCCCACCCCTAGATTTTAAGTTCCACGACAGTAGGGACATTGCCTACCAGGTTCACTAGCATATTCCCAGGGCCTGCGATAGAAAAGCAGATGCTACCTAAATGGCAGGCACATCTGGCTGTGTAGAAACTCAACTGGGTTGAATTATATTAACAAAGCTCATTCCTTTCCCATATATGTTTTATTAAAACACTTTGTCAAGGGGTGTTCTTGGGAACCCAATCTCAGAGCTGGTGCCTAGTCAGTCCTTTAGGAAATTTGCAACTCAACTCATTAATAAACTGCCTTATTAAAAACCCAATATAGCCGAAACCGGTTTGGCTCAGTGGATAGAGCGTCGGCCTGTGGACTGAAAGGTCCCAGGTTCGATTCCGGTCAAGGGCATGTACCTGGGTTGCGGGCATATCCCCAGTAGGAGATGTGCAGGAGGCAGCTGATCGATGTTTCTCTCTCATCGATGTTTCTAACTCTCTATCTCTCTCCCTTCCTCTCTGTAAAAAATCAATAAAAAATATATATAAAAAAAAAAAAACACCAATATAGCCAAAACCAGGTTTGGCTCAGTGGCTAGAGCGTCGGCCTGCGGACTGAAAGGTCCCGGGTTCGATTCCGGTCAAGGGCATGTACCTGGGTTGCGGGCACATCCCCAGTAGGAGATGTGCAGGAGGCAGCTGATCGATGTTTCTCTCTCATCGATGTTTCTAACTCTCTATCTCTCTCCCTTCCTCTCTGTAAAAAAATCAATAAAATATATATTTTAAAAAAAAACAATATAATAATCAATCATTTCTAGAGGACATGTTACATGCCAGGCACTATGGCTAGACATGTTTCATGGATTACCTTTGGCTTGACTTCCTAAAAGATACTATGAGCAAACAGCCTCAGAGAGGTGAAATGACTGGCCCAAGGTCACACACTGCCCATGTTCAATAAGCAGTAGACCTACTCCATGTGTGGCTCACAAACTGGTACCAGTTGGTCAAGTGAAGTACAGAAACCAAGAACTAATTGCTTATAAACTGTGATAGCAATTTAATGTTGTTTTGACATCTTAACCGTATTCTATGACTGTGCCGGGTGCACTGGAAATGGAAAAAAAAACACACCTGGTCCTTCATCTCAGACTTTGAGGAACACCACTACAGACTATCACCTGGCACTTCCTAAGTGAAGGATGCTAGCATTAAGCACTCTTAACGAACTGTTTAACCGTTAGAAATACTGTAAAAGCCAGGCACTGACCTCATGCACAATCTTAGCCACGTACCTTTAGCAACAGAGGCCACTGAGATGTGTCCAACTGAGCCACTTTGGATTCAGGTTTGATAAGAAATTCTCCAACGTGTTGGATTTCCTTCCAAGGACAGAAACACACTCTATTAGACTTCCCACCGGATTCCGCACAACTCCATTAACGCCAAAGCCTATGCCCCTTCAACAGGACCCACAAGGGAAAAAGAAATAAGCCAGGACCTCAAAAGGGGACAGGTATTTAAAGAGAAAGAGGGATAGTGGGTCTGCAGGTGGAATAAGAAAGAAAATTTCAGGGAAAGCAGTTGGTGTGGCCAACACCACTTAGCGAATTGTATGTGATGGGAGAGATTTAGGTTGGCTGGGGTCTTGTACAATGACCACCCAATTCTAACCCATTCCTTCAAAACCTCTGACAATAGTTTCATTTGTTACCTAAGTTTTGCTTTTAGTCAAAACAAAGTGAGACATATTCCTACTCACTGCAACATCTTCTTCTGGTAATGACTTGGATTCTTTTTTCTTTTTATGCTTCTTGGGCAAAGTAACTGCTAAAAAACAAACACACGAGATTTGGGAGTTCTTTCCGAAAATAAAGGCAATGAAGTTTAAAATAGAGAACGAACCAGGGCAGGTAGGCAATGGACGTTTGGTCTACAATTACTTTGGAAAACAAAAGTGCGTAAAGCCAAATGCGCGGGTTGCCGTGACTCAGTCACAGACTAGAAGCGATCGCACGTGTCAGCTTCCATTAAGTTCACCACGTGGCGGGGTTTCCTGTGCTGCAGAAGCGCTCGGCCCGCGTGCCAGAAAGTTCCCTAAGTGACTCCTTGATTATCCCCGCGTGTTTGTGACCTCCAGAACTTTCTTGCGTGTCAAAGCTACGCCCGAGCCCCTCCACCCCTTTTCTTCTGCACCCATTGCGACCATCCTTTCCTCCCTCGACCTGGAGCGCTGCCGGCGGCGTCTGGGCTGCTGGCAGCACCGGTACTGGTCTCCTGCCATTGCAGGGTGCACGCCAGCAGGGTCGTCGCCTTTCGTTGGCGACCCGGGCCCTAAGGTTGTGCTGTCAGTGGGAGGCCCGGGCCTCGTAGCGTCAGCTCATCGCGAGGGCCTCCCGCGTTCTTGCCCTAAACCGTGGAGCCAAGGCCAAGAGGCAAGGCTGGCAGGAGGCTCTGCAGCGACCGGACCCGCGGGGCAGCTGGAGCTAACGGAGAGCTCTGGCTCCGACGCCGGCCCCCCGACCCAGGATCTCCGAAGCAGCAAAGCTGGCCCCAGGCGGGAAAACAGTCAAATCAGTCGTGACAGACCGACCCTTACCTTCCATATCCGCCATGTTCCCCGGCAGAGCGTGCAAACCGCGCGAGCCACCTCCAAAAGAGCGACTATAGATTCCCACCTCCCAAAGGCCCGCCGCTAGAACCCGCCCACCTGTGCGCCTCCCCGTGCGTGCCGCGCCGCGGGGCGGGGCCAGGATGAAGGGGGCCCGTGGCGCGCGCGGGCCACCTGCGCAATCTCATTGGCTGTATTCTCCCCAGCGGTGACGCGCGTGCGCGTGCGCGTGCGCGTGCGCTTTGGGTCTCGGCCCCCGCCCTTGGCAGCTCGGGCTGTGATGAGCGCAGCCCCCCCCCAGGCAGCGCGTAGCCTGTGGGCGTGGCTTCGGCCGCTGTTGCTCTACCTTCGCTGGGTTTAACCCGGATTTGCGCACCTGGGCACCCCGCTGAGTACTCCATTAACTGTAGCTTGTTGCTGCCTCTCGCCGACCCTTTAAGGTTACTATCGGATCAGTCCCAATAGAAAAATGAAGACGTTAAGGCACCGAGAGGTTGAAAGCCCTTTGCTACTTACAATTTCTCATGCAGCAGCAGAGTCGCTGGCCAATAGGAATGGAGTCCGAGGCACTCGTGGACTTTTAAATTTTCTAGCAGCCACATGGAGAAAAAAAGTAAAAAGAGAAAGTTGGCCCTGACCGTTTTGGCGCAGTGGATAGAGCATCGGCCTGCGAGACTCAAGCGTCCCAGGTTCGATTCCGGTCAAGGGCATGTACCTCGGTTGCGGGCACATCCCCAGTGGGGAGTGTGCAGGAGACAGCTGATCGATGTTTCTCTCTCATCGATGTTTCTAATTCTCTATCCCACTCCCTTCCTCCCTGTAAAAAATCAATAAAATATATTTTAAAAAAAAGAAAGTTGAAAATTATTTTAATGATGAATTTTATTTAACCCAGCTATCCAAAATATTATTTCAACATGTAAGCAATACACAATATTATGAAGAGGATATTTTCCTTTTTTTTGGTACCAGATCTTTTTGGTTTGTGTTTTACACTTAGCACACCTCGAATAGCCCCAGGATCGCTTATGGCTGCGGAATTGCACAGCTAGGAAGTGGCTCCTGGTTTAAGACCTCTGCGCTTCTATCTTTGGTATTCTCCCTTTTCTATCTCTCAAGGTGGGGGAAGGGGGTCTTAAACTTGCCTCTCTGGACTTGATGGATCCCTAGTTATATATTTTATTGATTTCAGAGAGGGAGAGGGAGAGAGCTATAGAAACATCAGTGATTCAGCTGCCTCCTGCACTCCCCCTACTGGGGATGGAACCTGCAACCGGGCATGTGCCCTTGAAGGGATTTGAACCCAGACCCTTCAGTCCGCAGGCCAACGCTCTATCCACTGAACTAAACCAGTGAGGGCCCTAGTTATTTCTTTATTGCTATTGTAAAGGGTGCATTTTGCCATTATCTTTTCTAATGAGTTGCTCCTGACAGAAGAGAGCAATTATTGCTTTTCTTCCAATCCTCCTCTGCCAACCAAAGAATAGATAATATTCCATTTTATTGTACTGTGGCTTAAAAAAACCCAGATGATTGGTTTTTCCTCAGATAACTTTTACTCTATCTAGAATTTATTTTGGGCCCTAACCGGTTGGCTGAGTGGATAGAGCGTCGGCCTGCGGACTCAAGGGTCCCAGGTTCGATTCCGGTCAAGGGCATGTACCTGGGTTGCGGGCATATCCCCAGTGGGAGATGTGCAGGAGGCAGCTGATCGATGTTTCTCTCTCATCGATGTTTCTAACTCTCTATCTCTCTCCCTTCCTCTCTGTAAAAAATCAATAGAATATATTTTAAAAAAATAATTATTATTATTTAAATTAACTTTTTAATATATTTTTTTTATTGATTTTTTACAGAGAGGAAGGGAGAGAGATAGAGAGTTAGAAACATCGATGAGAGAGAAACATCGATCAGCTGCCTCCTGCACACCTCCCACCGTGGATGCGCCCGCAACCCTGGCACATGCCCTTGACCGGAATCGAACCCGGGACTCTTCAGTCCGCAGGCCGACGCTCCATCCACTGAGCCAAACCGGTTTTGGCTAAATTAACTTTTTATAGATAACCAAAGCCTCCAGTATCAACCAATCCATGGGCAGTTCATTACTTCCCCCATTATTTTATAATATCCCATTGGTACAGGTTTGGCTGAATAAGTTTGAGGTATTCATTGATGGTTCTTTTATGAGGTTCATCTTTCTCCAGCATTCATCTGATCTGTTAGCAAAGCCTGTCATCTTTGCTTTTAAAAGAGATGCAGAGCCCAGCTGGCATGGCGCAGTGGTTGAGCATCCACCTATGAACCAGGAGGTCACGGGTTGATTCCCAATCAGGGCACATGCCCAGGTTGTGAGTTCGGTCCCCAGTAGGGGGCGGGGGGCAGGAGGCAGCCGATCAATAATTCTCTCTCATCATTGATGTTTCTATCTATCTCTCTCCCTCTCCCTTCCTCTCTGAAGTCAATAAAAATATTTTTTTAAGAAAAGATAGACAGAAGAAATCAAGATGGCGGCATAGGTTAACGCCGGAGATTGCTGCCTTGAACAACCAATTCAAAAATACACCTAAAAGACAGAACAGACATCACCCAGAACCACAGGAAGGCTGGCTGAGTGGAAGTTCTACAACTAGGAGGAAAGAGAATATCATACCCAGACTCAGAGGAGGCGCAGTGCTGAAGTGAAATACTCAGGTGCGGAGTGCTCGCAGAGCGGCTGGCGGCGGAAGGTGTGGTTGTTGTTTTCAATCAGGAGGGAGTTTCAGACTCTGAGCTCCAGATCCGGGCGAGTCGCTGGGGACCCAGACTCAAACGGGAGAAGCAGGACTGTCTGGCTTCGGTCGGAACTCGAAGGCAGCTTTCTCTCCGAGGTTTGCAGCAGTTGCTGGGACTCTGAGAGGCAGAGCACCTAAGGACGGAACTGAGAGCAGCCATTACTGCTCCCTCCGCCCGCCCTGTAGATCCCGGGACCGCCCCGCCCAAGCCCTGCACAGAGGCATTTACGGGATAGCCTCAGGCAAAGGCTAGATTAGCACCGCCCTAGAGATCCAGCACAGAAACTCTCCCATTGCAGACACAGCTGACTCTCGTAGCCAGTTAGCCTGGAGGTCAAATCACCCCCGACAACAATCAAGGCTTGCCGAAACCGGTTTGGCTCAGTGGATAGAGCGTCGGCCTGCGGACTGAAAGGTCCCAGGTTTGATTCCGGTCAAGGGCATGTACCTGGGTTGTGGGCATATCCCCAGTAGGAGATGTGCAGGAGGCAGCTGATCGATGTTTCTCTCTCATCGATGTTTCTAACTCTCTATCTCTCTCCCTTCCTCTCTGTAAAAAATCAATACCATATATTAAAAAAAAAACAAACCAAAAAAAATCAAGGCTTAACTACAACAAGACTGCACACAAAGACCACTAGGGGTTGAACCAAGAAAGCATAAAAAATGCGGAGACAAAGAAACGGGACGCAAATGTCAGAATTGGAGGATATAGAGCTTAAAACCACACTTTTAAGGTCTTTCAATACTTTTCTAGAAACTGCCGATAAACTTAATGAGATCTACAAGAAATCTAATGAGACCCTCGATGTTGTGATAAAGAACCAACTAGAAATTAAGCATACACTGACTGAAATAAAGAATATTATACAGATACCCAACAGCAGACCAGAGGAGTGCAAGAATCAAGTCAAAGATTCGAAATGCAAAGAAGCAAAAAAACCCAACTGGAAAAGCAAAATGAAAAAAGAATCCAAAAATACGAAGATAGTGTGAGGAGCCTCTGGGACAGCTTCAAGCGTACCAACATCAGAATTATAGGGGTGCCAGAAGATGAGAGAGAGCAAGATATTGAAAACCTATTTGAAGAAATGATGACAGAAAACTTCCCCTACCTGGTGAAAGAAATAGACCTACAGGTCCAGGAAGCACAGAGAACCCCAAACAAAAGGAATCCAAAGAGGACCACACCAAGACACATCATAATTAAAATGCCAAGAGCAAAAGACAAAGAGAGAATCTTAAAAGCAGCAAGAGAAAGAAACTCAGTTACCTACAAGGGAGTACCCATACGACTGTCAGCTGATTTCTCAACAGAAACTTTTCAGGCCAGAAGGGAGTGGCAAGAAATATTCAAAGTGATGAATACCAAGAACCTACAACCAAGATTACTTTATCCAGCAAAGCTATCATTCAGAAATGAAGGTCAGATAAAGAGCTTCACAGATAAGGAAAAGCTAAAGGAGTTCATCACCACCAAACCAGTATTATATGAAATGCTGAAAGGTATCCTTTAAGAAGAGGAAGAAGAAGAAAAAGGTAAAGATACAAATTATGAACAACAAATACACATCTATCAACAAGTGAATCTAAAAATCAAGTGAATAAATAATCTGATGAACAGAATGAACTGGTGATTATAATAGAATCAGGGGCATAGAAAGGGAGTGGACTGACTATTCTTGGGGGGGAAAGGGTGTGGGGGATGTGGGAACAGACTGGACAAAAATCGTGCACCTATGGATGAGGACAGTGGGTGGAGGGTGGGGCGGGAACTGGGAGGAGGGGAGTTATGGGGGGGGGGGAAGAGAAAAAAATATAATAATTTGAACAATAAAGATTTAATTTAAAAAAAGAAAAGAGAGATAGCCGAAACTGGTTTGGCTCAGTGGATAGAGCGTCGGCCTGCAGACTGAAAGGTCCCGGGTTCGATTCGGTCAAGGGCATGTATCCTGGTTGCGGGCACATCCCCAGTGGGGAGTGTGCAGGAGACAGCTGATCGATGTTTCTCTCTCATCGATGTTTCTAACTCTCTATCCCTCTCCCTTCCTCTCTGTAAAAAAATCAATAAAATATATTTTAAAATAAAAGAAAAGAAAAGAGAGATGCAGAATCTAATGGTTTTTTTCACTGCTATCACTGTAGTCCATGCCATCATTATGTCTCCTAGATTGTTTTTCAGTGGCCTCCTGCAGTTCCCTTTTCTACTTTTTCCAAATATAGTGTCTTGTCAACACAGCAGCCGGAAAGAGCCATTAAACGCTAAGTCAGGCCATCCTCTGCTCAAAGCCCTTCAATGGCTTCCCCTCTGTAATGGGGTGAAGCGTTTGCCCTCAAAAGATATGCACTGCCAGCACCGGTTTGGCTCGGTGGATGGAGCGTCGGCCTGCGGACTGGGGGGTCCCGGGTTCGATTCCGGTCGGGGGCGTGTGCCTTGGTTGCGGGCACATCCCCGGTGGGAGGTGTGCAGGAGGCAGCTGATCGATGTTTCTGACTCTCTGTCCCTCTCCCTTCCTCTCTGTAGAAAATCAATAAAATATATTTAAAAAAAAAAAAAAAAGATATGCACTAACCCCTGGAACCTATGATCATGGCCTTATTTGGAGAAAGGGTCTTTGTAGATATAATGAAGTATCTTGAGATGAAATCGTCCTGAATTGCCCAAGTGGGCCCCAAATCCAACAACAAATGTCCTTGGAAAAGAAGGGAAAAGACAGAAGAGAAAACCACGTACAGACGGAGGCAGAGATTAGAGTGATCTCCATATTCCTGCCTCCATGACTGTGAGAGAATAAATTTCAGTTGTTTACGGCCACCCAGTTGGGGGTCATATGTTATGGTAGCCCCAGGAAACTAAAGTACCATCTCACTAAGACTAAAAGCCACGCCCTGACTGGTTTGGCTCAGTGGAGAGAGCGTCAGCCTGCGGACTCAGGGGTCCCAGGTTCGATTCCGGTCAAGGGCATGTACCTGGGTTGTGGGCACATGCCCAGTGGGGAGTGCGCAGGAGGCAACTGATTTACGTTTCTAACTCTCTATCCCTCTTCCTTCCTCTCTGTAAAAAATCAATAAAAAAATATTTAAAAAAAAAAAAAAAAAAAAAGAGTAAAAGCCACACTACAGTGCCTCTTAGCTGTTCAGGATACTCCAGGCACATTCTTCCCTCTTCCTTAAATGTACCTTGTTTATTGTCTGTTCTTCACTAGAATATTAACTTTATGAAGCCAGGAAATGTTTGTCTATTTTTAAAATATATATATTTTTTTATAAAATATATTTTATTGATTTTTTACAGAGAGGAAGGGAGAGAGACAGAGAGCTAGAAACGTCGATGAGAGAGAAACATCGATCAGCTGCCTCCTGCACATCCCCTACTGGGGATGTGCCCGCAACCCAGGTACATGCCCTTGACCGGAATCGAACCTGGGACCCTTCAGTCCGCAGGCCGACGCTCTATCCACTGAGCCAAACCGGTTTCGGCTAAAATATATTTTTATTGATTTCAGAGAGGAAGGGAGAGGGAGAGAGAGAGAGAAACATCAATGATGAGAGAGAATCATCGATCAGCTGCCTCCTGCACGCCCCACACTGGGGATCGAGCCCACCACCCAGGCATGTGCTCTGACCGGGAATCAAACCTTGACCTCCAGGTTCATAGGTCGATGCTCAACCACTGAGCAACGCCGGCTGGGCAATTTTGTCTATTTTGTTCACTGCTCTATACCCAGCTCCTAGAAGATGCTCAGTAAATATTGGTTGAATGAATCTATATCTTTTTTTAAAATATATTTTATTGATTTTTTACAGAGAGGAAGGGAGAGGAATAGAGAGTTAGAAACATCAATGAGAGAGAAACATTGATCAGCTGCCTCCTGCACACCCCCTACTGGGGATGTACCAGCAACCAAGGTACATGCCCTTGACCGGAATCGAACCCAGGACCCTTCAGTCTGCAGGCCAATGTTCTATCCACTGAGCCAAACTACTCAGGGCTGAATCTATATCTTTTTAACCCAGAAACCCATGGATCTCCCCTTCCCAATGGAAACAGCTTCTCCTCCCCTTCTGATGAAGCCGATCCTGCCTTTCTTGGAAACCTTGTAATGAATTCACCTGGTCCGTTGCCCAGCAAGGGGATGCCAATTCTCCTTGTGCCCAACTCCTCCCATCTCTCATTGTCTGCAATCCCAACTTTCTCCGGGAGGTGGGAATGGAGGAATGGAGTTGTCATGTGCACCCGCACTGGCGCACCCCTTAACTACATTCCCTGAGAGGGCTCAAAGGACATTCCTTTCATCAAAGCACTTAGACCAGTGGTTCCCAACATGGGCACACGCCCCACAGAGGGGAAATTTGATTTATTTTTAAATATATTTTTATTGATTTCAGAGAGAAAGGGAGAGATAGAAACATCAATGATGAAAGAGAATCATTGATTGGTTGCTTCCTGCACGCCTCTACTGGGGAGGAGCCTGCAACCCAGGCATGTGCCCTTGACCAGAATTGAACACGGGACTCTTCAGTCCACAGGCAGACGCTCCATCCACTGAGCCAAGCCAGCTAGGGCGCAATTTGTTTTTTAAGGGGGGAAATTCGAGAATGAGTTATTAACAGTGAATGTTTTGCATTTCTTATGGTTCTAGTGGCCTCAGATACAGTTTATAAATATATATTGTGACATATTTATGCATTTCAGTTCTCTATTATGTGCTTTGAAACTTTATGTGCTATTTTTTCATATCACTTCATATCACTTTATTATCATTTTTTAAAAACAATTTCCTGCCCTGACCGGTTTGGCTCAGTGGATAGAGCATCAGCCTGCGGACTGAAGGGTCCCAGGTTCGATTCCAGTCAAGGGCATGTACCTTGGTTGCGGGCACATCCCCAATGGGGGGTGTGCAGGTGGCAGCTGATCGATGTTTCTCTCTCATCAATGTTTCTAACTTTCTATTCCTCTCCCTTCCTCTCTGTAAAAAATCAATAAAATATTTAAAATATATATATAAAAAAACAATTTCTTAGTGATTTCTTCCTCAGTACTTCAACCTTCCTTTCGTTCTTTTGTTTTTCTCTTTCATGGGTGCCATGTTCTTTGGAAGCTTGTTTAGACCAAGTGAATGGCCTTTTAGGCTTCCTCCACGTGAATAGGAGTTACTTTTTGGATAATAAGCATTATATGTCACGGGGGTAGGGGGGTAGGATTTTAGCGATGCTTAGGTGGGGCATGGCCAAAGAAAGGTTGGGGACCACTGACTTAGACATACTTTGGTGAAGGTTCTTGAGAACTAGTCGGGGAAAGGAGGCAGGCAGCATTGTCATGGAAACAGGCTTGCACTCTCAGTGGGAATGATGGGCTCCGGGAGCGGCAGAACCCACGGAGTGGCATTAAATCTCATAGAAACACGATGGGTAGCCTGACAGGTAGCTGACTGGCAGCTGGAACCACAATAGTGTCTCCCCATGGATCTTCGGTGGTGGCTAATTGATCATGTTATCCTGTTAATGGGCCACCTGTCGCGGGCCATGATGTCTATAACCCCAGCAACCAACAACAAAAACTCTGGGTGTGGTGAATGGCAGCCTGCCTGGCCTGGTACATCATGGCCCTTCATCTAATTCCCAGACCCCGTCAGTTCACAGGTTGGGAGCCCATAAGGGAAGGTGAGGCCAGGTACATCTAACACTTCAATGCACACTGGGTTTTAACGCCTCCTCCTACTTTCCCCTGGGGACATAGAATGTCATTGTGACCCACTGGTCAGAAATGGAGTCTTTGTCCATGTCCCTTTCAGTGCGGACCCCCTTGTGGCTCTTTCCCCAGTTCCTCTTTGCATAATTGGAATAAACACAATTGGCAGATGGAAATTCCCACAGGGGCTCCCTGACTCAAGGGCTGAGGACAATTATGGACAGAAAGGTCAAAAGGAACCCCCCACCCCCACATTGTCCCTTCAATGCTCTGGGCTATTATCATAATTAAGTCCCCAGGGGGCTGACTTGATCATCTCATTGTCCTCCAAGGCATCACGCTGGGCTGGCTGGTCTACCGCATTAATGACATCATGCTGACTGGGCCTGGTGCATAGGAAGTAGCAAATATTTCACCACAGGATGAGGGAAAAGCCCCCCCCCTGTCGCCCCCCCCCAACATTCAGGGGCCCAGCACCTCTGTGATGTTTCAGGGCATCCAGTGCACTGAGGCATATCCAGATGGTGAGAGAAACAACTTGCTGTACCTCAACCCTACTGCCCCTAAGAAAGAAGTTGCCCAGCCAGCGTGGCTCAGTAGTTGAGCATTCACCATGTACCAAGAGGTCCCTGGTTCGATTCCGGTCAGGGCACAATGCCCAGGTTGCGGGCTTGATCCCTAGCAGGGGGCATGCAGGAGGCAGCCAATTGATGTTGATTCATTCATGTTTCTTTCTTACCCTTCCCCTCTCTCTCAAATTAATAAAAACATAAAGTAATAAATTAATTCATTAAATCTGCCACATCCACCAAGACTTAACCAATTGCTGTGCAGACCAAATTGATGAATTCAATGGGGTTGTGATAGAATTTCCTTCTCTGCATTTTTCAAGTCTTTTTTAAACTTTATTTTTATTGATTTCAGAGAGGAAGGGAGAAGGAGAGAAAGATAGAAACATCAATGATGAGAGAGAACTGGCTTATTCAAGATAGAAGTTTGTTTCTTTTATGTATATATAAAGTAAAGATACTTCAAGTTAAAAAAAAAAATGATGAGAGAGAATCATTGATTGGCTGCCTCCTGCACACTTCCTACTGGGAATGGAGCCCACAACCTGGGCATGTGCCCTAACAGGGAATCAAACCATGACCTCCTGATTCATTGGTCAACGCTCAACCACCGAGCCACACCGGCCGGGCATTTTTAGATAATTTTCATATAAGGTTTTGGTTAAAATTTTTAAATTTTTGTTTTGTTTTGCTTTGCCCATGGATGTGTAATTGCTCCAGCACCATTGAATAGACTGTCTTTCATCCACTGAATTGCTGTTGTGCATTTGTCCAAAAACAGTTTGGCTAATTAATGTGAATCTATTTTGGGGGTTCTCTATTTCATTCCATTTATCTATGTGTCTATTCCTCTACCAATATCACAAGTCTTGATTCCTGTAGCTATATAATAAGCCTTAAAATAGTGTAAAGAGCTTTGTGTAATGATCCTGCATCCTGCAGCCTTGTAAAACTCATTAATTACAGGAGTTTTTCTGTAGATTCCTTGGGATTTTCTACGAAGACAATTCTATCATCTGTAAATTGAGACAGTATTATTTCTTCCTCTCCAGTCTGTCTGTGCCTTTTGGTTTCTCCCCCTCCTCCTCCTCCTCCTCCTCCTTCCTCTCCTTCTTCTCCTTTTGCCTTATTTTACTGGCTAGAATTTCCAATACTATGCTGAACGAGAGTAGTGAGAGTGGCCCAGCCAGCGTGGCTCAGTGGTTGACCATCAGCCTATGAACCAGGAGGTCAGGGTTCGATTCCCGGTCAGGGCACATGCCCGGGTTTCGGCCTCGATCTCCAGTGTGGGGCGTGCAAGAAGCAGCCAATTAATAATTCACTCTCATCATTGATCTCTCTCTCTCTGTCTCTCTCTCTCTCTCTCTCTCTCTCTTCTTCTCCTTTCCTCTCTGAAATCCATAAAAATATATTTTAAAAAACCACAAAAACAAGAGTAGTAAGAGTGGATATCCTTGCCTGTTCCCAATCTTAGGGGTTATGTATCCAGTTTTTCACCAGTAAGATGTTAGTCATATGTCTTCTGTAGATGTTCATTAACAACTTGAGGAAGTTCCCCTTCTTTTTTTTTTATTTCTTTAAATGTATTTTATTGATTTTTTACAGAGAGGAAGGGAGAGAGATAGAGAGTCAGAAACATCGATGAGAGAGAAACATCGATTAGCTGCCTCCTGCACACCTCCTACTGGGGATGTGCCCGCAACCCAGGTACATGCCCTTGACCGGAATCGAACCCGGGACCTTTCAGTCCGCAGGCCGACGCTCTATCCACTGAGCCAAACCGGTTTTGGCGAAGTTCCCCTTCTATTCCTAGTTTTATGAGACTTTCGTCATGAATTGGTGTTGGGTTTTGTTAAGTGCTCATTCTGCATCAGTTGATAGGATCATGTGATTTTTCTTCTTTCGCTTGTTAATGTGGTGGATTGCATTGACTGGTTTTCATATATTAAACAAGCATTGCAGCTCTAGGATAAACCCCACCTGGTTGTGGTGTATAAGTCGTTATATATTTGTAAGTTCTACTTGCCAGTATTTTGCTAAGGAGTTTTCTGCATTAGGCATATTGGTCCGTAGGTTTTAAAAATTATTTTTACTGTATTTTTTTCTGGTTTGGGCATCAGAGTAATACTGTCCTCATAGAATGAGTTGAAAAGTGTTTGATTTGGACTTGTGACAACAATTTTTTCCTCATTAAACTTTGTTTCAATGGGTCTCAACATTCTGTGACATATTTTTGGTCAAGTTGTTTCTATTACAAAGTACTGATTGTGGAGACTAATCACTCAAAAGTTGCCACACAAAGAAAACCAAATGGTCCACAGAACATTCGCTTTTCCTTCTGTAATTTTACGATGCGTTGTAATCATTAACCAGTGTTTTACTGTTAAACTTAAGTGGCCAATTGAAACAAACAGTTCTTGCCTGTGTGTGTGTGTAGGGATTTTTTTGTTTGTTTTTTCATTTTGACTTTTCAGATGCAATTTATTATTACATTTGGGATTGCTTTATTAAGCCATAACACTTGGGATCTGTCTGGGTCATTTTTTATGGTTGCATATAGAGACAAACAGTTCAGAAACCCTTCTTTCACCACTAATTAAGTCCACGGTGGCAGTATTGGGGATAATATTCATTTAGCCTGAGCTTTCTGAGCAGACACGGTGACTTTGCCAGCTCCACTGCCTCCTTGTCCACTGCTTTGATGACACCCACAGTAACTGTCTCATGTCATGAACAGCAAAGTGGCCCAGAGGAGGGTAGTCAGAGAAACTCTCAGCACATAGGGGCTTGCCAGGAACCATAGCAACAGTGGCAGCATCACCACATTTTTTTAAAAAATATATTTTATTGATTTTTTGCCGAAACCGGTTTGGCTCAGTGGATAGAGCGTCGGCCTGCGGACTGAAAGGTCCCAGGTTCGATTCCGGTCAAGGGCATGTACCTGGGTTGCGGGCACATCCCCAATAGATGTGCAGGAGGCAGCTGATCGATGTTTCTCTCTCATCGATGTTTCTAACTCTCTATCTCTCTCCCTTCCTCTCTGTAAGAAATCAATAAAACATATTTAAAAAATATATATATATTTTATTGATTTTTAAAAAATATATATTTTATTGATTTTTTACAGAGAGGGATGGAGAGTTAGAAACATCTATGAGAGAGAAACATCAACCAGCCGCCTCCTACACACCTCCTACTGGGGATGTGCCCGCAACCAAGGTACATGCCCTTGACCGGAATCGAAACTGGGAACTTTCAGTCCGCAGGCCGACGCTCTATCCACTGAGCCAAACCGGTTATGGCAATTTTATTGATTTTTTACAGAGAGGAAGGGAGAAGGATAGAGTTAGAAACACTGATGAGAGAGAAGCATCGATCAGCTGCCTCCTGCACACTCCCTACTGGGGATGTGCCTACAACCAAGGTACATGCCCTTGACCGGAACCGAACCTGGGACCCTTGAGTTTGCAGGCTGACGCTCTATCCACTGAACCAAACCAGTTAGGGCACATCACCACATTTTAAACACTTGGAGCCAGCTTCCAGCTTTTTGCCAGAACAATGATCAGCCTTCTCCTTCAGCTCAGCAAATTTGCAAGTAATGTGAGCTGTGTGACAATTCAGCACAGGTACCTCGCAGCACTGATTTGGCCTGAATGGTTCCGGATGAGTTTGTAGACCTCCTGGAGGAGCGGACCCAAGGACTTGTCAATTGGACAAGTTGGTGGCAGGATGCAAACCAGAGCTTCAGGCAGGGCGGTTCCAAAGGCACCGCCATCCTCAAGGGTGACTTTCCATGCCTTGAACCAAGGCATGCTAGCACTTGGCTCCAGCAGGTTGTCACCATTCCAACCAGAAATTGCTACAAATGCTACTGTGTCGGGGTTGTAGCCAATTTTCTTTTTTCTTTTAAATATATTTTATTGATTTTTTACAGAAAGGAAGGGAGAGGGATAGTTAGAAACATCGATGAGAGAGAAACACCGATCAGCTGCCTCCTGCACATCTCCTACTGGGTATGTGCCCACAACCAAGGTACATGCCCTTGACTGGAATCGAACCTGGGACCCTTCAGTCTGCAGGCCAACGCTCTATCCACTGAGCCAAACCAATTAGGGCTTTTTCTTTTCTTAAATATATTTTTATTGATTTCAGAGAGGAAGGGAGAGAGAGATAGAAACATCAATGATGAGAGAGAATCGTCTGTCAGCTGCCCCCTGCACACCCCCCTACTGGGGATCGAAGCCACAACCCGGGCGTGTGCCCTGAGTGGGAATTGAACTGTGACCTCCTGGTTCATAGGTCCACACTGGCCAGGGCTGTAGCCAATTTTCTTTTTTAAAAAAATATATTTTTATTGCTCTCAGAGAGGAAGGGAGAGGGAGAGAGAGATAGAAACATCAACGATGAGAGAGAATCATTGATTGGCTGCCTTCGGCATGGCCCCCACTGGGGGCCCACAACCCAGGCACGCGCCCTCAACTAGCATTCAACCCAGGCCCCTTCAGTCCGCAAGCCCACACTCCATCCACCGAGCCAAACCAGCCAGGCTGTAGCCAGTTTTCTTAATGTAGGCTCTGACTTCCTTAATGATTTCCTCATATCTCTTCTTGCTGTGGGGTGGCTCAGTAAAATCTGTTTTGTTTCACACCCAGTGCGTAAGCCAGAAGGGCAGGTTCCCACGTCTGCGCATTCTTGGAGATACCCACTTCAGTTTCAGCAACTAAACTGACCAATAAGATTGAACCAGAGGCATGGAAATGTGGAACCCACTGGGGAATCTCAGAGGGAAGGGAGGAGGCGGGGCGGGAAGAGATTAACCAAAGAATTCATATGCATATATGCATTGCCCATAGACACAGACAATAGGGTGGTGAAGGCCTGGGGCGGGGTGGGAACCGGATGGAGGGGGGAAGTGGGGGGGAGGGGGGACATCTGCAATACTCTCAACAATGCAAATTTTTTTAAAACTAAAAAATAAAAATTTCACCAACGCCAGCAGCAACAATCAGGACAGCACAGTCAGCCTGAGATGCGCCTGCAATCATGTTGTTGATGAAGTCTCTGTGTCCTGGGGCATCCATGATGGTCTCCAGTTTCCACAGGGAGATATCACGTTCAGTTTTCAGTTTATCCAAGACCCAGGCATACTTTAAGGCAGTGGTTCTCAACCTTCTGGCCCTTTAAATACAGTTCCTCATGTTGTGACCCAACCATCAAATTATTTTCGTTGCTACTTCATAACTGTCATGTTGCTACTGTGATGAATCATCATGTAAATATCTGATATGCAGGATGGTCTTAGGCGGCCCCTGTGAAAGGGTCGTTCGACCGCCAAAGAGGTCGCGACCCACAGGTTGAGAACCGCTGCTTTAAGGAGCCCTTTCCCATCTCAGCAGCCTCCTTCTCAAATTTTGCGATGGTTTTTTTTGTCGATCCCACCACACTTGTAGATCAGATGGCCAGTAAGTGGTAGACTTGCCCAGATCTACATGTTCAATGACCATGATGTTGATATGAATCTTTTCTTTCCCATTTTGATTTAGATTTAACAGGTACAGTGGTATTCACCTGTGTTCTGCTGGCAAACCTGTTGGGAAAAAAGCCATACTATTGCCCAGCCAGCATGGCTCAGTGGTTGAGTGTTGATTTATGAACCAGGGGGTCACGGTTCCATTACCAGTCAGGGCACATGCCCGGGTTGCTGGCTCGGTCCCCAGTAGGGGGCATGCAGGAGGCAGCAGATTAATGATTCTCATCATTGACGTTTCTTTTTTAAAATATATTTTTATTGATTTCAGAGAGGAAGGGAGAGGGAGAATGGGCTATCGAAACATCAATGATGAGAGAGAATCATTGATTGGCTGCCTCTTGAATGCCCCCTACTGGGGATCGAGCCTGCAACCTGGGCATGTGTCCTTGACCAGAATTGAACCCTGGACCTTTCAGTCTGCAGGCTGACTCTCTATCCACTGAGCCAAATCAGCTAGGGCTCATTGACGTTTCTATCTCTCCCTCCCCCTTTCTATCCTGAATCAACAAAAATATGTATTTTTTTAAAAGCCATACTATTTTATTTTTTAAAAATATATTTTATTGATTTTTTTTACAGAGAGAAAGGGAAAGGGTTAGGGCGCCATACTATTTTAAATGTAACAATTATGGATATGACGTCAGGATTTTCCATAAGATGTGAAAAAGACTATCATTGGTAATATTTTTTTAAAAATATATTTTATTGAGTTTTTACAGAGAGGAAAGGAGAGAGATAGAGAGTTAGAAACATCGATCAGCTGCCTCCTGCACACTCCCCACTGGGGATGTGCCCGCAACCAAGGTACATACCCTTGACCGGAATCGAACCTGGGACCCTTCAGTCCGTAGGCCGATGCTCTATCCACTGAGCCAAACCGGTTTCGGCTATCATTGGTAATATTAACGTCAAATTTCATATTCCACATGATAGTGAGACGTATAATCTGATAGAGCACCTGAATTAATCTGAAAAAGAATCATATTATTTTAAATCTTAGAACACATATACTTATGTGATTAGGGGGTTAAGTTTTTCTTAAGTTTCCTTTTTAAGGCCCTCGCGAGTGATTAAGGAGGTGACTCAGCTGTGAATCCAGCAAGCAGAACCGATAAGCGGTCAGACTGACCCACCAGAAGTCAAAACATCATCTCATCCCCATCATCTCATCCCCATCATCTCATCATGTGATGACTACAATAGCTGAGGTCTGGGGACCCCCGGGGCTGCACATAGCACCCCAGCCCATCCCCCTTTATAGTCCTGTCCCCTGCACCTTGCTGGAAGGCAGGATTTGATGCTTATAGGCGCCCTGCCTTCTCAATAAACGCCTTATATGATTCAAACCTGCCTTCGTTATTGGACACAGCGATAGGCAGCCCGAGCCCAACTAGATGTTTCTCTGGTAACACATATGGAAGGTGGGTTACTTTCACTCTCAGAAAAGCACTTTATAGATGTTCATATAGGCAAAAAAAAAGAGTTTCCCTATCTGAAATCGTACCACGGTGGTCTGGGCCTCTAATTCACAGACTTCATAGAGTAGTTGAACAAGAGGTGGGGCCCTGACTGGTATGGCTCAGTGGATAGAGCGTCAGCCTGCGGACTCAGAGGTCCCACGTTCGATTCCGGTCAAGGGCATGTACCTTGGTTGCGGGCACATCCCCAGTGGGGAGTGTGCAGGAGGCAGCTGATCGATGTTTCTCTCTCATCGATGTTTCTAGCTCTCTATCTCTCTCCCTTCCTCTCTGTAAAAAATCAATAAAATATATTAAAAAAAAAAGAGGTGGGGAATATAGGAAGGCACAGCCCTCTTCTCTTATTATTGGCCTTTCACATACATGTAAGCTATCTCCCCATGTATGTCCCTGATCTGGAAATTGGAGAACTATTTTATTTTCAAATTTTCTCTCTTTGCACAGAAAATAACTTAGCTGCATGTCCACTTTGCCCATATAACACAATTGAAATAGAAACTTTTTTTTTTTTGGTATAGCAAAGGTGGAGATTTATTGAAGAACAAGTACAGACTCCCATGGGGAGAGGGAAAGAGTCCCACAGAATGGACTCCCACGTAGGGAGGGGGAAAAGGGTCCCCGAAATAAAAGCTCTTGCCCTAACCGGTTTGGCTCAATGGATAGAGCGTTGGCCTGCGGACTCAAGGGTCCCAGGTTCGATTCCGGTCAAGGGCATGTACCTTGATTGCAGGCACATACCCAGTAGGGGTTGTGCAGGAGGCAGCTGATCGATGTTTCTAACTCTCTATCCCTCTCCCTTCCTCTCTGTAAAAAATCAATAAAATGTATTAAAAAAAGAAATAGAAAGCTGAAACCGGTTTGGCTCAGTGGATAGAGCGTCCCCCTGCGGACTGAAGGGTCCCAGTTCGATTCCGGTCAAGGGCATGTACCTGGGTTGCGGGCACATCCCCAGTGGGGGTTGTGCAGGAGGCAGCTGATCGATGTTTCTCTCTCATCGATGTTTCTAGCTCTCTATCTCTCTCCCTTCCTCTCTGTAAAAAATCAATAAAATATATTAAAAAAAAAGAAATAGAAACTCTCCCGTAATAGTGAACATTTATTAATATATTTTTATTGATTTCAGAGAGGAAGGGAGAGGGAGAGAGAGAAACATCAAGGATTAGAGAGAATCATTGATCGGCTGTCTCCTGCACGCCCCCTACTGGGGATCTAGCCCGCAACCTGGGCATGTGCCTCGAAGGGGAATCAAACCCTGACCTCCTGGTTCATAGAGTCTACGCTCAACCACTGAGCCACGCCAACTGGGCGTGGACATTTATTTTCACAAATCCTTCTAATTATAAGATTGACAGTACTTATAATTAGAACTGCCAAACTAAACCTATTTTAAATAAATGATAAATGGGGAAGCCACAAAGAGAATCCAGGTACTGAAAACCACTTCCTACTGAAAGTATCTCTTCTCCCCAGGCTGGAGTACCTAGAAGCTGGGACGCAGCTTGACAAAAGGAGAATGAAAATTGTAACATAAAGACGTCATCTCTCCCTAGAAATGTAGGAGGAGTGCCCACGAAGAAGCAATTTGGGTTCCTTTGGAAGGGAGAACAGGACACTCTCAAACATGCAGGAATTACATCCTTCTCTAACCTACCTGGCGATGAATAGTGGGTAATTGCACAAGTAATCAGGCTATGACTCGAATTGAAGTCATTCTGGATGATGTTGTTTTCCTAGAGCAAATCAACCCAGACCCTGGCACCTGGTAAGCGGCTATTTGTCTAACAAATGCTCTCCTCTCCCCTTCCAATCAGCAGAGACTATCAGAATCAGCTCGCTTTCATGTGGAAGGAACAGAAGTCCAACTTCAGTGCCTTATCTCAGGGCTATATCTATCCTCTGGCTCATTGTCATACTCCAGGGTGAATGGAACTTGATTGCGCCTACAATCATGATGAACATCATGCTGGTCCATTACATTGAAGACATTTTGTTTACTGGACCTGGTGATCAAGAGACAGCCGAAATAGCCCTAGATGGTTTGGCTCAGTGGATAGAGCAGCCGTGGGCAAACTACGGCCAGCGGGCCGGATCCGGCCTGTTTGAAATGAATAAAACTAAAAAAAAAAAAAAAAAAAAAAAAGACCGTACCCTTTTATGTAATGATGTTTACTTTGAATTTATATTAGTTCACACAAACACTCCATCCATGCTTTTGTTCCGGCCCTCCGGTCCAGTTTAAGAACCCATTGTGGCCCTCGAGTCAAAAGTTTGCCCACCCCTGGGATAGAGCATTGGCCTGTGGACTGAATGGTCCTGGCTTTGATTCTAGTCAAGGACACATGCCCAGGTTGTGGGCTTGATCCCCAGTGTGGGTTGTGCAGGAGGCAGCCGATCAATGATTCTCTCTCATCATGATGTTTCTCTCTCTCTCTCCCTCTCCCTTCCTCTCTAAAATCAATACAAGTATTTTTTTAAAAAGAGAGATAGCATAAATAGCTCTAGCTGATTTGGCTCAGTGGATAGAGCATCAGACCATGTACTGAAGGGTCCCAAGTTTGATTCTGGTTAAGGGCACATGCCTCGGTTGCAGGCTTGATCCCCCGTGCAAAACAGGGGCATGTGTGGGAGGCAACCAATGGATGTGTCTCTCTCACATTGATGTTTCTTTCTGTCTCTTCTCCTCCCTTCCACTCTCTCTCTAAAAAAAAAAAAAATCAATGGAAAAATATATCCTTGAGTGAGGATTAAAAAAGAGAGATAGCATAAATGCTTTATTAAGATACATGTATGCCAGAAAATGGGAGATAAAACCCATGGAAACTCAAGAGCCTGACCCTCATGATGTGTGGAGATGGTCTGGGCCAGCGGTCACCAACCTTTTGGACATCATGGACCATCAGTGGTCTGTGACTTTTCAGAATCTGCAGACAATACATGCTACATTTAATTGTCACACCAATGCATTCAGCAAGTAATCCATAAGGTTGCATGTTTTCAGTGGGACCCAGGGTAAAAAAAAGGCTCTGCAGCAGGTCCAATGCACTTGACCTTTATGATCACACAGATTCAACATGCATAGAGCCCTTTGACATACTGGGAGGCTACATGGAGTCTCCGGCAAATCCCAAGAGGAGAAACATACAGTTAATCCTCACCAGAGGATATTTTTCCATTTCTTGTCAGAGAGTGGAAGGGAGGGAGGAAGGGAGAGAGAGAGAGAGAGAGAAAGAGAGAGAGAAACATTGATGAGAGAGAGACATCGGTTGGTTGCCTCCAGCACTCGCCCCAAATAGGGGGCAGGGAGTGAACCCGCAACCCAGGTACGTGCTCTTGACTGGGAATCGAAGCTGAGACCCTTCAGTGCATGGGCCAAATCTCTAACCACTGAGCCACCGGCCAGGGCATCCCCCCCAGAGTTTTGAAGGAAGTCATGTCCTCTAGCACAAAAGAGGTACTTTCCTTTTGATCAGCAGCTTCTGGCTGGCTCCTGGGCTGTGGTGAAGTGTAAATGTTTGACCATGGGGCACCAAGGCGCCAGGGCACCTCAGCTGCCCCTGATAAACTGGGCACTGACATCCTCTGCAAGTGGAATATTTGGCACCAGGACTCCAGCAGGTCTGGAAAGCACTGCCACGTGACACCCTTTCCTTTGACTCACGCCTGTGACATCATAGGGAGTTCTACATGGCTAGATGGGTATATATATATATTTTTTAAATATATTTTATTGATTTTTTACAGAGAGGAAGGGAGAGAGATAGAGAGTCAGAAACATCGATGAGAGAGAAACATCGATCAGCTGCCTCCTGCACACCCCCCACCGGGGATATGCCCGCAACCCAGGCACATGCCCCTGACCGGAATCGAACCTGGGACCTTTCAGTCCGCAGGCCGACACTCTATCCACTGAGCCAAACCGGTTTCGGCAAGATGGGTATATTGATCAAGGTCTCAGAAGGAAGCAGATGGTAGACTCAGTGGATTGAACTGAGGAGAGTATAATGAGGGGATTTAAAAAAATTTCTCTTTATTATTGAAAGAATTACAGATGTCCCCTTTTTCCCCCCAATTGACGCCCTCTACCCCACTCCCATCCCCTCCCTTGCACTGTCTGGCCATGGGCTATGCATATATGTATATAAGTTCATTGGTTAATCTCCCCCTCCCTTTCCCTCTGAAACACATCCATCTGTTGCATGCTTCAATGTCTCTCGATCTATTTTGTTCATTAGATTCCATATATGAGTGAGAGCATGTGATACTTGTCTTTCTCGGACTGGCTGATTTCACTTAGCATCATACTCTCCAGGTGAGTATACAGACGCAAGAGCAAGCTGAAGGGAATTAGCAATGAGTGGTGAGGCTCCCGGGGACTGGCATCAATTGATACGGTCACAGCCACTGCCACTGCTATGTACTCAACCTGCCCACAGCAGAGACCAACGCTGAAACCCCTATAAGGTAACATCCTTAGGGGGCGTCCAGCCAGCCCCCTGGTGGCAGATTGATGGACTCAGACCACATTTATCTAGAAGGGGCAGCATTTTGCACTCACTTGAATAGGCACTTATTTGTGTGTGTACGTGTGTGTGTGTTTTTGTTTTAATATATTTTTATAAATTTCAGAGAGGAAGGGAGAGAGAGGAAGAAACATCAGTGATGAGAAAGAATCATTGATCACGCTCCCTACTGGGGATCATGCCCGCAACCCGGGCAGGTGCTTTGACTGCCATCAAACCCAGGACCCTTCAGTCCTCTAGCCACTGAGCCAAACCAGCTAGTGCAGCCATTGAGGCTTCAGGCAAGACCACTGAGGATTCAGACTCCATGGGAGTAAAGGTTTACGATACTCACCAGGTAGAGACTTCTGACCAGCTGAGGTCCTGGCTGCAGAGCAAAAGGGGGACAGGGAGGGTAGTGGGAGAAGGAAGTTATGAAGACCAGTTCTAGAAATAAGGATCATGGTAGCTGTGTGTGTGTGTGTGTGTGTGTGTGTGTGCTTGTAAACTTTTCCAATTTTCCTTCTCTCTCCATCTTATACACGTCAAATAAAGGTTGATAGACATTATAGGATATTGAGGCGGGGTGGTGTCTGAACTAGAAGATGAACCCTAGAGGTGACTGTTTTAAGGAGTGCCTTTTATTATTATTATTAATCCTCAGCCGAGGATATTTTTCCATTTTTTTAAAATATATTTTATTGATTTTTTTACAGAGAGGAGGGGAGAGGGATAGAGTTGGAAACATCGAAGAGAGAAACATGGATCAGCTGCCTCCTGCACACTCCCTACTAGGGATGTGCCTGCAACCAAGGTACATGCCCTTGACCGGAATCGAACCTGGGACCCTTCAGTCTGCAGGCCGATGTTCTAGCCACTGAGTCAAAGGACTCCATTGATTTTTAGAGAGAGTGGAAGGGAGACGGAGAGATAAACATCGATGTGAGAGGGACACATCGATTGGTAGCCTCCTGCACACAGCCCGACCAGGGCCGGGGAACCTGCAACCGACGTACATGCCCTTGACCAGAATCGAACCCGGAACCCTTCAGTCCTATCCACTGAGCCAAACCAGCTAGGGCAGGAATGCTTTCTAAAGTTTTCCCATCTGAATCTCTTAGGCAAGAAAGTTGGGGGGGGGGGGGTGTGTGTGTGTGTGTCAAAGGTTCTTTCTGAGTTTTTTTCTTTCTTTTGTCTTTTTTTTAAAAGTTCATTTTTGAATGTTGACAGTTTTACAGATGTCCCCTATTTCCTTCCCCCTCCCCCTCTACCCAGTCCCTGCCTCACCCCAGGCCTTCACCACACTATTGTCTGAGTCCAGGGGCTATGCATATATGCATACAAGTTCTTGGGTTAATCTCTTCCCGTCCCCCACACCCCACACCTCTCTTTAGGGTCCCTGTTTCCTGGTTGAGTCTTTTGTTTCTTAATAATCACCTTAAAATTAGTATCCCAAATTGCAACTTTTAAAGAACCCCTTTTCTGCAAACAAGTGGCTCAGGGAAGTCATTCACTGCCTAACTATATCCATGGCAGGTGCGAATCACAGGTTTAAGCTTTAGGGACTGCGAGGCCCCTGGACCAGCCCTTTTGACGTGACTGGTCACGGGTGGGCGCGAGGGCGCGGGGGACAGTTCCGCGCTGCGCTCTCTTTAGGTCGAGGGGCTCCTTTCGTGCGCTCTCTGGTGGTCCGGCCACAGGCCAGTCGCCTGGGCTCTTGCTCGAAGGGGCTCCCGGGGCTCTGCCGCCCGCTTCCCCCGCTGACTCGCGCCACGGGGGGTGGCGCCCGTCCCCGGGGGGGGGAAGGGGGGGCCGAGGGGGAGCGGCCGGAGGCGGGGGTCGCGGGGCCGCACGGGGCGGCGCTGGGCGGGCGGGCGGGCGCTGGGCCCGCCCCGTCGGAATCCCTGGCCCGACTTCCTCCTGCCGAGGGCGGCCGACCCAGCTGGAGGAAGGGGCGGCGGCGGCGGCGGCGGCCACGATGAGCGCAGGCGACGCTGTGTGCACCGGCTGGCTCGTCAAGTCGCCCCCCGAGAGGAAACTGCAGCGCTACGTGAGTAGGGGCGCCAGCCGCCCACCCTCCCGTCCTGGGGTCCCCGCCCGCGGGGTGGCCGCCGGGAGCCCCGGGCTTCTCTGCTCCCCGAACGCAGCCGCTCCCAGCTCTCGGGGCTGCAGGCGAGGCCGATCCACCGAAAGCGAAATCGCACGTCGAGCCAGTGTCCCAGCGGCGGGCAGGGGCCCGGGGACTCTCGCTCGCGGGGCCGGCTGCTCCGACCGCCGCTGACCCTAGAGGAGGAAGGCGGGTTGGGGCTGCAGCGCCGGGCGCCGGGCTCGGTGCACGAGCGGCCGGAGAGAGAGACATCGCGAAAGAGTGCCCTGTCCCCGGAGAGGGGTGGCCCCGAGTCCCATTGCCCGGCGAGGAGGACAGGGCAGGGGGTAGGGAGAAAGCAGCACAGCGGGACCGGGCCTGCATTCCACTTGGACCGTAAGGAGTGCTCTCCCTTGTAGTTGTCATCGGACACTCCTATCTGGAACCTTCCACGGAGTGTAACTCGTTTCTCATGCTGTCTCTTCTCAGCTTTTTCTTTATGCTGACACGTCGCTTTTTTCCCCCTAGTACTAGCAGGAACCATGGACTTCTGCTAGTGTGCAATAAGGGAAGGACACATCTCCCTATCAGCACATCTTCCTACATAGTCCATTACCATTTTAAATGCACTGCGCGAGGCTCAAACGTTCATTATCTCCATCAGCACCGTCTGCATAAGTAAAGTCTTAAAAACATCCCCCCTTCAAGACTTGATTGCTACTGAATGTTCTTCATCCATTAGGAAGAACCACTTCAGTCCTCAGGGAGTTGCATATAAATAGATACCAGGGCTGGCTTTTTTTAGGCTGGGAGTAGCCTGATGTATCCATCTTGTTCAGAATTCCCAATTTCTCTGTAACTCCGGAGCAGGGTGCTCGCAACACGCGCGCGCGCGCGGACACACACACACACACACACACACACACACACTCACACTCACACTCACACTCATGGCTGCTCCGCTCCCCAGCAGCCCACCCACAAATCTCTTGTGTATGGCATCCTCCCAAACTGGTGTCCGAGTTGCAGCCAAGTTCCCCCACTGTTTTCGTTGCTACATTTATGAGGCACATACTGTGTGGAAGTGGAGGAGGTGGGAACAGAAGAAAACTTGAAGCGGGTCTGTGTACTTCCAGAAGGCGCCCCGGCAGCCTTTCCTGGTCCTACTTAGGGGCCCCTTTCCCCACTGACCCTAGGCTAGACGGTATCCTTCTCTTCTGAGTCTTTGGGAAGGTGTTTTTTTTTTAATTGTTGTTGTTTGTTCTGCTGAGCAACAGTTGACGGGAATGTTGTTCTACTCAGCATGCAGATGCCACAGATCTGATGTATACATCCCGAGGTTTTTCAGCTGGACTCCCAGTGTGCCCCTTCATGATTCTTTTTTGCATCCCCAAGTCCGTAAACACAAGGTCCAATATTTCGCAGCCTCTGAATCACCCAGCTGCTTCCCTAAAAAACAGTGAAGCTGTTTTGCAGACTCATTGATATTCAAAGGAGGCAAGAGAAGAAAACCTGCACCCCGCGAGCCTTCTGGGCAGGTGAGGGTTTGTCACAGCGGGTGGTACCGGCCAGGCCGGCTCCCGGTGGTTTCCTGGTAGCCCTTTGGAATGGGAGACATTTTAAAGGTGTATTAGATGTTTTCAGAGTGTCTCCCATTCTTCAGCAGATGATGCAGAAAGATGGTGAACCTGGAGGGCGAAGTTTATGGAATATTTTTCCCCAGTCCTGTTTTGTATCTTGTCCTGTCCAAACTGGCTTAGGAAAGTTGATTAGTATTTCGTCAGCGTTGGGAAGGCGTGAGTGCATATACCTATTATCAGACGTGCTTCAGTCTTTTGGGGTGCAATGGAGGTGTGGCAAGTGCGGAACTTTGAACAGCTTGTAGGTATGTGTTTGCAGCATTGGGATGATGGGGTGGTGATAGAGGAGACTTAAGACACAAGAGCACCTAGATGTCGTCTCATCAATATTCAAAGACATAACCTTTGACATTTTAGCCCAGGCTTGGGGATTTCTTATTAGGGTCATAGCCTTAGTCCATGCTATTTTGTTGAAAGGTCTCTAGAACACCTCAGAAAGCCCCCTTCCTCTCATTTCTAAGTCCTGCAGGAACCCCTTGTTGCCACTAGATGGCGATCGTGTGTCAGTTCAACGGGGTTATTATTCACAGCCAACTTTAATTAAGATCTTGTCATGTCCTTTTAATTGAGTGCCAGCTCTGAGCCAGGCCCTGTATCACGGGCTGGAGATGCAGAGAAAGAAAAGACGTGCTCCCTGACCTCAATAACTCCACAATCTACCATTTGTACCACAATAACACAACAAAGTGAGTTGGTCGCACAACCAGGGCAGTAACTCGGTTCTTTGCACTGCCAGACCAACATGCAGCACGCCTGTAATGTTTGTTAAATTACAAATGGAAGCTGAGTCTGTTTTTAGTTAAGTCTTTCAGGCCAAGGTAAGCTTGTGTTTCATCCTCGACGCCGTGAGCCAAAGCAATCAAAGTTATTTCTATCACTGCTCTGTGAAAAGATAGTTGATTCTTTTCTTTTGTATTTCTTGTTTCACAAAATAATAGAGGAATATAGTCTTGTCAAAATGTAAACAATCTAGGACTAAATGGAGTCCCAAGTAAAAGGCCCTCTTTCATTTTCCTCCATATGCTACCTATTCTGTGCACCCCTCCTTATCCCGCTCCCTTCCCCAGGGATAACAACTGTTAGCAGTTTAGTGAGTATCATCCTAGAAAAATTTCTACAAAAGATATAATTTTCCTTTTTGCACAAGTGAGATCATGCTATAAAATTGTCCACCAATATTCTTTTTTCACAACAATCCTGGACATCTCCAGGTTAGAGTATTTGGATTTACTTCATTTTCTTACTAAACCAGGGCTTAACATTCCTTGTAATAGATGGAACATAATTGAACAATTTCTCTGTTGGTGAACGTTTGCCTTGCTTTATTTTCTCAATTTTAAAGAATGCTCACACAGCAATGATAATAAAATTATAATAACTGAAATTTATTGAATGCTTGTATGTGCCAGGCCCTATGCTAAGGACTTCACTTGTTTTATCTCAGTTAGTCTTCAAAGCAACACTTAGTGGCTATATAATTTGAAAATATTTTCTACCAGTCTACAGTTTGTTTTTTCATTCTATTTATTATATCTTTTCTAGAACAAAGATTTAAAAAGTTTGACTAAGTCCAATTTATCTAATGTACTTTTATGGATTTTGTTTTTAGTGTCAAATCTAAGAACTCTTTGCCTAGTCCTAGATCCTGAAGACATTCTCCTATGGTGTTTTTTTCCCCCTAAAAGTTTTTTTTTTTTTTTAATATATTTTATTGATTTTTTTTACAGAGAGGAAGGGAGAGAGATAGAGAGTTAGAAACATCGATGAGAGAGAAACATCAATCAGCTGCCTCCTGCACATCTCCCACTGGGGATATGCCCGCAACCCAGGTACATGCCCTTGACCGGAATCGAACCTGGGACCCTTCAGTCCGCAGGCCGACGCTCTATCCACTGAGCCAAACCGGTTTCAGCCCCCCTAAAAGTTTTATTTATTTAGTTAGTTATTTCTTCTTCTTTCTTCTTGTTAATCCTCTCTGAGGATATTTTTCCACTGATTTTTAGAGAGAGTGGAAGGGAGAAAGGGAGAGAGAGAGAAACATAGATTGGTTGCCTCCGGGGCTGGGGATTGAGCCTGCAACCTTGGTACATGCCTTGCACCAGAATCGAACCTGGGACCCTTCAGTCTGCAGGCCCATGCTCTATCCATTGAGCCAAACTGGCTAGGGCTAGTCCTGTTTTTTTAAAATCTGTATTGTTGAGAGTATTACGGATGTCCCCTCTTTCCCCTCCCATTGCCCCTCTCCATCTGGTTCCCACCCCAGGCCTTTGCCACCCTATTGTCTGTGTCTATGGGTAATGCATATATGCATATAAGTTCTTTGGTTAATCTCTTCCCATTCCCTTCCCCCCCTTAAAAGTTTTATAATGTTTTATATTTAGATCAGTGACCTATTTGAGTTAAATTTTGTAAAAGCTGTGAGGTTTATGTTGTTCATTTTCTTGTAAATCAATCTTATTTCTTCGATTACCATTTATTGAGTAGACCGTACTTTTGGAACTTTGTTAAAAAGAATGAATTGGTCATACTAATGTGGGTGTGTGTATTCTCTAGTCTGTTCCACTGATCTCTTCGTTCATTGATCTCATGACAATACCTTTATAATAAATCTTGAAACCAGGCAGTTTTAGCCCTCCAACTTTACTTTTGAAAGTTGTTTTAACTATTCTAGGTCCTTTGTCTTTTATATTAATTTTAGAATTAATTTATTGTGCTCACTTTGGCAGCATATACTAGAATTAGTTTATCAGTTGGTTTTTTATTTTCTAAAAAGACTAAATTTATTCAATAATCTTGTAAAAGTTGTGATCATAAGTACCCATCAGTATAAAAGTACAAAACAGATTTGTAAATTTCTAATCTATTAATACAGAGTTCACGACTACATACATACAGTACATCCTACAGGGGAAGAGAGGTAGAAGGGGGAAAAGAAGATTGGTTGAAGTCTAATAATAAATAAATACAGAAGTAGAGATGATCCAGATTATGTATATTTTACCACCAATACTACAGCCAAATTAAGAGAGAGAGAGGGAGAGAGAGCGAGAGAGAAGATAACTATTTCAAAATAACTCAGGAGGAAGATAATAATGGCTGGGACTCTTGTAATGCACCTTAAAGGTTGTGGAGGAGCCAACCCAACTCACTATTAGTCTGCATATAGTGGCTTGGAGTTTTATCAGGTGATTTTTGTATATTAACCTTGTATTCTGCAACCTTGCTAACTCACTAATTCTAGTAGCCTTGTTTACAGTTAGAACCTGTGGTACTGTCAGTGCTACATAGAAATGATGACAGCAGTCATCCTTTTTATCCTGATCTTACGGGGAAAGCATTCAGTCTTTCACTTTTTAAGTATGTTTTCTGTAGGCTATTTGAAGGTGCTTTTTATCAAGTTCCCTTGTATTGCTAGTTTGCTGAGACCTTTCAAAAAAAATCACGAATTGGATTTTGTTAAATACCTTTCTGCATCTATAAAAATACTGATATGCTTTTTTTTTGGTCTGTTACTATGGTGAATTATTCTGAAATTTGCATATTGAGCCAGCCTTGAACTTCTGGGATAAGCTTCACTGCGTTGTAATCTACTATCCTTTGCATGTACTCCTGGATTCAATTTGTTAATATTTTGCTGAGGACATTTGTGTCTTTGTTTATGAGGTATATTGGTCTGTGGTTTGCCTCTTTTGTGTTATCTTTGACTGATTTTGATATTAGCATAATGCTTGCCTCATAAAATGAATTGGGAAATGTTCCCACCTCTTCTATTTTCTGAAAGATACTGTGCAGAATTGGTATTCCTTCTTCCTTAAATGTTTGATAAAAGTCACCATTTTTAACAAATGGATTAGAAGTTTATTACAACAGAGCCTTTATTTTTAAATTTTTTCTTCAATATTATTTTTTAAAAATTGAATTTATTGGGGTGACATTGGTTCACAAAAAAATTCACCACTGAAACTATCTGGACCTGCACTTTTTTTGTGAGACAGTTACTAACTATAATCTCTATTTCTTTAACAGATATAGTGCTATTCAGGTTATGCATAGCTTATTTTTTAAAATGTATATATTTTAGCCCTAACCGGTTTGGCTCAGTGGATGGAGCGTTGGCCTGCAGACTGAAGGGTCCTGGGTTCGATTCCGGTCAAGGGCATGTGCCTTGGTTGAGGGCATGTCCCCAGTGGGGGGTGTGCAGGAGGCAGCTGATCGATGTTTCTCTCTCATTGATATTTCTGACTCTCTGTCTCTCTCCCTTCCTCTCTGTAAAAAATCAATAAAATATATTTTAAAAAATAAAAATGTATATATTTTCATATGTTTTTATTGATTTCAAAGAGAGTAAGGGAGAGGGAGAGAGAGATAGACACATCAATGATGAGAGAATCATCAGATTGGCTGCCTCCTGCACATCCCCTACTGGGGATTGACCCCCAAACCTGGGCATGTACCCTGACCTGGAATGAAAACATGACCTCCTGGTTTATGGGTCCATACTCAGCTTCTGAGTCACACCGGCCAGGCTATCCATAGCTTCTTGAGTGAGCTTTGGTAGTTTAGGTTTTTCAAAGATTTTCTCTAATTCAGTTCTTGCATTTATTGGCATAAAGATGTTTATTATATTCCCTTACTATTCTTTTAATGTCTGTAGGATCTGTGGTGATGCCTCCTCTTTCATTTCTGATACTGTAGTTTATTTCTTCTCTATTTTTTTTTTCTGATCAGTTTGGCTAGACCAGTGGTCAGCAAACTCATTAGTCAACAGAGCCAAATATCAACAGTACAACGATTGAAATTTCTTTTGAGAGCCAAATTTTTTAAACTTAAACTACATAGATAGGTACATTGTTATTAACTTAATTAGGATACTCCTCAGCTGGCCTTTGCTAAAAACGTCCTCAATCTGATTGAGGTACGTTCGCTGAGGTCGACCCCTTCCAACTCACCCATCCTCAACTCTCAACATTGCGTGCGCGCCTCCCCCGTGCTGTATCCCCCGGCCCAACTGCGTGCCTCTCCCTTAGCCGGACCGACGGACACCCCCCACTTCTTCTAATGCCACTTCTTCAAAATAGACTCGCCCAGGCCGAAAACCGACTTCTGCACATGGGCCACGAAGTTTCAATGGCACTGTACACGCGCACATGGTATTTTGTGGAAGAGCCACACTCAGGGGGCCAAAGAGCCGCATGTGGCTCTCGAGCCGCAGTTTGCCAACCACGGCTAGACTTTTTTTTTTTTAAATATATTTTATTGATTTTTTACAGAGAGGAAGGGAGAGAGATAGCCAGAAACATCGATGAGAGAGAAATATTGATCAGCAGCCTCCTGCACATCTCCCACTGGGGGTGTGCCCACAACCAAGGCACATGCCCTTGCCCGGAATCGAACCCGGGACCCTTCAGTCCGCAGGCCTACGCTCTATCCACTGAGCCAAACCGGTTTCGGCTGGGCTAGACTTTTATCAATTTCACTGATATTGTCTAAGAAACAGCCTTTGGCTTCATTGTTCTTCTCTATTGATTTTCTGCTTTAAATTTTATTGATTTCTCTCTCTCTCTCTCTCTCTCTCTCTCTCTATATATATATATATATATATAATATTTCTTTATGGATTTCAGAGAGGGAGAAGGAAAGAGAGGCAGAAACATCAATAATGAGAGAGAATCATTGATCGGCTGCCTCCTGCACGCCCCCTACTGGGGATCGAGCCCACAACCCAGGCATGTGCCCTTGCCTGTAATGGAACCTGGGACCCTTCAGTCCGCAGGCTGACAGCTCTATCCGCTGAGCCAAGGTGGCTAGGGCTGATTTAGCTCTTATCTGTACTATTTACTTTCTTGTGATTGCTTTGGGGTTAATTGTATCTCTTCTTTATCTAGTTTCTTTAGGTGGAAACTTCAATCACTGATTTGAGATCTTTCTTATTTTCCAACATAAGCATTTTTTTTTCCAGTATAAGCATTTACTACTATAAACTTCCTTCTAAGCCAGTGATGGCGAACCTTTTGAGCTCGGCGTGTCAGCATTTTGAAAAACCCTCACTTAACTCTGGTGCCATGTCACATACAGACATTCTTTGATATTTGCAACCATAGTAAAACAAAGATTTATCTTTTTGATATTTATTTTATATATTTAAATGCCATTTAACAAAGAAAAATCAACCCAAAAAATGAGTTCGCGTGTCAGAGGTGTCGTAGGTTCGCCATCACTGTTCTAAGCACTGCTTTAGGAGCAGCCCACAAAATTTCACATACTGATCTATTGTGTTTTCATTTTAATTCATTTAACATATTCTTTAATGTCCCTCTGAGATTTCCTGTTTGATCCAAGGATTGCTTAGAAGTATTTTAAATTTCCAAATATTGGGGGATTTTCTAGATTATCTTTCTGTTATTAATTTCTGGCTAAATTCCATTATGGTCTAAGGACAAACTGTGAGTTCTATTCTTTAAAATTTGTTAAGTTTATATTATGACCCACAGTCTGGTTTCATTTGGTGAATATTACATGTGTACTTGAAAGAAAATGTGTATTACTCTTGTTGGGTGGGATGACATTGGTTAACAATATTATATAGGTTTTAGGGGTATAATTCTATAATACATCATCTGTACATTGTACTGTATGTTCAGTACCCCAAGTCAAGTCTCCCATCACCATTGATACCCCCTTTACCCTCTCTTACCTCGCCCCACCCCTTCCCCTTTTTCACACAGCTCCCCTCTGACAGCTGTCCATCTATTCACTATTCTCTGTATCTATGAATCTGTTTCTATTTTGTTTGTTGGTTTATTTTGTTCATTAGATTCAACATATAAGTGAAATCATATGGTATTTGTCTTTCTCTGACTGGCTTATTTCATTTAGCACAATACCCTCCAGACCCATCCATGCTGTTGCAAAGGTAAGAAAGATGTCCTTCGTTTTTGCAGTGAGTAATGTTCCATTATGTAAATGTACCATAGCTTTTTCCCCCACTCATCTACTGATGGGCACTTGGGCTGTTTCCAGATCTTGGCTATTGTAAATACCACCGCAATGAACATAGGGGTGCATATATTCTTTTGAATTAGTGTTTTGTGTTTCTTCGGATATATTCCCAGAAATGGAATCACTGAGTCATCATGTAGTTCCATTTTTAATTTTTTGAGGAAACTCCATACTGCTTTCCTCAGTGCCTGCACCAGTCTGTATTCTCATTAGCAGTGCACGAGGGTTCCCTTTTCTCCACATCCTCGCCAACACTTGTTATTTGTTGATTTGTTGATGACAGCTATTCTGACAGGTGTGAGATGATATCTTATTGTGGTTTAATTTGGGTTTCTCTGATGATGAGTGACATTGAGCATCTTTTCATACACCAAACTGAAAAGTTTTTGCACAGCAAAGGAAACCATCAACAAAATGAAAAGACACAGGGCACTGAATGGGAGAACATATTTGCCAATGATAGTGTTGATTAGTTCTTTTCTATCCTCACTATTTTTTCTGCTTATTTTTATTATCAATTACTGAGAGAGGAGTGTGAAAGTTTCCCCCTATAACTATGGACTTGTGCATTTCTCCTTTCGGTTCTATTTGGATTTGCATCATGTATTTTGATGCTCTGTTGTTAGTTGAAGATTATTTAGAATTATTATGTTTTCTCGAATAATAGACTTTTTCATTATTTAATGTTTGTATTCATCCCTGATGCTGTGTGCTGGCATGGTATACCTTTTTTCATTCCTTTACTTCTAACTTAGATGTGTCTTCATATTTATTGATTTATTTTTAAATATTTTATTGATTTTCCACAGAGAGGAAGGGAGAGAGATAGAGAGTTAGAAACATCGATGAGAGAGAAACATCGATCAGCTGCCTCCTGCACACCCCCCACTGGGGATGTGCCCGCAACCAAGGCACATGCCCTTGACTGGAATCGTACCTGGGACCCCTCAGTCCGCAGGCTGACTCTATCCACTGAGCCAAACCGGTCAGGGCTATTTAATGTGAGTTTCTTATACACAGCATATAGTTGGGTCTTGCTTTCTTATGCAATTCTACCCTCTTTATTTTAATTGTTTTATTAATTCATTCACATAAAATGTGATTTTGAAATGTTTAAATTAAAATCTATCGTGCTAGCTGTTTTCTATTTGTTTTATCTGTTCTTTGTTTCTTTTATTCTCTATTTCTACCTCGTCAGGTTAATTAAGCCTTTTTTATTATACTATTTTGTCTCTACTATTAATTATCAAACACAACCTGTAAAATTTTTAGTAGTTGCCCTGGAGTGTAAAATATACATTGTGAATTAATTGGAGTCTTCCTTTAAATAATATGCCACTTAATGGGCAGTGTGAGGACCTTATAACAGTACATTTCCAATTCTATCCTTATATTCTTTGGGCTATTATTGTCATGTTTTTTTATTTTTACATATGCTATAAACACAATAGATTGCTATTCATTTTGCTTTATTTTTTTAAAGAAATATATTTTATTGATTTTTTACAGAGAGGAAGGGAGAGAGATAGAGTTAGAAACATCGATGAGAGAGGAACATCGATCAGCTGCCTCCTGCACATCTCCCACTGGGGATGTGCCCGCAACCCAGGTACATGCCCTTGACCAGAATCGAACCTGGGACCTTTCAGTCCGCAGGCCGACGCTCTATCCACTGAGCCAAACCGGTTTCGGCTCATTTTGCTTTAGACAATTATTTATCTTTTTAAGCAATTAAAAATAAGGAAAAGTCAAATTTGCTTTCCTTTGTTTATTCTATTTCTAGCATTCTTTTTTTGTAGGTTCAAGTTTCTGTCTGGTGTCATATTCCTTCTGCCTAAAGAACTTCCTCTAATATTTCATGTGGTTTATATCTGCTGGCAAAGAATATTCTTAGTATTATGGTTTGTCTGAGAATTATCCCTGTTTTGAAAAATATTTTCACTGGGCATAAAATTCTGGGTTGACTTTTTTTCCTTTCAGCACCTTAAAGATGTCACTCTTGTCTTCTGTTTTCTGTATAGGATATGGGCTGTTTGTCAAAGTTTCTTTCTCAAAGTCTGCATGCCCTTCAACTTTAGGTTTTCCTTTTGTATTTTCAATCTACCATCTTGCTAGTTGTCTCATTTATTCTTTCTTTAGTTTTTCCTCTTTTCTGTCCTGTTTTGGATTACTAAAATTTTGTAATTCCATTTTATCTTCTATATTGGCTATACCTTTTTTTTTTTTATAGTGGTTGTGTTAGAAGATTGGTATATTCAGTGATGGCGAACCTATGACACGCGTGTCAGAGGTGACACGCGAACTCATTTTTTTGGTTGGTTTTTCTTTGTTAAATGGCATTTAAATATATAAAATAAATATCAAAAGTATAAGTCTTTGTTTTACTATGGTTGCAAATATCAAAAAATTTCTATATGTGACACAGCACCAGAGTTAAGTTAGGGTTTTTCAAAATGCTGACACGCCGAGCTCAAAAGGTTCACCATCACTGGTATATGTCTTTAGCTGTTTATAGTTTACCTTAAAGTAACAGTTTACTTTCAACTGGCAAGGATGATAGTACATCTTTAGATCTTGCCTCAGGACTTTGAAAAGTCTGCGGCTCTCTGCCATAATCTAGTCTTTGAATATTTTATAAAATTCACCTATGAAGCCATCCGGTAGAGGGCTTTTGTTGTGAGTTTTTATTTTTATTTTTTACTACTGCTTCAATTTCACTAGTTGTAATCTGTCTATTCAGATTCTCTGATTCTTCCTGATTCAGTTTTGGAACATTGTATGATTCTAGGAATTTATCCATTTTGTCCAGATTGTCCAATTTGTTGCTATATACTAGTAGTTGCTTTTCATGTTTTCTTACACTCCTTTGTATTTCTTTGGTGTCAGTTGCTACTTCTCCTGTTTCATTTCTGATTTTATTTATTGGGGTCCTCTTTCTCTTTTTTTTGGTGAGTCTGCTTAAAGGTTTGTTAATCTTGTTTATCTTTTTATTTTTTTAAAATACATTTTATTGATTTTTTACAGAGAGGAAGGGAGAGGGAGAGAGAGTCAGAAACATCGATTAGAGAGAAACATTGATCAGCTGCCTCCTGTACACTCCCCACTGGGGATGTGCCTGCAACCAAGGTACATGCCCCTTGACCGGAATCGAACCTGGGACCCTTCAGTCCGCAGGCCGACACTCTATCCACTGAGCCAAACCAACTAGGGCAATTGCTTATCTTTTTAAAGAACCAGCTCTTGGTTTCATTGATCTTTTGTATTTTTTTTTTAGAACCTATTTTGTTATTTTTGCTCTAATTTTTATTATTTCCTTTCTTCTACTCACTTTGGGTTTTGTTTGTTCTTTTTCTATTTCCTTTAAGTGTAAGGTTAGATTGTTTGAGATTTTTCTTGTTTCTTGAGGTAGGCCTGTAATGCTATGAATTTCCCTCTTAGGACTGCTTTCACTGTGTCCCATAAGATATTATTAGATTGTTGCCCTAGCTGGTTTGGCTCAGTGGATAGAGCATCAGCCTGTGGACTAAAGGGTCCTGGGTTCGATTCCAGTCAGGGGCATGTCCCCAGGTTGTGGGCTTGATCCTCAATAGGCAGCTGATTGATGATTCTCTCTTATCGTTGATGTTTCTATTTCTCTCTCCCTCTCCCTTCCTCTCTGAAATCAATAAAAATATATTTTAAAAAAACATATTTGGTTGTTGTGTTCTCATTTTCATTTGTTTCAAGGTGTCTTTTGATTTCTTTTTTTTTTTAAAATATATTTTAGAGAGGTAGGCTTCTTTTTTTAAAAATATATTTTAGAGAGGATTTCTTTTTTAAAAATATACATTTTTATTGGTTTCAGAGAGGAAAGGACAGGGAGAGAGGGATAAAAACATCAATGAGGAGAGAGAATCATTGATCAGCTACCTCCTGCATGCCCCCTACTGGGGTTGTGCCCGCAACCAAGGTACATGCCTTTGATCGGAATTGAACCTGGGACCCTTCAGTCCACAGGCTGATGCTCTATCCACTGAGCCAAACCAGCTAGAGCTTGATTTCTTTCTTTCTTTCTTTTTTAATATATTTTTTATTGACTTTTTACAGAGAGGAAGGGAGAGAGATAGAGAGTTAGAAACATCGATGAGAGAGAAACACCGATCAGCCGCCTCCTGCACATCCACTGGGGAAGTGACCGCAACCCAGGTACATGCCCCTGACCGGAATCGAACCCGGGACCTTTCAGTCCGCAGGCCGACGCTCTATCCACTGAGCCAAACCGGTTTTGGCTTGATTTCTTTCTTGATCTCTTTGTTAGCTCATTCATTGTGTAGTAATATGTTATTTAGCCTCCATGTCTTCGTGTGTTTTTCAGTTTTCTTGCACTTGATTTCTAGTTTCATGTCATTATGGTCAGAGAAGATGCTTGATATGATTTCAGTCTCCTTAAATTTATTGAGACTTGTTCTGGGGTTGAGACTTCGTGCTTCTGAAGCAGAACCTTTGCAGCTGAGATATCCCTTTAGTATCACAGCTGCCATCTGTGGGAGGGGGGCCAGCCCTTTTCGCATCTTTGCCCTTTCTACCAGTCTTGATGGGGCTTCTTCTGGAAATCCTTGGTTATAAGACTTCCGTTCAGCTAATCTTTGGTTGTCTATTCAGATTGATTTTCCTGTATTTAGTTGTAATTAACACTTTGGTCCTGGGAGGACGTGAGTGTACCTTCCACCTGCTCCATTTCCATCTTGCATTTCTCCCCACCAAGCATGCTTTTGATTGGTATTCTGGTAGTGAGTGTGGTGACTTCCAGGGACTCTTGCTTTTTCTGCTGTCACAGCCATCACTCCATAAGCCAGAAGGCTGATGTGGGGATTTGATCAGTTGCCAGGGATGTCTGTTCCAATTGCACATTTGAGAACTGGAGAAATGGCCAAGGACCCACTCTGAAATGGAATTAGGTCAAAGCTCCATTTATCAATTGACCTCCCTAAAATACTCTTTCAGGAGATATAGTGTTATAGTGGAAATGGGTAAGTGAAAGGATCACACACGGGAAATCCACTATATCTTTTTTTTTAAAATATATTTTATTGATTTTTTACAGAGAGGAAGGGAGAGGGAGAGGAATACAGAGTTAGAAGCATCGATGAGAGAGAAACATCGATTCAGCTGCCTCTTGCACACCCCCTACTGGGGATGTGCCCGCAACCCAGGCACATGCCCTTGACCGGAATCGAACCTGGGACCCTTCAGTCCGCAGGCCGATGCTCTATCCACTGAGCCAAACCGGTTAGGGCAACTATGTCTTTATCTTTCTATGCTTTTGTATTTCTCCTTTTATTTTTTTTAATATATATTTTATTGATTTTTTTACAGAGAGGAAAGGAGAGGGATAGAGAGTTAGAAACATCGATGAGAGAGAAACATCGATCAGCTGCCTCCTGCACACCTCCTACTGGGGTTGTGCCCACGACCCAGGTACATGCCCTTGACTGGAATCGAACCTGGGACCTTTTAGTCCACAGGCTGATGCTCTATCCACTGAGCCAAACTGGCGAGGGCTGTGTTTCTCCTTTTACATAAAGACAAGGAAGTTCTGGTATCTCATCCTCACTGAATGTAGCCATGATTTTTAGCCTATGTTTCACACAGGCAAACTGTTAGAAAACGAAGTGCTCGAGCTAACATGAAATCTAGAATCTCTGGTAAGTATACCCATCTCAATACATTCAGCTTGATCCAATATTATATTCTGTCTTTCTGGGCCTAACATTCTTAGAACACATTCCTACATATTCCAATGGTTGTTTTTGTTTTGTTTTTTTAGAACTTAATCTTTTAATTTATTTTATTTTATTATTTTTAAATATATTTTTTATTGATTTCAGAAAGGAAGGGAGAGGTAGAGAGATCTAGAAACATTAATGATGAGAGAGAATCACTGATTGGCTGCCTCCTGCACGTCCCCCCACTGGGGATCGAGCCCGCAACCCAGGCATGTGCCCTTGACCAGGATCGAACCCGGGACCCTTCAGTCCGCAGGCTGGTGCTCTATCCCCTGAGCCAAACCGGCCAGGGCAGAACTTAATCTTTTTAAAAGAATGTTTTTATTGACTTCAAAGAGAGGAAGGGAGAGTGAGAGACACATCAGAAACATGGATGAGAGAGAAATATCGATTGGCTGCCTCTTGCATGCCCCCTGCTGGGGATCTGCAACCTGTGCACATGCCCAGACTGGGAATCGAACCATAACCTCCTAGTTCATGGAACAATGCTCAACCAACTGAGCCACACTGGCCGGGCGGTATTCCAGTGGTTTTTAATTATTTAAGTTTGTTTTGTTAATCTTCACCTGAGGATATTTTTCCATTGCTTTTTAGAGAGAATAAAAGGGAGGGCAGGAGTTGGGGGGACAGAGTAAGAAAGAGGTGGGGGACATCGATGTGAGAGAGACACATCGACTGGTTGCTTCATGGGGTGCAAACTGGCAACTGACCTATGTGCCCTTGACCTGCCCTTGAGTAGGAATCAAACCCACCACCCTTCAATGTGCAGGCTGACACTAACCACTGCACACACTGACCAGGGCTCCAATGTGTTTTTGGGTTTTTTTGTTTGTTTGTTTGTTAATCCTCACCCGAGGATATTTTTCCATTGATTTTTAGAGAGCGTGGAAGAGAGAGGGAAAGACAGAAATATCGATGTGAGAGAAACACATCGATTGGTTGCCTCCTGCACAAGCCAGACCACGGCCCTGGCCAAGGAGGAGCCTGCAGCTGAGGTACATGCCCTTGACCGGAATGAACCTGAGACCCTTTGGTCTGCAGGCCGACACTCTAACCACTGACCAAGACCAGCTAGGGCTCCAATGGTTTTTTTAAAAAAATATATTTTATTGATTTTTTTACAGAGAGGAAGGGAGAGGGATAGAGATTTAGAAACATCGATCAGCCGCCTCCTGCACACTCCCCACTGGGGATGTGCCCGCAACCAAGCTACATGCCCCTGACCGGAATCGAACCTGGGACCTTTCAGTCAGCAGGCCGACGCTCTGTCCACTGAGCCAACCGGTTAGGGCTCCAGTGGTTTTTAAAGACAGTTTTATTGAGGTACACACACACACACACACACACACACACACACACACGCTTTACAAGTCATCTATTGTACGTATACAGTTGGGTGCACAGTACAGTTTTAGACCATTTCTACCCCCACAAAAAATTTCCTTGGCCTATTTGTAGTCAAACCCCATTCCCTTTTCTAGCCCCAGGAAAGAGCTAATCTGTTTTCTGTCTCTATAGATTTGCATTTTCTGATAATTTCATAAAAGGGAATAATAGAATATATGGTATTTAGTGTCTTCTTTCAGCCTTGACCACATGAAAGCCAGTGCTCTGTCTGAAAGTAGACACTGAGGCCATTGATTTGAGACCTTTCTTATTGTCTAATATAGACATTTAGTGCTATGAAAAAATTTAAATATATATATTTTATGTTGATAACATTATAGATATCTCCCATTTAGTGGTATGAATTTCTCCCTTGGCATTGCTTTAGTGGCATTCCACAAACTCTGGTATGTTGTGTTTTCATTTCTATTTACTTCAAGATATTTTCCAATTTCCCTTGTTATTTCTGCTGTGATCGATGTGTTATATTTGGTTTTTAGTTCTAATTTCATTTCATTGTGGTTAAACAACATACTTGGTATGATTTTCATCTTTGTAAATTTGTTGAGACTTGACCTAGCATATGGTCTATCTTGGTAAATGTCCTGTGTGCACTTGAAAAGAATGTACATTTTGTTGTTGTTGGGTGGAGTGTTCTATAAATATCAACTAGGTCAAGTTGGTTAGTAGTGTTAGTTCTATATCCTTGTTTACTTCCTTCTATCTTCTTGATTTACCAATTACTACTGAGAGAGTAGTAACAATTGCTATTGAAATTTCAGATCATAACTGGATTTATCTATTTCACCTTGAAGTTTTACCAGTTTTTGCTTCATATATTTTGAAGCTCTGTCAAGAGTTCCATACACAATAAGCATAACAAATGGACAAAGATAGCAGGGGGGTGAGGGCATGTGCTGCGGTGGGGGTGGGGTTGGGTGGGGTGTGGGAGCAGTAGGAAGAGGTCAATAGGGGGAAATGGAGACATGTAATACTTTAAACCAGTGGTTCTCAACCTTCTGGCCCTTTAAATACAGTTCCTCATGTTGTGACCCAACCATCAAATTATTTTCGTTGCTACCTCATAACTGTAATGTTGCTACTGTTATGAATCGTCATGTAAATATCTGATATGCAGGATGGTCTTAGGCGACCCCTGTGAAAGGGTCGTTTGACCGCCAAAGGGGTCGCAACCCACAGGTTGAGAACCACTGCTTTAAACAATACCAGTAAAGAAAAAATTAAATAAAAAAAGAGTTCCATACACGTTTAGGATTGTTATTTTATCTTGCTGAAATAACCATGCCAGCATTATGAAACGACCTTATTTATCTCTGGTACTGTTCTTTGCTCTGTATTCTCCTTTGTTATGCAAGGTCATTGTAAAGGTTTATTTTCTAGGACTACTTTTGGCACCACACACACGTATCAGTCAGACTTCAGACAGGAAAACAGAAGCCACACTAAGCATTCAACAGATAATTCAATAGCGTGTGTGGTTTACACAGGTGTTAGAAAGCTGAGAGAGCAAAAAATGGGGCAACCAAATATTAGTAACTACAGAAACCAGCTCCTATTGTAAGAACTCAACCATACGGGCGAAGGATAGCATGACCAGAACCTGGGGGCTTGGAGGTGGGCGCCTGGTAGCCATATATCTATTGCTCCAACTTCTAAAGAGAAGGGTGCTATGCAGTTTGCGCCGGTGCCTCAGGGGTCCTAATGAATGAAGCTGGCAGCTGGAGCTGGTGCTGTCTTCTGCCACTGGAGAGATGCAGTTGGATGTTGAGACGCCCTTCTCCCTTTTTCTTGCCTTGGGATCTTCTATCAGTGTTTAGAATTGTGTTTGATAGAGTCCCAGTCCCAGAATTAGAAGAGGCTGTAGGGGGACGATCTCAGGGTTGAGCAACAATAGAAGCACTGGGAAAGCCTGGATGTATTCTCTAGGTCTCAACTTTTTTCTCCTCCTTAATCCTGGAGTCCTTTTGTTCACTGTTCGGAGAGAATTTCTCAGGTCAAGCTGTTAGCTCGCTGATGTGCTCTTAAGTTGTAGCCATTCTGCTGTTCAGCCCTGTGATTGGTAGTCATGTCATGTTTTTCATTTCGAAGAATGGTTTCCTTTTCACATCAGCCGGCCCATCTTTTCTGGACAGCCCATCATCTTTTGAGAGTTTCCCCTTGCATGTTGAGTAGATCCTGGCTTCCTCCCTCACATTCATACAGACATTTAGGAGAACAGGTCTCTAGAAAGAGGGAACAGAAGGTGTGAAGACCTTGCCTGAAGCAGGAGGAATATATTTGCAGTATTTGAGGAAGAGCTTTTTGAATCTGGTTTCATATTCTCAAATGCTTGGTTGGCTGCTGATGTTTGTTTGAGGATCTGGATCAGCAGTTCTCAGTGGGTGTCAGAATTTGCCTCTTAGGTAGGAATGCCATATTTAGCAAAAAAACAAAAAGGTAAGTTTCTATTTCAGACAATGGAAACAAATTATGTTTTTGTATACATATGTCAACCCGATCTCCCTAGGAGACATCTGGCCATGTCTGGAGAACTTTTTGTTGTTAACAACTGATGGGGAGGTGCTATTGGCATCTAAGGGATGTTGCTAAACACCCTGCAATGCACAAGACAGCCCCCACCACAAAGAATTTGGCCCAAAATGTCAATAGTTTCAAGAGTGAGACATTTTGTTTTATATGGAACTGTGAATTTCTTCAGCTGAAATGAGAATCCTGTTGACAAATATATGGTTTTTTGTTTTTTTTGTTTTTAATATATTTTATTGATTTTAGAAACATCGATGAGAGAGAAACATCGATTAGCTGCCTCCTGCACACTCCCTACTGGGGATGTGCCCACAACCAAGGTACATGCCCTTCACCGGAATCGAACCTGGGACCCTTCAGTCCACAGGCCGACGCTCTATCCACTGAGCCAAACCGGCTAGGGCTGGTTTTTTTTTTAAAATATATATTTTTATTGATTTCAGAGAGGAAGGGAGAGGGAGAGAGAGATGGAAACATCAATGATACAGAGAATCATTGATTAGCTGCCTCCTGCACGCCCCCTACTGGGGATCGAGGCTGCAACCTGGGCATGTGCCCTTGACTGGAATCAAACCTGGGACCCATCAGTTCGCTGGCCGCCACTCTGAGCCACTGAGCCAAACCGGCTAGGGCTAAATTTTTTCTGAGTTTCTTAAACTCTTGGTTTTATTCTTTTATTTCTCCTTGGTACTTACTCATTTCTGTTCTTTGCTTTTGACCTCTAGATGATCTCACTCTGAGTTATATTTAGAGGACATGTTGGGAGTTTCAAATTTACACAGCCACTGTTACCTTAGGTGGTTTCACTTTAAAAACACTTTTATTTTTTTAATTCAATTGTTGTATTAGCGTAAGGTAGAGTGAGGGCATAACTTGATTGTATAGTTAATCAATTGACCCAGCACCCTTTGTTGAGTAGTCCTTCCTCCATACATAGTTTCTTTGTTCCCAGAGAGAGTATATTTTTAAGAAATCTATGCACATGATTCAAAATCAAAGCGTATTAAAGTGTATACAGTGAAAAATAAGTTTCTTTCCTTCTCCCTTTCTCCCAGCTGCTCAGCTTCTCTCTGCAGCTGCAGGCATTGGGACCACCTTCTTGATTTTCATGTTTATTGCAACATTTTCCATAATATTCAAGCTGTGGAAGCAGCTTAAGTGTCCGCCAATGAATGAATGAATGGATGGATAAAGAAGTTTTGGTATATGGTACAATGTAATATTACTCAGCCATAAAACTAATGAAAATCTGCCATTTGCAATAACATGGGTGGACCTGGGGTATTATGCTAAGTGAAATAAGTCAGAGAAAGACAAATGCCGTATTATCTCACTTATATATGGAATCTAAAAAAAAAAAAGCACACCAACTCATAGATGCAGAGGAAAGATTTGTGGTCACCAGAGGCAGGGGGTTAAAAGATACAACATTCTAGTTACGAAATAAATGAGTCATTAGGATGTAATGTACAGCATGGTGACTATGGTTAATAATACTGAACTTTATATTTGAAAGTTGCTAAGAGAGTAGATCTTAAAAGTTCTCAAAACCTGGCCGGTGTGGCTCAGTGGTTGAGCGTCAATCCATGAACCAGGAGGTCAGGGCTCGATTCCCAGTCAGGGCACATGCCCGAGTTGTGGGCTCCATCCCTAATAGGGGGCATGCAGGAGGCAGCCCATCAATGGTTCTCTCTCATCATGGATGTTTCTCTCTCTCCCTCTCCCTTCCTCTTTCTGAAATCAATAAAAATATATATTTTTAAACATTTTTGAATAAAAAGAATTCTAGAATTCTCTCCATGTCAATAACCAGAGATCTTCATTTTTGACAACTGTATGCTATTCTGTTGTGTGGCTATACCACGTTTATTCAATTACTTCCATATTTTTGGACAGTTGGGTTGTTTCCAGTCTTTTGATATTTGCAACCATTGCCACAATTAAAAATATTGTACGTGACGTTTTGTACTTGTGTAGATTGATCTGTATGATTTCCAGAGCTGGGAATTCATGGGTCTGTGAATCTATAAATGTCCGTTTGCATTCCTACCAGCAATGTAAATAGTGCCTTGCCAACAGAATGTGTTGTCAAACTTTGGGATTTTGGCCATCCAATCATAAGAAATGATATTTCTGTGGAATTATAATTTGTAGTTCTTTTATTCAGAGGGAGGTTGAACATTTCTTGATATTTTTGTTTATTTTCCTGTGACATATGTGCTCTTCCTTTATCATTGGTCTTTTTAGTCTCAATTTCTGGGAGGTGATTAAGTCCTTTGTGAGAAAAGTTGTATATAATTTTTCCCAGTTTTTCATTCTGTTTTTTGACTTTGCTTATGTTATCTGTGTGGGTGTACAAAAATGTATCTAGTAAAATGTGTCCATATTTTATTTTATAGCTTCTGGAGTCTCAGTCACATTAAGAAGGCCTTTCTACTCCCTGCTTTTATTATATTTTTTAAAAAATATATTTTATTGATTTTTTATTTGTTTTTACAGAGAGGAAAGGGAGAGGGATAGAGAGTTAGAAACATCCATGAGAGAGAAACATCCATCAGCTGCCTCCTGCACATCCCTTACTGGGGATGTGCCCGCAACCAAGGTACATGCCCTTGACTGGATTCGAACCTGGGACTCTTCAGTCCACAGGCCGACGCTCTAGCCACTGAGCCACGCTTGTCAGGGCTACTCCCTGCTTTTAAAGAATTCACCTAGGCTTTCTTCTAGTGTTTCTATGGTTTTATTTTTCACATTTAGATTTGTGATCCATTTGCAGTTTATCCTGGTGCAGATGTTATTATAAATGGATCCTCTCCATTATAGCTACTATTTGGCTGTTGTTTGTATACATAAGGCTATGGATTTCTTTCTTTGCCTGAGTTCCTTAGAAAACAGAATTTGAGCCAAAACTGGTTTGGCTCAGTGGATAGAGCGTCGGCCTGCGGACTGAAGGGTCCCAGGTTCGATTCCGGTCAAGGGCATGTACCTGGGTTGCGGGCACATCCCCAGTAGGAGATGTGCAGGAGGCGGCTGATCGATGTTTCTCTCTCATCGGTTTCTAACTCTCTATCTCTCTCCCTTCCTCTCTGTAAAAAATCAATAAAATATATTTGAAAAAAGAAAAGAAAACAGAATTTGAGCCAAAACTTGTTTGCCAATGCTTTGTTGGAGCTGTCATCTCAGTGTAGTGAGAGTGATCGAAAAGGCGAAGGAAGGAAAGAAAATATAAATTGGTGTGTTACCGAATTGGCCACAGCTTCATGAGAAAACACAGCCAGTTAGTTACTGGGTCATTTGCATGTATTTGGACAGGCTTTATAGAACCCATCGCACCTTGAAACAGTCCTTTGCAGAAAGGAAGAGAGATACATTTATCTGCTAGTTCCCTTGTGGTTCCTGTCTCTCGCTGACCCTCTGGGCAGCCTCTGGGAAAGCGACATCCCATATTCTATGCCCCAGTATCTCCTCTGAATCCAGAAGCGTGGAAGGAAATAAAGTGTTTAAGGGTTCATTTGGGTTGGGTCTGGACATAGGAGCTGCAGTGGCTTCTGCCATGGCAGACATGATGGAAGCTACACCAGAGCCCAGCCTTTATCCAGGGGCCAAACCAGACAGTAGGGGAGGGACCCTCAGCAGAGGCCATGGCTCTCCACTGAGCAAGCAACCAAGGCCTGGAAGGCAGGTGGGGCCAAGCTCGTCTGAGGATGCACAAAATTGGGTCCAATATCATTTCCACATGTTAATATTCTGTCTTCCTACCTTTGAATTCTATTACTTCTGTAATAGTTTTTCCAGTTGATTATTTTACGTTTCCTGGGTATATAATCATGTCATCTGAAATAGAGTTTTACCACTTTTTTTTTTGTTCTTATGTATCTCATTTTTTCTCTTGTCCAGATGTGTTGGTTAACAACTCAATGTGAAACAGTAGTATTGATACCAACCTTAATTTGATCTTGATTTTTTTATGCATGCCTTCAATGTTTTCTTTCTTCTTCTTAAAAAAATATATTCTTATTGATTTCAGCGAGGAAGGGAGAGGGAGAGAGAAACATCAATGATGAAAGAGAATCATTGATTGGCTGCCTCCTACACGCCCCCTTCTGGGGATCTAGCCCACAATCCAGACGTGTACCCTGACTCGGAATCTAACTGGGACCTCCTGGTTCATAGGTCAGTGCTCAACCACTGAGCCACACCAGCCAGGCTCTTCAATGTTTACTTATTAAGAAAGATATTAGCCCAGCCAGTGTATTTCTTTGTATGTCAGTTATACATTAAACAAAGCTGTTCTTTTTTTTTTTTAATATATTTTATTGATTTTTTACAGAGAGGAAGAGAGAGAGATAGAGAGTTAGAAACATTGATGAGAGAGAAACATTGATCAGCTGCCTCCTGCACATTCCCCACTGGGGAAGTGCCCACAACCCAGGTACATGCCCTTGACCAGAATCGAACCCGGGACCTTTCAGTCCGCATGCCGACTCTCTATCCACTGAGCCAAACCGGTTTCGGCAACAAAGCTGTTCTTAAAAAAGAAAGATACTGACTTTGGGGCTAGGAATGGAACCCATGACCTCTTGGTTCCTGGATCAACGCTCAATCACTGAGCCACAGGGGCTGGGCGGTCTTTGACTTTAAATTTGGCTTTCTTTATTTCTCTACAGTCTTTAGCAGGTTTTGGCATAAATGTTATACTTTGTTCATATAAAAATTTGGAAGTTTGCTATATTCTAGAATATTTTAAGTAGAGCTGGAATTATCAGCACTTTAACATTTTGGCAGGATTCCCCTATAGTTTATATCTGGAGCTTTTTGTGTGTGTTTAGATCTTTTTCAACTCCTATTTCTTATATGGAAATTGATCTGTTTAGTCTATCTCATCTTGAGTCAGTTTTGTAAATTATACTTTTCCTGGAAAAGTATCTGTTTCATCCTGGCTATCAAACTCATCTATATATAATTTTGCAAAATGGTTCTTACGAGTTTGGGATTTATTTTAATCTTCCTGGAGTTATTTTTTCCCCTGTTATTGTGAATTTGCGTGGCCCGCTTTCCCCCTGCTGAGTATATTAACTGGTGGGTTTTCTATTTTATTGATTTTTATTTTTGCAGTGAACTAGCTTTTGGATTATTAGTTAATTTTACTTTGAACATTTTCTAACTCTTTAATTTCCTCTTTTCTATTTATTAACTTCTTCCTTCAGCTTCGGTGTATTTTAGAGGTGAGGAAACTTGGACTGACCGCACACTCCATGTAGATGTTGTCCTAGTTAGGGTTTTAATTTGCAAGCAGAAGAAGCTGATCTTGACTGATTGAAGCAGAGAAGGAGCTTATCAAAATGATATTGGGTCGCTCACAGAAATGTTGAGAGGCCTGGAGAACCAGCTTTGAGGTTAAACAGCCAGGAAAGGAAAAAACACCCCAAACCACAACTCAAGAACTAGTGCTGATGAGAAATCCACTGCGGCTACTCCCTACCTGTTTCTATTATTCAATATTATCTCTAATATTGTCACGCGCCTACCCAAGAGTCTATACAATATGAATTCAACTTTAAAGTTAACTCCCATCAACACAAAAGGTCCTGGCCAGTGTGGCTCAGTTGGTTAGATCGCTGTCCCATGAATGTTTGATTCCTGGTCAGGGCACATACCTAGGTTTCGGGTTCGATCCCTGGGCCAGGCACCTATGGGAAGGCAATCTCTCTCTCTCTCTCTCTCTCTCTCTCTCTCTCTCTCTCTCTCTTTCAAATCAATAAGCATGTCCTCTGGTGAGGATTAAAAAAACAGAGTAGGGAAAAGAAAAGAAAGAAAAAATTACTGCCCAGCCGGTGTGGCTCAGTGGTTGAGCATCAACCTATGAACCAGGAGGTCAGGGTTCGATTCCCGGTCAGGGCACGTGCCTGGATTTTGGGCTCGATCCCCAGTGTGGGGTGTACAGGCGGCAGCCGATTGATGATTCTCTCTCATCATTGATGTTTCTTTTTTTTTTTTTTTTTTAAATATATTTTATTGATTTCCTACAGAGAGGAAGGGAGAGAGATAGAGAGTTAGAAACATCGATGAGAGAGAAACATCGATCAGCTGCCTCCTGCACATCTCCCACTGGGGATGTGCCCGCAACCCAGGTACATGCCCTTGACCGGAATCGAACCTGGGACCTTTCAGTCCACAGGCCGACGCTCTATCCACTGAGCTAAACCGGTTTCGGCTCATCATTGATGTTTCTATCTCTCTCTTTCCCTTCCCTCCTCTCTGAAATCAATAAAAAAATATATTTGAGCCGAGACCGGTTTGGCTCAGTGGATAGAGTGTCGGCCTGCGGACTGAAGGGTCCCAGGTTCGATTCCGGTCAAGGGCATGTACCTGGGTTGCAGGCACATCCCTAGTAGGAGATGTGCAGGAGGCAGCTGATCGATGTTTCTCTCTCATCGATGTTTCTAATTCTCTATCTCTCTCCCTTCCTCCCTGTAAAAAATCAATAAAATATATTTAAAAAAAATATATATTTGGAAAAAAAATTACTACAATGTCATATCAAGGCAGAACATATGAATGTTTACTATAGTCTGATTCCTGTTCCCCTTTTGCTCAGCCATTACCCTCAACTGGCTGGTGAGGTGACCTGAACCTTCATTCCTGAGAAGTCTGATTCCTTGGTAGTCCTAGTGGGGTTCAGGGGTCAGGAGATTAGGGTACCCAGCATCATCCAGATGCCTTCAAAGGCCTCCATTCCAAGTCTCAGGATCTTAAATTTGCTCTTGATTTCATGTAGAAGACCTGGTGGAATAATTTGGCAGCTTGCAGTATTAAACCATGAGGTTTGTTTTGGGCTCTCTCAGCCTGGGGCTGTAAGATGAGATTCACTGAGCACTGTCATTGAAAGTCTAGTTTTTCAACTATGCTTGAACCAAGAACGTAGGTGTATCAGCCTTTCATCCTTTTGAAGATCTCCAGCACCTTTAGAAGCAAATGCCTATCTTGGATGAGATTATCCACAGAGAGTGTGATGAGTGAGTCCTAGAATGCCTCATGACCGTCATTGCTATTCTGTGGTAGTGAACATTGAGTTCCTTCTCCCCATCACAGCCCTCACAAACGCTTATCTTCAATAGACACATCATTTCAGGTAATTAGATGATTGTTTAATCAGGTGGCTAAACAAGTGTTGTGGGGTCTACAGAAGCAATCATTTTATTTTATTATTTTATTTATTTATTTTTTAAATTTATTTTAAATTTATTATTTTATTTTATTATTTTATTTTATTATTTTATTGATTTTTTTACAGAGAGGAAGGGAGAGGGATAGAGAGTTAGAAACACTGATGAGAGAGAAACATCGATCAGCTGCCTTCTGCACACCCCCTACTCAGTATGTGCCGCAACCAAGATACATGCCCTTGACCGGAATCGAACCTGGGACCCTTGGGTCCGCAGGCTGACGCTCTATCCACTGAGCCTAACCAGCTAGGGTCAGAAGCAATCTTGAAATTAAACTGTCAGGAAAGATGAGAGTTTACACTCTAGGTGTAAGGGAGTGAAGGAAAAAAGGGGGTATAAATGGGAATGCAGCAGAAGGGGAAAATATGAGAATGGTTTTAGAGAGATCAGTGGGACTTGGGATTGCTAAATTAAAAGGTAAGCGAGAGCCCAGCCAGCATGGCTCAGTGGTTGAGCGTTGACCTGTGAGCCTGGAAGTCACGGTTCGATTCCTGGTCAGGGCACATACCCGGGTTGTGGGCTTGATCGCCAGTGGGGGGCGTGCAGGAGGCAGCCGATCAGTGATTCTCTCTCATCATTGATGTTTCTATCTCCCTCTCCCTTCCTCTCTGAAGTCAATAAAAATATTTAAAAAAAAAATTAAAAGGCATGCGAGAGATGGGGGCGACGTTGAGCAGGGTGATTGTCGGTCGCCATTGCAATGCAGCACTCTGAACTTTAGTGATCTGAAGGGATACTAACGGTAATCTGATTAAATGCTGGCCACGTTTTTGACTAGTCATTTGTTATCTGGACACTTCCAGTGACAGGAAGCTGGTTACATAACATGCTTCCCAAATAATTGTGTGATGGCTCTGACTGTGAGAATCCGGTCCTGTGTTACCTCTTTACAATACACAGAACACATCTCGTTCTTTGTCACCTGGAGAGCTGTGCAGACATCCGATGTAAAAGTTGCCAGTGTACTCAGCCATTCCAACTGAGCTCTTACCCCAGCCTGATGGAGTTCCTCTGAGCTGGTACCAGGACGGAACCTCCTCCGTATTCAGCGTGGCCAGGGCAGGGCCGAGCAGGGTGAGATGATCGCCGCTCATCTGGACGCTGTGCTTCTGAGAAGGCAGCTGGAGATTCCATTAGCTTTGTTCTGGCAGCCACACCACACCGTTGACTCACACTGAGCTTCCTGTCAAGTGAACTTAGTTTTCCTCTGTGCTTTTTTGCTAAGCTATCTTTTCTCCAGTTTCTTCTGGTGCTGCTGGTGTTTGTTTTGTTTAAGCCCGGGAATGGAGCCTTACAATTATTACTGTTAAACTTCATCTCTTTTTTTGTTTTTGTTTTTTAATTTTTATCTATTTATTATTTTTTAAAAAATATTTTTAATTGATTTCAGAGAGGAAGGGAGAGGGAAAGAGAGATAGACACATCAATGATGGGAAAGAATCCTTGATTGACTGCCTCCTGCGCGTCCCCTATTGGGGATCAAGCGTGCAACCCAGGCATGTGCCCTTTTCTGGAATCGAACCCGGGACCCTTCAGTCCAAAGGCCGATGCTCTATCCACTGAGCCAAACCAGCTAAGGTTAAAATTGTTTTTAAATATTTATTTATTTTTCTAAAATTTCATTTTTTTTGTTTGGTCCTTCCTGCCAGTCTGTCAAGATCATGTTGGACCCTGATTAGACCATATATGACATATATGTGAGAAGGAACATGGGAGAAAAGACAGTTTGGGAGCAAGTCTTGGGGCAGGCACGTTTCGACTGGGACATACTCAGTTTGATGCAACTGTGGGCAGGACAGGCAACAATCATTTGGGTAAATTTGTCCTGAGCTCAGGGGTGGGACCTGGGCATGAGATGGATTTTTGGTGATCACTGGGGTATAATTAATTGAAATAATAGGAGTGGATGAGATTATCCAGGGAGCGTGTGATCATTAAGAAGGAAAAGGACCTTGCGCCCTGCTGGCGTGGCTCGGTGGTTGAGCATTGACTTATGAACCAAGAGGTCACGGTTTGATTCCTGGTCAGGGCTCATGCCCAGGTTGTGAGCTTGATCCCCAGTGTAGGGCGTGCAGGAGGCAGCCGATCAATGATTGTCTCTCATCATTGATACTTCTATCTCCTTCCTCTCTGAAGTCAATAAAAATATATTTAAAAAAAAGAAGGAAAAGGACTTTGGACAAGCGTTGGGAGATGCCCACAGTTAGTAAAAGGTAGGATGCCAGTGAAGCGGAGAGAGCTAAGAGCAGGGCACTTGTAGGGGCTGCCTTTGCGAGGAGAGGGCCAATCAGCCCTCCTGCCTCCCAGGGCTCTGAAGTGGAGAAAGCCACTTGGGCCTGACGCCAAAGTAGGGCTTCCTACTCTTTCTAATGAAACTGATTTCATGGTTTAAGAAGAAATGGGGCCCGGCCGATGTGGCTCAGTGGTTGAGTGTTGACTTATGAACCAGGAGGTCACAGTTTGATTCCCAGTCAGGGCACATGCCAGGGTTGCGGGCTCGATCCCCAGTGTGGGGCGTGCAGGAGGCAGCCAATCGGTGATTCTCTGTCATCATTGATGTTTCTATCTCCCTCTCCCTCGCTCTTCCTCTCTGAAATCAATAAAAAATTTAAAAAAGAAAAAGAAATGGGTAGGGAGAAAAGTAGAAGTGTGGCAGTGAAAGAAAAAAGAGAGAGAAGATGGTAGTTGAAAGCAAAGAAGAGGGGAGCATGTCATTCATTTGTAAGGTAAAGTAAACAGAAATCGAGTGACACAGGCCACAGACCCAGGCCTGATAGAAAAAGAGTGTATCACAGTAAGCAACTTTGCAGATGGATACCTGCATCGCCAGGACCCGAAGTATGTGTTTTAGATGAGTTTTGCTTATAGGTATTTGTGAGAGTGAGGATAGAGTGTATGGGTCAGAAATAAGGCAGTGAACTGGTTCCCTGTCCAAGAGGCTGTAGGTCCAGCTTAAACCCAGATTATAATAGTCAACACTCAAATATGTTTTTATTTTTTTTATTTTTTAAATATATTTTATTGATTTTTTACAGAGAGGAAGGGAGAGGGATAGAGAGTTAGAAACATCGATGAGAGAGAAACATCGATCAGCTGCCTCCTGCACATCCCCCACTGGGGATGTGCCCGCAACCCAGGTACATGCCCTTGACCGGAATCGAACCCGGGACCCTTCAGTCCGCAGGCCGACGCTCTATCCACTGAGCCAAACCGGTTTCGGCTTTATTTTCTGAGAGACTAAAATAATGAATCCATCACCTATCTCAATAGAACTCATGGCCTTCAGAGCTGGGATTCGTTTACTTCCATTAGGAGGGAAATGATAACTGGTGGTCTTTTTGTAACTTTAGCAGTCACTGATGCTTCATATATAAACTGATGACTTCAGCCCTAGCCGGTTTGGCACAATGGATAGAAGGACTGAAGGGTCCCGGGTTCAATTTCAGTCAAGGGCACATGCCCAGGTTGCGGGCTCGATCCCCAGTGGGGGGCATGCAGGAGGCAGCTGATCAATGATTCTCTCTCATCATTGATGTTTCTCTCTCTCTCTCTCTCTCTCTCTCTTCCTTCCTCTCTAAAATCAATAACAATATATTTTTAAAAAATAAAAGTAAAGTGATGATTTCATTAAGGATTACACATTGTGATATTACTCATTTACTCTTTATCAGAGGTTTTTGTCAAGGTTGACCAGTGTCCTGCCTCATAGAGTTGTCATGACGATCAAATGTGTTATTATATATAAAGCACTTAGAACACTAGTAGACACTTCATAAATGGTCAGTAAAGGCTACCAGTTAATATTGAAAAAAAAAAAAATTTTTATGTAGGTTGACGTTCAACCACTGAGCCACACTGGCTGGGCTATTCAATGGATATTTGATGGAAATTGACTTTCTTTCCAACTTTTAGCCATTATAAATCATGACATCAACATCCATGAATATACATCATTGTGCATACATTTGAAAAATTTTTCACCAGTCTGATGGGCAAAGGTATCACTTTTAAAAAAAAATTTTTTTTTATTGATTTCAGAGAGGACGAGAGGGAGAGAGAGATAGAAACATCAATGATGACAGAGAATCATTGATTGGTTGCCTCCTGCACGCCCCCCACTGGGGATCGAGGCTGCAACCCGAGCATGTGCCCTTGACTGGAATCGAACCTGGGACCCTTCAGTCCACAGGCCAACACTCTATCCACTGAGACAAACCAGCTAGGGCGGTATCACATGTTTAATTAGCAATTTCTGGATATATGAAATGCTTATTCACATCTTTTGCCCATTTTCCCTATTAGGTCATTTATATTTATCTTCGTGTTTCAGAGAAGCACTTTGTGTGTTTTGTTTATGAAATAACAGCTTCTTACATATTAATTCCCTCCACTTTGTTCACGAGGTCTCTCAGCATATAGATTAAAAAAAAAAAAAATTTGGCCAAAACCGGTTTGGCTCAGTGGATGGAGCGTTGGCCTGCGGACTGAGGGGTCCCGGGTTCGATTCCGGTCGGGGGCACATCCCCAGTAGGGAGTGTGCAGGAGGCAGCTGATCGATGTTTCTCTCTCATCGATGTTTCTAACTCTCTATCTCTCTCCCTTCCTCTCTGTAAAAAATCAATAAAATATATATTAAAAAAAAATTGTAAGCAAATCTGTACCTCTCTGTTCCTTTGTAGTTTCGGTGACTTGGTCAGGATCTCACAATGATAGTCACGGTATAATGAAACATAAAAATAGAGAGAAAATGGAGAAAAATATTTTTCTAATCTTGGCATGGAGAAAACCTGCATACTTGCGTCAGGCTGGGTGTGCGAGGCCCCGTGCAGCCTGGCCCCGGCGCTGCTAGGAAGCCCTGGCTGGGGGGCTGGCTCCACATCTGCTGTCTCAGTAGCTAAGGGCGGGGTGGTAGAGTGGAAACAGGGATCAAAGTCGGTTTCCTTCCCTTGCTGAGCACCCCCTCTGTTTACTTGTCTGTCTCCCCTCCCTGCGCTGGGAGCCCGCGAGCACAGCGGCCTGGGTGGACTCGCACAGTGTCATCTCCCCAGGGCCCCGACTGAGTGACATCAAAGTCTGGCTTCCTTCCCTTGCAGGTTGGTGCCCAGGGCCTGAAAATGCATGGTCTTCTTACCAATTAGAGCAGCGGTTCTCAACCTGTGGGTCGCGACCCCTTTGGCGGTCGAACGACCCTTTCACGGGGGTCGCCTAAGACCATCCTGCATATCAGATATTTACATGACGATTCATCACAGTAGCAACATGACAGTGATGAAGTAGCCACGAAAATAATCTTATGGTTGGGTCACAACAGGAGGAACTGTATTTAAAGGGCCAGAAGGTTGAGAACCACTGAATTAGAGCCTCCTGAGTCTCGCTGACCAGCAAAATGTGGAGGCGAAAACCTTCCCATCCTCTTTCTCAGGCCCTGGCCTGGCCTCTATTACACCCATTGCACTGCGATGATTTGTTTGACCTTTTGTTGTTGCAGTTGTTAATCCCCGCCTGAGGATATTTTTTTCCCATTGACTTTTTTTATTGTTTAAAGTTTTACATATGTCTCCTTTTTTCCCCATTGACCCCCCCAAGCCCGCCAGTCCCACCCCTGAGGGCAAGCCCACAGGCCCCAGTGTCTGTGTCCATTGATTATGCTAATATGTATGCATACAAGTCCTTTGGTTGCTCTCTAACACTCCCCTCCCCTGCCATTTGTCTCTAGATCTATTTTTGTTCATCAGTTTATGTTGATCATTATATCCCACATATGAGTGAGAGCATGTGATATTTATCTTTCTCCGACTGGCTTATTTTGCTTAGCATAAAGCTCTCTAGTTCCATCCAGGCTGTTGCAAATGGTAAGAACTCCTTTTTTATAGCAGTGTAGTATGCCATTGTGTAGATGTACCACTGTTTTTAATCCACTCATCTGCTGATGGACACTTAGGCTGTTTCCAAATCTTAGCTATGGTGAATTGTGCTGCTACGAACATCGGGGTGCCTATATCCTTTCTGATTGGTGTTTCTCGTTTTTTGGGATATAGTCCTAGAAGTGGGATTACTGGGTCAAATGGGAGTTCCATTTTTTTTTTATTTTTTGAGGAAACTGCATACTGTTCTCCACAGTGGCTGCACCAGTCTGCATTCCCACCAGCAGTGCACGAGGGTTCCCTTTTCTCCACACCCTCGCCAGCACTTGTCCTTTCCCATTGACTTTTAGAAAGAGTGGAAGGAATGGGGGAGAGAGACAGAGAGAAACATCGATGTGAGAGAGACACATCGATTGGTTGCCTCCTGCACAAGCCCAGATCAGAGCTGGGGATCGATTTTGCAACCGAGGTACGTGCCCTTGATCAGAATTGAACCTGGGACCCTTCAGTCCGTGGGCCCATGCCCCAACTACTGAGGAACCGGCTGGGGCTGTTTGACTTTCTTATATCTGTAGCCCCAGAACCTAACAAAGTTTCCCTAGAGACTTTCTATGTAGGTAACTCAGTGTATTTTGCCTTTTTTAAAAAATATGTCTTTATTGATTTCAGAGAGGAAGGGATAAGGGAGAGAGAGATAGAAACATCAAGGATGACAGAGAATCATTGATTGGCTGCCTCCTGCATGCCCCCTACTGGGGATCAAGTCCGCAACCAGGGCATGTGCCCTTGACTGGAATCAAACCCGGGACCCTTCAGTCTGCAGGCTGACGCTCTATCCACTGAGCCAAACCAGCTAGGGCTATTTTGCCTTCTTTTGACAGAGAAGAATTTTGCCTTGCTTTTCACTGAGAGGAGTGCCTTGCTGTTTCTTACTATAAGGCAGCAGCAGTAAATGACAGCTCGGTCACCTAATGGGCTGCCTTGTGGTCCCCTCCCAGGCGTCCTTTCGGTAGTTGTTTCAGTTCACCATCACCAGTTCTATTTCACAAGAAGCAAGTCTGTTGCCTTGTGGCTTTCAGTGCTAACAAAACACACACACGCACACACACACACACACAGTGGTTTGGGGTCTTTGGCCAAGAAAGTGGTATAATTAGAAATTGAACTGAAGTTTAAGTAGTAATGTAACCCCACCCAAATTTTGCCACCGAATGAGAATTCAACAGTGTAAACTTTGTAAGGCAAACAAGAAAGATGGAAAATGTTTGCATCAGTCACAAAGAGATGGCAGGCAAAGAGTTCCTCTCCTTTACCTCTGTGATTAATCCTTGTCACTCACTAGGAAAAGATCAGCATCCCAATGGAAAATTTGGCAAAGTATATGAACAGCAGTTTACAGAATAAGGTCTACAAAGGGACATGACACATAAATAATTCCCAACCTCATTAGGACATCAGACAAATACAAATGTAAACAACATAGTCTTTTGCTTTCTTTGGTCTATGTGACCAGCAGAGCTTTTTATTTTAAATCTTTATTGTGTGTTTTAAAAAATATATATTGTTGAAAGTATTACATATGTTCCCCTTTCCCCCCCATTGACCCCTCTTAGCCCACTCCCATCCCCCACCCAAGACCTTCACCACCCCATTGTCCGTGTCCCTGGGTTATGCATATATGCATACAAGTTCTTTGGTTGATCTCTTCTCACCACCCCTCCCGCCCCCCCTCCCCCTCCTTCTGAGATTGAGTCTATTCCATACTTTTATGTCTCTGGATCTATTTTGTTTATCAGTTGATTTTGTTCTTTAGATTCCACATATGAGTGAGATCTTGTGATACTTGTCTTTCTCGGACTACTGCCAGAGCTTTTAAAAGAAGTTTCTGAGAAAGATGACAGAAAGTAGCATAGTTCTGAGTAGATGTTTGCATAATTCCCTCCGTGAAACTCATCAAAAAGAATTGGGGAGCCCTAATTGGTTTGGCTCAGTGGATAGAGCGTCAGCCTGTGGACTCCAGGGTCCCAGGTTCGATTCCGGTCAAGGGCATGTACCTTGGTTGTGGGCACATCCCCAGTAGGGGGTGTGCAGGAGGCAGCTGATCAATGTTTCTCTCTCATCGATGTTTCTAACTCTCTATCCTCTCCCTTCCTCTCTGTAAAAAAAAAAATCAATAAAATATATTTTTTTAAAAAAGAATTGGGGGGAAAAAATCCAAAATAGAGAAGGAAAATCCAACCAAGTTGTGGAAAGACCCTAGGTCAGTTATAAGTCTCATCCCCTCCTTGGAAGGGCATGGTTTTGACAAAATTAGGAGAAAGCTTTCTGAAGGCTTCTAGTGAAAAATGCTTTGCATGGAAAGGCGAAGCCTATGGCCCTAACCACTTTGGCTCAGTGGATAGAGCATCAGCCTGCGGACTGTGAAGGGTCCCTGTTCGATTCTGATCAAGGGCATAATATGCCTGGGTCAAGGACACATGACTGGGTTGTGGGCTCTATCCCCATTGGGGGACGTGCAGGAGACAGCCAATCAATGACTCTTCCATCATTGCTGTTTCTATTTCTCTCAGAAAACAATAAAAATATATGAGAAAGGAGAGGGCTATGGCCTGGGCTATTCCTCCATTTTGGACTCTCAGGAGTCATGAGCAGAAAGGGACAATGAGGGGAAGAGGATGGAGGTTTAGGGCGAGAAAAGGTGTGCAATGGTGCCTCAGGGAGGGAGAGCAGTGCACGGAAGGACCACCTGAAGTTAGTGCTCGCACACTGAATTGAAAGTGAGACTGGTTACTGTCTTGCATCTGGGGGGAAAGGAATGGTATCAGTGTCAACAGAGAGGAGGCCAAGAGAGTTTGCCTTGAACTGTGAACAATCAAAGGTTCTTCCCTCTGGAGATGCATGTGCTTTGAACCAAGCAAGTAACGAAACCAAGTTGAAACAGCATTCTTTTCCTCTCCAGGTATCTGGGGATAAGGCTGCAGGCAGGCACCCTCTGGGGTCTTAGCTTCTTCCCTGCTGAGACAGGAACTTAAATAAACACCGGTGGCCTGTGGTCTGGGTGGAGTAGCTCCTACTGATTGACAGTTTATGTGCTGGCCAGAGACTGGGAGGTGGTTTTGGCAACTTCCTCCCGCCAGAAGAGTATTTAGAGCAGATGAACCACCTTGTAAAAAATCCCCCTGAGGCCGGGGCTGATTGCTTGATGTCCCAGCAACCCTGAGGCGCTGCCACAATAGAAGCTGGGACCCCTTTAAAGACGGGGGTCCCTGCTCACCGTTCCTTTCTTCCCTCCCATCCTGCTCCATCTCAGGCGCAAGGGGGTAACACAGGTGTTTCAAGCCTAGACATGTTTGCTTTTAGGAACTCATAGATGCCACTGTTTTTTCTTTCTAGTTTTGACATGTTTTTTATTTATTTATTTATATATTTTTTAAAATGTATTTTTATTGATTTCAGAGAGGAAGGGAGAGGGAGAGAGAGAATCATTGATCGGCTGCCTCCTGCACACCTCCTACTGGAGACTGAGCCCTCAACCCCGGGCATGTACCCTTGACTGGAATGGAACCCGGGACCCTTCAGTCCACAGGCCGATGCTCTATCCACTGAGCCAAACCAGCTAGGACGACCCCCTCTGGCCCGCCTCCAGGCCTTCAGCACCCTATTATCTGTGCCCATGGGTTATGCACATAAGCATACGCTGTGGAGTGGCCTGTTTTTAGAAAGCCTTTCCAGATGCCAGTGTTAGGTAAATGTCCACCTCTGTTTTTCCAGTGCTGTTATAATTTCCTTATGTAAATGTGAATCTTTAATCCAGGCAGAATTTATTTTGATTAGATGTGGAATGAGAGACATTCATTTATTCATTCAACAAGATTTACTCGGCTCCCTCTAGGCACCATGCACTGTTGGGACATTTGAGAAAGATTTTCCTCAGCATTAAACCTCAGATTCCTTATAGCTACTGACACAAGAGACCAGGTATTCCGAACGCTTTCCAAATTCATATTTTAGAAAAAAGAACCAGAAAACCTCTTACTAGACTGTGAGCTCATTTTTATGAAATGGTGCTGTATTTTCTCCTTTCCTAGACTTTTAAAAAAAATATATATATATATTTTTATTGATTAGAGAGAGGGAGAGAGAGAGATAGAAACATCAATGATGAGAGAGTAACATCGATAGGCTGCCTCCTGCACGCCCCACACTGGGGATGGAGCCCACAACCCAGGCATGTGCCCTGACCGGGAATCAAACCGTGACCTCCTGGTTCATAGGTTGATGCTCAACCACTGAACCACGTCAGCTGGGCCTTTCTTAGACCTTTAATCCTAGACTTTGTAACCCAAATACACACACTCCTACAACCCTTGTCCATTTGCCTCATCCCTTTTTCCCTGCCTGAGTCTTTGGGGTGTTCTAAGCTCTTTGACTTACATAGCTATTGTCAGGGGATAGCAGCTTCTAAGCTCACTGCAGCACGTGGTTAAGATCCAGGATCCTGAAGTAACTGATCTGAGTTCAAAGCCCATCTCTGCCACATACTAGCTTGTGTGCTGAGGCAAGTTGTTTAATCTCTCCGCTCTTCAGTTTTCTCATCTATAGCAAATGGCATAAACAGCGTATACCACACAAGGTCTGTGTGCAGTTTAAATGATTTCACTTAATCCATCCAAAGCACTTAGAACAGTTTGTGGGACTGTTGTTAACTATTATGATCCCATTTGGAGGGATCTGTATTACTTCAGGTCTGTTACTCTGGTGCTGGTATCTTCTCATTGTTTTTTTTTTAATATATATTTTTATTATTGACTAGAGGCCCAGTGCATGAAATTTGTGCACAGGTAGGGTCCCTAGTGGCTACCGGCTGCTGACCGGAGCCTCCCTTCCCCTGGCTGCCTGCTGCCACTGCCGCCCCCTGGTCAAACTCCCGGTCAAACTCTTGGCCGAATTCCTGGTCAAGGGGACAATTTGCATATTAGGTTTTTATTATATAGGATAGTGTTACACATGTCTCCCATTTCCCTCCTTTTCCCCTCCTCTCAGTCCCTACCCTCTCCCCCCCTCCAGGTCTTCACCACCCTATTGCCCATGTCAATGGGCTATACATATAAGTATATAAATTCTTTGGTTTATCTCTTCTTATTCCCTCAACCCCTCATCGAGGTGTCTGTTCCATGCCTCCCTGCTTTAGGTCTTATTTTGTTGGTCAATTCATTTTGTTCGTTAGAGTCCACAAATAAGGGAGATCATGTGATATTTGTGTTTCTCAGATTGCCTTATTTCACTTAGCATGACAATCTCCAGGTCGATCCATGCTGTTCCAAAGGGTAAGAGATCCTTATTTTTTACTACTGCATAGTATTCTAGGGTGTAAATGTACCACAGCTTTTTATCTACTCATCTATTGATGGGCACTTAGGCTGTTTCCAGATCTTAGCTATTGTAAATTGTGCTGCTATGAACATAGGGGTGCATACATTCTTTCTGTGTTTTGGGGTTTTTAGGATATATTCCTAGAAGTGGGATCACTGGGTCAATGGCAGTTCCATTTTTAACTTTTTGAGGAAACTCCATACTGTCTTCCGTAGTGGCTGCACCAGTCTGCATTCCCACCAGCAGTGCACAAGGGTTCCTTTTTCTCCGCATCCTTGCCAGTACTTGTTGTTTGTTGATTGGTTGATGATAGCCATTTTGACAGGTGTGAGATGGTACCGCAGTGTCATTTTGATTTGCATCTCTCTGATGATCAGTGACTTTGAGCATTTTTTCATATGTCTCTCTGGCCATCTGTATGTCCTCTTTGGAGAAGTGTCTATTTAGGTCCTTTGCCCATTTTTTAATTGGATTGTTTATCTTCCTTTTGTTCTGTCAATGGACTCCTTGGGAGACAGTCCCAGGAGTCCTCACACTTGAGTACTCAGCTTGAATAGTGGGGAATATCCCTAGAGGGGCATCCATGGTGTGACAGTAATATTTTTTTAATAGTAAAATGTTGGGGTCCAGCCCCAGCAGGTCGAGGGGTTTCCAAAGGTGTGGACAGAGTCGGCGAAGAAGGAATGGCACGGAGGCAGCGTTTAGTTAATCAGCATAGTTGGGTTCTCCAGCCAGGTTCTGTTGCCAAGTTCTAGCCAGGATCTCCAGTCAGGTTCTGTCCAGGTTCTCTTGCCATGTTCTCTTGCTCCGTTCTCCAGCCAGGTTCTGTTGTTTTATTGTCTTGTTACGTCTGTATTTATACCAGTTGATTTTAATCCTGTCAATTTCTATTCCAAAGGTTAGGGCGTTTCTTATCTCCATTCCAGGGAGTAAAGATTATGTAGCTTAAGCGTGATTGTTCGTAGTTAGTGATTAACTACCCGCCTGGCACTTCGTTAAGGGGTTTTATCCCCTCCCTAACTTCAGGGGAAAATCCCTACCTGGGGAAACAACCTTTCTCGGAGAGGTGACTTTGGTTAGAACACATAGTGCTAAGAAGGGGAGCAAACATATTAAGAACAGTATGCCATATACGCCAGGTCCCTTGAAACATATGCTGTGCAGATGTTTCTTCCCTGCAGCAACTGTGTCAAGCAGCAAGGATGGACCGGCTTCTGGCAGTAAAATATACATAATATAATATCGATCATTTTAACCACTTGTAAATGTACAGTTCACTGGCATTAAATACATTGGTGTTGCTGTGTAACCATCACCACAATTTGTACCTACCATTTCGGTGTGAAGATCATTTTAAAAAGCTTTGCCAGTGCTCTGCTTTGGAGAGCCGCCCCTCAACCATTCCGGTCTGGTAAGCTCAGCTCAGTTGTCGCTTCCTCCACACTTGTACCTTCCCCAAACCTTCCTCCAGACTTGATTAACTCCTTTGTGTTTCAACTCCACCTCAGACCCTTAATCCATCACAGAACTTTAGTAACCAGAGTTTAAAATAACTGTTTATTCCTGTGTTGCTTTTAGCCCATTGTTCCAACCCCCCATTTTGCATCCTGAGCCTGCTACCTAATGTATCGGCGACCCTCCCAGGTTTACAACACCTGCAGATTTGATTAGTGGGTCTTAATGACCTCTCAGCTTCTGCCGCACAAGGGATAATGAGAAGCCAATCAGGACTGTTCCGTGGCGCTTAGATTGACAATGCATGAGGAAGGTCAAGTCCATGTCATGTAGCGTGGCACACTTATCTCTGCTGAACATTCCTCCTCAGGATTCCTCCTTTCAAGGCCCAGCACATCGCAGAGATACAAGATTTTTCTGCCTGTGTTGACAAGCCGTGGAAGCAGATCCTGTGGGCCAGGCCATCTCTAGGACAATCACAGGAAGTTATTCCACGCCTGGGACAAGACCCAACTCTATCTGGCAGCGAGCAGAAGGTTACAGGCCATCAGGCTGAAGGGTCACCAGCAATCCCAGCGCTGGTGGCACCGAGCCAGGATAGAGAGGAGCCATGTAACCTGCTTCTGGAAATTCCCGACCTGCTGCCCTTGGGTTCCACAGCCTTTATGATGCCCCCCCCACCCGCCACTGTCCCCCCTCACCCCCCACCCTCGGCAAGGAAGCAGAAGGCGGAGAGAAAGGACCCCCTTGAGTAAAACAGCACAGAAAATAGAACATTAACCAGAATTCTGGTTCTTTAATGATATTCACATTTTGCAACACGTAAACACCCCCCCCCCCCCCCCCACTTCCCAAGCGTGTTCAAGGTGAAGCGGCTGGGAAGAGAATGGGAGCGAGGCTCAGAGAAGCAGATTTGGGGAAGTTACCGAAAAATCTCGAAGCCGTTACCAAATGCTTTCTTTCATCTCATGTTCCGGGACCACATCCAAGATTCCTGGGGGCCTCACAAATGGCAGTCAGTGGTGGAGTTGTTACATTTTCTAAACACCAACCAGCATTTACTAAGTAGATGTCAATAGCAACACGAAAACAAGAGAACCACAGCGGGGGAAACCTGTTTGAGAGGCCCAGGGCTGAGGGAGGATGCAAAAGGAAATGGAAAGTCAGTAAATCAGACAAGAGCGAGTCTTAGTCCTCTTTCCATTTTTCCTTCTGTGTCTGCTGGACTCCCAAGAAGAATGTTTGCACACGAAGGGACAGAAATGTTCTACTTTGGAATGCAGACCTCAACCAGGGACAACGGCTTCGTCAGACCTGATAGAACGAACGATCTTCGCTGAAAGCGCTCTAACATGTATGTGACCTCGAGGGTTATATGCTCTGTTAGCTGTTTCCTTCCAAACGTCTCTCAGTAAAAACTGCAGGAGTGGCAGGAGCAAAATCAGCTTGAAAACCTGCCTGATAAAGTTTTTTTAAAAAGATATATTTTTTATTGGTTTCAAAGAGGAAGGGAGAGGGAGAGAGAGAGAGAAACATCAGTGATGAGAGAGAAGCACTGGTCAGCAGCCTCCTGCACGCCCCACACTGGGGATGGAGCCCCCAACCCAGGCCTGTGCCCTGACCCGGAATTGAACCGTGACCTCCTGGTTCAGAGGTCAACGCTCAACCACGGAGCCACACCCAGCTGGGCTCTTTTCTCTCCTTTAATTCCAACTAATTGTAGTTCAGTTTCTTAAATGAAACAGTGTCCTTGAACACCGAAAGGGAGCCATGAGACTTGGATCGATGAATAAGGCGCTTCATCTCTCTGAGGACCACCTTTCTCTGGAAAATTAGCTGCCTGGACCACTTCACAAGATTAATTTGTGTTGATAAACTTGTAAGAGGAAGAAATGCCATCAGTGAAAGGTCATTTGCCCTTGTTCCATGCAGGGGACTCGTAGCACATGATAACACATGACACAATGATAGTACCTGCCAAGTAGCCAATCAGAGCCTCTGATTCAGCCTGAGCCCTCCCTCTCATCGCTCACCTGCAGTTGGTGAGCCGATACGATCAGTTCTACCTCCACCATGTCTTCCACCATCTGGTGGCTGCCAGCTCTCTAGCTTCGTCCTCTGTCACTCCCAACTGTCCTGGAAGTTACAAATTTGGACATGTGGCACATTCTGTCACAGCACTTGGTCCACAGGACCACTGTGAGCATTTATCTCCATGTCCCTTGCACACATCCCATTCAATAAATATGTTTTCACTATGATTTAGTCAGTTTCCGTTTAATGTAATTATTGATGCTTTTGGATTGAAAACAAGCACCTTATTTTGTGCTTTTCATTTGCCCCACCTCTTCTAGGCTTCCTTTTCTATACTTTTTTTTTTTTATTATTGATTCCTAGAGAGAGAGGAAGGGAGAGGTAAAGAGAGAGAGAACCATCAACGTGAGAGTAGAACACTGATTGGCTGTCTCCTGCATGCCCCCGCCCCCTCGGGGATCCATCCCACAATGCAGGCATGTGCCCTGACCAGGAAGCAAATCAGCAACCCGTCAGTGTACACGAAACGACATCCAACCAACTGAGCCTCACTGACCAGGATTTCTGTACTTTCTTAACTTCTTTTGTACTATCTTTTTATAAACTTATTTAGAAACTTAATCAATCCCCAGGAGGTTCTAAGTAAATGTACAGGAGGCCTCTGGCCTTTGCCCCAGTCCCCCCACATGTCAGTATCTTGCCCAATTTCAGTCCAGTCTCACAACAAGCAAATGACACTGGTATCACCCAAGATGCGCAGCAGGTTCCACCTGTTGTACATGCACTCATGTACACGTGTGTGTGTCTGTGTGTGTATGTGTCAGTGCAACTTCATCACATGTGGATTCATGTGACCACTACTGCAATCAATGTACAGATCTCTTCTAACACAAGGATTCCTCCTGTTAACCATGTATAGCCACACCAGGTCAGTCCATCATTCAGTTCCCAACAATGCATTGAGTTTGAATTGTATGCCTAGACCATATATATCTTTATTAATTTCAGAGAGGAGGGGGGAGAGAGCGAGAGAGAACCACCAATGATTGGCTGCCTCCTGCACGATCAGGGATTGAGCCTGCAACCCGGGCATATACCCTTACCAGGAATTGAACCATGAACTCCTGGGTCATATAGATCGATGCAAGCCACTGTGGCCTGGTATACGTACACCAAGACTTTTGAAGATGCTGGAGGTACTTCAAGGACCAAGACAGGTGACATTCCTGCCATCACAGAGCACACAGGCTAGGCCAGCAAAGGCTAAAGTGCCAAGGAGAGTTGCAGACCAGTTGGTGTTCATTGGCCATGTCTTGGTTTCTAGGGTTCCTTTTCTGCCTGTAACTTCACATGCTCCCCAAACCAGTTCCACTCCATTCACATATCACTTGAAAGCTTTTCACAATAGATCCAGGCCTTGCTCTCCATTGGTTCTCAGCAACATTTAAGAAAAATCTTTTTATTGATTTCAGAGAGGAAGGGAGAGGGAGAAAGAGATAGAAACATTAATGATGAGAGAGAATCATTGATCGGTGCCTCTTGCACAGCCCCTACTGGGGATGGAGCCCACAACCGGGGCAGGAATCGAACCAACCGTGACCTCCTGGTTCATAGGTTGACGCTCGACCTCTGAGCCACGCCAGCCGGGCTCAGCAACATCCCCCCCCCTCCTTGTTGTCCTATTATCTGAAGCATCTCCTGCAGCCTGACCAATGAGGCCGCTGAAAAAGCCGCTCAGGAGAGCCACACCTGTAAGCAATCAGAACCTGAGCACCAAACCCTGGAGCTCTGGACACTCTTGGCCGGGACAGAATGGAGCGCGTCCATAAGTCAGGAGGGGAGGAGGCCCACACTGTTCCTTTTGGCAGGTGAAGTCGAAAACCGCCATTGCCGAAATGACAGCAGCACTGAAGGCTCAGAACCTCGAGCTTCCAAGTGCAGCGAGATGGAGGTTTTGCTCGCTCCGCCTGCGTTGGAAAGCCTGGCTCCGAAGGCAGGTTGCTGACCCATCCTGTGCACATGCGAAGGAAATGATTTCATAGCTTTGGGATTTCACCACTGCAGAGGGGGCAGGGGGCCAATTCCGCTGAAACAAAGGGACAGTAATCACTCTTGCCAGAAAAGCAGTTTAAATCAGAGGTGTCTCTTTACAGCCTCAGAGAATTTCAGGATGTTTCTCAGTTCATTTCAGTGTCTTTAGACAATGGACACAATCCAGACAGGCCACTTCGGTTTTATTGGAGTGAATTCTGGAACCCAAGAAGTGAAAAAAAAAAAAGCAAAAACCCAAAACCTTGCTATAATGCAGCCAGGTTTCTTTTACGGTGCAAGTGGAAGGGAGTGCAGGAATCAAGTGCTCAAACTTCCAAGTGTTGTCCATTACAAACTTCAGCCTTGATAACGTCTCTTATTAACTGATAAAAGTTCGCCATAGGTATGGCCAGCTGATCACACTTCCACCCCAGTTTAATCCTGAACAGCAAGCTTTGGTGTCTGGATAGAGCATTTGCTGTGTTTGAGTTAAAAGTCTGGTAGCAAGCCTTGCCTGATTACCTAAGGTCCTGCTTCGAGGCTGTGTCTCCCTGGTTCACCATCACAGCCCCAGTTCCTCGGGCATAAATATATAATAAGTAAATCCTGATGACTAGGTTTGTTATGAATCCATAAAACTAGTTGTTTCTCAAGAGTAGGGTTTTAAACTTAGGTCTGTGATACCGTGGAATTCATTCAACAAATTTTTACTGAGCAACTATTTTGTGCCGAACACTACTAGGCCCAGAGAGTCAAGACAGATAAGGCCTCTACTCCCCAGCAGGTCACATTCTGCTAGTGGACAGGGAGGTTGGCGGGGTGTGTGTGTGTGATACAGACACTACACTTCAAATAAACAGGAAAGAAAAACAGTAGGTATTGAAAGAGGCATTAATATAGGGTAACATGGTACAGAATAACCATGGCTGGCTACTTTAATTTGGATGATCAGAGAGGGCCTCTCTGAGAAGGTGACAAGTTGAGATCGCAGTGATGGGAAGCTGAGAGCTGAAAGACAGTCAAGGAAAGATCTGGTAAAAGAGTACACCAACCCCGACGGGCATGGCTCACTGGTTGAGCATCGGCCTATGAACCAGGAGGTCACGGTTCGAATCCCGGTCAGGGCACATGCCCAGGTTGCGGGCTCGAACCCCAGTGGTGGCTGTGCAGGAGGCAGCCAATCAATGATTCTCTCTCATCAGTGATGTTTCTATCTCTTCCTCCCTCTCCCTTCCTGTCTGAAATCAATAAAAAAAATACATATTTTTTAAAAAAGAGTACACGAAAAAGAAGAAGCAAGTAAGTCAAAGGCCCAAGATGGAGCAGGGTTTCGATGAAGTTGGAGAAATGGGCAAGGCCAGTTCATGTGGGCCTTGCTAATGAATTTGGATTTTATGTTACCATTATTTTTTTACAAATTTATCTTTATTGATTTTTAGAGAGAGAGGAAGGGAGAAGGATAGAGAGATAGAAACATCGAAGAGAGAGAAACATCATCGATCGGCTGTCTCCTCTACGCCCCTCCTGGGGATCGAGCCTGCAACCTGGGCATGTGCCCTGACTGGGAATCAAACCGGTGACCTCTTGGTTCCTGCGTGGACGCTCAATAGCTGAGCCACACCAGCTGGGCTGGGTTTTATATTATTGAGGCATTAGGAAGCCTTTGGAAGGGGCTAATCAATAGAGCAACATGACCTATGCTAGTGGTCGGCAAACTGCGGCTCGGCAAACCGTGGCTCGCGAGCCACGTGTGGCTCTTTGGCCCCTTGAGTGTGGCTCTTCACAAAATACCGGCTCTTCCACAAAATACCGACTTCTGCGCATGGACCATGAAGCTTCAATCGCACTGTACATGCGCGCCCGCATGTGGTATTTTGTGGAAGAGCCGCACTCAAGGGGCCAAAGAGCCGCATGTGGCTCGCGAGCCGCAGTTTGCCGACCACGGACTATGCTGTTGAAAGGTATCTGACTTCTCTATTGAGAATGAATTTATGGGGGAGTTGGGAGTGAATGGGCAAATGAGAAGCAGGTTCAATTACCCATGTGAGAGACAATGGTGACTTGGACTAGGGGTGTTTTGTGAGTTGGGGTGCTGCATGAGAGAAGTGCATTCATTGATCTGGAATGTTTTGAAAGTAGAGGCAACAGAACTTGCTAATGGTTTGGATGTGGAAAGGGGGAGCAATGATCACTCCAAGGTTTGGATTTCGAACATGGATGGATGGTGGCACCATTGGCTGAGATACTGTTGGAAGGCTTGAAGGAGGAGTAGGTTGAAGGGGCATGAGATCAAGGGTTTAGTTTGGGGCATGTTAACTTTGAGAGGCCACTTAAGATGTAAGTGGAGATGTCAGATGGGTGGTTCTATGTGTCTGAAGTTTCTGGGAAAGATCTGGGTTGGAAACACGATTTTGTCAATCATAATCAAATAGATTGGCAGTTAAGGATTTGATGAGGCCATTAAGCGAGTTCAATAAGGAAAGGCAGTCCAGAACTCTGTGTGTATATGTGTGTGTGTGTGTGTGTGTGTGTGTGTGTGTGTGAGTGTGTGTGTTTGTGTGCATGCACATGTTTCTGATGAGATATGGTCTGTGTATTTCATTATGTACACTAAGCTGTTGACTGCCCACCAAAGGTTAGGAATTTACTGCTGAAATGGTGCACCTTGAGATCGTGGTTTAGAGTTATATGTATTATATTACTTCCTCCCCCCCCCCATCCTTGGCCTGAAAATGGGGCTGCCTTTATGTATGACAGTCTGCAGAGATGCATGTTAAAATGCACATTCCTGGGCCCCAAATCAGGCCTGATAAATTAGGCTACCTAGAAGTGAGGTTCAGGGGTGTGCATTTTTAGCAGCTCCCTGGATAATTCTGTTCATTTCTCCCCCAGCTCTTTCTTTCTGTGCTTCAGGTTCACTTAACCCCTCTTCAGTGTCTAATATGTTCTTATGCCCATGCAGTGATTTTTTTTTTTCATTTCAGATATTATATTTTTTCACTTCCACAAGTTCCATTTTGTTCTTGTCTAGCTCTTCCAATTCTCTCCTAATTATGTACATGTTTTCCTTTAAATCTCAAACATACAATAGCTGTTTTAAAATTCTTGTCTGCTGCGCTAGCTGGTTTGGCTCAGTGGATAGAGCATCAGCCTGTGGACTCAAGGGTCACGGGTTTGATTCTAGTCAAGGGCTCATGCCTGGGGTTGCGGGCTCGATCCCCAGTGTGGGGCCTGCAGGAGGCAGCCAATCAATGATTGTCTCTCATCATTGATGTTTCCATCTCTCTCTCCCTCTCCCTCCCTCTGAAATCAATAAAAATAAATAAAATTCGTGTCTGCTTATTCCATCATCTCTGTCATTTTTAGGTCTCTGTCTATTGACTGTTGTTTCTCCTGATTATGAGCCACATTTCCCTGCCTCTTTACACTTTTAGTAATATTTTTGGGGTGTTTTACATTGTAAATATTATACTGTTATATGTCTGGACTTTGTTATCTCCTATTAAAAATATTTAAACTGCCCTAACCGGTTTGGCTCCGTAGATAGAGCGTCGGCCTGCGAACTGAAAGGTCCCAGGTTTGATTCCGGCCAAGGGCATGTAGCTTGGTTTCGGGCACATCCCCAGTAGGAGATGTGCAGGAGGCAGCTGATTGATGTTTCTCTCTCATCGATGTTTCTAACTCTCTATCCATCTCCCTTCCTCTCTGTAAAAAAATCAATAAAATATATATTTTTTAAAAAATTTAAAAAAAAGATTTAAACTATGTTTAGTAACTTTAGGATCAGCTCAGTCACTCCAAGGCTGCTTTTTAAGCTTTCTTAGGGTAGGTCTAGAGTAGCCATACTCTAGGGCTAGTTCAGGGTCTCTGCTGAATGTCCCAGATTTCTCCTCGCTAGCTGGTCAGAACTCTCCCAGCCCTGTGTGAGCTCCAGCAGTTATTCAATTTGAGTCTTCAGTAGTTGCTTGTTTGTTTGTTTTTTTCAATTATTTTTTAAATTACACTTCAGTAGTTGCTTGATTTTTTAAGTTATGTTTAAAATTATCGATAGTATTACAGAGGTCTCCCATTTTCTCCCTTTTTTTGTTGTTAATATATTTTATTGATTTCTTACAGAGAGGAAGGGAGAGAGATAGAGAGTTAGAAACATGGATGAGAGAGAAACATCGATCAGCTGCCTCCTGCACACCCCCTGGGGATGTGCCCGCAATCCAGGTACATGCCCTTGACCGGAATCGAACCCGGGACCTTTCAGTCTGCAGGCCGACGCTCTATCCACTGAGCAAAACCGGTTTCGGCCCATTTTCTCCCTTTTTTGCCACCCTCCACCCAACCCCCATCCCGCCCCAGGCCTTCCCCATGCTGTTGTCTGCGTCCATGGGTCATGTTTTTCAGTTAATCCCTGCCTGTTCCCTCCCACCCCACCCCACCCCAGGAGTTGTTTTTGGATTCCCCTCATGGGGTTTCACCCTACAAGGGCATGTTACTATTCTGCCAAAGTCTCTCATGGGGGAATTCCTATGTAGATTTCGGGAGCTCTTGCTTTAAATAGCTCCCTCCTTTCTAGTATTTTGTTTGACAGATTTCAGCCGCTTCAACTATCCAGAATTCTGATCTCTGTCTTCTACACTCGGCAAGACTGCCACGCTCCGTTTGGGATGCTTTCCTGGCACTACAGTCTTGAAATGTGACTACAGCTGAAAGCCAGGATGGTCATAGGGGCTTCCCCCTCTTTTTTAAAAAAAATCTATTTTTTTAATTAATTTCAGAGAGGAAGGAAGAGGGAGAGAGAGATAGAAACATCAATGATGTAAGAGAATCATTGATTGGGTGCCTCTTGCATGCTCCCCACTGGGGATTGAGCCCACAATCTGGACATGTGCCGTTGTCCAGAATCGAACCTGGGACCATTTAGTCCACAGGTTGACACTCTATCCACTGAGCCAAATCGGCTAAGGCAGGCTTCCCCTCTTTTATTTCTCTTCTTATTCCTACCACAGCCCTGCACTGACTGCCGCCCAGTGTCTGAAAATAGTTGTTTTATAAATTTGGTCTAGTTTTTATTTTTTGTTTGTTTTGTTTTAAATATATTTTTATTGATTTCAGAGAGGAAGGGGGAGGGAGAGAGAAATAGAAACATCAATGATGAGCAAGAATCATTGATCGTCTGCCTCCTGCACACCCCCTACTGGGGATCAAGCCCGCAACCCAGGCATGTGCCCTTGACCGGAATCAAACCCGGGACCCTTCAGTCCGCGGACCAATGCTCTATCCACTGAGCCAAACCGGCTAGGGCTGGTGGGCCACTCTTGATCAAGAAAATGGTGAAATCGCTGAAACCGGTTTGGCTCAGTGGATAGAGCGTCGGCCTGCGGACTGAAAGGTCCCAGGTTCGATTCCGGTCAAGGGCATGTACCTGGGTTGCAGGCACATCCCCAGTGGGAGATGTGCAGGAGACAGCTGATCGATGTTTCTAACTCTCTCTCTCTCTCTCTCTCTCTCCCTTCCTCTCTGTAAAAAATCAATAAAATATATTAAAAAAGAAAAAAGAAAATAGTGAAATCTGCAAGTTGGATTGGTTTAAGAGAAGGACAACACATACCTTTTACTGTCAGGAGGATGGCATTCAGTTATTCCTCTAAGAATTCCATAAAAAACAAACCTATATATACCTTCCTTGGAGGAGTTTTTATTTTAGAAAGGAGCAGGAATACCTCGCCACAAGGTTGCAGGATATTGCAGGTTTTTGTTGTTGGAGATGAGACTGATGGGTGATAATGACTCAGCTTGGTGGCTGTGGCAGGGAAACTGAGCTTCCGATGGTCAGAGCTGGAAAAGCCCTCATGAGGAAACGGACAGAAGCAGCTTCCGCCGGGCAGCGGTGCCTTGTGCCCTGGGGGCCAACAATCCAATTGTCATTTTATAACTTGCTTTCAAATCAATAACGTTTTGCTATCCATTCTCACTAGTTCACTGCAATTACACCAAAAGGGAGGCTGGACAAGGTTTATTATCTTCATTTACAAATGGCAGGATTGTAATTTGGAACAGCAGTCAAGTTAATTGTTCAAGGTCACCCCGAAAGTCTAAAGTAGAATCTGCCCGCCTGGTGTGGCTCAGTGGTTGAGCATCGACCTATGAACCAGGAGGTCTCGGTTCTATTCCCGGTCAAGAGCACATGCCTGGGTTTCGGGCTCCATCCCCAGTCAGGGGCATGCAAGGAGGCAGCCGATCAATGATTCTCTGTCATCATGGATGTTTCTCTCTCTCCCTCTCCCTTCCTCTCTCTGGAGTCAATAAAAACATATTTAAAAAATCGCCCTGACCGGTTTGGCTTAGTGGATTAGTGGATAGAGCGTCGGCCTGCGGACTGAAGGGTCCCGGGTTCGATTCCGGTCAAGGGCATGTACCTGGGTTGCGGGTACATCTCCAGTAGGAGGTGTGCAGGAGGCAGCTGATTGATGTTTCTCTCTCATTGATGTTTCTAACTCTCTATCCCTCTCCCTTCCTCTCTGCAAAAAACCAATAAAATATATTTAAAAATAAATAAAGAAATGAAGTAGAATCAAAATTCAAATGCAGGTCTCCTGACTTTCCATTCAGCGCCCCCCCCCCCTTTGTATTCTTTCTCTGAGTCATAACTGTGGGCGCTTGTTTGCACGCGGATTCTGCTTTCTAGATCCTCTTGGCCCATGATATGCTCATCTTTGCAGTCTCTCCTGAACTGTTGACCTCACCCTTTTCCATCTTGGCTTCCCAAGCTGCTCATGAGCGGCCCAGCAGCGGAGGCCCAAGGGGAGAAGGTGGAGTCCATGCAGCTGTGGAAGCCTGCAGTCCTGAACTTGTAAAATGTAAACATCTCCCGGGCAGAAGACCGCAGCTCTCAGGTCCTCGCGCCCTCTGTGAGCTTACCAATCCCCTGATGACCCAGCACCCTTCTTTTGTGCACAGTGCCTGGCACATAGTAACTGTGGTGTGTTTTTTTAAAATCCTCACCAGAGGCTATTTTCCCATTGATTTTTAGAGAGAGTGGAAGGGAGGTAGAGAGCCAGAGAGAGACACACATCGATGTGAGAGAGACACATCGATTGGTTGCCTCCCACACGCATTGAGCCTGCAGCCGAGGTAAGCACCCTTGACTGGAATCGAATCCAGAACGTTCAGTCTGCAAGCCGATGCTCTATCCACTGAGCCAAACCGGCTAGGACTCAGAAACTGTTTATTGAATGAATCCATGAATATATCCTCTCCGGGGGAATTGTTTTGAAATCCCTTTTATGCCCTAGCCAGTTTGGTTTAGTGGATAGAGCATCAGCCTGCAGACTGACAGGTCCCAGGTTCAATTCCTGGTCAGGGCATATGCCCGGGTTGTGGGCTTGATCCCCAGGATGGGCTGTGCAAGAGGCAGCCAATCAATGATTCTCTGTCATCATTGATGTTTCTATCTCTCCCTTTCCTTTCCTCTCTGAAATCAGTAAAAATATATAAAAAAATAAAATCCTTTTTATCATAAAAGAAAATATAGATAGGACAAACCACACTTTAAAAATGTATGGCTGCCCTAGCCGGTTTGGCTCAGTGGATAGAGCATCGGCCTGTGGACTGAAGGGTCCCAGGTTCGATTCCGGTCAAGGGCATGTGCCTTGGTTGCGGGCACATCCCCATTGGGAGGTGTGCAGGAGGCAGCTGATCGATGTTTCTCTCTCATCGATGTTTTTAGCTCTCTATCCCTCTCCTTCCTCTCTGTAAAAAATCAATAAAATATATTTAAAAACATAAAAATAAAAATGTATGGCTCATCAAATGACTATTGGGTGAGCCCCCTTGGAAGCAGCAACCATTTGAAAAATAACTTTGCCACCTACTACCAAAGCCCCTCCATGTGCCCCATCTCCATCACAACCTCCTCCTCCTCCCCATAACTGTTATTCCCAACACATAAAAATCTCTTTGCATTTTTATGTTTTTATCACTCAAATGGGCATCCTCTACACACTATAATTTATCTAGAGGACATGGAAAAAATTTAAATATATTCTTATTGATTTTAGGAAGGAAGGGAGAGGGAAAGGGAAATAGAAACATCAATGATGAGAGAGAATCTTTGTTCAGCTGCCTCCTGCACGCCCCCTACTGGGGATCGAGCCCACGTCCTGGGCATGTGCCCTGATGGGAATCGAGCCGTGACCTCCTGGTTCATAGGTCAATGCCGGCCGGGCCACATAGAAACATTTTTGTTACATCATTTAAGTGTCAAGCAATCCATAGATTTCCCACTTCTTGTCCTTTTTCTTACCATTTATCTGCTGAAGAACCTGGGCCTTTGGCCTGCAGAATTTCCCTCAATCTGGCTTTTGCCTCATGCCAGGCTGTTGAAGTACGAAGTGTCTACTTGTTTCTCTTCCTGGGTTGGCCACTGTTGATGCTTAGTACTTATACCTTTTCATTCACTGGCCATAACAAAATGGCGGTACTCTAAACAAAATGGCGGTACTCTAGTTCTACTATTTGTTTCCATTATTAGAAGACATTTATAAGGTATTTCCTGTCCTGACCCTTTTGGCTCAGTGGATAGAGTGTTGGCCTGCGGACTGAAGGGTCCCGGGTTCGATTCCGGTCAAGGGCATGTACCTTGGTTATGGGCACATCCCCAGTGGGAGATGTGCAGCAGGCAGCTGATCGATGTTTCTAACTCTACCCCTCTCCCTTCCTCTCTGTATAAAATCAATAAAATATATTTTTGTAAAAAAGAAGGTATTTCCCTTCATCCGCTCAGTGGGATGGCTTATCTGGGAAAGGCAGGCTAATGCTCACTTCTTGCCCCTTACTTACCAGTTTGCAAGATAATGAAGTGGTCCCCTCACCACCTCTGACGATGACAAGTTCTTTTTTTCTTTTGTAATATCATGAGAACTCAAGGATTTAAACATATTTGTTGATTTTTAAGCCACTATCATCATACTTATTAAAGCTCAAATTGTCTTTGGCCAGTGGGAACTTCTTCAGGTTAGCTCCTCTGTCCTTTTGATGTGACTCTTCTTTTTATTTTATTATTATTATTTATTTTATTTTTATTTTTTAAAATTTCTTTATTGATTAAGGTATTACACGTGTGTCCTTATCCCCACATTACTCCCCATCCCCCCACTCATGCCCTCACCCCCCTGGTGTCTGTGTCCATTGGTTAGGCCTATATGCTTGCATACAAGTCCTTTGGTTGATCTCTCCCCTTTACCCCCACCCTCCCCTGCCTTCCCTCTGAGGTTTGAGCATCTGATTGATGCTTCACTGTTTCTGTTTTTCTTCATCAGTTTATGTTGTTCATTATTTTCCATAAATGAGTGAGATCATGTGGTATTTATCTTTCTCTGACTGGCTTATTTCGCTTAGCATAATGATCTCCAGTTCTATCCATGCTGTTGCAAATGGTAAGAGTTCCTTCTTTTTTACAGCAGCATAGTATTCCATCGTGTAGATGTACCACGGTTTTCTAATCCACTCATCTGCTGATGGGCATGTTGGCTGTTTCCAGATTTTAGCTATGGTGGATTGTGCTGCTATGAACGTAGGGGTGCCTATATCCTTTCTGATTGGTGTTTCTGGTTTCTTGGGATATAGTCCTAGAAGTGGGATCACAGGGTCAAATGGGAGTTCCATTTTTAGTTTTCTGAGGAAACTCCATACTGTCTTCCACAGTGGCTGCACCAGTCTGCATTCCCACCAGCAGTGCACAAGTGTTCCTTTTTCTCCACATCCTCACCAGCACTTGCCCTTTGTTGATTTGTTGATGATAGCCATTCTGACAGGTGTGAGATGGTACTGCATTGTTTTGATTTGCATCTCTTGGATAATTAGTGATTTTGAGCATGTTTTCATATGTCTCTTGGCCTTCCTTCTGTCTTATTTCGAAAAGTATCTATTTAGATCTGTTGCCCATTTTTTGATTGAGTTGTTTATCTTCCTTTTGTTAAGTAGTATGTCTTTTTTTTTTTTAAAAAAAAAAGTCTTCTTTTTTAAAAAAAAATGCTAGAGGCCTGATGCACAAAATTTGTGCACGGGGGGGGGGGGGTGGTCCCCCTCAGCCTGGCAATCGGACAACCCTCTCCCAATCCAGGACCCCTCGCTCCTAACTACCTGCCTGCTCGCTCCTTACCACTTGGCTTGCCGCTCCTTAATGCTGCCATGGAGGCAGGAGAGGCACCCGCCACTGCCACTGCGCTTGCCAGCCATGAGCCCAGCTTCTGGCTGAGTGGCACTCCCACTGTGGGAGCACACTGACCACTAGGGCGCTTTTCCTGTGCTGAGCGTCTGCCCCCTGGTGGTCAGTGTGTGTCATAGCGACCAGTTGTGCTGGTTGTTCTGTTGTAACAGTTGCCTGGGCCTGTGTGTGTGTGTGTGTGTGTGTGTGTGTGTGTGTGTGTGTGTGTGTATATATATTATTGATTTCAGAGAGGAATGGGAGAGGGAGAGAGAGAGAAACATCAGTGATGAGAATCATTGATTGGCTGCCTCCTGCACAACCCCACACTGGGGATCCAGCCTGCAACCTGGGCACATGCCCTGACCAGGAATCAAACCAGTGACCTTTTGGTTCATGGCTCAACCACTGAGCCACACCTGCCAGGCTTGATGTGACTCTTCTTTGATAACTTCCTGTGGCACTGTTTCATTGGAAAAAGCTTCATTTTGGCATGGATGACTGCTTTCAGGGGCCCTTGTCACATGTCTCTCACTTCCAGAAGCTGATAAGCCCGATGGGACAGGACTGCTTCCACTTACTTAACAGAGAATTCCAAGAATGCATCATTTCTGCGTTTGCGTAATTACAACTCTTAGGTAGAGATTTAAAAACCTGAGGGAGAGCATGCTGATGCGTTTTGCCTGATTTAGCATGAACATTATGCCGCATCCTACTCAGGTGACTGGGTGTGACAGTTCTTTTTCCTTTCTGCTCTGCTTGCCTCCCAGCTCTACTGAACTCCCTGCACTTACAGCCGCTGTGCCCTCAGCCCCTTTTTCAGTCTTAACTCAGCCATCGTTTCCTCTGGAAGCTTTCCTAGACACACCAATCTGATAGCGATGCCTCTCTGTGTGTTGCCATAGCATTTTGGCTTTCCCTATCATAGCGCTTATCTCACTGACTGCAATTGTCTGTTTATCCATCTGCCCACTTCCCCTGCTGCCCACAAGGCTGTGACAGGGCCTGTGGCTTGCTCACCTCCGTTTGCTCAGCCTCTGCACCGTGTCCAGCATGTTAGTGGCCTAGTTACAGGTACTTGTTGAATGAATGAGTGAAAACCAGACTTGTCCATGTCATTCTCCTCTTTGCACGCCCACCTCTCCTGGTTGACACCCCTATGAATCCACCCATTTCATATTTCTTCTTTTTTAAATATATTTTAATTGTTTTCAGAGAGGAAGGGAGAAAGAGAGAGAGACAGACAGACAGACAGAGAGAGAAACATCAATGATGAGAGAATCATGGATCGGCTGCCTCCTGCACGCCCCACAGTAGGGATCCAGCCCACAACCCAGGCATGTGCCCCTGACCAGGAATCGAACTGTGGCCTCCTGGTTCATAGGTTGATGCTCAACCACTGAGCTACACCGGCCGGGCCCATTTCATAGTTCTAACCCCCTCCTCTTCACGTATCCCTACCAAGGTGGCCTTGGGGAAGTTTGGGGTAGCCCAGGCTCCCCATGAAAACTTTCCTTAGCAGGCATATGTGCCATTCTTTCGTCCCCAAGGCGCCTTCTTTGGGCCCACATTGTCACAGGGAAGACCATCTTCACAGGGGACACCAGGACAAGGCCTTCTGCTCCTGTTTGCCTCAGGCACTGCCCACATGTCTCGTCTCCCTCACTCCAAACCTCACAGGGACTCTGGCGCCCCTTTCCTCCACTCCATTCAATGCCATGTTTTTGGTACAGGGATTTATTGTAGCATTCATTTTGCTCTCCCTCCTGGATTACTCCCAGGAGCATACACACGTACTGTTATTCCTCCCATTTCCAAACCAAGAACTGCCCTAGCTGGTTTGGCTCAGTGGATAGAGCATCAGCCCCGAGGACTGAAGAGTCCTGGGTTCGATTCTGGTCAAGGGCACTTACCTTCATTGCAGGCTCAATCCCTAGGGAGCCAACCAATCGATGCGTGTCTCTCACATCGATGTGTCTCTCCCTCTGTCTCTCCTCCTCCCTTCCACGCTCTCTCTCTCTCAAAAAAAAGCAATCAATGGAAAAATATACTTGGTTGAAGATGAACAAAAATCAATTTTTTTTTTTTAAATTGAAACAAAACAAATAAAAGAACTTCATCACACTGCTTTGTCTGTCTTCTGAGTGGCCAAGCACCTCCTCAGAGCTTTATACTGTCCATATCATGGCAGAACCAAGCCAGGCCTCACCTGCCAGGCACTGCTTTCCCCTCCCTGGCCCAACCCGACATGGAACAACCCAACTGCCCTCCTTCTGATGGGCGCCCCCTGCCACAGGCTCAAAAGGGCTTTTTATTCTGAGGCATAACTGCAGGTCCTTTGTGCCCATGGGCCTTCCCCTCGTGGGTGCTTTATCAGATTCTCTGCTGCTTCAGATCTTGTTTCCTGGGCAGGGAGGGAGCTGAGAATACTCCACACGGTAGCTTTTTCTTTCCCCCTGGTCTCTTGGTCAAAGCTGGTGGGCTTATAAATGTGTCAGGCATCAGCTAGAGATATAAAGGACTTCCTGTCCCAGTGGTCACCATGCCTCCTGGCAGAACCCCGCACTTCCTGCTGTCACACATACCACTGCACAGAAGCGCAAACCACAGAGCATAAATCTCTCCACTTGCATTTGCCAACTGCAACATCGGGCCCCTCCAATGGAAGAAAGCCCTGCTGTCGGCCCGTCGGCCCATCGGCCTGTTACCCTGGTCTGTGCCCCATTCTCTCCCACAGAGAGCAAGCCACGTGCTGGCCACAGGCTGGCCAGGTGGCGGCCACTGGGCAAAGGGCACCTAAGAGAAAAGATAAGGGACTCAAGGAACATCCTCAATTCTTTCTCCCTGCCTCCAGGAGACAGCACGGAAGTTTACAGATACTGAGGACTCCTCAGAATGGTGTGGCTATGGCCCTCGCCAGTTTGGCTCAGTGGATAGAGCGTTGGCCTGCAGACCTAAGGGTCCCGGGTTTGATTCCTGGTCGGGGCAGGTGCAGGAGGCAGCCAATCGATGTGTTTCTCTTCCCTCTCTCTTCCACTCTCTAAAAAAATCAATGGAAAAATATCCTCGGGTGAGGATTAACAACAACAACAAAATTAGTGTGGCTATGGCCACTTGCAAATACCTCTTTCCCCAGGCCTCATACCCCAAGAGGTAGCTATCTATTTATCCGATGGAATTTGCACATCTTCTTGGGACTGTCTGCAGCAAACATTCTAGGTCAAGGGTGAGTGGGGGGCCAAGGAGGCTTAAGTTCCTCCTCAGTAGCTCCAGTGGCATGCAAAACAGTCTGCCATTCTCTCAGTGCTGGTTTCTTTGCAGCATCATTCTCCGCCCCCCCCCCCCAATATTTTTATTAATTTTTTTTTAGGAAGGGAGAGGGGGAGAGAGAAACATTGATGCGAGAGCAAAGCATCAATTGGCCGCCTCCTGCACACCCCCTACCAGGGATCGAGCCCACAACCCGAGCTTGTGCCTTGACTGGTAATGGAACCAGCAATCTTTTTTTTTTTTTTTTATTGCTTAAAGTATTACAAAGGGTATTACATATGTGTCCTTTTTCCCCCCCCGCCCTTGCTTAAAAATATATATATATTTCTTTATTGATTTCAGAGAGGAAGGAAGGAGGGAGAGAAAGATAGAAACATCAATGATGAGAGAGAATCATTGATCTGCTGCCTCCTGCATGCGCCCTACTGGGATCAAGCCCACAACCCGGGCATGTACCCTTGGTCAGAATTGAATCTGGGACCCTTCAATCTGCAGGCCTACGCTCTGTCCATCGAGCCAAACTGGTTAGGGCGAACCAGCAACCTTTTGATGCATGGGGTTGATGTCTAACCAACTGAACCACACTGGCCAGGGCCCTTTTTTGAGCACGTACTAAGCTTTGCCGGATCATCTTATCTCAAGATGGACCCTTTCTAAGATTTTTATTGCACGAAGGAAAGTTCCTTTCGATTGTTACAGTGGTTCTCAACAGGGCACTGATAGTTTCAAGCCAGACAATTCCTGGCCCTCCTGACTCCCGGCCTTTATGACAAGCAAAACTCATATGTTTGCAGATGTCCTGTAGTGCATGTCAGTCTGTGGTTGAGAGACACTGTGATTTAGGTGCTGGGCGTGGGGGGGAAATGCTTGTGTCTTCCATGTTTTATTTTTTAATATATTTTATTGATTTTTTTTACAGAGAGGAAGGGAGAGGGATAGAGAGTTAGAAACATCGATGAGAGAGAAAAATCAATTAACTGCCTCCTGCACACCCCCTACTGGGGATGTGCCCACAACCAAGGTACATGCCCTTGAATGGAATCCAACCTGGGACCCTTCAGTCTGCAGGCTGACGCTCTATCCATTGAGCCAAATGGGTTAGGGCATGTCTTCCATGTTTAAAAAATAATTCCTTGGCCCCAGAGATCTCCCCTTTACAGTCAGACATCCGAAAGAATTGGCTGCACACCCTCTCTACTTTTTTACTTCACATTCATTACTGACCCATTGACCCTCACTTGAGTTCAAACCCTTTCCTTACAGCACCGTAGTTGTATGACCTTAGGCACTTTAGTTCATCTCTCAAATTTCTCAGACATAACCCGGACATAAAATGGGAATATCTCCTATAGTACAGTTTTGGAGATTAAAGGGGTTGTGGTAAAAGACTTAGAACATGGTTTTCTCACATATGCAACCTAACTAGCCACATGTTACTTAATTCTCTTAGAACTCTTTGGATTTTAATCATCTTGGGGGATGTTACAGAAAGATAACCATCAACTTCAGATAATGGTAATCCTCTCTCCTTTCCAATGTGTATGATTTTTTTGATTGAGCAATTCTTTAGAAGTTATATAACAATGTCAGATAATACTGACAATGACGAGCACTCATGATTTGCATGTGATTTTAATGTATGATATTGGCTTTGGGGTTGAGATAGAGCAGGGGTGGGCAACCTTTTTGTGAGTGCATGCCAAAACCAGCAAAATCTCTGACTCAGAGTTCTTCTGCGTGCCAACCCTAATTTTTTGAGAACATGTTATGCCTACTTGATATCTCTTAAGGTGTACGTATGTGAAGAACCTTGAAGAAATAATAAAATTCATTTGAGCGACAAAAACACAGTATATGATGATGAAAAATACATTTATTTTTTAATGTATACATGTACACTGATAGTCCGACAGAAAACTTGATGACTCCGTTTGATATTATCAGTGGGACTTTTGCTGCTGCATCCCTGATGACAGAGATTTTACATCAGGTTTATATTTCGTGACCTTCAGAGATATGCGCGAGCTACTACTCTCATCCGTCAGGCTACTCCTATTACGAGACTTAACAAAATTCATCACTGAGAACAAAGATTCACAAGCGTATGTGGATGAAACCAAAACACTGGTCGGATCTAGGAAGGCAGGGAGAGTTAAGGCAGAGGCATAGAAATTGCTCTTCCCCTCCCTCGTCAATACATGTCTATGGTCTTTAGGATAACTTGTTATGTGAAATTATTTATTTATCTAAGATGCACCTACACTGAATTTATCTGCAAAATAAAAAAAGGTGATATTAAGAAAAAAATTGTAAATGGAAGATTATAAGAGAGGGTTTCGCGTGCCAGCAAAAGTTACTGGCGTGCCATGTTTGGCACGCGTGCCAGGGGTTGCCCACCCCTGAGATGGAGGATGATAAGAAAGTTTCCTTTTTGTTCTTCATTAATAAGGTGTTTTGTGTGTTTTGGGGCATGAGCATAAATACATTTATATCACATGCCTTTGCTGCATTGATTGTATAATTCTGGTCCTTCAACCTGTGGGTGTGAATCCTATTACTACACTCCCCCAAATGACCCATCCTATCATTACTGAATAAAGCAGACTTGAGACCTAGCCAGTTTGGCTCGGTGGATAGAACATGGGCCCGAAGACTGAAAGGTCATGGGTTTGATTCCGGTAAAGGGCTTGTACCTCCATTGAAAGCTCAATCCCCCAATCCCCTCAGGGCCCGTGCAGGAGGCAACCAATGTGTCTCTCTCACATCGATGTTTCTTTAAAAAAATTTTTTTTAATTGATTTCAGAGAGGAAAGGAGGGAGAGAGATAGAAACATCAATGATGAAAGAGAATCATTGATGGCTGCCTCCTGCGCACCCCCTACTAGGGATCGAACCCGGGACCCTTCAGCCCACAGGCCGCTTTATCCACTGATCCAAACTGGCTAGGGCCCA